>NC_091469.1:159082024-159691361 GCF_036971445.1 Narcine bancroftii
TGGTCCTCTGGACCTGTAACATTGCCGGATTAGAACCCAGGTCCCAATTGTGGCGCTGTAAAAGCGTTGCGCTAACCGCTACACCAACTGTGCCTCCCATGTTCATGCCACCTGGTCGGGTAGAAGACGTCTGTTTAAGGTGAGGGGAGGAAAGTTTAGGGGAGATGTCAGAGGTAAGGTTTTTTGTTTTTTACACAGAGTGGTGGGCACCTGGAATGCCTTGTCAGGGGTGGTGGAAACTGGTACTATAAGGGCATTCAAAAAGACTCTTCAATAGGCACTTAGATGTATGTGTGAAGGTTCGAAGATACATTTTTTAATATTACGCCTCTACTTCCTCAGGAGTTTGTGGAGTTGTTCAAGTGAACCGGTACGGACTTGAAGGGCCGACATGGCCTGTTTCCGTGCTGTAAACGGTTATGGTTATATGACAATAAAAGTTAACTAAAACACGAATGTCTGCAGACACTGTGGATAATGTAAAACCACAACACTGGAGAAACTCAGCAGATCAAACCGTGTCCTTTATATAGCACAGATAGAGATACATAACCAACATTTCGGGCTTGAATGAAACATTGGTGATGCGTCTTTACCTTTTCTCCATAAAGGACACTGACCTGATGAGTTTCTCCAGTGTTATGGTTTTAATTAAATATGTAATATACTGTTTGCTGTAAGGCAAGGAGGGGGAGGGATGGATTAGAATGATATGAAGTTGGTTTGTAAGGGGCACCACAACGTTGTAGGCCGAAGGACCTGTGCTGTGCTGTTTGATGTAAGGCTTTCCGCTCTCACTCTAAAGCCTTGCCCTCTTGCTGCAGAATCATTGATATCAGGGACAAGATTTATCCATGTACCCCATAATTTTGTAAACCTCTAAGATCTTCCATCAGGCTCCACGGAATAAAGGCAGAGCTGTGACGTTCCTGCTCTGGTAACTGGCATTTGTTAAATTGATGCGGCTTCACTTTCATGTAATCTTGATGGCCTTTATGTTTATCTCTTCAAAGAAATTCAAGTAGCGCACATCCTGAATTACAAGGGAAGGCGGCTTTGAAGAGAAATCTTTGCAGTTGGTCGTATTCACTTGCAGATGTCGGTTGGTTACTGGTGTCCTTGCTCTTTTCCTCCTGTCTGTGTACTAAGTGACTCATCGAAACATCAATGTCGTCTTGGATTCAAGATTCTTTTTATTGACCTAACAAAACAGATCTAATACTACATGAAACTTACTTTAGTCTTCCACCACCCTGGCAATGCATTCCAGGCACCCACCAACCTCTGTGGTTTTAAATAATGTTACGAGCCCAGAGGACCCCAAAACCCAGCAGCAACAGAAATTCACCAAGACAAATGGTTACTTAAACAAAAGTTGCTTTTAATTATCTTTAAACATGAAAACAGGATCAAACTCTAACTTATTATTAACGTAACCCCCTTGTAATTCTAAGAGCACGTGTATGTAATGTGTGTGTAAGTTCAGAAAAGTGATTTGATTCGCTGTCCAATCTCACTTCTCACTCCTCCAAGTTCATTGGTATCAGGCAATTCTTATGCTGTGCGAGGAATTTAACATTTATGAATCTTTGCCAGGCTTTGGTGCTTGAAAGGTAAATGATTACCGCTCAGAAAGTTTCTTGTCAGTTTTCAGAAAGGGATATGTTGCTCGTTGGACACCCACAACTGATTCCTTCCGATTAGCCACTTCAGTGTCTTGTCGAAGAAACTTGCCCCCCCAGGATTGTACAGATGATAACCTCTTTCTTTCAGGTCACCACAGAGTTCCTTTTTGTTTCCCTTATTTCAAGTGAAACATTAGGCAGCCAGTCCTCTCCTCTTGTATGGACCACAAGGGCTTTGAACAGGCTGAACTAAGAACTCACAACCTGTCTTCAAAATGGGGTTTTTCCACAAGCTTGTCAGCTTGTCCTGTTCCAGTCCCAACTGCTGCCGCTGAACTGTAGAACTGAATTTTCTTTGTCTCTCTCTCTCTCTCTCTCTCTCTGAGAAAACCACATGACCCTCTTAGAACAGCAAACTGCACTCAGACTGCAGCTCCAGACCTAATCTTCTGAGTTTATTCATCTGTTGCTTTCCAAAACAATAATCCATTACTCCACAGCATGTCCAATTAACACTTACTGTGAAGTTTCTATAGGCATTCTTCAAAGTTTGTGCAAAAGCACTCGGAGCCTGGACTTTCTGGCTTGAGTAGAGCTCTGGCATTTTAAATGAGAACTGCTTTGAAGTGTTTGTGCGTGACCTACACTTTAAAAAAAAACATGCCACAATTTATCTGAAATATAACATAATCTGTCACAATAAAAAAAACGTACTCCTCACGGCTTCCCTAAACTTCCCTCCCCTCTTCTTGTACACATGTCCTCTGGTATTTGCTGCTCTCACCCTTGGAAACAGGCGCTGGCCATTCACCCTATCTATAACCGCTTTCAGGTGGAATCGCCTGGAGAATGCAGCTCTGGAGCAGGCTGCGGGTGTCTGCGAAGGGATGTTCAGGTGGCAGCGCTGAAGGAGGTGTTCTGCCACCGGAGAGGTCTGAAGCTGGGAGAGGAGCCACAGAGCAAAAGCCGGGTCCTGAGTCTGGGCAGGGGCAGCCAAATGACAGTTTTAAGCGTCGGGAACGTTGAATTAATATTTACTTGATGTTGTGGTTTGAAAGAAAGCTTTTACGCTCCCATTTTTAAATTTATTGATAATGCTGAAAATTTGCTAGCCTTTAAACTTGTAGATATTCCCTCCTATCCATGATCTCTATGGTTGTAAGTCTGAACTGCATCAGTAAAGTGACCATATACGATACATCAATGTTCCTACAATCTGCGCTCCCATTTAAAGTATGCTTCTTCACAGCGACTAACGCTTGCGTGTGCAACGATATGAGTCCTGAGAGTTACAGCCACGGACTGTTCTGTTTGGTTCACCACTGCTTTCACATCTCCCCTGCGTAAGACTGCAGGGATGGGGCAGCCAGTGGGGGACTGTGGGGCTGGGGCGGCCAGCGTGGGGCTATGGATTTTAACTGTCCATTGTGTTCGGTGCTGATGTGGGGGCTGAGGTGTCTGAACCTGGGCTAAACTGCACTATTTTAAAACCTAATTTTCAAGTGATCTAGCGCTGCTGATGGAGAGGTCAGCATCCGACTGCCTGAAACGTCACGGAAATCTGTGGCCTTGTTTTTCGTGCTGAAGCGAATCCATGGAGGTTGACATATCCCTTCCACTGTCTCCCGCCGGCCGCCGTGGCCCTGAAGTCCCCCGCTGGGGGACTGTCAGGAAGCGGGGAGGGTGGGTGTCGGCAGCGGGGAGGGTGGGTGTCGGCAGCGGGGAGGGTGGGTGTCGGCAGCGGGGAGGGTGGGTGTCGGCAGCGGGGAGGGTGGGTGTCGGCAGCGGGGAGGGTGGGTGTCGGCAGCGGGGAGGGTGGGTGTCGGCAGCGGGGAGGGTGGGTGTCGGCAGCGGGGAGGGTGGGTGTCGGCAGCGGGGAGGGTGGGTGTCGGCAGCGGGGAGGGTGGGTGTCGGCAGCGGGGAGGGTGGGTGTCGGCAGCGGGGAGGGTGGGTGTCGGCAGCGGGGAGGGTGGGTGTCGGCAGCGGGGAGGGTGGGTGTCGGCAGCGGGGAGGGTGGGTGTCGGCAGCGGGGAGGGTGGGTGTCGGCAGCGGGGAGGGTGGGTGTCGGCAGCGGGGAGGGTGGGTGTCGGCAGCGGGGAGGGTGGGTGTCGGCAGCGGGGAGGGTGGGTGTCGGCAGCGGGGAGGGTGGGTGTCGGCAGCGGGGAGGGTGGGTGTCGGCAGCGGGGAGGGTGGGTGTCGGCAGCGGGGAGGGTGGGTGTCGGCAGCGGGGAGGGTGGGTGTCGGCAGCGGGGAGGGTGGGTGTCGGCAGCGGGGAGGGTGGGTGTCGGCAGCGGGGAGGGTGGGTGTCGGCAGCGGGGAGGGTGGGTGTCGGCAGCGGGGAGGGTGGGTGTCGGCAGCGGGGAGGGTGGGTGTCGGCAGCGGGGAGGGTGGGTGTCGGCAGCGGGGAGGGTGGGTGTCGGCAGCGGGGAGGGTGGGTGTCGGCAGCGGGGAGGGTGGGTGTCGGCAGCGGGGAGGGTGGGTGTCGGCAGCGGGGAGGGTGGGTGTCGGCAGCGGGGAGGGTGGGTGTCGGCAGCGGGGAGGGTGGGTGTCGGCAGCGGGGAGGGTGGGTGTCGGCAGCGGGGAGGGTGGGTGTCGGCAGCGGGGAGGGTGGGTGTCGGCAGCGGGGAGGGTGGGTGTCGGCAGCGGGGAGGGTGGGTGTCGGCAGCGGGGAGGGTGGGTGTCGGCAGCGGGGAGGGTGGGTGTCGGCAGCGGGGAGGGTGGGTGTCGGCAGCGGGGAGGGTGGGTGTCGGCAGCGGGGAGGGTGGGTGTCGGCAGCGGGGAGGGTGGGTGTCGGCAGCGGGGAGGGTGGGTGTCGGCAGCGGGGAGGGTGGGTGTCGGCAGCGGGGAGGGTGGGTGTCGGCAGCGGGGAGGGTGGGTGTCGGCAGCGGGGAGGGTGGGTGTCGGCAGCGGGGAGGGTGGGTGTCGGCAGCGGGGAGGGTGGGTGTCGGCAGCGGGGAGGGTGGGTGTCGGCAGCGGGGAGGGTGGGTGTCGGCAGCGGGGAGGGTGGGTGTCGGCAGCGGGGAGGGTGGGTGTCGGCAGCGGGGAGGGTGGGTGTCGGCAGCGGGGAGGGTGGGTGTCGGCAGCGGGGAGGGTGGGTGTCGGCAGCGGGGAGGGTGGGTGTCGGCAGCGGGGAGGGTGGGTGTCGGCAGCGGGGAGGGTGGGTGTCGGCAGCGGGGAGGGTGGGTGTCGGCAGCGGGGAGGGTGGGTGTCGGCAGCGGGGAGGATGGGTGTCGGCAGCGGGGAGGGTGGGTGTCGGCAGCGGGGAGGGTGGGTGTCGGCAGCGGGGAGGGTGGGTGTCGGCAGCTGACTGTCAACAGCCTGCCCACTGCTAGGCACCTGTAAACTGCTAGCAGCTTTGCCTGCGCTGCTTTCAGGTGCAACGGGGGATTCTTGGAGTAGGATATTATACCTACAGGAAAAGGGTTAGGTAGGTAAACCTCCTGGCCGGGTTCTCCACTTTCAGGTGGCCACCTGACAGCCACATAGGAGTACAATAGGCTGCTTTACAGTGGGTATTGTGGCCACCTGAAAGTGACTAATGCCTCTCACAATCTTGTAGACCTTTATTGTCTCCTCTCATCCTTCTTCGCTCCAAAGAGGAAAAAGTCCCAGCTCTGCTAGCCTTGCCTCAAGACACGTTCTCCAATCCAGGCCACATCCTGGTAAATCTCCTCTCTAAAGCTTCCACGTCCTTCCTGTAATGGGACGACCAGAACAGAACACAATGTTCCAAGTGTTGAGAGCAGAGCTGCCATTGATGAATAGTGGTCTGACGTGGGTGTCCTTGTCGTCCAGGTATTCCTGGGCTGGGAGATGCAGGGGATCTGCTTCGGGGTTGGTGAACTGGAGTGGGCTGAGAGCAGCGGGAGTTAATGTGGGCCTTGACCAGCCTTCTGAAGCACGCCTTGATGGTGGGTGTCAGAGCCAGCAGTCCGTGAGGTCTGTCACCACATTCTGCTGGGGTGATGGTGGCCTCATAAAGCAGCTGGTGCCCCATCCTGTTGGCAAGAGGCCGCTGCCCTCCCCCCACAGAGCAGACACACCCAGGGATTCCGCCTGGTCCAGCCCCTCTCCGCTGGTTTGCTCTCCGGAAGGTTGATCTCCGCCACAGTGGTCAAGGTGGTTCCAACGTCTGATGGCTCTTGGATATGCTCCTTCAGGAGAATGGGTGGGGAGGTCCTGGGAGAACCTCATAGAAGCCTTTCGAGTGTTGAAAGGCCTGGACAGAGTAGCTGTGGCAAAGTTGATTCCCATGGCAGGGGAGTCTAGGACATGAGGGCACAAAATCAGGATGGAAGGGCGCCCATTTAAAACAGCGGCAGAGGAATTTCTTCAGTCAGAGGGGTGAACCTCTGGAATTTGCTACCACAGGCAGCTGTGGAGGCCCAGGTTGTTGGGTGCATTTAAGGTAGAGATTGATAGAGATTGTCTACCTTATGGTAGACAAAAGTTAAGAGTATGTTACATTCTAAATGTAGTAATACATGACAATAATGGAACCTTTATCAAAAGGTTATCAGGGAAAAGGCTAAGGAGAGGGGCTGAGTGGGAGAAGGATGGAGTGACTCGATGGACCTGTTGTGAGTGAGGAAACAGGGATGGTGGGTCTCAAAGGTAAGGACTCTGAACACAGTTTTGATGGGGAAGTATTTTATTTACAGAAGGCAAGTGCGGGAAATGTTAACTGATGCAGCGCACATGTACACACACAGATTACAGCAACCGAGGGAAAGAGCAAACAATTAATAACGAAAGTGGGGAAACACACACACACACACACACACACACACACACAATGAACTGGTACACACAATGATCAGGGAAAAATCACTACGAAGCCCCACCACCCCTTGACTCAGTGCAGGTACGACTCTTTGCTACAACGGACTCTTATTAAATGCTCCCAACACTTTTAACAGTGCACATCTTACCAATTGTTTCTCCAGCACCCTTCCACGTTTCTCGGCCTGGAGTGAAACTGGGTGGTCCTAAGCTGGCAAAGAGAGAGAGAGAGAAAAGAGCACATGGCACCTTTATAGTGCTGGAGGGTCTAGCCCAGGTCACTAGCAGGGTGACAATGGCCAGGAGGGTTAATCCAATTACCACAATGGTCCAAGGCCAAGTACAAGCAGCCTGGAGAGTTCAGTCCAGGTAATTTACATGGATCCACAGCAAGGTGTGCACTAATGGGTGGGGTGGAACCAAACCTTGATTGGCAGCTGGTGTGTCCTCTGACTAGGTAGGGGGCAGTGGCAGCCACAACCCTTCCCATCACAGGACTGAATAGCCTACTTCTTCTGCTCCTATATGTCTTGTGGTTTGAAAGACGGGGGGGGGGGGGGAGAGACGAATATCAGGGTACTGAATTCCCCACACACACAGGTCCAGCAGTGACAGTGTGAGGAAAAAAATCATAGGTGTGTCAGGCTGGAACCCTTCTAAGAGTCTGGCAACGTGGAGTAGAGAGGAGAGGGTGGGACGGAAAGGGGGGGGCGGTGGATCAGGGAGAGGTGAAGCATGATGGACAGATGCAGCTGATTTAGCAGATTCCAAATGGGGAGAGAGAGGCAGGAAAAGCAAAAAGGCTTCAGTTGGAAACATTTCAGATATTTGGATGGGTGCGTGGACAGGTTTCGAGGGATGTGGGCTGAACGCAGGCAATTGGGACTCACTCAGGAAAGAAACTGGGTCAGCATCGACTTCTGTGCTGTAAAGCTCTGAAAGATCCAGTTTAATGTTGGGATACTGTGGCTGAGATCCAGAGGTCTAGGGGTGACCCTGGAGACATTGATCTTGTCGCCTACGATGCCCAATTCACTCCCTGTCTGATCTCAGACCCTTGCTCATGACACCGGTCCAGCCAAGCACAGCGGAAAGCTCCACATTCTGACTTGGTGCTAATGACCTTCCAGCACCAATAGTGCACTCGGTGACAAGCCAATGGCTCCACTCTCCCTGCTCCTTGAACCCTCCCCAGAGGAGCTCTCAGTTCTGTACTCGGGAGGATTGGCAGGGTGGGGGGGGGGGGGTAGACGCTAAGGCTGTGGAGAAGGGTAGAGGGAGGAAGACGAGATATTAAAATGGTCTCCCACTCCCCTCAGAGGTCTTGTCTTCCCCACCCCCCACAAATCTGGTCTCCTCTCCCCCTTTGGAAGACTGGTCTCCCCCACCACACCCCTCATCAATGGTCTGGTTTCTCCACCCCCTCCTGGGTTTAGTTCTCCCCCTGAGGTCTGCCCCCCTCCCCAAGGAGGTCTTCTTCTCCGCTGGAGTTCAGTGCAGTGGACACAGGCTTTGACAAGGTTGAACTTGTGATGGATGATGCTCAGAGTGAAAGATTTCCCTGCCTGCCTTTTTCAAGTTCAGTTTTATTGTCAAAGTACATACATCACAGTACATGCAGTCATGTGATTCATTTCTATGAGGGCCAGGCAGAATTTCTACTTATTGGTAATGCAAACTGCACTCAAGAAAGGTGAGCTTTCAAAAGAGAGAAAGTTGAAAGAGGGCAGAGAAGATTTACTAGGATGTTGCCTGGACTTCAGGAACTGAGTTACAGGGAAATGTTAAACAGGTTTGTACTTTATTCCCTGGAGTGCAGAAGAATGAGGGGAGATTTGATAGAGGTGTTTAAAATTCTGAGGGTAGGTGAGATATAAACCAGAGGACATGGGTTAAGGGTGAAAGGGGAAAAGTTTAGAGGGGAACATGATGGGGAACTTCTTCACACAGAGAGCGGTGGGGGTGTGGAGCTGCCAGCTGAGGTGGTGAATACGGGCTCAATTTTAACATTTAAGAAAAATTTGGACATGGATGTGAGGGGTGTGGAGGGATATGGACTGGGTGCAGGTCTCTGGAACTAGGCAGAATAATAGTTTGGCACAGACTAGAAGGGCTGAAGGGCCTTATTTCTGTGCCTTAATGTTCTATGGTTCTAAATGTGAACAAACTGTGCAATGCAGAACAGAAATTCATCAATAAATAAAGTCTGAGTCCCTGATTGTGTTTGTTGTTGAGGGGTCTGATGGTGGAGGGGGAGCAGCTGTTCCTGAACCTGGGGGTTTGAGGCTTGTGGCCCTGAGACCTCTCTCCTGATGGCAGCAGTGAGAACAGAGCGTGTGCTGGGTGGTGTGGGTCCTTGATGATTGCTGCTGCTCTCCGACGGCAGCCTTCCCCGTAGATGGTGGGGAGAGTTTTGCTTGTGATGTCCTGGGCTGTGTCCACTACCTTTTTCAGGGTTTTTGTCCACACAGGTCTCAGGTTTAAGTTTATTTATCATTCCATTGTACAAATAGAACCTGACAAAACAGCGTTCTCCAGTCCTCGGTGCAAAATTCGCAGACACGCAACACAGACAAGCAATGACAAATCTACATTTTAAAACTAATTAAATATTGTTCAATAAATAGTAGAGACTTGGATGGGAGCAGCTGAAAGATACTGTGTGCAGGGTGGAAGGGGTCCTCAATGATTTTGGATAACGATCCTAGTAGATCAGGTCAATGGGGGAGGGGGTGGCTCCAGTGATCCTCTCTGCCACTCTTATGATCCTGTGGATTGACCTCCCATCCATTTCTCTGCAGTAACTGAACCGCATGGTGATGCAACCGGCCAGGATACTCTCATTAGAGCTTCTGAAGGTTGACAGCACAGTGACCAGTAGCTGGATGTGTATTGTTTTTTAAGCATTAAAAAAAAATTAGACATACAACATGGTTACAGCCCCTTCTGGCCCACGAGCCCAATTACATCCAATTGATCCTCAAGCCCATAACGTTCTGAAACATGGGAGGAAACTAGAAACCCCAGGGAAAACCCATGCAAACACAGGGAGAACGTACAAATTCCTTATGGACTCGTGGGATTCGAACCCCAGTCGCTGGTGCTGTAACAGCATTGCACTAACAGTGCCACTCATGTGTGTCATGTCTGGTTGTGTGTTTGAAGTGTTCTACATTGAGGACCGGAGAACGCTGTTTCGTTGGGTTGTACTTGTACAACCAGAAGATGATGAACTAGAGTCTCCTTTATCAATACCTCCTGTGTTAATTACATGCCAGTATTAATGACTGAGACAGATTATATTATATTTTATATTGTATATAGATATGTTTTAAAGGAGATAAACTGTGGGGTTTTTTTTAGTGTAGGTTACAAAGCAAAAACTTTGAAGAATGCCTATAAGGACTGCACAAGTAGGTGTTAACTGGACATGCTGTGGAGTAATGGATTATTCTTTTGGAAAGCAACAGATGAATAGATTCGAAGATTAGGTCCGGTGCCACAGTCTGTCTGAGTGTAGTTGGCTGTTCTAAGAGGGTCATGTGGTTCTCTCTCTGTGTGTGTGTGTGTGTGTGTGTGTGTGTGTGTGTGTGTGTGTGAGAGAGAGAGAGAATTCAGTTCTATAGTTGAGCAGCAGCAGCTGGGACTGGAACAGGACAAGCTGACAAGCTTGTGGAAAAACCTCACTTTGAAGATGGGTTGTGAGTTCTCAGTTCAACCTGGTCAAAGCTCTTGTGGTCCATACAAGAGCAGAGGGCTGGCTGCTTAATGTTTCACCCGAGATAAGAGAAACAAAAAGGATCTCTGGTTACCTGAAAGAAAGAGGTTATCATCTGGAAAACCCTGATGGGGAAAGTTTCTTTGGCAAGACACTGACGTGGATGATCAGAAGAGATAATTTTGTGTCCAACAAACAACAAACCGACAAGAACCTTCCTGAGCAGTAACCATTTACCTTTTTAAGCACCAAAGCCTAGTGAAATTCATAAATGTTAGATTCTGTGCACAGTCTAAGAATTGCCTGATATCGGAGAACTTGGAGTGAGAAGTGAGATTGGACTGTGAATCAAAGAACTTTTCTGAACTTAAACACACATTACATACACGTGCGCTTAGAATTAGAAGGGGGTTAAGTTAGGTGAAGTTGTTAATAGTAATAAGTTATCGTTTGATCCTGTTTTTATGTTTAAAGAAACTTAAAGAAACTTTTGTTCAAGTAACCATTTGTCTTGGTTAATTTCTATTGCTACTGGATTTTTGGGGTCCTCTGGGCCCATCACATAACTTCTGTGCTATATTAACAAAGTCTCCTTAATTCACTTACCTTAATGATTGATCTCTATTTCTGTTTCCCTGATATTAACGACTTTATATAGATGACAATCCTACCCTTGAGGCTTCTTTCTGTGACTGGAAGGGGCACGCAGGCAGGCTGATGGTGAACCTGCCTTACGGCAGACTAAAGGCAATTTTGTGTAATATTCTTCTTTCTTCTTTGGCTTGGCTTCCTGGACAAAGATTTATGGAGGGGGTAAATGTCCACGTCAGCTGCAGGCTTGTTGGTGGCTGACAAGTCCGATGCGGGACAGGCAGACACGGTTGCAGCGGTTGCAGGGGAAAATTGGTTGGTTGGGGTTGGGTGTTGGGTTTTTCCTCCTTTGCCTTTTGTCAGTGAGGTGGGCTCTGCGGTCTTCTTCAAAGGAGGTTGCTGCCCGCCAAACTGTGAGGCGCCAAGATGCACGGTTTGAGGCGATATCAGCCCACTGGCGGTGGTCAATGTGGCAGGCACCAAGAGATTTCTTTAGGCAGTCCTTGTACCTCTTCTTTGGTGCACCTCTATCATGGTGGCCAGTGGAGAGCTCGCCATATAACACGATCTTGGGAAGGCGATGGTCCTCCATTCTGGAGACTTGACCCACCCAGCACAGCTGGATCTTCAGCAGCTTGGACTCGATGCTGTCGACCTCTGCCATCTCGAGTACTTCGATGTTAGGGATGAAAGCGCTCCAATGAATGTTGAGGATGGAGCGGAGACAACGCTGGTGGAAGCGTTCTAGGAACCGTAGGTGATTTCTGCTTTATCACAGGACAATAAATAGTATCTGATCTAATCCCAAAGAAGCAGAGAGAGAGGGAGGGAAGGGCTGGGGAAAGCCTCTCTCAACCTGGCCTAACAAGCCGACAATGTTATTTCCCCCCACCCCCCCCTCACCCTGATCCCAGATCAATGTGCCGGGGCTGAGTGGCGTGGCTCCCGCTCCAAGCCGCCGATCAGCGTCTCGCTCATTCTGGAGGTCAGGGGATGCTCGGAGGTGGGGTGGGGGAGAATGTGAAGCAGAAGGTTCTGGGGAGTGGGAGCTCGTCCTTCCCACAGACGCCCTCCTCCTCCTCCTAACCAGCCAGGGCACTGGTGTGACCGGCAGAGCTGAGGGAACAGAAGCGCTCACTACCCAGGGGTATTATGTTGTGCAGATTTATTTCCTGTGTAAAAAGTCTGCACACTGAATGTAAACTTGAAATTGTTTCAAGATAATTTTGGCACAGTTCAAAATAAAACTGTATTGGGCGTGCTTTAATAGATTAACTGATAGTTTAACCGACTAACTAGTTAAAAGAAGCAGTTAAATGCAGTTTGTGTGTGGGTGGGATGTTTTGGTCAACGTGGGCAGACTGAGCCGAAGGGCCCGTTTCCACTCTGTTTCGGGACTTGTTCAATATTTGTACAATTTATTCCAACAGGGTGGTTCTCTCCTGATGGTGGACAGTACGAGGCCAACACAGGAAGGATGGGAGGCCGGAGAGCAAGGAGACGGATGGGTTTGATCCCCTGAAGTACTGCCACGTCCATTCCCCCCCACCACCCCCAGTTCTGGAAGAACCTCGCAAGAAGCAGGCCCCTACGGCCCATCACCTCCTTACTGCCCGGATTGTGGCATTGTGTCAAAATGACATTCCCCCACCCCCCACCTCCCTAAACCTCTTCCTCGCCCATCCCCTCCACCTGCAAACACCAACGACTCCTGTCTGCCGGACACATCCCTGGAGAAGATTGCCGGTGGAATCGAGAGGGAGGTGGTCGATGGTCACGGGGTCACCCTGATCCCAAAGAAGGGCAGGAAACTCGGAGAGAGGGAAGGGCTGGGGGAAAAAGCCCCTCTAGGCCTTACAAACCTCCCCACATCCCTAGCCTGACCTCCCAGATGGGGGCTGGCAGCTCAGCTTCTCTGAATCGCTCAGCTGCTCTGAACCGCTGACTGGTGTCTTGCTCATTCCAGAGGTCGGGGATCGCTCAAAGTTGGAGGATGTGAAGTGGGTTTCTGGGGAGTAGAGACGCATCCTTCCCGTGGAAATCCCAATGCACAACCTCGTCCAGCGGAGTAGGGCGTTGGTGTGACCGGCAGAGCTGAGGGAACAGAAGATCTCACTACCCAGAGGACGGGAAAGGTCCCTCCAGACTGCACAGCACAATCCCCCCCACCCCATCAACATCCAGAACCCGCTCCATCCGGTTTGGTGACATGAGTGGCCAGGGGGTCCTGCACTGCAAGATCCCACTGAGAACAATGAGGTTGAATGGGGGAGGGGGGGAGGAGCTGGAGATTGAGAGGTGCATGGTAAACCCGGGGAAGTAAAGACAAGTTTACTGTCATCTGATTGCACAAGTACAACCTGATGAAACCGCGTTCTCCGGTCCTCAGTGCAAAGCACAACCAGACCCACACACACAAACAATACATTTGTGAATATTGTGACCAGGTGTGAGTCACCGCAGGACAGATCTGTTTCTCTACCCACACTCCAGCCAGACCTTAGTTGCAGGATCAGGTGCTGGACCCTCCGGGACAAGTCTCGGGCCTCACTGGGTGATGTAAGGAGGGGGGTGGGGCTTCTGGACTATGACCACTGTCTCCTCGGCCGGATCAGCTGCTGTAAACCCTTGCTACGCCCACTGGGGCAGCCAGGGGGCCAGGGAGGAGGGCCGGGAGGACGGAGGAGGGCAGCTGACCCCACTGGAGAGGCTGACCCGTCAGCTGTCCCACGACGAGCAGACCATCCAGGAGGTGACGCTGGGCAAGAGGGTTGGCTTCTACAGGCTGCGAGGCCAGATCGGCACTGGAAACTTCTCCCAGGTCAAACTGGCCATCCACTCGCTGACGAGAGGTAGCACCAGGGTCGGGGGAGGAGGTTGGAACTGGTGATATGGACAGCAATGAAACATTCCCTTGCCCCCAACCCATCCATGGCAAATGTAATATCTGCATATAGCCCTTTTCCCTGCTGAACCAGTCCTTAAACATTGTCATCATATCTACCCCCACCAGTTCCTCTGGCAGCTCATTCCAGATTCCAAATCCCTTTAAATATCTGCCATCTTGCCTGTTCCCCTTCATTCCAGACTGCAATGGTTCTCAAGCTTTTTCTTCCCACTCACATCCCACTTTAAGTAATCCCTGTGCCATTGATGCTCTCAGATTAGTATGGGATTGCTTAAGGTGGGTGGAAAGAAAAAGATTGAAAACCACTGTTTTAATTGTCCCTCATTGACTCGTTATGTGCACGGTTTCAGAACTCCAAAGGAAATGGGCCAATGACAATTTTTCTCAAGCAAAATATTTCAGTAACAATTGGGTCCAGAGCAGTGATTCTCAACCTTCCCTTCCCACTCACATCCCACCTTAAGCAATCCCTTTTCACAAGCAGCGATGGTAGAGGGATTACTAAAAGTGGGATGTGAGCTGTCCTGGAGTCACCTGGCCCTGGGAACAAGACCATAGTTATTAATGATTCCATTTGTTTTCATGTACTTTTATAGTATAGAACATGTAAATTACACAAAATTGCCTTCTGCCCTCTGTAAGGCAAAGAGCTGCCATTAGTGTTGCCCGGCGCCCCTTACAGTATGAGAAGCCAAAGTGAGTCCCTTCAGAGTCCATGGACTTGCCTCCAGTCCTCCCGCAGCTTCTGCAGATGCACAGATCCATTAGTAACCTTTGATATGATCAGGAAGACTTCAGGTCCCGAGGCTCCTTGGGGGCCCTTCTTCGCCTCAGCACCCTCTCGAATCCTGGTTCTTCGGCCCAACCTACCCACGTCGACCAAACCCCACCCATACCCACCAGCTTTTGGTCCACAACCCTCTAAACTCGTCCTATCGAATATTTTCTCAAACTTTGTAACGGTCCCTGACTCAACCATCTCCCCTGGCAGCCCGTTCCACACATCCACCATGCTTTTTAAATATATATATATATATAGTTATCCATCAGAGACCTGCTAAATCTCTCCCCCATCTTAAATCTGTGCCCTCTAGTTACTCTTGTGTGTTCACCCGATCTGTTCCTCTCATAATTTTGTGCACCTCTATAGATCACCCCTCATCCTCCTGTGCTCCAGGAATAAAGTCCCAGCCTGCTCCACCTCTCCCTGTAGCTCAGCCCCCGAGTCCTGACAATATTGCCTAGAACCATGGAACGCTACAGAAAACAGGCCATTTGGCCCATCTAGTCTGTGCCGACCATCATCTCCCTGCTCCCATTCCATCACCCTCCAGGCCTCTCCCATCCACATACCTATCCAATTTATTCTTAAAACACACGTTCGAGCCCACATCAGATGGCCACTCATTCCACACTCCCACCCCTCTCTGAGTGAAGAACCTTCCCCTTTAGCTTAAAACTATGTCCTCTCATATTTATCTCCCCCAATCTAAGTGGAAAAAGCCTACTTGCATCCACTCTGTCTATACCTCTCATAATCTTGTAAACCTCTATCAAATCTCCCCTTATTCTTCACTCCAAGGAATAAAATCTGAACCTGTTTAATCTTTCCTGTAACTCAACTCCTGAAGACCCAGCAACATCCTGGTAAATCTTCTCTGCTCTTTCAATCTTATTGATAGCCTTCCTGTTGCTAGGCAACCAGAACTGCACAAAATATTCCAATTTTGGCCTCACCAATGTCTTAAATGACTTCCAACATAACATCCCAACTCCTATCCTCAATACTTTGATTTATGAAGGCCAAGAGCTTTCTGACCACCTACGATGCCAACTTCAGGGAAATACGTCTCTGTACTCCCAGCTCCCTTTGTTCGACCACACCCCTCAGTGCCCTTCAGTTTACCCTGTATGTTTTTTCTTGGTTTGTGCTTCCAAAATACAACACTTTGCACTTGTCTGCATTAAATTCTATCTGCCCAAATCTTCTCCGTTTTGCCAACATCGATAGCCCCATAATTTTATCCCTGCATTCCAAAGAGAATAAACCCAGTCCATCCAATCTCTCCTTGTAGCTGGATCCCTCCATTCCACACTGCAAGATCTGCTGAATTTCTCCAGCACTTGCCGCAAGCTGATTTTTATTTCATTTAACAAAGGTGGTTTGTTCAGTGATTACAAGAATAATATTGCAGGAAGTCAGTTGCACATCATTTGCGAGTTGGAATTATAATATGATCGAGATGATCCGGAACACTCTTGAGCCACTTCCTGCAGGCTGTGAGATTGATGAACAGTATCCTGTAACCGAGTAAATTAGCCCAAAATATTAATTAGATTTCTTTAAACTATACATTTATGTACAGTAAAACTCCCAGAATCCAGCACCTATGGGGATTGGTAGATGTCAGATAAGTGAATTTTCCAGTTGCTTGAGATTGCATGTTCTGTGGATTAGCCAACTAACTGTTTTAAATGTCTGAATTTTTTACCTATTTTCTGCAAAAAAAAATTCAAGTTGCTTGAATTCTGGATTACAGGGGTTTTACTGTATAAGTGATTATTATATTGTGTGCTATGTGTGCGTGTTCGAGTGCACATGTGCGGGTGTACGTACACTTGCGAGTGCACGTATACAGGTGTGCACGGTGTTCATGCACGAGTGTGCATGTACATATGAGTGCATATGTACGAGTGTGTATATATGAATGCGTGTACAAGTGTGCCTGTGTACGAGTGTGTGAGTGCATGTGTACATGAGTGTGTACGAGTGTGTGTGTGCATGTACGTATGAGTGTGTACGAATGCACGTGTACACGAGTGCGTGTGTACATATGTGTGTGTACGAGTGTACATGAGTAAGTGTGCATCAGTCTGGAAAAACGTTTTGTTTGGTTGTATGTGTGCAGTCAGATGATAATGAACTTGACACAGAGTGGAGAATGCAATTAATTCTTCCCGTCCTTCACAGAGAAAGTTGCCATCAAGATCCTGGACAAGACCAAGCTGGACCAGAAGACCCAGCGGCTGCTGTCCCGAGAGATCGCCAGCATGGAGCGCCTCCACCACCCCAACATCATCCGTCTCTATGAGGTGATCGAGACGCTGTCCAAGCTTCACCTGGTGATGGAGTACGCTGGGGGCGGCGAGCTCTACACCAGGATCACCAACGAGGGCAGGCTGCCTGAGGTCGCGGGCAAGGCTACCTTCGCCCAGATCCTCTCCGCTGTCAAGCACATGGTGAGCCCCCGGAGTGGGGAGGGCAGTCTACACAAAAGAGCTGAGGGAAACTGAGTCTGGCAGCATTCTTTATATAGCAAAGGTAGAGATGCATAACCAATGTTTCAGGCCTTAGCCCTTCATCAAAGTATGAGCTAAGAGCAGGCAGGCACCTGAGGAAGGGGCAGGCGGAGGGCACTAGAGAAAACAATCCAAGTGATAGGAGGAGGGTAGCTAGTTCAGCTCGTCATTCCTCCTTGCAAGTTATTTTAAATTTAAATGTAGACATACAGCATGGTAACAGGCCTTTCCGGCCATAAGCCCCTTCCGCTAATTGAACTGCACCCCCTGGTACATTTTGAAGGGTGGGAGGAATCCAGAGTATCCGGTGGAAAATCCTTCCAGACACGAGGAAATGCACAAACTCCTTATGGACAGCGTTGGATTCAAATCCCAGTCCCGACCGTTGGCGCTGTAACAGCATTCTACTAACCGCTAAGCCCACTGTGCTGCCCCAAATATGGTGTGGTGATTCACCCTGGTAGATTGGAGATTTATTTATTTAGAACTACAGTGTGCATACAGCACAGTAACAGGTCATTTCGGCCTCTGATCCCTTGGCACCCAATTACACCTACAACCCCCCGGTACGTTTTGAAGGGTGCGAAAAAATTTGAGCACCCGGTGGAAACCCACACATTCACGGGGAGAATGAACAGACACCACTGGATTCGAACCGCTGGCGCTGTAACAGCTTTGCGTTAACTGGGCTGCCCAGAATCTGGTGTGGTGGTTCAAACTGGAGGAATTGGCTGCCTGGAGCCCTTTGTGGTTTATGGCAGGAAGGGGAGCTGATGCCCACAGGGTTACACAGCAGGCCTTTTCGCGCCATCTTACCTATGCCAGCTGACGTCATCCTCTGCGGGTGGGACGATCTGCCCCAAGAAGTGGAGAAGGCAGAGACGGCCACGACGTGGAATGACTTTGAAGAGGGCCCACAGGTTTGGAGGGAAATGTGGGCAGAATGCTGGAAAATGAGGCTAGCTCAGGAAGGCACGTTGGTCAGCATGGATAGGTTGGGCCAAAGGGTCCTGCTCCATGACTGTACAAATATGACGTACGAACCAGGAGCATAGGTTAATCCCTTTCACTCTTCAAACCTGCTTCACCATTCAACAAGATCAGGCCCGCAGGTTCAGTTGGTGATGGGAGGCAGAGTGGTGCAGGAGTTGGAAACACGACATGACATCATTCTTCCACTACCAGTACTTAGGACCTCTTCTACCTAGCTGGAAGAACAGGTCTGGGCATTTCTTGCTGGGTGATGCTCCTGGCTAGGCAGCAGTCCTGCCTTCCAGAGCTGTTCTTAATGATCTTCAAAAACAGAAAATTAGTAAAAGGAACAGGTAAGAGAGATTGCGGGTGCCACAGGCCGTGGGTTGTTTTGCAGAGGGATATAAGAAATGATGTGCTGGCACTGGGGAGGGCTCAGAGAAGATTCACAAGAATGATTCCTGGGATGAAAGGATTATAGTCATTCTCAACCCTTCCCACTTACATACCACTATAAGTATTCCCTCTGCCATCAGTGCTCTGTGATTAGTAAGGGATTGCTTAAGGTGGTATGTAGGTGGAAAGAAAAACATTTGAAAACCACTTTTTTAATTGTCCTTCATTGACTCGTTATGTGCACGGTTTCAGAACTCCAAAGGAAATGGGCCAATGACAATTTTTCTCAAGCAAAATATTTCATTAACAGTTGAGTCTAGAGCAGTGGTTCCCTTCCCACTCACATCCCAACTTTTCTGAATATTTTATCAACAAACAATACAAAATTATCATCGTAGGTAAGTAATTAAATGTGAATCATTAATACATGTTCCAAACATGACCCCTATTCCCCCCCAGCTCAAACAAAACCCCAAATGAAGAAAAAAGGTGAAAAAGGGAATAGGAAAGAGAAGGAAACAGAAGAGAAGAATCTGTCTGGATCAGAAATCCAATTCAACAAAGAGGCCCATTTATTTTTATCTAAATTTCTATAAAATTAATAGAATAAGCATCTTATTTATTAAATATTCAACCCTACATTTTATAAGTAGGGTTCCCCTACCTGCAAAAACATGTATTTATTCCTTAAGTTGTTAAGTGATTTTCTCCAGTAAACAACAACTATTCATTGCAGGGTTCCAACAGGCTATTTCCAAGAGAGAATCAGATTTCCAGGTAACCTCACTACATCCCCTGGCCACTGCTGATGCAATTTTAAGAAGCTCTGATTGATATTTTGGCAGCCTCATTTTGGGTCTTGCACCCATATTTCCTAAAAGAAACAATTCTGGACTTAGGGGCAATTGTTTCCCAATCATTTGATTTAATTGAGCTCTCAAGTTTCCCAAAAGAGTTTCAATTTGGAACACAAATGTAAAAAAAGTACCCATTTCTTCCCCGCATCTGAAACATAAATTCAATACTAAATTTTCTGATATATGTATTTTTTGCAGGGGTAAGATATACCTGATGCATAAAATTATTTTGCCCTAGTATAGACTAGTCATACAATTGTGTTGGTCATACAATCATAGCATAAGTTTGACCAGGTCTTATCATCCATACTAATAGTCAAGTCTGATTCCCATCTTTGTTTTGATCTTTGTAACTCCTGTTTAGGAGTACCCAATTGGATTAAGAATATACAACTGATATGAACTTCCTTGTGGTCCCCTTTCGAATTAGAATCTCTATTTCACTGCAGCACTCTGGTAATGTCATAGTCGGACCTAATTTTTCTCTAAAAGCTCTTATTTAAAAGTAACAAAAGATTGTATTGTTATAAATATTGTATTTATTTTTTTAATTGTTCAAATGACATTAATTGTCCTTGTACATAACAATTTTCTACATATCTGATCCCTTTATGGAACCATGTATGTAGAATTAAATTATCCATAGTTAAAGGAATTAGTCTATCTGCATCACATTTGATGTGCTTCTGTGCATTAGTCGCAGCCCATTATAATATTTTGGGTGATTTTTTTTGTTTCTTTTTCTCAACACCCATGGGGGGGGGGGGATGTATATTTTTGTTTAATCTTGTGCTGTAGATACAATGGTATCTATTTTTTTCTTTCATACTTTTCAATCTTATCTCACTTATTTCTGTTGGAGCTATCAACAGATTTGGGTCCATTACGGGAGGAATATAATATTGGAATTTCAGGGAGAAGAATATTGGAAGGAAATAAAAGTTAGAATTGGATGTTATCAGAATTCTGTAGTAATGGCAAGCATAGTTACATTTATTAGTATTAATGTAAATGGTTTGAGTAACCCTATTAAATGGAGGAAGGTACTTTGTTACTTTTTTAAAAAATGGGAATTGACCTGACCTTCCTTCAGGAAACTCACTTAACAGAGAATGAACATCAGAAATTAGAGAGATTAGGTGGGCCAGGTCATAGCATCTTCTTTTAATTCTAAAGCAAGGGGAGTGGTAATATTGATAAAGCAGAATCTTCCAATTACAATTTAAAATGTTACAACTGATCCAGCAGGCAGGCATGTTAAGGTACATTGTCAGATATATTCTGAATATTGGATTCTGTTAAACTTGTATACCCCAAATGAAGATGACGAAAAATTTATTAAAGAAGCCATTTTTCAATTAGCCGATGCTCATCACAAAACAATAGCAGCGGGAGATTTTAATTCATGTTTGGACCTGTTTTGGACAAATCAACTGGAACGGTGGCCAGGACTAGGATGGCTAAAGCTACCCAAGTTTCAATGAAGTATCTGAATTTAGTGGCTACTTGGAAAAAACTGCATCGGAGACAAAGAGACTAATCTAACAGACATGTTTCATATTCCAGGATAGATTTAATTTCGTTAACTGCACATTTATAGGATAGAATCGTGGATGTTGAATATAAGGCAAGGATTCTGTCAGATCATTCACCTCTATTTTTAATCAATTGTTATGTCTGATAAACAATACACTGTCTATAGATGCATTTTAATCCAATGTTGTTGAGAAAATTGGAATTCTATGAGAGACATATTGGGATTTTCTGCGAAACCAACTGCCATTCTGTTGCCCATAACTATTATATGGGACTCCTTAAAAGTTTATTTAAGGGGAAAAATTATTAGTTATACTTCAAAAATTAAAAGAGATTATACAAAGGAGGTTGATAAATTAGAAAAAGAGATACACTACTTGGAGAAGGACTTACATTTAAAGAGCTCTGTACAAAAATGAAGGGCATTCATTAGTTTTTAAAAAAACTTGAATATAATACCTTACAAACATATGATAGAAAAAGTAATAATGAGAACTAAACAAAGGTACAAGTTGGGGGAAAGAGCTCAAAGTCCTACCGTGGCAATTTAAAACAGAACAGGTTTCTTGAACAATCAATATGACTGAAACAGACATCAATAGGATTTCCTATAAACCATTAGAAATTCATGAAGCTTTTAAATTATTTTATACAAAATGATATATATCAGAATCACAAGGAGATGCTAATAAATTAGATTTAAAAAAAAAACACAAATGCTGGAAAAACTCAGGTCAAACAGTTTAATATAGCAAAGGTAAAGATGCATCACCTTGACAAAGGCACAGTTTGACCTGCTGAGTTTCTCCAGCATTTGTTTGTTTTTTTTTTCACTTAACCACGCTGTCAATAGAATATTGTGTTTTACCTCTAATAAATTACATGATTATTTGTCACGATTGGTTTTACCAAATTTAGATTTAACTGAGCAGAATGAATTAAATCCATCATTTACACAATTGGAAATAGAGGAAGCACTGAACTTATTATGTTCATAGATCTCCCAGTGAAGATGGTTTTCCACCAGAATTTTACAAAGAATTTAAAGATCTGCTAATACTTCTTTTTATGGATGTACTGAACCAAGCGATGGAATTACATACTTTTCCATAATCCTTCTCAATAGCAATAACAACAGTGATACCCAAGAAAGATAGGGATCCATACAGACAGATATCTTTGTTAAATGCTGATTATAAAATATTAGCTAAGTCTCTGGCAAATAGATTGTTGATCAATTTAGGCAGAAATTTATCCAAAGAACAAACAGGATTTGTGAAGAACAGGCAATTGGCAGATAATGTAACAAGACTTCTCAGCCTAATTCATTTGGCCCAGAAAAGAGGTGAACATTGTGTGGCAGTTGCCTTGGATGCAGAAAAGGCCTTTGATAGATTGGAATGGGACTTTTTATTTAAAGTACTGGAGACATTTGGACCAGGTCAAAAATTCATAAATTGGACTCAAGTTCTTTGTAATGAGCAAAAGACTAATGTGACCAATAGTCAAATATCTTCAATATTCCCACTATCTAGGTCTAGTAGACAAGGATGTTCACTGTCACTGTTATAGATAGAGAATTTGGGTTAAAAGGGGTTTAAGTTAAAATGTGATGATTAGTCATAAAAGGGGGCTAACCACTGGAGTTTAGCTGGAAAATGTTACAACAGACTTGCAACAGATTTAACTACAGAGAGACATGCAGGAGCCAAAGATTGATAAAGAGTGAAAAACAGAATTTGGTGTGAGCAGAGGTCATGAATGATCGTGGTGTGCATGACTAACAGTAATCAGGATGATTCTGCAAAAACTAACCAATTAAAGCAGTGTAGTGGAGATGCCAAAGGACAAGCAAATTGTATAAAAAACAATGCACCGTATGTATCAGGGCTCGACTTGGCAAGAAGCCGGTTGAGTCCAACTCTGCAGACTTGAGAATAAAGCTTGTCGTGTCACCGATCTTAAAGAGACTCATTTGTGAGAATTTGTGTTTCTGACAGTCACCAACCTTCTTTATATTGTCCATAGAACCCTTGGCTGAAGCGATTAGACAGGACCCAAATATTAAAGGGTTCAGAGCGGACCAAGATGAGCATTAGTCCTTTTGCAGACAATGTATTAACATTTCTGACAGAGCCAGTAACTTTTCTACAAATTGTAGAGTACACTTGCAATTGGAAGATAAGGGGAAAGTTTCAGGATACAAGATAAATTGGATTAAAAGTGGAATAATAGCTTTAATGAATGGAGACTACACAGATTGCAAAAGAAATACGCAATTTAGATGGCCAGCAAATGGGATCAAATATTTGGAGATTAGAGTAGATAATGATCTTAAAAATTTGTAGAAGTTGAATTAATTTCCCTTAGGAAAATTAAAGAGGATTTAAATAAATGGGTTGATAACATTGATTGGTAGAGTGAATTGCATTAAAATGAATATATTCCCACATCTACAATACCTCTTCCAGTCCCTACCGACACCACTACCACAGAAATTCTTTCAAAATTTGAAAGAAACTAATTTTTATGGAAGGTAAGTTAGCTAAAATCTCCATGGAAAAAATTAACTTGGAAATATGACAAGGGACGATTACAACTTTCCAACTTCAAATATTATTATTGAGTGGCCCTGATGAAATTTCTCACTTCCTTCTTTAATGGAAGAGATGAGCCTTCATGGGTAGAAATTGAACTGCACAAAGTCAGGCAAAGAGTGGCAGAAGATTTTGTATATAAATGGGCTGCTAATTTTATTATAGCTGGAAAAGAAACACCAATAATAAAACACATTTTGAGTATCTGGTATAAAATGAATAATTTCATTGGTACAAGAAAAAAATTACTCCAAAAACGTCATGGATTCCGAATAGACCAATTCCTCTATCTCACATCCCACGTTAAGCAATCCCTTACTAATCACAGAGCACCGATGGCAGAGGGATTATTTAAAGTGGGATGTGAGTGGAAAGGAAAAGGTTGAGAACCACTGCACTAGAGGCTGCCTCAGTGAAGGCATTTAAGATTCAAAAAAGGTTTTTGAAGAATGGGGAGTTGAGGATTCTGTGGAATGGAGTCCAAGACCAGATCTCGTTGATTAGCAGAGCAGGCTCAATGGGCCAACTCCTGCTCAATTCTCCTCTGGAACTGGTGTGCAAGGGGTAGGTGGCGGTGGTGATAGACTCCTGTTATAGAATGTAGACTCACGGACTGGCTTTGTGTCTCACCTCCACCCCTCCCTCCTTCTGCCCCATCCTGCAGCACGAGAACGGCACTATCCACCGGGACCTGAAGGCGGAGAACATTTTCTACGCGGACAACGCCCGGGTCAAGGTGGGCGACTTTGGCTTCAGCACGGCCAGCCGGCTGGATGAGAGCCTCAGCACCTTCTGCGGCTCGCCGCCATACGCTGCCCCCGAGCTCTTCCGGGACGAGAGCTACGTGGGTGCCTGTGTGGATATTTGGGCCCTAGGCGTGCTCCTGTACTTCATAGTGGCGGGGGCCATGCCATTCAGGGCTGACACTGTGGCCAAGCTGAAGAGGTGCATCCTGGATGGCACGTACCCCGAGCCAGCCCACATCTCAGAGCCTTGCCTCCGCCTGATCCGGGGCATCCTGCGGCCGGCAGCCAGCGAGCGCCTCAGCCTGGCCCAGATCCTCCGGAGCGAGTGGATGAAGGGCGTCCGGGTGCCGCGGCCTCATGAACCTTTCCCCCTGGATCCGGGGCACCTGTCGAGTGCGGGGCAGCCGTTAAGAAAGGAGCAGGCGGAGGTGAAGGGGGTGATGGCACGCCTTGGGGTGACAGAGAGGCACATCCTGGAGGACAGGGGAAAGGGGGCTCGGAGCCGGGTGACCGGGATCTATCGTATCGTCCTGCACAGAGTGCAGAAGAGACAGGACCCTGACCTGGACCCTCCAGCCCCCCTGATCCTACCCAAGCCTGGGGACGCCAGGAAGGAGCATCCCAAGCTCAGCAGACAAGCAGGACAGACCTCCAAGTTCTGCTCCATTCTGTAGGACAGGTTGTTTGGGTACTACCTCCACCTCTCCTTAACTGGCAAGGAGGTCTATGACACTCTGCTCTCCCATGTGTGCACATCACACTGTAGCCCCCCTCCAACCCCCATCCCACCCACAGCGTACTGAGAAAGCTCATTTTGAGGGCAGTGCTGCTGGTCAATCCCTATTTAGTACAGCAAGTAAAACATGGTACAGTGGGGAGGGTTATTTTTAAATTTTTTTGAAAAATTTAGGCATACAGCATGGTAACAGGCCCTTTCTGTCCACAAGCTCGTATCTCCCAATTGACCTACAGCTACTGGTACGTTTTAGAACCATAGAACATTACAGCACAGAAACAGGCTCCTTCGGCCCTTCCAGCCTGTGCCAAACCATTTTTTTTTAAACCTAATCCTACTGACCTGCACCCAGTCCTCCATACCTCTCCCATCCATGTACCTATCCAAATTCTTCGTAAATGTTAAAATTGAGCCCACATTCACTTCAGCTGGCAGCACATTCCACACTCCCACCACTCCATGTGAAGAAGTTACTCCTAAACCTTTCCCCTTTATCTCACCTATCCTCAGTGGAAAAAGGCTTTCTGCGTTTACTCTGTCGATCCCCTTGATAATTTTAAATACCTCCATCAAATCTCCCTTCATTCTTCTACGCTCCAAGGAATAAAGTCTAAACCTGCTTAACCTTTCCCTGTAACTCAGTTCTTGAAGTCCGGGCAACATCCTAGTAAATTTTCTCTGCACTCTTTCTATCTTATTGATATCTTTTCCTGCAGTTAGGTAACCAAATTTGGCCTCACCAGTGTCTTATACAACTTTACCATAACATCCCAACTTCTATACTCCATACTTTGATTTATGAAGGCAAATATGCCAGAGATGGGTTAAAACCGAGGAAAGCTGATGTTATTTTACCAGTAGTGAGGATCACTCAGGAATCCGATCACTGCATGAAAGGACCTGGTGGGGCGCGATCTCACACTGGTGAATCTTCTTCCCTGTGGGAGATGGGTGAAGAGGGTGTGGCCAGGGTGGAACATGAGGGGGAATTTCTCCACATAGAGGGTTGATGAGGCTGGGTCATTAGATGTATTCTAAAGGATGGGTTGGGGGAGAGAGAGAGAATAGGAAGGGGGGGGGGGCTACGATTGTATTGAATGGTAGAGCGGGTATATAGGGCTGAATGGCCTCCAGCTTTCATAGAAGAAAAGCAAGGACATCCGAGGGCTTCCCCTCTTCGAGCACCTCACAACCACACCCAGTTCCAATCCAGGAAAGCGGACTCATCAACTCTGTGTACATTGGTTTTATTTAAAAAGAACTTTACAACAGATCCTAAGCAACGTCAATACGTTTGTGTTTTGGATATAGTTTGTCTATTTTTTCCTTCTTGACAGACAACGAATTAAATTAAATGCCAGCACAGTCACAAAGAGCAGGCAGGAAAGGGCTGAGGGTGGGGCATCTCATCGACGCTGATGCCGACTCACTGTGCTTCCGTCAGCCTGAACAACAAGCGGTTAAATTACAGGTGGGGTGGGAGCTCTCCAACACAGACCAGCACCAAATTACAAGGATTAAAAGTAATTACAGCATCTGATCGCAAACACAAGGGGGAGGCGGGGAGAAGCTGTTGGCTATGGGCCACGACTACTGTACATCAGCAGGAAGAGGTGGGGGGGGCTGGCCCACAGAACTTCTGTGCATTCCCATTCCAGAGGGGATGCCGTTTCCAGACTTTTCGACCTGGATTCACGAGGGGTCCTGTCATCTTTGTCTGTGGGTGAAATGTTGGCTCTGTCCTCTCCTGCCCCTGGGTCGGGGGGGGGGGGGGGAAATGTCAATGGTCACCGTTGACGCTGGCAGTGCCTGGCTGGGTGGCCGGGATTCGGGGCATCTTCTTGGCTGGGCTGGGTGTGCACTGGAGACAACACCAACGTGGTTAGGAGCAACAATCCCTCCCTCCAAGGGCAGCCCAGCACGTCTCCACCCCGACAGCCCCAACCCTCTGATGGTCCCGTCCACAACCCCTCCCCTTCAACAGCCTCTCCCCATCCCATCCATCGCACCCTCCCCTCCGACGGCCCCGTCTGTCCCCACCCCCTTCTGCCACTCCTACCCTGCAGCACTCAACACCACCCCCACTCCACTCGCTCAAACCCTCCTCACCCCAACCTCTTCCTTTCCCCATCCATGACTCCCCCCTGACCCCTCCTCCCTGACCCCTCCTCCCCAACCCTGTCTCCTCCCCTCACTCCCCCGGACACCACCTCTTCCCACCTTAGACCCTTCCTCCCTCCCTCTGCCATCCACTGAGCACTTTCCTCATCCCTCTGCCCACTCCTGACCCCCCCTTTCCAACCCCTCCATCTACACACTTGCCCTCTCCCAATCAGTGAGTCCCCCCCACCAACAGCCTCCTCAATTCCTTCACCTTCCACACCCCAACCCCATGTGCTGACCACACTGCCAGATCTCGGAGCATCCCCATGACCCATCCCTGCTTATATCCCTGTTCCCTCCCTCCTGATTCTCCCGCCACTCCCAACTGGGGCAAGTTAACCCACCAGCCCCCATGTCTGCGTGACCAAGGAGAAAACCCAAGCACATGGGGTGGGATCCCCACGCGGTCAATAGGGAGAATGTGCAAACTCCACACAGACAGCGCCAGAAGATCGAACCTTTGATACACCTGACCACCCCACCCCCATGACCCTCAACAGTGTCATCCATCCATCACCCACAGCCCCCTCCCTCTGCTCTCTCTCCCCCTTCAACCCCTATTTGAACCCCCACAGCTTGGGTAAGAGGCCCCTACCTCGATGGTGGTGGGGTTGCCATGGAGAGTGCCAATCGGCGCCTCCGAACTCCTGTCCTCCAGGAAGGGCCGGCGCGCGTAGTCCCGACGGTGCTTCTCATCCACCCTGGTCAGGTACCAGGTGCCGGGGAATAGGTCCTCCACTGAGCCCTGGGGCTTCAGGTTGGCTGCACGACAAGAGGCAAGCGTGCAAAGTGGGCGGGGGAGCAAAAAAAAGGTGCATTATTAATTTAATTTATAGATACAACACGGTAACAGGCCTTTTCAGTGCATGAGCTTGCGCTACGTAAATCGACCCTTGAAACCAATTAACCCTGTACTGTTTGGAACATTGGAGGAAAGGGCCCAGTCACCGTAGCGGTTGCTTGGAGTTTGGACGTTTTCCCTGTGCCTGCATGGGTTTCTCCTGGGTGCCCTGGTTTCCTCCCACCCTCCAAAACGTACCAGGGTTCAAGGTTCAAGACCAGGGGTCTTGGGCTGAAATAGCTTGTAACTGTGCTGTAGGTCTATATTTTAAAAACATTATTTAAATTTAAGAGAAACCAGACAGAACAGCCAAAGGAAACGCTGGCAATGCAAGAGCGTGGCATGGACCCTGCTGGAGTTCTGGCTACCCTACTTATTGGAAGGAGTTGGAGGCTTTAGGATGGAAGCCTCTCCACTCCACCCAATTCCACCCATGTGACCAATGGCCTCCAGCTCTCAGCTACCAACCCCATACGTCTTTGGAGGTGGAAGGAAAACAGAGCACATATGGGTCACGAGGTGAATGTATAGATTCCTTACAGGAAGCGGAGGATTCCAATCTGGATCGCTGGCACTGTATTAAGCATTGCATTATCTGCTACAGTGACCACGCCATTTTATCAAGGTACAAGTGAACAGCTGAACTTCTGAGGTGCTGGCTGTATGGGCTGGCCAGTCTTAGGCAGCCCCCACATGCTCCCATAGTGCAGCCGAGGAGGGGTTTCCAGGATTTCGACCCGAGATGATGCCGGGCTAGAGAAACAATTTCCAAGTCAGGATCGTGCGTGTCGTGAAGGGGCAACCGCAGGTGGTAGTGGGAAAGGTTTTGGGTTTAACTACCACAGCTTAAAGCGGGGAGAGTGGGGGTAGCAATACAACTGAATGAATGCAGAGAAGATTTACCAGGATATTGCAAAGGCAGGTTTTGGCATATTGGCTGTCACAAATTAAAGCATGGAGTCTAGGAGCTGGGATGTTGGTGGGCCCAAATTTGGAGGATTGTGTGCAATCTTGGTCACCGAACTACAGGAAAGCTATCAATAAGTTAGAAAGAGCACAGAGAAGATTTACTGGGATGTTGCCCGGACTTCAGGAACTGAGTTACAGGGAAAGGTTAAACAGGTTAGGACTTTATTCCCTGGAGCGTAGAACAATGAGCGGAGATTTGATAGAGGTATACAAGATTGAGGGGTATGCAAGTAGTTTTTTTCCCCCCCCACTGAGGGTAGGTGAGATACATACTAGAGGACATGGGTTAAGGGTGAAAGGGGAAACGTTTAGGGAGGACATGAGAGGGAACAACTTCACACACACAGTGGTGGGAGTGTGGAATGAGCTGCCAGCTGAAGTGAATGGGGGCTCAATTTTGACATTTAAAAGAAATTTGGACAGGTACATGGATGAGGGGGTTGTGGAGGGATATGGACTGGGTGAAGGCCAATGGAACGAGGCACAATAATAGATGGGCACAGACAAGATGGGCCGAAGGGTCTGTTTCCGTGTTGTAGTGTTCTATGGTTCTACGGGGTGTGTTAAAAAGTAAGGTTTAGAACCTATTCCCTGGAGCATCGCAGAATAGAACATGGATAATTACAGCACAGTGCAGGCCCTTCGGCCTTCAATAATGTGCTAACCCATATATTCCTACAAAAAAACCGTAAACCTTCTTGCCTCGTAACCCTCTATTTGTCTTTCATCCATGAGCCTGTCTAATAATCTCTTAATATACGATAAACAATTGAACTCAGACTGAAGAGACAACTGATACTGGAAACTGGAGAAATAAAATAGGGTTACGAGGTAGGAAGGATTTAGTATTTTTTGTGGAATATATATTACAGTGCTGGTAATATTCTATGTTCCTTCACTCTCTACAGAACCATCGAACACTACAGCACAAACAAGCCTTTCAGCCCATCTAGTCTGAATCACCTACCATTCTGCCTACTTCTATTGACCCAGCACGTCAATCAGCGGCTGTGAAGGGGAAGAGCGGGGAGGGCTGGTGGCCTTACCCAAGTGGTGGGTGTCCTCCCTCAGCTTCATGCTGATGGCGAAGGCTTCGGGTGTCACCTTCTTGCGCGAGTCGAGCCTGGCCTGCAGGTCGGACAGGCTGGACACCAGCTTGTCCAGCGCCGAGCCCGGGGTCGAGTCTTGGCTCACACGCAGTGAGTACAGGGTGGCGGCAAAGCCCGAGCCATAGGAGAACAGACCGATCCGCTGGCCAGCCAGCTGCTGGGCCGAGCGCCTGGGGAGGGAGGGAGGTTGCACGTCATTGGTGGGGGGGGCACAGAGGGGGCTCAGGCGGGGTGGGGAGAAGGGAAGCAGATGGGAGAGGGAGGGTGCACATCAATGGTGGCATGCTCAGAAGGGATCATCAGGGGCCGGGAGGGAGGGAGGTTGCACGTAATTAATGGGGGGCACACAGGGGGGGCAGCGGATGGGGGAGTGAGGGTGCATGTCAGTGGTGATGGGGCACAGTAGGGGATCATCCAGGGATGGCATGGACAGACAATGAGGAGGTGGATGGGAGAGGCAGGCAGAGGCGGACGATAGGGCAAGGGGAAGAGGCCGGGAGTGGGGAGTGGAGCGGAAATGAAGCAGAAGGGAGTCAGACTGGAGAAGGGGTGGGGGAAAGAGGAGCAGGAGAGGGAGGGGAAAGAGGAGCAGGAGAGGGAGGGGAAAGAGGAGCAGGAGAGGGAGGGGGAGGGGAGCAGGTGAGGGAAGGGAGTGGGCAGGGAGAGCAGGCGTGGGAGGGATGGGTTTGAGGGCAGAGGGGAGTGGGCGGGATCGACAGGTGAGCAGAGAGCGTGACACTTACTGGGCCAGAATGGCCGTCAGGCAGCCATATACAGAGGGGGTGTACATGTTCCCGTTCTGGTTGGACACCATCAGTGAGGGCTGTGTCTTCTGCTTGAAGATGTCACTGCTGGCCTTGAGGAAGGCCTTCTCCACGTCCTTGTCGAAGTATGTGTCCTCCAGCTTCACATCCCTGCCAGTGACACGCAGCACGTTACAGCCAACAGTCTCCTCGGATCACCCACCTCTCCCCCACGTCACACACTCTCCCCATCAGTCCCTTATCCACATCAACTATTCCTTCCCCCCCCAAGTTCCCTCATCACCCATCCCTGAGTCCCCCACGTCACCTTCTTCCCTCTTCGCTCAATTTCTCCGTCTCCTCCACATTTGTTCCCAAGATGAGGTTTTCCAGTCCAGATCTTCCGAAATGACTGCCTCTTCCACAAACGTGGCTTCCCCTCCACTACTATCAACTCAGCCCTCACCCATATCTCCTCCATCTCCCGGTGACCTGCCCTGGCCCCCTCTGCCCCCAGACATAATAAACATAGAATTCCCCCTTATCCTCACCTACCACCCCACCAGCTTCCACATCCAACATATTATCTGATTTGTTCAGAAGCCTGTCAACATTTTCCCACACCTTGATGAAGGGCTCAAGCCTGAAACATTGGTTAGGTAGCTTTGCTACATAAAGGACACTGTTTGACCCATTGAGTTTCTCCAGCATTTTGTGTTTTTACTCCCTCCTCATGGCACTCATTTCTCTCCCCACGTCACCCATGTCACACCTCTTCCCCCCGTGTCACCCACATCTCCCCTTGGCTCACCTGAAGGCCTCAAGGCCACTGAACACGCCGCTCTCCGTGTTGGGCTTGGGGTCACGGAGGAAATCATTGAGGAGCAGGCGGCCGACAGACTTCTGCACTAGTTTGCAGTACGGGGTGTGGAACACCAGGTAGTCAAAGTCCCGCAGAGTGAACCGGGCATCAGTGCCCTCTGAAACACAATGGTTATGCACAGCCAGTGAGGAGGCCATTCAACCCATCATCTCCCTCCCTACATGAAAGCACAAAAGTCTGCAAACTCCCTGGTTGAAGTAAAAACAATGATGGGGAAACTCAGCAGGTCAAACAGTGTCCTTTATGTAGCAAAGATACATAACCGACGTTTCAGACTTGAGCCCTTCATCAAGGTATGATGAAGGGCTCAAGTCCAAAACGTTGGCTATTTAAATTTTTAATTTAGACATACAGCACAGTAACAGGCCCTTTCAGCCCATGAGTCCATGACGCCCAATTTATAGCCAATTGACCTACAACCCCTGGTACATTTCGAACATTGGGAGGAAACCCAAGGTCCCAGGGAAAACCCACGCAGACACGGGGAGAACGTACAAACTCCTTACAGTGCTGTAAAAGCATTGCACTAACTGCTACACCAACTGTGCTGGCCCTACATTACCCTGATGAAGCCAGAAACGTTGTTTATGTATCTTTAGTATATAACGTACACGGTTTGATCTGCTGAGTTTCTCAAGCGTTGAGATTGTACTTCCCTCCCTGCTCCATCAGTACCAATAAACAATCAAAAAATCATTCCTGCACTTTTCTACCAATCAGTTTTAAAATGTTGACTGGAAGAGGGAAGCAAGCTGCATTCGTTTCTTTCTTGTTGAGCTGAGAACAGCCTTCTTATTTGGTAAAGTAGTAAAAGACTTAACCACTGAGCAAAGGACACGACCCTGATTAATGAATCCCAAGAGAATTCTCAGAAACATGTACTGAAATGAAGCAAATGTTCCAGAGACCTAGGGGTCTGAGAGTAAAAATATATGACTTGGAAGTCACAAGGCAGACTCTCTTGGGGTGAGACTAGCTGCTCGTGGCAGGGTTCTTGCAGTAATGGAGTTCTCACGCTTTGCAAAGTGGTTAAAATATCTGTTCGTTTCAGTTTTCAAACAGCCAAAGGTCTACTTTATCAGAGTCCATACCATTATTCACACTATTCCACCCCTCCTCTCTTCTCACATTCTCTGTAACCCCCTGAAAACTATCCTCTCTTTTGTTTGTCCCGTTTCCTTTCATAAGCTCTGGTTCATTCTGTCCAATTTCTTTTAGAGGTAATAACAAAATGTGACCGTAGAGGTTTATAAAAGTATGTAGGGCATTGATAAGATGAATGGTCACAGAATTTTCTCCACGATAGGGGCGTCTTAAACTAGAGGGCAGAGGATTAAGGCAAGAGGGGAAAGATGCAAAGGGGAGCCAGAGGGTGGTGTGCGCATATGGAACAAGTTGCCTGGGGAAGTGATTTGAGGTGGGTAAAATTGATGGGATAGTGTGGAGGGAACTTCACTCTAGGTCTGACCCTGTGGGTGTGTGATGGGATGGTGTGGAGGAAACTTCACTCTCGGTCTGACCCTGTGATAGGACGGCAAAGGGAATTTTACCCTGTGTCGGACCCTGCAAGTATGTGATGGTACAGTGTGGAGGGAGCTTCACTCTGTGTCTGACCCCGGGAGTGTGTGATGGGTTGGTGTCGAGGGATTTCACTCTGTGTCAAAGCCTGGGAGTGCGTGATGGGACCGTCGGAAGGTAGCTTCACCATGTCTGGTCCACACTCCACCTGTAAATGAAACCTTACATGGGACCTTTATAATGGGAACTGCATTTTATTCCCCTTGACCAACACCTTGCATCTGTTCCTGGTGGATAAATGCTCGGGAAATCTCCTTCAGCAACTGAAGACTTGAGATCTTCAGCTGTAACTGGATTAATCTGCAGCCAAGTAATTATGATAGAAAGTGATGATCAAAATGGAGACGAGAGGTGACAGACACATCTGCACAGAGCAAATGTGGGAAAGAGCTAGGTCATGAAATGTCCAGCCAACTTGGTGCACTGAGATCGGCAACTCACCCTTCTGCTTCTGTGCCTGGTACTTGTTGCAGTAGAACCTGTAGCAGTGATCCAACGCACTGAGGTAGCACTGAATTGAGAGCTTGCCGTCCACCACAGGGTACTCTGACACCATGTCAGGCTTGTAGAAATCGTACACATGCTGCATGTGTGTTCCCCGCAGGCCTGTGGGGAAATTTACAACTTAGTGTTATTCCAGGGTACTCACGTGCAATCAACCTTCGTACACCAACAGGTTACACACTCAATCATGTCTGGTTGGAATCTAATCCAGTTTAGTCACTGTACTGTGGTACAGTGTGAGAATGTTTGTTTTGTGTGCAACCCAGCTAGTCAACCCATACAGCAGTTAAACACAGCGCAAGAGTGGATATGCAGAGAGAGTTTGGTCGGTACGAAGCAAAGGCAACGTTACTTTACAAAGGATGTCAGTGTTAGCATAGCGGTACACATTGCCTTATCAGCGCCAGTGATCAAATTCTGCACTGTCTGTGAGGAGTTTGTACGCTCTGCCCACGTCTACATGGGTTTTCCCGGGGGACTGGTTCCTCCAAAACGTATGGTGAATGTAGATTTATTGGGTTTAATCGGGCAGTGCTGTTTTTAAATGGCCGGAATCGACTTCGACTATTTTGTAAATTGAAAACTATCATTTTTTTTTTAAATTTAAAAACTTGCCAAATTTCTTTAGGCTTCTGTGGAAGTAGAGGTGATGGTACGCTTTCTTGGCCATTCCTTTGGCATGGTTTTATTGAGACAGATAACTGGAAATGTCAGAACAGCACAAGGCCACTCAGCCCATCATATTCTTGTTGGGCTCCCTGACAACAATCCGATCGTCCCATTCCCCCCCCCCTCCCTCCTTATTCTTTGTAGCCCTCTCTTACACATACCCTTTGATTCTTTTCCCCATTAACCCACACTTGGAGGACACAGAAGCACCTGGCTGGAAGACAGTAGGTCACATGGAAATAGTCAGGACTGAGCCTGGGGTTTCCAGAGATGGGAGGCAGTGGCATGAACCATTAACCACAGAGCACAAAAGGCAAAGGAGGAGAAACCCAACACCCAACCAACCAATTTTCCCCTGCAACCGTGTCTGCCTGTCCCGCATCGGACTTGTCAGCCACAAACGAGCCTGCAGCTGACGTGGACATTTACCCCCTCCATAAATCTTCGTCCGCGAAGCCAAGCCAAAGAAGAAGGGTACATGAGTGGAAAGAAACCTGTTGAGAACCACTGTTATAAGCGACTATCAAACTTCTGCAGATGCACTGGGGAAAGTGCACTGACTGGTTGCATCGAATGCCCAGGAATGCAGAAGGTAACAAACAGAGCCAGGCACATCACAGACTCCGACCTCCCATCCACTGCAGACATCTACATGAGGCACTGCCTCAGGAAGGCAGCCGACATCAGAAAGGGCCCCCCCATCACCCTGGTCACAACCACTTCTCACCGCCTCCTTCGGGCAGAAGGTACAGAAGTCTGAAGACCAGCACCTCTAGGTTCAAGAACAGTTTCTTTTCAGGCTCTTGAACCTCCCCTTATTGCACGAATCAGAAACTGCTCCGACACCAAAATAGGACAGTCTGCACGACTGCAAAGTCGCTTTTCCTTGCTCTAAGATTGCATGTGAATATTTATAATCAATCTTTTGCATTTATTGTGTCTTTTTAAGTATACTATTATAGGTTTTCTTTTACTGAGTACCTGTTTCGCTGCAGCAATCAAGAATTACAAGGTTTTGACAATAAACTCATTATCAAAGATCGTCTTCCCTGCAGCCATCAGGCTCCTGAATGAACCCCAGTGCCGTTACGCTACCTTTGATTTCTCATCACACAAAAGGTTATGGGTACATGGAACGAGCTGTCGGAGTAGGCAGTAGAGGGGAGGACAGTTGGAACTTTAATAGACATTTGGACAGGTCCGTGGATAGGAAAGATTTCGAAGGATATGGGCTGATCGCAGCTCACGGGGAGATGGGTAACAATAAAACAAAGGGGTGTGGCTCCCTTCCCACCTCACTTCAAAGAATTATCCAGTTCATACTTATTAATATTATACTTTCCACTTTTCATTTAATTTAATCGGAGATCGGAGGCCATAAGACATAGGTGCAGAAATAAGCCATTCACCCCATCGAGTCTGCCTCACCATTTAATCATGAGCTGACCCATTCTCCCACAGCCCCACTGCCCGGCCTTCTTCCCATAACCTTTGATGCCCTGGCTAATCAAGAACCTGCCTTCTGGCCCATGAGGCCCAAATACACCCAATGTGACCAATTACTCCAAACTTGGGAGGAAACCGGAGCACTCGTGGAAAACCCATGCGGACATGGGGAGAGTGCGGATTCGAGCCCGGGGTCGCTGGCGCTGCAATAGAGTCGTGCCAACCGCGTCTCTCTTTATTGTAACCTTCTCCCCTCAACACGTTTTTAGTACTGCACAGCCTGCTCTTCTATATGCTCGCTGACCTGCCTGGATAGCATGCAAAACAACATTTCTCCACTGTGTCTTGGTACACGTGACAGTTTCTGGTACATGTAACAGTTTTCGGGTGGAATCTGCTTGGTGTTGGGTGATGACAGAAGTACATTCGAAAAATGCAGCTGTTGAGGTCTCATGTCAACATGATCAAAAGGTACAAGGCCAAGAGTTGAGAACCAAATCAGCCAACGAGTTGTGAAGTAGGATGGAGGCGATAGAGGGGCAGAATGTGCTGAGCATAAGGCAAGGGATTTTCAATTTTAAAATTTAGACATACAGCATGGTTAACAGGCCCTTCCCACCCACGAGCCCGTGCCGCCCAAATGACCAATACCCCCGGAATGTTTTGAAGGGTGGGAGGAAACTGGAGACCCCGGAGAAAACCCACACACAGACACAGGGTACCTAAAACACTACAGCACCGTACAGGCTCTTCGACCTTTGATGTGGTGCTAATCCATATACATTTTAAAAAATACTAAACCTTCCCTACCCCGAAACAATCTATTTATCTTTCAAAGAATTTCCAAGGGGGGGTGCTGCGTTTCCAAAGGGGGGGGGGGTGCTGCGTTTCCATGGGGGGGGGGTGCTGCGTTTCCATGGGGGGGGTGCTGCGTTTTCAGGGGGGGTGCTGCGTTTCCAAGGGGGGGTGCTGCGTTTCCAAGGGGGGGTGCTGCGTTTCCAAGGGGGGGTGCTGCGTTTCCAAACCAGGGGGGGTTGCTGCGTTTCCAAATTGGGGGGGTGCTGCGTTTCCAAACTGGGGGAGGTGCTGCGTTTCCAAACCAGGGGGGGAGGTGCTGCATTTCCAAACCAGGGGGGGGAGGTGCTGCGTTTCCAAACCAGGGGGGGAGGTGCTGCGTTTCCAAAGAGGGGGGTGCTGCGTTTCCAAAGAGGAGGGTGCTGCGTTTCCAAAGAGGGGGGTGCTGCGTTTCCAAAGAGGGGGGTGCTGCGTTTCCAAAGAGGGGGGTGCTGCGTTTCCAAAGAGGGGGGTGCTGCGTTTCCAAAGAGGGGGGTGCTGCATTTCCAAAGAGGGGGGCGCTGCGTTTCCAAAGGGGGGGTGCTGCGTTTCCAAAGGGGGGGGGGTGCTGCGTTTCCAAAGGGGGGGTGCTGCGTTTCCAAAGGGGGGGGTGCTGCGTTTCCAAAGGGGGGGTGCGCTGCGTTTCCAAAGAGGGGGGTGCGCTGCGTTTCCAAAGAGGGGGGTGCTGCGTTTCCAAAGAGGGGGGTGCTGCGTTTCCAAAGGGGGGGGTGCTGCGTTTCCAAAGGGGGGGGTGCTGCGTTTCCAAAGGGGGGGGTGCTGCATTTCCAAAGGGGGGGGTGCTGCGTTTCCAAAGGGGGGGTGCTGCGTTTCCAAAGGGGGGGTGCTGCGTTTCCAAAGGGGGGGTGCTGCGTTTCCAAAGGGGGGGTGCTGCGTTTCCAAAGGGGGGGTGCTGCATTTCCAAAGGGGGGGTGCTGCATTTCCAAAGGGGGGGTGCTGCGTTTCCAAAGGGGGGGTGCTGCGTTTCCAAAGGGGGGGTGCTGCGTTTCCAAGGGGGGGGGGTGCTGCGTTTCCATCAAGAATTCTTCCCACAGTTCAAAGAGATGGGTGCGGAAGGAAATGAAAGCTCTTGGTGCCCACGTACCTCGCTCGAAGCCCAGCGGTGCATTGGGCCCTACCAGCATAGCGATGGCACCAGCCCCTCCTGTGGGGCGTGCGCTCCCCGTGGCATAGACAGCAATGTCACCAGCAACGACCAATGCGTACCGTCCTGCCATGACACGGTGGGGGGGGGGGGGGTGGTGAGGAAAGAAAGGGTCAGTACCACGTTTCAAGCCACGGATTCCCATCAACGCCTATTCTATTGTCACATTTTAATACATTAAAAACGTAATATGCATGACGTAGTGTTATGCCGACCTATACACAGTAAAAACCGTGGTATCTGGAATGCTATCAACTGGCATCCTCAAGCAATCAGCAAAAATAAAATCAAGGAAAATGCATTTTAAAATTTGAAATAACTATAAATAAAATAATAGGTTGAAAAATTTAAATTGTAAAAGTAAATATTCTCTGAAGCAACACAAACAGTTGGTGAAGATGGGAGCAAATATTCAGCCAGTGGAGGGCCTTGGTCGAGCTTTGCTTGTAGCAGCTGTTTAATAAAGTTGTGTGAAACAGCAATGGCGTCGGTCAGGTTGGAGCTGGTTGATGCTGCTGGCCGTTGGGGCGACTCTCTTAAAGTGACTCCTATCCCTGCTTAGTAAGATTCACCCTGGTCAGAGGCCTCATCTGTAAACTTGGGGGTGGGAAAGGGGGTTAGTTAATTATAATGTTATTGTCATCTCTCGGGCAGCTCCGTGGAGGGGGAGGAACCTGCAGATCCAGCAATGGTTAAATGTTTTCAAAGAGCACGACTGAAAATAAAGTAAAATGCTTTAAGGTTTATATTCATGCAAGTGAAGTTTGTTCAGTTTAAGTACAGTAGAGTACTTTTTAAACTATTTATTGTAAGGCATTTTAAGAGTAAGTTTCAAGCAACCAGAAAATACACTTACCCGGCATCTACCTAGCCCCATAGGTACCAGATACCAGGGGGTTCTCATGTATACCAATATAAATAAAATAAACCCTACCTACTTCAAAACCCCATTTTTCTTCCATCCATTGCCTAAGAATCTTTTAAATGTCCCTATTTTACCTTCCTCCACCAGCACCCTCGGCAAGGCATCCCAGGCACCCACAACACTCTGTGCAAAAAAAAAATGTACCCCTGACGTCTCCCCTAAACTTCCCTCCCTTCACTTTGTACACAGGTCCTCTGGTGTTTGCTGATCCTGCCCTGGGAAGCAGGTGCTGACTGTCCACCCTATCTATGCCTCTCAGAATCTTGTAGACCTCTATTAAGTCTCCTCTCACCCTGTGTAAGGCAGACAGAGTTATCATGAGAATTGCCTAGCGATTAGGGAAAGAGAAGCAAGAGAGTCCCTTCAGAGTCATCGAGGGTCAGTGGATTCAACTCCAGTGCTCCTCCAGCTGCATGGACTCCTGTTCAAACCAGTCCCACCCCAAATTATCGGCACGGCCTAAGATTCCATTTCACCCCCTCCTTCCTATGCTCATCCTTGTGACAGACAACAAATTAGGACATAGAGTGTTCCACGCAGAACATGCAAACTAAGAGAGCAGGCCCTCCGGCCCACAATGTGGTCCCGATCCATTTAAATCTACTCCACAGGAATCTACCCCTACCCTTAAAGCCATAATCCTCCATTTTACTTACAACCATGTGCCTATCTAAGAGTCTAAGTAATCAACAGAGAACATTACATGACAGTACAGGCCCTTCAGCCTGTGCTACCTTACTCCACAACAATCTAAACCTTCCCTATGTCACACCAGTAACTTACTTTTCCATGTGCCTATCCAAGAGTCTTTGGAATGTCCCTGTTGTACCAACCTCTATCACTACCCCCGGCAATGCATTCCACGCACTCTGTCCTCCACTCACCTTATTCAGGTGTCCTCTGGTGTTTGCTACTGTCACCCTAGGGAAAACAGGGGCTGGCTGCCTACCCTATCTATGCCTCTCAATCTTATAGACCTCTATTAAGTCACCCCTCATCCTTCTTGCAGGCACAATAGGTCAGACGGCTGAATAATTCTCCCATTCCGTACGCGTTTAGGATGTCCCAACAGTTTGGAATAGGAGGATCGTCCCACTTTGCCCATTGCTTGGGCCCATGAGGGAGCAGAGCTGATCCAGGGCCTGATAGAAATGGGCAGCACCCAGGGTGATGGACTCACCGTCCCAGGAGCTGGACTCTACCCAGTTGACAGAGTTAAAGAGGGCGGCTGTCCCTCCATAGCAGGCATTGGTGGTGTCGATGCCCTCGATGTCTGTGTTGCCCGACTCTTCGAAGAGCTGCATCAGCACGGTCTTGACGGACTTGGACTTGTCGATGATGGTCTCAGTGCCCACTTCCAGTCGCCCAATACTCTCATACGACAGGGAGTTGCGCTCCAGCAGCCGCTGCACTGCGGTCAGGCAGAGCGAGTTGATGTCCTCGCGGTCTGAGCAGAAGCCCATCCGCGACTGCCCCAAGCCCACTGTGTACTTGCCAGCGTCCACCCCATCAAACTTCTCCAGCTCTGTCTGCTCCACAAACTGTGCCGGGAAGTAGATCTCCATGGCAATGATGCCCACATCCTTGGGCCAGCAGGACTCAGCGACAGCAGGAAGGGATCCAGGCATCGTGGAAAGACTGTAGGCAGTAAGGGAAAAAAAAGTTCATCTGACTGTACGTACAACGTTACTCTGGACCACAGTGCGCGTGTACACACATGCACACAGAAGTAGCAGGTATAATATTTACATGTATATAACTTTTACACATACACATATATATACATTTAAAATCACACACAAATATAAAACGTGTGTGTAAAACAAACTGCATATAGATATGTACACACACACAGTACACTTTTACCAATTACGTACATGCGGTACACCTGTACCAACTACACACACAGTACACTTGTACCAATTACGTACATGCGGTGCACCTGTACCAACTACACACAGTACACTTGTACCAACTACATACATGCGGTACACCTGTACCAACTACACACACAGTACACTTGTACCAATTACGTACATGTGGTACACCTGTACCAACTACACACACAGCTCACTTGTACCAATTACGTACATGTGGTACACCTGTACCAACTACACAGAGTTCACTTGTACCAATTACGTACATGTGGTACACCTGTACCAAATACACACAGTACACTTGTACCAATTACGTACATGTAACCATATAACCACTTACAGCACAGAACAGGCCAGTTCGGCCCTACTAGTCCATGCCGTAACAAATTCCCACCCCCCTAGTCCTACTGACCAGCACCCGGTCCATACCCCTCTAGTCCCCTCCTATCCATGTAACTATCTAGTCTTTCCTTAAATGTAACCAATGATCCCGCCTCGACCATGTCTGTCGGAAGCTCATTCCACATCCCCACCACCCTTTGCGTAAAGAAATTTCCCCTCATGTTCCCCTTATAATTTTCCCCCTTCAATCTTAAACCATGTCCTCTAGTTTGAATCTCCCCCACACTTAATTGAAAAAGCCTATCCACATTTACTCTGTCCATTTTAAAATCTTAAACACCTCTATCAAGTCCCCTCTCAATCTTCTACGCTCCAGAGAAAAAAGCCCCAGACTGCACAACCTTTCCCTGTAACTCAGACCCTGAAATCCTGTCAACATTCTCGTGAACCTTCTCTGCACTCTCTCTATTTTGTTTATATCTTTCCTATAATTTGGTGACCAAAACTGTACACAGTACTCCAAATTTGGCCTCACCAATGCCTTGTACAATTTCATCATAACCTCCCTACTCTTGAATTCAATACTCCGATTTATGAAGGCCAACATTCCAAATGCCTTCTTCACCACACCATCTACCTGAGTATCAGCCTTGAGGGTACTATTTACCATAACTCCCAAATCCCTTTGTTGCTCTGCACTCCTCAACAGCCTACCATTCAATGTATATGACCTATTTAGATTTGCCTTTCCAAAATGTAACACCTCACACTTATCTGTAATAAATTCCATCAGCCATTTCTCAGCCCACACCTCCAGCCTTCCTAAATCACCTTTTAATCTATGGTAATCTACCTCACTGTCCACAACACCACCAATCTTTATATCATCCGCAAACTTGCTTATCCAATTCTCCACCCCTACTTCCAGATCGTTAATATATATAACAAACAATAGTGGACCCAGGACCGAACCCTGAGGAACTCCACTAGTCACCGGCCTCCAATTGGACAAACAATTTTCTACCACTACTCTCTGACACCTCCCATCCAACCACTGCTGAATCCATTTCACTACCTCCTTATTTATACCTAATGCCTCCACCTTTTTTCCTAACCTCCTGTGGGGAACTTTGTCAAAAGCTTTACTAAGTCCAAATAGACAACATCCACAGCTTTCCCTTCATCAACCTTTTTTGTAACCCCCTCGAAGAACTCAATCAGGTTTGTCAAGCATGATCTACCCCTGACAAAACCATGCTGATTACTCCCTATCAATCCTTGAACCTCCAAAAATTTGTAAATACCATCCCTCAGAACACTTTCCATCAACTTGCCCACCACAGACATTAGACTTACAGGCCTATAATTCCCAGGTTTGCATTTGGACCCTTTCTTAAACAGAGGAACCACGTGCGCCACCCTCCAATCCTTTGGCACTACCCCTGTGGCCAGTGACATCCTAAATATCTCTGTTAATGGCCCCACTAACTGTCCACTAGCCTCCCTGAGTGTCCTAGGGAATATTTTGACCGGTCCGGGAGATTTATCCACCTTTATCTTTTTCAACACAGCCATCACTACCTCCTCGGTTATCCTTATATGCTTCATGACCTCCCCCCTATTTTTCTTTACTTCAACTGGTTCAACATTTTTTTTCCCTAGTGAATACCGAGGCAAAGAAATCATTCAAAATTTCCCCCATTTCCTCTGACTTCTCACTCAGCCTACCCTCCCTATCTACAAGGGGTCCAATTTTATCCCTCACTAATCTTTTACTTTTAATGTACCTATAGAAACCCTTTGGATTTATTTTTACTCTGTCAGCCAAAGCCTCTTCGTGCCTTTTTTTGGCCTTTCTAATTTCTTTCTTAAGATTCCTTCTGCACTCCTTGTAGTCCTCCTTCAAATTCTCAGCTCCCTGCTATTTATATCTCTTGTACACCTCCCTTTTTCTCCTAACCAAATTTCCAATATTCCTCGAAAACCAAGCCTCCCTATGATTTCCAGCCGTTCCTTTGATCCTCACTGGGACATATCTACTCTGTACCCTCAAAATTTCTTTTTTGAATATCCTCCATTTTTCATTTACATCCTTACCTGAAAATATCCTGTCCCACTCAATACTTCTTATTCCTTCAAAATTTGCTCTTCTCCAATCTAGAACCTCAACTTTAGGCCCCTCCTTGCTCTTCCCTAAAACTACCCGAAAACACCTGTACCAACTACACACACACACACACACACACACACACACACACACACACAGTACACTTGTACCAATTATGTACATGTGGTACACCTGTACCAACTACACACACACAGTACACTTGTACCAATTAAGTACATGTGGTACACCTGTACCAACTACACACACAGTACACTTGTACCAATTATGTACATGTGGTACACCTGTACCAACTACACACACAGTACACTTGTACCAATTAAGTACATGTGGTACACCTGTACCAACTACACACACAGTACACTTGTACCAATTACGTACATGTGGTACACCTGTACCAACTTCACACACGGTACACTTGTACCAATTACGTACATGTGGTACACCTGTACCAACTACACACACACAGTACACTTGTACCAATTACGTACATGTGGTACACCTGTACCAACTACACACACACAGTTCTCTTTTCTCTTTGGCTTGGCTTCGCGGACGAAGATTTATGGAGGGGGTAAAAAGTCCACGTCAGCTGCAGGCTCGTTTGTGGCTGACAAGTCCGATGCGGGACAGGCAGACACGATTGCAGCGGTTGCAGGGGAAAATTGGTTGGTTGGGGTTGGGTGTTGGGTTTTTCCTCCTTTGCCTTTTGTCAATGAGGTGGGCTCTGCGGTCTTCTTCAAAGGAGGTTTCTGCCCGCCAAACTGTGAGGCGCCAAGATGCACGGTTTGAGGCGTTGTCAGCCCACTGGCGGTGGTCAATGTGGCAGGCACCAAGAGATTTCTTTAGGCAGTCCTTGTACCTTTTCTTTGGTGCACCTCTCTCACGGTGGCCAGTGGAGAGCTCGCCATATAACACGATCAACAACAGTACACTTGTACCAATTATGTACATGTGGTACACCTGTACCAACTACACACACAGTACACTTGTACCAATTATGTACATGTGGTACACCTGTACCAACTACACACACAGTACACTTGTACCAATTAAGTACATGTGGTACACCTGTACCAACTGCACACACACAGTACACTTGTACCAATTAAGTACATGTGGTACACCAGTACCAACTATACACACACAGTACACTTGTACCAATTACGTACATGTGGTACACCTGTACCAACTACACACACAGTACACTTGTACCAATTATGTACATGTGGTACACCTGTACCAACTACACACACAGTACACTTGTACCAATTACATACTTGTGGTACACCTGTACCAACTACACACACACAGTTCACTTATACCAATTATGTACATGTGGTACACTTGTACCAAATACACACACACAGTTACACTTAAAATAATTATACATATTCTGGAATTATTAACAAACCAAAGGGTGCACAAAGGTGTGTGTCTATTGAAAGGTCGATATGTTTAAAGAAGATAATTGAGTTATGGCGTGAAGTTTTGGGGAGCAGGGGTCCATGCCCCGTGGTGGTGGTGCGGATGGCCGGGATGCCCTGGAGTCTGTGGCTTGCGGGGGGGTGGGGGGGGAGAAAAGAGGGGGCAGTGGAGATAAATCAGGGCCTGTGTCCTCAGGGATCAGTGAACACCTCGGGGGGGGGGGGGGGGGGGGGTCCATGCCTTGGGGTATGTGAACACCTCCAGGTTTGTGTCCTGGGGTCTGCACCTTGAATGACCACACCTCTGAGATGTGCCAAAACGTCGTCCACTCTATCGATTTCCATTCTCTGCAGCACCAGGCACTGGAGTGATTAAACGGAGTCCAGTGCAACTCTCTCATAAATAAAGCCAGGAAATGCTCTGAATATTTTGTGGAGACAGTGAGCTAACACTTCAGAGCAAAGGCTGTCCCAACCACCCCATAGATGCCGGGAAGGGGCGTGAACACAGACTGCTCACAGTCTCCTCTCATTCCCAAAGGAGAGGCATGATGAATGAACAGGGGAGTGTCCGTGGCTTTACATCTTCTGGCACTCAGGTTAATCCAATGGCTGGGAAGTCACAAAGAAACAAGATTGTTTCACCCCAGACTACCAGCACAAGTATGTTCCTTCTGCACTGGCACCCTCTGGGCATCTCGTCTTACCCTCTCCTCTCATCTGACCAGCAGGCAGGGGCCCTGCACTCTCTGCTCTGAGCCAGACTGGACGCATTCAGAGGGACACTGCTGAGCCCTCGGTGCGGGGAACAGCCCCGGGACACGTGGCCTTGGTCAGTGCAGCTCCACTGCTGCGTCCACCCAGCGTGGCGCAGCAGCACTTGACCTTGGTGGGAGAGGTTCAGAGTCTGGATGCTGGACAGCGCTATCTCTGGTGCCCAGGGATAGTGGCGTAATCTGAGCAGCCAGATGATGGGGACGGGTGAGTTCTGGAGGATCGTGTCCATGCTGCAGGCAGAGGGGGCAGAGACCGAGCGGGGCAGCAGCAAAAGCTGCATGACAGAGATTTAGAGCAACAAGATACCACTTAGAACACACTCCAAGTACAATCCCTGACTCATCCATACCCACATCTCCATTTCCTTACTGTCACGGCGATCCCATTCTCTCAGAATCAGTGGGGATGTGAAAGGAAACCCCAGAAATGTCTCAAATTCCCAGCAAGCAAATCATCACAAACGTCAATCAGACCATGGTGCTTCCTCGCCCGCCAGTTACCAGAGGTTTGTTTCTGGCTTGTACATCAGTGGACGGGTCATTCTGCACCCCAGTACTCCCCCCCCACCCCCACAAACGGTCGCCTCCTCCTGTCGCCTGCTCACGCAAGGCACGGTGCCTGCAGGGTGCGAGAGTGGTGTGGTACCTAACAACATCAATGGGAAAAGCAGCAGCCACTCCGTGGGCAGGCAGCTGCGCATTCCTGGCTCTCCCACTGCATCAGGCCAGCACAGTGTGCTGACTGAGCCCTGGCCAATCAGCTCCCACTCCCGGCATGACGCAGCAGCTTCAGCTCACCGGCAGGAAGGGGGAGGGGGGTGTGGAAGCCACGTGGGCAGTCGATGTATGGGGAGCACCAACGACCCGGGATTCAAATCCAGCTCTGTCTGTCCCCGAGACCTGCGTGGATTCCCCCCCGGGTGCTCCTGTTTCCTCTCCCCTCCCCCCAAAGCGTTGTAGGTTAATCGGGTTTCAATGGCCGAAATCGGGCTCTACCGTGTTGTAAATAAAATTAAAAATTTTATTTCGGGAGTATTTAAACGAGAAATAGACAAGTATCTCATTAGTGAGGGTACCAAGGGATATGGGGAGAAGGCCGGAAAGTGGAACTAGTGTAGAGTAGCTTAGCACAGATTTACGGAACAGACTCGATGGGCCGAGTGGCCTGCTTCTGTTCCTTTGACTTTTGTGAATCTTGTGCGTGAATGAGCAGAGCAAGGAATGAAGGGTAGGAGTGAGGGAATGGGGAGAAACTCAGCAGGTCATGCTGCATCCGGGGAGGTGTAGGGCTCCTTACTTCGTCAGTTACCTGACGAAGGGCCCTAATCGAAACGCCGGTTACCCTTTACCTGTGTGACGTGCCGAGTTTCTCCCGCACGGTTGTGCACTGCACTTGACCCAGCGCTGCAGATTTTCTCATGTAACCTCATCCCTTGCCCACTCCCTGCAGGGAATCTGATCAAATGCAAGTAAATCCTACATCTGGCGTTAAGCAGTAAAAATTCAAGCCCTGCAAATTTTAGATGCAAGCCATCTATTAACTTTGCATGAAACAGCAATCTACGAGGGGAACTCAGCGGGTGTTTTGGACCATTTCTGACACTTCTCTGCCCTTTCTAGATCTCTCTGCCTCCATCTCAGGGGACAAGTTATCTCTTCACTCTTCCTCCAGCAGATAGTTCACTGCTCCCAAGTCTCTCATCGTCTCCACCTTGGTCTGGACCCTTTCCTAGTTCAACGCTGCCCTGTGTGCTTTTCATGAAAATACTATTGACAATCCCTAAGCAGTCTTCATCTTTCCATGTGCATGTTAATCCTATCCATGTTCTTGATTATGAGGGGAACATCTCGTACCAAATGTGGCGGGGAGACGGGATTGCTGGGGGACAAGTGGATAAAGGGAGTACACAGTGTTGGATATAGGTGCAGTGAACTGATTGCTCCAGGTGGGCCAAAAGGAAAACAAAATTCTGGGGGAACACTGTGAGTTAGCATCTGATGGGGTTGGAACCACAGCAACAGAGAAGGTTCAGAGCAGGAAGGCATGGCCTTGGCAGTTTGGGACGAGGGAAAGGGGCTAATCTGAAAAGCTCTGAAAATAACGCAGACTTCCCCTCCGCGGACTCCACCTACATCTCAGCGGCCGACACACTGAAGGACCCATCATTCTCTTCTCCCTCCTCCCGTCGGGGAGAAGGCTCAGAAGTGTAAAACCGAACATCAATAAGTTTGAGCCTTCAGGCTCCTGAATGAACCCCACAACGGTGCTACCATGCTACCCTTGCTTGGTGTTAAATGATTTGTTATCATTGTTAACTCAATAATCTGAATTGCGCTCATGATCTACTATATAAGCCTGTATGAATCCAAGAATTCGGAACTGGAATCTGCTGGACATTGCTGTCAGAAACGTTCCCCAAGGCCTCCAACCCACTGCCTTCTATGGTGAGCAGCTCGCTATCTTTATAGCACAAGACCATAAGATACAAGAGCAGAAATTGGCCATTCAGCCCATCGAGTCTGCCCCACCATTTAGTCATGAGCTGATCATTCTTCCACTCAGCTCCACTGCCCAGCCTTCTCCCCATAACCTTTGATGTTCTGGCTAATTAAGAACCTATCAATCTCAGTCTTAAATACACCCTTGGCCTCCTCAATTGCCTGTCACAACAAATTCAACAGATTCTCCACCCTTCAGCAAAAAAATCCCTCCGCATCTCTGTTCTAAGCGGATGCCCTTTGATCTTGATATCGTGTCCTCTGGCCCTAGACTCTCTCATAGGAGAACTAACCTTTCGACATCAACTCTGCCCATGCCTTTCAACATTCAAAATGTTTCAATGAGATATCCCCCCCCCCCCCGTTCTCCTAAATTCCAAGTGCAGGACAAGAGCTGTCAAATGCTCCTCATCAATTAACCCTTTCATTCCCGGAACTATCCTTGTGAACCCCCTCTGAATCCTCTCCGACATCCTTTCTCAAATCAGGAGCCCAAATCTCATAGGGCAGGCTAGTACACAGCACCTGATGGGATGTCCCAGAGCACTGCACATGCAGTCACCTAAGGTAGTGAAGACAGCTTGGCTGTCAAGCTGAACGAAGCAATATTTCAAAGAATATAGTCCTCAGGTGTCATAAAGGCTCTATTCCACTCCTAACCCTTCAGCCGATATTTTCTTCAGTCAGAAAAGTCCTTCATCTATAGTACCCACATCACATAGGTTTTCCATATCAAGCAACATTCTTTAATTACACTACCGTAATAGTAGAGTTTAGAGGACCAAATTATTGGGTCAAACTTGGAGGGGGGGGGAGGGGGGGTTAAACTCTTACTCAGACTGTGGGCAAGTACCTGCATTGTTCAAGGCGTCGGGAGCTCGAATGGCTGGAACTAGGTTGTAAGACCATGTTCAGGGCACCAAGTGCTCAAATGGGGCGAATGTCCACAGCCAGGGAGGGGGGGGTGGAGTCATGAGCACAGATGGGCAGGGGGGCCCAGGAACTCGGATGGGCGTGGGGGTGCTGGGGTGGCAGGAGCATGAGTGGATGGTCAGGGCGTCAGGATCCTGGATGGGCAGAGAGCCTGGGCCATAAAGGGAGTCAATAATTATATGGGTATATATGGAAATAGAATCTAGATGGTATCCAGTCATTAAAGACAAAGAAACATATTTATTACTAGCTTGAAGAACACTTTAATAATGTACGGGAGAATATGAGTAAAGTCGGATTTTGCAAGTGGGCTATTCCAGGGAGCCCTGTACATTAGAACATGGAATGGCCCTTCGGTCCACAATGTTGTGTTGACCCATATAACCTACTCCACAGTGGTTTTCAAACTTTTCTTTCCACTCAAATCTCACTAAGTATTCCCTGTGCCATCGGGGCTCTGTGATTAGTGAGGGATTGCTGAAGGTGGGATGTGAGTGGGAAGGGAAGGTTGAGAATCACTGCTCTAGATTTGGCTTGAGAAAAATGGTCATTGGCCCATTTCCTTTGGAGTTGTGAAAACCTGCACATAACGAGTCAATGAGGGACAATTAAAACCGTGATTTTCAACCTTTTTCTTTTCACCCACATCCCACCTTAAGCAATCCCTTACTAATCACAGAGCACCGATGGCATAGGGAATATTTAAGGTGGTATGAAAGTGGAAAGAAAAAGGTTGAAAACCACTGATCTAACCCTTCTCTCCCTTAGCCATAAACTGCATTTTTCTTACATTAAACATGATGCGGATGAAGTGTTGTTGGTGAGATCTCACTGCCCTTCGAAATGTCATGGGATTTTAGGTCCATGTGTCCTGAAGGGTGGCAGCAGAGGGTGCAACACTCTGTCAGAACCCCAGCCAGAGGATTAGCCAAGGATACGTGCCAAATCCCTGGAGAACGGGAACTGTTGCTACGTGGCTGAAGCAATTATCTGAGACCACCCACCCCAACCCCCCATCCCCCCCTCCCAACCTCTACTGCTGCAAAAACCTACCTCCTCAGGGCCGGGTACCTGACAGAAACCGTCACCTGCAGCAAAGCTGTGGAAGTGATGCGCGTGCTGTGCCCAATCCCCACACCCTCGGAGCACAGGAGGCGGCCGAGTCTGCCGATGGCACGGTACATGTCGCTCGTGTCCACCCGTGTGCACGGCAGAGACCAGCTGGGAGGTGAGACTGAGCATCCTGCGTTGCAGCCTGCATTTTATACAGTGACTGTGAGGGTGGGGGGGGGGGGGGGGGCAGTTTCACTACTGGTACATTCTGTGCACAATCATATCAAAGGTCAACAGACACCAGCCAACACAGCAACCAAATGAATCATTTACTCCAGGGACTTGGTAAGCATCCCACTGATTACTGCATGTCCTAACCTTTCCCCTACTTTCCACAAGTTATTCACCAGAATAACAACTTTGAAAATAAGTTGAATCTACCAACTCAGTTGTACTTGCTTTGCTTGGTAACCCTCTCGCCGCTGCTCCCCACACTCCCCAATCATAGAACATTATAGGGAAGTACAGGCCCTTCAGCCCTCAAAACCCTTGTGCCAACTCATATAGTCCTTCCCAAAAAAAAGTACTAAAATCTTCCTGCCTCATAACCCTCTATTTTCCTTTCATCTATGTGTCCCCTCCAAGAGTCTTTTAAAAACATGAGGGGAATAGATAGAGTAGATGCGAATAGGCTCTTCCCCTTGAGGGAAGATAAGATTGGAACGAGGGGTCACAAGCTAAGGGTTAGGCGGCAAAAGTTTAGAAGCAACATGAGAGGAGCTTCTTCACTCAGAGAGTGGTGGCTGAGTGGAATGACCTTCCGGAAGAGGTGGTTGCAGCAGGGTCAATTTTGTCATTTAAGAGGAGGATGGATAATTGATTGGATGTGAGGGGATTGGAGAGTCATGGACAGGGAGGTGAGATTAGAGGAATCACTTAAATCAGTGCGGTCTAGAGGGGCTGAGATGACCTGTTTCCATACTGTGATTATTATATGGTTATATAAAAGTCCACTCATAATCTTTAGACCTTCTTTGCTCCAAAGACAAAAGACTGAGCTCTGTAAACCTTGCTTCATAAGACACATTCTCCAAATGCCCCTAATGTTTCAGCCTCCACCACGATCTCTGGCAAGGCATTTCAGGCACTCACAACTCTGTAAAAAAAAAACTTGCCCCTGTTGTCTCCCCTAAACTTCCCTCCCTTCACCTTGTACACATGTCCTCTGGAGTTTGCTATTCCTTGGTCAATCTCCTCTGCACACTCTCCATAGCTTCTACATCCTTCCTATAATGAGGTGACCCCTTTGACTATTTCTGAACGCTGGTGTAATCTCTAATTCAATCCTGAATTATGCAGCTTCACAACCTTAAAATAGTTCCTCCAGCCTTTCTGTATAATCACATTGTCACTGACCAGACCAGACGATCCATTCGCAACAACTTCTCTCTATCGCCTTCTGCCTATTTACTTTGCATTCGTAATGCTTGCTATCAAATTAATCTTTTTTTGCTTTAATCTCCATCACCTTTATCAAGTGTTTGGGAATGCAGGAGTTGTGGGGAGGAAATGTCATCTCCACTGATACTGTCACAACTTGCACTTACAACGTTTCCCCCTCATTGACAATCTTTCTTTTTTTTCTTTTCTTTCTTTCTTTCTTTTGGCTTGGCTTCGCGGGCGAAGATTTATGGAGGGGTAAATGTCCACGTCAGCTGCAGGCTCGTTTGTGGCTGACAAGTCCGATGCGGGACAGGCAGACACGGTTGCAGCGGTTGCAAGGGAAAATTGGTGGGTTGGGGTTGGGTGTTGGGTTTTTCCTCCTTTGTCTTTTGTCAGTGAGGTGGGCTCTGCGGTCTTCTTCAAAGGAGCTTGCTGCCCGCCGAACTGTGAGGCGCCAAGATGCACGGTTGGAGGTGAGATCAGCCCACTGGTGGTGGTTGATGGGGCAGGCACCAAGAGATTTCTTTAGGCAGTCCTTGTACCTCTTCTTTGGTGCACCTCTGTCACGGTGGCCAGTGGAGAGCTCACCATATAACACGATCTTGGGAAGGCGATGGTCCTCCATTCTGGAGACGTGACCTAACCAGCACAGTTGGATCTTCAGCAGCGTGGGTTCGATGCTGTCAGCCTCTGCCATCTCGAGTACTTCGACGTTAGGGATGAAGTCGCTCCAATGAATGTTGAGGATGGAGCGGAGACAACGCTGGTGGAAGCGTTCTAGGAGTCGTAGGTGATGCCGGTAGAGGACCCATGATTCGGAGCCGAACAGGAGTGTGGGTATGACAACGGCTCTGTGTACGCTAATCTTTGTGAGGTTTTTCAGTTGGTTGTTTTTCCGGACTCTTTTGTGTAGTCTTCCAAAGGCGCTATTTGCCTTGGCGAGTCTGTTGTCTATCTCATTGTCGATCCTTGCATCCGATGAAATGGTGCAGCCGAGATAGGTAAACTGGTTGACCGTTTTGAGTTTTGTGTGCCCGATGGAGATGTAGGGGGGCTGGTAGTCACGGTGGGGAGCTGGCTGATGGAGGACCTCAGTTTTCTTCAGGCTGACTTCCAGGCCAAACATTTTGGCAGTTTCCGCAAAACAGGACATCAAGCGCTGAAGAGCTGGCTCTGAATGGGCAACTAAAGCGGCATCGTCTGCAAAGAGTAGTTCACGGACAAGTTGCTCTTGTGTCTTGGTGTGAGCTTGCAGGCGCCTCAGATTGAAGAGACTGCCATCTGTGCGGTACTGGATGTAAACAGCGTCTTCATTGTTGAGGTCTTTCATGGCTTGGTTCAGCATCATGCTGAAGAAGATTGAAAAGAGGGTTGGTGCGAGAACGCAGCCTTGCTTCATGCCATTGTTAATGGAGACAATCAACACAGGCATAAAAACACATATTAGGCCTTTTCAAGCTGCAGCACCCGGGTCGGCCTCAGAGGACCTGGGTGAGGTTACCAGGTCGTTAGCGCCTCCCAATCCTTCCGAACTGCAGGCCAACTTACTCGCTAAATCGATAAGGGGGATCCTGCCCCTGCAATGACAGGGTGAGTGATGCATCATGCACTCACCGGAAGTCAAATCGCGCAGTTCTAATGGCGGACAGAAGGGTTGTACAGATGCTGGCCCTGCAACTACATGGTGCAATAACAAAGCAGGCAAGTATTTTGAACATCGTTGTCAGTTGTATGCTGCATGCAATGGAGGAACAACAGCGTGTATACGCTGAGTGAATGAAGAAATGGATGGAGGAGGACAGGCAGGCCAAGGTGATCAGTCGCAGACGTAGGCAACTGGTTTATGTGCGCTTCTTTCAATGCCCAATGATGCCTTGGTGACGTATCGCTGACGTCACCAGGTTTACAGGGGAAGCCATTTTGTCCTTTCAAAGCAGCAGGGGAGGATGCCCTGGCAAGTTTTCATGGATTCCCAGACCACCTCGGAGGTAGATCTGGGACCTGGGTGGGTTTTGACTGGGCTTGCCCGGTTAGGACCTTTCAAACTGCCTGATCCCCAGGATCATTAACCGGGTAAATTGCCCAGTTAACCCCGTTTTACAGAGCAATTTGAAAGGGCTTACATGATAGGCTGCAGACGCCATGATTGTAGTAAGAAACACCAAAATGCTGGTCTTTTCAGCATCTGTAGGAGGACCAAAGATATATTGGCAACTTTTTCGGGGCCTGAGCCCTTCTTCAAGGGGGGAAAAAAAAACAATCAGAAAAGCAGGATATCAGAAAGGTCTCAGAATTCAATGGGGGGAGGGAATCGAGGGACCAACATAGTGGATATAACCTCACTTTCTCTTCTTTTCCACTCATTGATGTTTTTTAAAGTAATTTATAGCAATTTTTCAATCTGTAATGCTGACACAAGATGGAAGCTGCTCAGCTCAAGATGGAACAAGCTGCAGAAGGCAGAGAATGCAGTTCAGAACATCACACAAACTTCCCTCCCTTCTGCAGACCCCATCTACTGCCAAGGGCAGACAGGACAGCGTACTGAAGGAAGCCACCGCACCCCAGACCCATCTACATCTCGTGTTGCCAAGGACAAAAACCCAGCAGGATCCAGCCACGTTGTTTGCAACGCCAGTGGACCAGGGGTCGAATCCAGCTCTGCCTGTAAGGAGTTTGTGGGTTTCCTCCAGGTGCTCCAGTATCCTCCCACATTCCAAAGACTTACGGGGTTGTAGGTTTTTGAGCATGGGCCAGAAGGGCGCGTTTACTGTGCTGTACATCTAAATTAATACATTGAAACTAAAACAGTCCACATAAAAAGTCATAGATGCTGCGTGACCTGCTGAGTTGCTCCAGCGTATTTTGTGTACTGTGCTCGACTCCAATATCCGTAGAATTTTTTGTAAACTACAATTACAGTAGATCAGTCATTGATGTGAACCCCCTGGGCAAAGTGTGCAGAGTTTTGGTTTCTGCATCCAAAAAAGATATACTTGCAAATAGATGCAAAAGGTTTACTGGATTGACTCCTGGGAGGGAAGGATTTTTGTTCAGGGAGTGGCTGAGGCTAAACGTTGAAGAGCGCGAAGCAACTTGGAACACGGGGCACCGACGGGGGACTTCTCAGGCTGGATGGTAAGGGTGTGCTCTTGGGGGGTCCGTTTCGGAAGATAGGGCCACCCCGTTCTGACAAAGATGAAAAAGTTCTTTACAGAAGGACAATGGTCCTTCTGCAGGAGGCAAACCAGAGAATAGATTAAAGGTCAATAGGTTTTGAGTTCTGCAGGGGGAGTCTGTAGGTCGAGAGGGTGTCTAGGACAATGAGGGCTCCTGCAGGGCCTCGGCCACTGAAGGGCTTCCTGATGGGGTCAGTGATTTGGATCTGGAGCTCGGGCGGCCGATGGACCGAACAGGAGTGTGCAGCTGCAGGAGGTGAATCCACGGGACACTCGATCACTCTTAAGGGACTCTCTTTTGATTCTCTTTCTCGTATTGTTATGGGCGCTGGGCAATGTTTCATGACAACTCTTTGTTTACCTTACGGCAGAGAAAGCTTAATCATGGATGATGGGATAATAAAATGACCTTGAACCTTGAGTGAGGGAGTTGTGGGGAACAGGGTTTCAGGCACAATGCGGCTAACCTCTGCTTATGTTCTTAATCACAGAACTCTACGTCCCACTATGACGGTTTGCAGTCCTGCAAGGATAGATTTAGGTCCAAGGTAAATAAAAACACAAATGCTGGAGGAAGTCAGCTGGTCTCGCAGCGTCCATAGGAGATAAAGATACATAGCCGATGTTTCAGACCCAAACCCTTCTTCGAGGTATGAATGAAAAGCAGGCAGGCGGGAGACCCGAAACATCAGTTCTACATCTTTACCTCCTATGGACGCCGTGAGACCAGCCGAGTTCCTCCAGCATTTGTGTTTTGACTACCATCACAGCATCCGCAGACTTTCGTGTTTCACTCATAAGTAAGCGATTAGAAAGATCATCAGCTGCATATCTGACCCCTTGATTAAGTGACGTCCATCTGGAGGAGTTGGAAACTGCTGGGAGTCTCGGCAGACACTTTTGCACCTGATCTGCTGAGCCAAGACACCTCCAGCTCACTGCACCTCATGGACGTCTAACGTAAGGAGAAAATGATGGCCGATTTCAAGACTCCTCCAGCTCACTGCACCTCATGGACGTCTAACGCAAGGAGAAAAATGATGGCCGATTTCAAGACACCTCCAGCTTACTGCACCTCATGGACGACTAACGTAAGGAGAAAATGATGGCCGATTTCAAGACTCCTCCAGCTCACTGCACCTCGTGGACGTCTAACGTCAGGAGAAAAGGATGGCCGATTTCAAGACTCCTCCAGTTCACTGCACCTCGTGGACGTCTAAAGTCAGGAGAAAAGGATGGCCGATTTCAAGACACCTCCAGCTCACTGCACCTCGTGGACGTCTAACGTAAGGAGAAAAATGATGGCCGATTTCAAGACTCCTCCAGCTCACTGCACCTCATGGACGTCTAACATAAGGAGAAAATGATGGCCGATTTCAAGACTCCTCCAGCTCACTGCACCTCGTGGACGTCTAACGTCAGGAGAAAAGGATGGGCCGATTTCAAGACACCTCCAGCTCACTGCACCTCGTGGACGTCTAACGTCAGGAGAAAAGGGATGGCTGATTTCAGCTGCCTGACAAAAGTTGGGGCGAAGCATCTTCCTTCCTACAGGATGCGTGGTTATGATCTGGAATACGCTGCAGGTGAATGAGGACAGAAACGTGCACTTAGGCGCACCGTGCTGGCCATGATGCCGACCTAATTAATCCCATCTGCCTGCACAAGGTCTGTTAACCTCATGCTCGTCAATCCATCTAACTGCTTTCACCACCTCCCCCGGCAGGGTAATGCCACACATCTAGCACCATTTTTAAAAAAAAAAAACTGGACTCAAAATTCCCTTCAAACTTTCCCCACTCACCTTAAAGCTCAGCCTCTATATGTCATTTCCACCCAGGGAGACAGACTGCTTCTTATAATTTGATACATTTCCATCCAGTTGAAGGTGGTTTAATGAAGAGGGAGGGGAGAAACCCTCTCAACTACCATCCGTCATTTGCTTAGATGTCTCCAAACAATAACATCCGAGAGTTTAAACTCTACACTGATCCCCAGCCAGTAATCTGGCTGTTTGAGATGTTCACTGTCTAATGTTTACACTCTCCTGGATGTGACTGGCCACTGCTAGGCTTGAGAGGCTGGGACTCGTCTTCCTGGAGCTTAGGAGGAGTGACTTTAGAGAGGTTTATAAAATCATGAAAGACGTAGATAAGGTGAATAGCCGTGTCTTTTTTTCCAGGGTAGGGGAGCCTCAAAACTAGAGGTGAAAGATTTACAGGGGACTTGAGGGGCACTTTTCTCACAAAGGGAGAAGTGGGTCAACAGAACGAGCTGCCAGTGGGAGAAGTTTTTAAATGTTTAGATACACAGCAAGGTAAAAGGCCCTCTGGACCATGAGCATGTGCCCCCAAAATACACCAATTAACCTCCAATCACTGGCATTTTTGAAGGGTGAGAGGAAACCCGGAGGAAACTCAGACACGTGGAGAACATCCAAAACTCCTTACAGACAGCACCAGATTCGAACCAGGGTTTGCTGGCGCTATAATTGCATTGCGGTAACCAGGAGGCAGATAGAACTATGTTTAAAAGACATTCGGATAGGTATATAGATAGGAAAGGTTCAGGGGCATGAGCCAATCACAGGCAAATCGGACAAATCCAATGGCTCTCAACCTTTTCCTTTCCACTCACATCCCACTTTAAGTAATTTTCTATGCCATCGGTTCTCTGTGATCAGTAAGGGATTGCTTAAGATGGGATTGTGAGTGGGAAGGGAAGGTTAAGAATCACTGCTCTAGATCCAATTGTTACTGAAATATTTTGCTTGAGAAAAATGGTCACTGACCCATTACCTTTTGACTTGTTATGTGCAGTTTCAGAACTCCAATGAGGGGCAATTAAAACAGGAATCTTCAAACTTTTTTCTTTCCATCCACATACCACCTTAAGCAATCTCTTACTGATCACAGAGTACTGATGGCACAGTGAATACTTATGGTGAGTGGAAAGAAAAATGTTTGAAAAATCACAAGTCTACACCAGCCCTTTCTCAACCTTTTTTTGGCTAGTGCCCCCTTCAGACTCTGCTCAAAGTTTCCGGGCCCCTTCCCTGTGAAGCAGTCAAGTTTAGTTGATTTCTTCCATACTTCTTTCCTACCAACTACACATAAAAAACGTTATTATTTCAGTCCACGGCCCCCGCTTAAGTGTTTAAGTGTGCTGTGGCCCTTGTTGAGAATGGCTGGGTCTACACCATTTTAGGCCGAAGGGTTGGTATCTGTGCTGTAAACCTAGAGGGAATGATCTTCTGCTCGTTCTGCATGTACCCTAGCCCCACAGGCCCAGTAACGGTTGCCAGAGGTCTGTGCCTGCCCTGCTGTATATTGTGGACACTGGTTACCCGAGACAGGGAGATATCCTAAAAATACACAGAGATGCTGGAGGAACTCATCCTATCTTGCAGCGTCCTCCGGAGAGTCAGGATATATCACCATTTCAGGGCTGAGCCCTTCAAGGTATGAGCAAAGAACAGGAAGGCTCAGGATAAAGACAGTGCTGGGCTGAGGGTGGGGGTCCAAGCCAACAGAAGGGCATTTGGGGGGGGGGGGGGGGGGGGAGAGAGAGAGAGAGGAGAGAGAGAGAGGAGAGAGAGAGAGGAGAGAGAGAGGAGAGAGAGAGAGGAGAGAGAGAGAGGAGAGAGAGAGAGGAGAGAGAGAGAGGAGAGAGAGAGAGAGGAGAGAGAGAGAGGAGAGAGAGAGAGAGGAGAGAGAGAGAGAGAGAGAGAGAGGAGGAGAGAGAGAGGAGAGAGAGAGAGGAGAGAGAGAGAGGAGAGAGAGGAGAGAGAGAGAGGAGAGAGAGGAGAGGAGAGGAGAGAGAGGAGAGAGAGAGAGGGAGAGAGAGAGGAGAGGAGGAGAGGAGGAGGGAGAGAGGAGAGAGAGAGGAGAGAGGAGAGGAGAGAGAGAGGAGAGAGAGAGGAGAGAGAGAGGAGAGGAGAGAGGAGAGAGAGGAGAGAGAGAGGAGAGAGAGAGAGGGAGAGAGAGAGGAGGAGAGAGAGAGGAGAGAGAGAGAGGAGAGAGAGAGAGAGAGAGAGGAGGAGAGAGAGAGAGAGGAGAGAGAGAGAGAGACAGACCACACTGGGGAAAGGCGACGGCGGGGAAGAAAAGTGGGGTGTTTGACAAAAAGCCAGAGAACTCTCCGTTAATCCCATTCGGTTGCAAGGTTCCTGGTCGGAAGATAACGTGCTGTTTCTCCAATTTGTGGCGATCTCAGTCCTGGCGGAGCATGAGGACCATGGACAGTCATGTCAGCAAGAGAATGGGATGGGGAATTGAAATGGGGTGGCTCAGGCCCGAAACGTCGGCAATGTATTTTTTACCTCCTATGGACGCTACAAGACACGGCTGAGCTCCTCCTCCAGCATTTTGTGTGTGTTTTAACTACAATCACAGCATCTGCAGACTTTCATGTTTCACTCAGGAAGATGACCTGCCTCTTTGTGGAGTCCGCTTCATGGTCACCCACAGAGCGAGCAAGTTAGCACCTAATCAACAGCCTTGCACTATTTTCAATTACCAGCTCACAGCCCATGCACTTCCTGCAGTATTTACCCAGTTTATCAACAGATAAAAGTTACAAAGTTTGCAATAACAGCAAGCTGTCCACACAAAGCTGTTTACTTTGGACCATTCCACTTATAATGATCCCAGAGGAGGCAGACCAAAAAGTAGGTGAAAGGATGACTGAAGGCTTAGGCAATACCACTTTACAGTCACAATTTAGAGTGGATATTTAGATTCATTTATTATCGTCAGAGACACAGTGAAAGAATTTCTTTAGAGTAGCCTTCAAAGGCTGGCAGTGTCACCTGGCAAGCATGAGGTTTGGAGGAGTCTTTCTATCAGAGTGATGTCTTAACCATCTGTCCCCTTTCCCTTAGAATATTAAAGATCCTATTAGCAGGCAACATGCAGAAACTCTCTGTGATCTGGCTATCACTCCCATCTCAGAAGCACCACATAACAAAAGGCTCACAGTTCTGTTTTTTCCACATCCCTCCAAAACTGGAGAGAGATCCACAAGACTATAGATCAGCCATTCTCAATGCCAGCCCACGGCACATTTAAGACCTTAAGGCTGGAGCAAACCATCGAGTTTTCCTTGTCATTGAATCACGAGCAGATCCATTTCCCCCACTCAGCCCCACTGCCCAGGCTCTCCTCATAACCTTTGAGGCCCTGGGCTAATCAAGAACTTATCAATCTCTGCCTTAAATGCACCCAATGACCTGGCCTCCACAACCACCTGTGGTAATAAATTCCACAGATTCACTACCCTCTGGCTGAAGAAATCCCTCTGGCTGAAGAAATTCCTCTGCATCTTTGTTCTGAACGGACACGCTTCAATCCATAAGGTTGGGGGGGGGGGGGGGGGCACGGACTGAAACCCTACATAGTTTGTAGATTTCTTATTTCGTTGGTAGGAGAGAGAAGTACGGCAGAAAACCAACTAAATGACTGCTTCACAGGTAAGGGGCCCAAGGTGGGGAGCGGGGAGGCGGGGGGGGGAATCATATCTTAAAAAAAAGGTTGAGAATGGCTGGTGTCGATGTGGAAATCTGGAGCAAACAATCTGCTGGAGGAACTCTGGGTCGAGCAGCATCCGTGGGAGAAAATAAAACGGTCAGACCCTTCAAGGCGGGATGAAGAGACCGACTTCTCCCACAGATGCAGTTTGAGACATAAGGAGTTTTCTCCAGCCAATGTTTTTTGTTTTGCACTTCCAAAAACTACTGTTATGACAAGAATACTGTTGGATGTGGGATGAACGCAGAAGGTAGCAAACCCAGCCAGGTCCATCACAGGCTCCGATCTCCCGTCCGTTGCAGACATCTACGTGCGGCACAGCCTCAAGAAGGCAGCCAACATCAGAAAAGGACCCCCCATCAGCCCTGGTCACAGCCTCTGCTCCTTGCTCCCCTCGAAGACCAGTACCTCTTGGCTCAAGAGCAGTTTCTGGCTATCAGGCTCTTAAACGGCCCCTTGTTACATCCATCCTACTATTCAACACCATAACGAACCGGTCCTATACTACCGCAACACTATTTTTTTTCATTACACAATGATAACTCAATATTATCGATCTTTTGTATATATCTCTTTTTAATTTAATGTATAATATAGAATTTGATTTTTTTTTACAAAGTATCTGCTTTGAAGATAAAAGATTTATCGTCATTATTGAGATCAATCAAAACATTAAAAGGAACTTCTTCAAAGCACCAGCCATTAATTTTCACCTTTTTTAAAAAAAATAAATAAACTTGGAGTACCGTGTTCAGTTTGTCACCTCATTATAGAGGGATGTGGAAGCTTTGTCAAATTTATTGCCATCTGACTGCACAAGTCCAACAGGATGAAGAGGAGATTTACCAGATGTCTTATGGGACAAGAGCTGGCCTTTTCTCTTTGGAATAAATAAGAATGAGAGGTGTTAATAGACATCTACAAGATTATGATGGGCGGTCAGCACCTTTCCCACCCCCCAGTGCAAGACAAACACCAGAGGGCATCTGAACAAAGCGAGAGGAGGAATGTTGGAGGCGTCAGGAGCAAGTCTTTTGCACAGAGTAGTGGGTGCCTGGAATGCATTAAAATAGAGGGCATGTGTGTAAGCTGGGGAAGGTTTAGTTTATTGAATCGGTCTCTAGCAATCGTGGGCCAAAGAGTCTGTTCTGTGCTGGAATATTCTATGTATTCTTATCCAAATGGTGTGACCTCAGATAATCCAGTTCCCTCAGTTGTTCTCATAGGCACCACCTCAAGATTCAGGGGAGTCGGTTCAGGACAGAGGTGAGCAGGAACTACTTTTTCCCAGAGAGTGGTGAATCTGAGGAATTCTCTGCCCAAGGAAGCTGTAGAAGTTGCCTCATTGACTGCATTTAAGGTGCAGTTGGATAAGTTTATACATAGGAGGGCACAGTTAGCACAACAACGGCAGCAATCGAAGTTCAAATCCGCTGTAAGGCATTTGGATGCTCTCATACCTTGATGAAGGGCTCAGACCCGAAAAGTTGGTTAAATATCTTAGCTTCCTATGGATACTAGTGTGACCTAGAACCATAGAACACTACAGCACAGAAACAGACCACTTCAGCCCTTCTAGTCCGTGCCAAACCATTTTTTTTTGCATAATCCCACTGATCTGCTCCCAGCCCATAGCCCTCTACTTCTCTCCGATCCATAAATGTTAAAATTCACCACCTGAGCTTGCAGCTCATTCTATACTCCCACCACTCTGTGTGGGAAGAAGTTCCCCCTCATGTTCCTCCAAACCTTTCCCCTTTCACCCTTAATCCATGTCCCCGGTTTGTATCTTGCCTACCCTCAATGAAAAAAACCTATCTACATTTACTCTGTTTAGCCCCCTCAATTTTAAATACCTCTATCAAACTCCCTCATTCTTCTACACTCCCGGAAATAAAATCCTAACCTGCTGAGTTTTAAAAAAATGTAGACAGGCCATTTCGTTTCCCCCCCCCCGCCGAGTCTGAGCCGCCCAATTACACCCCATTAACATACAACCCCCCGGACATTCGAACAATGGGAGGTAACCAGAGTCCCCAGTGAAAACCCACACAAACCTGAGGAGGAACATACAAACTCCTTACAGGCAGCACAGGATTTGAATCCCAGTCTCTATTGCTGACGCTGTACAAACATTGCTCAAACCGCTGCACCAACCCAAGAGCCTTGGTATATTAAACTACAATCACAGCATCTGTTTCTTCCAAGTTCTCCAGTTTTCTCCCACCCTCCAAAACATATGGGGCTGGTAGGTCACCCTCACACTGAACTGGAGTGGAGGGGCACTCATTCCAGATACTGACTATGCCTCGTGCGAATAGTTTACCCCTCAGATCCTCTTCAAACGTCTTCCCCCTCTCCTAGTAGTAAATATACCTACTGTGGAAAACAGATTCTGGCCGTCAACTCTTTCTGCACCTATCAGTTTTCTACACCTTGTCACGCCATCCCTCAGCTTCCTTTGGTCCAGAGAAGTTGAGGCCAGGATGGTGCAGACCAGTCTCCTTCACACTCCAACCATCCCCATGCTCCAACCGTTTATCCAGGCCCAGCACACCAACCCCCTCAAAAAAAAAACATGCTCCCAGCAGGCCCACCCTGCAGGCCCCAATGTTCCCAGCAGCCCCCACCCCCACCCCCGTTCCTCGGTGTGCATGCAAAGGATGACTTATCCTGGACTCACACACCTCCTCGTTAGTCAGGAAAGCCCAGCAGTGCCTACACTTCCTCAGGAGGCTGAGGAGGGCAAGGTAACTGGCCACCATCTTTATTACCTTTTACAGGAGCATGATTGAGTGTCCTGTCTGGTTGCATCACTATGGGGGAAGGTGACTGCAAAACATTGGACTAGAAGGCAACACAGAGGACTATTAAAACAGTGAAGAACAATGGGGTCTCCTTGGTCTACTGATGAAATTTACCAAGAATGATGTTGAAAGAGGGTTCAAGTAATTATTGAGAACTCTTTCGATTCAGCACACAGTACATTTGACCCATGACCATCAGGAAGGAAGACAAAAATCAGGCCAGTCAGGCTGGCAAATAGCTTCTTCCTGCAGGCGGGGAGATTGATGAACAGGGAAGTGATACATATTTTGGGTGACACGATATTTTAACTCTGGTTCTCAACCTTTTTCTTTCCACTCACATCCCATTTTAAGTCATCCTTCTGCCATCGGTGCTCTGTGATCAGTAAGGGATTGCTTCAGGTGGGATGTGGGTGGGAAGGGAAGGTTAAGAATCTCTGCTCTAGACCCAATTGTTACTGAAATATTTTGCTTGAGAAAAACTGTCATTGGTCCATTTCTTTTAGAGTTATGAAACCGAGCACATAACGAGTCAATGAGGAACGATTATAACAGTGGGTTTCAAACTTTTTCTTCCCACCCACATCCCACCTGAACCAATCCCTTACTGATCACAGAGCACCAATGGCAGAGGGATGACTTAAAATGGGATGTGAGCGGAAAGAAAAAGGTTAATCTGTTTTAACTTGTATCTTTATGTATAGATGTGATTATGTACTGTGTATTGTGTGTGCACAGTGGTCTGGAAAAATGCTGTTGGGTTCGATGTGTACAGTCAGAGGATGATAAACTTGAACTACGACCGAGGTCTAACTGGGCTGCCCGCAAAACAACCTCCCTCGCTGCGTCTTGATTCAAATGGCAATAAATGTGAGTGTGGGTGATCACATCAGGAGTGACCAAAAAGGAAACAAAGGATTAAAGAAGTGAGGTAAAGCTAAACAGGAAAGTGTGCAGATGCTGTTAAGTGCAACATACAAAAGAGCAGGTCACATATCCCTTGGATGGAAAGCCTCATGCACTGCCTAACCAAGGCTACCTGCAACCTGGAGGAACCGCTAATATTCTGCCTGGGCACTCTCTAACCTCCCTCTCTCCTTTCCTTGATATTGGCTTTGTCTAAAGATACTCCACCCTACTTGTATAACATATGGAGATGATTTTCCCACTGGCCAGTTAGAGGTGGTTTAATTCTGTTAAGTCCTGTATTGGCATAACACTTGACTAGTCCATGTCGAGGGAATATCACACCAGCTGTCATCTCCCAGCCTTTTTCTCTTCTACCTTCCTATCCATATCTCACCTGTTCATCTGTGCCCCTGCCCCCAGCCTGTCAGCTTTTGGCTCGTACTCTGACGAAGGGCCCAGGCCCGAAACATTGGCCACCCTTTACTTCCCATGGCTGCTGCGTGACCTGCTGAGCTTCTCCAACACGTTTGTTTGCTGTGAGTGAGGCAACCTGGCCAGATGTATTGTTGCAGCTATTATGTGTTTTAATTTACTACGGTAACAGGCCCTTCCTCTGCAGCCCAATCAACCCATGACCCTGATATGTTTTTGAAGGGTGGGAGAAAACCCTTACAGAAACAGGGAGAACGCATAAACTCCTCACGACGGCGCCAGATTCAGCAGGAGAAAGGACGCTGGGGCTGTAACAGCGTTGTGCTAACCGCTACACTAACCCAATGAGAATAAATGTTTCGTGATCTCACATTGCAGAGCATGCAATGAAATCGGTTCCCAAACTGAAACGTAATCTGCAGAAGTTTGCTTTGACCTGCAGGAACAGCAAACTGAATGGGCGTTTGTGAACTGATCACAAACCAGGCCCGAACCTTCAGCGCATTTCATCCACCTCAGCAGAAATTTGGCCTTTGCTCCCTCTAGAGAGGAGCTGCGTCGCCTGCCTGTCAGCTTCCACTTGACCAGTGTGGCAGATCTCCAAATGGAAAAAGACGGCTTCGCATTGAAACAGTGTTGTTGCAATAAACAAGGCAGTGCAGCTGGTGGAATCGTTGCCTCACAGTTCCAACGACCCAAGGTCTGAGTCTGACCTCGGGTACTGCATTTGCGAAGTTTGCACGCTCTCCTCGAGACTGTCCCGAGTTTCCTCAAGGTGCTCTCTTCGCACATCCCTCACCATGGAGGGGTGGATATGTTGGCCATTATAAGTAGTCCCACGTGCGTCGGGGGGGGGGGGTTTGGATTCGTAAGAGTTAAATGGGAATTCAGTCAGAATTTGAGCACAGAAAAAGGCACATCTTTACGGTCTTCCTGAGTTTGTTCCACCTGCCTGTGTTTACCCCTTACCCTCTAAACCAGCCATTCTCATCCTTTTCTTGGCTATGGCCCGCCCCCACCCCAGAACTGAAAGTTAAATAAATGGGACCCAACAGTGTCAGACAGATGTTTTCGCTGTAAGGAGGAAACGGGAACAACAGGACATGCAATTAGGGCATGTGAGAAAGTGGAAAAGTTTTGGGAAGATATAAACCAGATATTAAATAAAATCACAAAAAGCTACATACCAAAAAATCCAGAGATCTTTCTTCTAAGTAACATAAGAAGTAAAGAACTTAGCCTCAATTTGGATGGAGCACAAAAAAGATTTATTATGATAGCCTTAGCTGTAGCAAAAAAATGTATTATGTCAACTTGGAAATCAGAAGAGAGCCTGAGAATACAGCAATGGTACCTGGAAATGAATAAATGTATTCCATTGGAAAAAAATAACATAATTTAAAAAATAAAGTCACATTATTTGAACAAATTTGGGAACCGTACATGGAACATAACAGAGAGGGCCTACCGCGGACCTCCACCCCCTAAAATGACAGAATGAGAAGACAAAATGACCTGATCCAGTGTGTAAAAGTAGATGACACCATTTTTTTATTGTGTGATATTGTTTATTGGGTTTATTGTACTGTATATGTTAAATGTTTAATGGGTTTGGAGGGGGATGGGAAGGAGGGAGGGGGGAAAAATGGGGAGAAAATGCCACCGTTCAAGAGGGAAATGTTTGTGTGTATTTTGATTATATGGTTGATAGTGTGAAAAATAAAATTAAAAACAACACAGGTACTTTCTGCGGACAAAAGTAAGACCCGTGTAAAAGTCAACCACACCACCCCACACAAATTTGACTAAAGAAAAACTGGTCCCAAAAGATTCAACGATGATGTGAGTATATACAGTATGTTAGAAAAATAGAAAATTACAGCATAGAAACAGGCCCCTTCAGCCCTTCTAGTCTGTGCCAAACCTTTTTTTTTTTGCTTAGTGCCACCGAACTGGACCCAGTCCATAGCCCTCCCATCCAAATTCCTCTTAAATGTTAAAATTGCATTCACCACCTCAGCTTGTTCCACACCCCCACCACTCTCTGTGTAAAGAAGTTCCCCTAAACTTTTCCCCTTTTACCCTTAATCTATGTAGTCTGGTTTGTATCTCACCTACCCTCAGTGGAAAAAGCCCACCTACATTTACTCTGTCAATCCCCCTGAATCTTAAATACCTCAGTCAAATCTCCCCTCATTCTTCTGTACCTCAGGGAATAAAGTCCGAACCTGTTATGTGAGGTGAAAAGATTTTTTACGTGCTGTGGCCCCCAGGAGGCCCGTAGGGATCCATTGAGAATGGCTGCTGTAAACCATTCCTTTCTTTGAACCGATTTGAGAATGGCTGCTGTAAACCATTCCTTTCTTTGAACCGATCCAAATGACATTTAAACACAACCTCTTCCTCTTCCACTAGCAGCTTGTTCCACAGACCCATCACCCTCTGTGCAGAAACTCTTGTCCCCCAGGATCCTTTTAAATCTTTTCACTTTCAACCTATGCCCTTTCAGATTTATTGTCCGAGAACATACATGACATCACATACCTTTTTCCTGCGGGCCAGGCAGAATTACCACTTATTGGCGGTGCAAAAAAAACTATACACATCAACATGTAAACAAACAAAAACTGTAAACAGATAATGAACGTAAACAAACTGCAATACAGAGGGAACAAAAGAAAATCAATAAAGTGCACAAGTACGAGTCCTTAAATGAGTCCCTGATTGAATTTGTGGTTGAGGAGTCTGATGGCAGAGGGGTAGCGGCTGTTCCTGAACCTGGTGGTGCGAGTCTTGAGAGACCTCTTCCCTGATGGCAGCAGCGAGAACAGAGCGTGTGGTGGGTGGTGAGGGTCTTTGATGACTATTGCACCTCTCCAATGGCATCATTTCTCGCAGATGTACTCATGAGTGGGGAGGGTTTTGCCTGTGATGTCCTGGGCTGCATCTGTAACCTTTTGATGGGCTTTACACTTGGGTATATTGGTGTCCCCATACTAGACAATGATGCAGCCAGTCAGCATATCCTGGGATAAAGACTGTGACCATACTCATGCCCTTTATCATTTTATAAACATTTATGACTGCCACTCCAGGATAAGTTCCAGGCTTTCTTATAACTCAAATCCTTGGGTCCCTCCAAAATCCCTGCAAATCTTTCCTGTACCCTCTCAAGTTTAACCACTTCCCTCCTTTAGTAGGAGGACTAGAACTATTTATGGTATTCCAGGTGTGGACTCATTGGCCTCTTCACTCTGCTACCATCGGGAAAAAGGTACAGGAGCCTAAAGACAAACAATCAGTGGCACAAGGACAGCTTCTTCCCACTGCCATCTGATTCCTGAATAATCAATGAACCAACGACACTGCCTGACTTTGACTGTTGCTTCTTGTACTATTTTATTTACTTATTTTGCAAGTAAACATTTGCACAGTGAGGCTGCCGCAAGACAGAGAATTTTGCGACATGTTCATGACAGTAGATTTTGAAATTCTAATCTTTCATTCCCACTCATCAACACACAACTATCCCATCATCCCTGTTCAAAACTATGACTGGCCAAAGTCAAACTCATTGCCAACAGTTATAGGCCAACCTAACATATTAACAGGAGGAGGGGGGGGTGGAGGAGGAGGGGGGGTGGAGGTGGGAGGGGGGGTGGAGGTGGGAGGAGGGGGAGGTGGGAGGAGGGGGAGGTGGGAGGAGGGGGAGGTGGGAGGAGGGGGAGGTGGGAGGAGGGGGAGGTGGGAGGAGGGGGAGGTGGGAGGAGGGGGAGGTGGGAGGAGGGGGAGGTGGGAGGAGGGGGAGGTGGGAGGAGGGGGAGGTGGGAGGAGGGGGAGGTGGGAGGAGGGGGAGGTGGGAGGAGGGGGAGGTGGGAGGAGGGGGAGGTGGGAGGAGGGGGAGGTGGGAGGAGGGGGAGGTGGGAGGAGGGGGAGGTGGGAGGAGGGGGAGGTGGGAGGAGGGGAGGTGGGAGGAGGGGGAGGTGGGAGGAGGGGGAGGTGGGAGGAGGGGGAGGAGGGAGGAGGGGGAGGAGGAGGAGGGGGAGGAGGGAGGAGGGGGAGGAGGGAGGAGGGGGAGGAGGAGGAGGGGGAGGAGGGAGGAGGGGGAGGAGGGAGGAGGGGAGGAGGGAGGAGGGGGAGGAGGGAGGAGGGGGAGGTGGGAGGAGGGGGAGGTGGGAGGAGGGGGAGGTGGGAGGAGGGGGAGGTGGGAGGAGGGGGAGGTGGGAGGAGGGGGAGGTGGGAGGAGGGGGAGGTGGGAGGAGGGGGAGGTGGGAGGAGGGGGAGGTGGGAGGAGGGGGAGGTGGGAGGAGGGGGAGGTGGGAGGAGGGGGAGGTGGGAGGAGGGGGAGGTGGGAGGAGGGGGAGGTGGGAGGAGGGGGAGGTGGGAGGAGGGGGAGGTGGGAGGAGGGGGAGGTGGGAGGAGGGGGGAGGTGGGAGGAGGGGGAGGTGGGAGGAGGGGGAGGTGGGAGGAGGGGGAGGTGGGAGGAGGGGGAGGTGGGAGGAGGGGGAGGTGGGAGGAGGGGGAGGTGGGAGGAGGGGGAGGTGGGAGGAGGGGGAGGTGGGAGGAGGGGGAGGTGGGAGGAGGGGGAGGTGGGAGGAGGGGGAGGTGGGAGGAGGGGGAGGTGGGAGGAGGGGGAGGTGGGAGGAGGGGGAGGTGGGAGGAGGGGAGGTGGAGGAGGGGGAGGTGGGAGGAGGGGGAGGTGGGAGGAGGGGGAGGTGGGAGGAGGGGGAGGTGGGAGGAGGGGGGAGGTGGGAGGAGGGGGAGGTGGGAGGAGGGGGAGGTGGGAGGAGGGGGAGGTGGGAGGAGGGGGAGGTGGGAGGAGGGGGAGGTGGGAGGAGGGGGAGGTGGGAGGAGGGGGAGGTGGGAGGAGGGGGAGGTGGGAGGAGGGGGAGGTGGGAGGAGGGGGAGGTGGGAGGAGGGGGAGGTGGGAGGAGGGGGAGGTGGGAGGAGGGGGAGGTGGGAGGAGGGGGAGGTGGGAGGAGGGGGAGGTGGGAGGAGGGGGAGGTGGGAGGAGGGGGAGGTGGGAGGAGGGGGAGGTGGGAGGAGGGGGAGGTGGGAGGAGGGGGAGGTGGGAGGAGGGGGAGGTGGGAGGAGGGGGAGGTGGGAGGAGGGGGAGGTGGGAGGAGGGGGAGGTGGGAGGAGGGGGAGGTGGGAGGAGGGGGAGGTGGGAGGAGGGGGAGGTGGGAGGAGGGGGAGGTGGGAGGAGGGGGAGGTGGGAGGAGGGGGAGGTGGGAGGAGGGGGAGGTGGGAGGAGGGGGAGGTGGGAGGGGTCCCGGCCCGGCTTCCTGTCCCCAAGGGAGCTGCGGCCTAACCCCCCCCCCCCCCACTCCCCCATCCCCCCCTCACCTCGGCCCCGTCCCTGGGCGCCCGCTGACGCTCACCCGCCGGCTCCTTCAACCCCGACGGGCCGCTCACTCGGGCCCCGCCGCCCGCGACCTCCGACTGCTCGCACTGGGCGCCGCCATCTTCGGGAGGAGGGGGGAAGAACTGCGCGTGCGCCAACCCACACACCCCCTGCAGGAGCGGACGGGGTAGAGCGAGGAGCGGCACCACCAGCAGGGGAAAGGGTCCCAGCAGAGCAAACCAGCGGGGGAGACCCACTCCAGCAGGAAGGGGAGCAGCAATTAATTCCTGCAGGATGCTGGGGAATAGAGAAAGACTTCCAGCAGAGAAAAATTCCAGGATAAAAATATCAGCTGATAAAACCAGCAGGAGTAAGAATACAAATGGGCTTGGGGGGAAATTCCAGGAGAAAATACCAGCAGGAGCATTGCTCAGCTGGTCATTTCCATGTGGGTACAGTGAAAGGTTACACGAGAAAGTCTGAAGGCGCTGGGATCAAGCACAACACACAAAATGTGCTGGAGAAACTCAGCAAGTCACACAGCATCCATGGGAGGTAAAGGGGAACTAGTGTTTGGGGGGCCCGAGCCCTTCATCAAGTACAAGCTAAAAGCAGGCAGGTCCCTGAGTGAAAAGGGTGGTGGGGAAGGAAGAGGTAGGAGGGGAGGGAGGGATATAGGTAAGAGGTCACAAGGGTGGGAAAGTCGAGGAGAAAAAAAGCTGATGGTTGGAGGGGGTAGACTCTGCTCGGTGCAGGAAGGGGCTAAGAAGTTGGAGGAAAGGAGACAGAGGGATGGGGAAAGGGAGAGAGACGGGGGACGGTGTTAATAGAAATCAGAAGTCGATGATAATTGACCAGGCCAATTATCGGGACAAAGGTACAGAAGCTGGCAGATGAGCACTCAGGGGCACAAGGACAGCTTCTTCCCACTGCCATCAGTTTCCTGAATGATCAATTAACCAAAGACATTACCTTACCTTTCGTAATTTTAATTTTTTTTATTTTAATGTCATAAGATGGTTATGTTTGCTCTATGATGCTGCCATAAAACACCAAATGCCATAACTTGTTCATGACAATAAATCTGGATTGGGGGTGGGGTGTAGTCAGTTTGGGGGTGGGGTGTAGTCAGTCCCACTTTCGAATCACGCGCTGTCTGTAATGTAATGGGCTCAGAGGACCCCAAAACCCAGCACCAATAGAAATTCACCAAGACAAATAGTTACTTAAACAGTTCATTTTAATCATCTTTAAAGATGAAACCAGGATCAAACTATCAAACTTTAACATTACTATTAACTTAACCCCCTTCAAATTCTGTGTGTGTGGTGTGTGTGTGTGCGCGCAACTTCAAAAAAAGTTCTTTGATTCACTGTCCAATCTCACTTCTCACTCCTCTAAGTTCACCAGAATCAAGCAATTCTTATACTGTGCACAGAATTTTACATCTATCAAGTTCACCAGGCTTTGGTGCTTAAAGTTAAATTGTTACCGCTCAGGAAGGTTCTTGTTGGTTTTCAAAGGGAGATTTGTTGCTTGTTGGACACACACAACTGATTCTTTCCGATCAGCCACTTCAGTGTTTTGCTGAAGAAACTTGCCCCATCGGGGTTTTCTAAATGTTAACTTCTTCTGCAGGTCACCACAAAGTTCCTTTTGTTTCCCTTATTTTGGGTGAATTCAGGAGTAGGGAGGTCATGTTGCAACTGTATAAGGTACTGGTGAGACCGCACCTGGAGTACTGTGTCCAGTTCTGGTCTCCATATTTGAGGAAGGATATACTGGCTTTGGAGATGGTCCAGAGGAGGTTTACTAGGTTGATCCCTGGGATGAAGGGGTTGACTTATGATGAAAGATTAAATCGTCTAGGATTGTATTCGCTCAAGTTCAGAAGAATGAGAGGAGATCTTATAGAAACATATAGGATTATGAAGGGTATGGATAGGATAGATGTAGGAAGGTTTTTTGAGCTGGCCGGGGAAACTAAAACGAGAGGACACAGTCTCAAGATTCAGGGTAGTAGATTTAGGACAGAGATGAGGAAAAATAGTTTTTTCCCAGAGAGTAGTGAATGTTTGGAATTCTCTAACCAGGGAAGTGGTTGAGGCTGCCTCATTAAACATATTTAAATTTCGGTTAGGTAAATTTCTACATGATAGAGGAATTAGGGGATATGGGGAGAAGGCAGGTAGGTGGAGTTAGGTGATAAATTAGATCAACCATGATCATATTGAATGGCGGAGCAGGCTCGATGGGCCATTTTTGGCCGACTCCTGTTCCTACTTCCTATGTTCCTACTGACCCAAGGAAGGGGGAGAAAAAATACCAGCAGAGACAAAGGGCCTGAAGGACAAGTAACAACATCAGCAGGGAGAGGTGGAAATCCAGATGGAGGAGGCAAACCAGTCGGAGGAATAGTTCCTCCTGAAACAGAGAGCAGGAGAGACCAAGTCCAGCATATTATCTATTTACTTTTTAAAAATTTAGACGTACAGCATGGTAACAGACCCTTTTGGTCCACGAGCCTCTGGTGCCCACTTACACCCGAATGACCTACAACCCCAGTACACATTTCAGATTTATTGTCAAGTGCTTGACATCACACACAACCCAGAGATTCCTTTATCCTGCGGGCCCGGCAAAATTACCACTAATTGGCAGTGCAAAATGTAAATGTGCACATGTAAACAAATAAACAAATGTAAACAACTGTACAATACAGAGAGGGAAAGAAGTCCTTAAATGAGTCCCTGATGGAGTTTGTCGCTGAGTCTGATGGTGGAAGGGTAGTGGCTGTTCCTGAACCTGGTAGTGAAAGTCTTGTGACACTGAATCCGCTTTCCTGACGGCAGCAGTGAGAAAAGAGGAAGGTCATGGGGAGAGCTTGCAAATTCATTGCAGACAGCGCTGGGTCCAAACCTGGGTCACGACTGCTGTAGTAGTGTTGTGCTAATCAAGCCTGCGAGCTTTTTTCCCCAGGGCAGCAACGGCCAACATACCAGAGAACAGGTGTTCTGCACAAGGTGAGGAGAGGAAAGTTTAAGGGAGATGTTAGAGCTAAGTGTTTTCTTTTTACAGTGGTAAGTGCCTGGGACGCATCACCTGGGATGGTGGTGGAAGCTAGTACAGTAGGGGCATTCAAAGACTCGAAGGCATCTGGATGCAAGGAAAAGAGCAGGTTATGGGGGTGAGGGAAGGGGAAGATTAGATTGATGTGGTTTAATTTGAGCAGTATGGTTGGCACGACACTATTTCCCGGGTTTGAATCCGTTCCTGTCTTAAGGAGTTTGTACGCTCTCCCTGGGATCTGCGTGGGGTTTCCTCCTGGTGCTCCAGCTTCCTCCCAGCCTCCAAAAACATATAGGGTTAATTGGTTGGCTGCAGACTTCGTAGACCAAAATCTGTTTCTGGGCTGAAGGGCCCACACTGTGTTGTAGTGTTCCATATTCAGTCTAACATAGGGATCTCCAAAGTGGGGGGGGGGGGTTGTTGACGGAACTATCCAAGGCTTCTCAAAATGCCGGGGGAGGAGGGGGGGGATAGTCGATAAATACTGGGGGGAGGTTGATTGAACGTTTTGGGGGGTGGGTCGAAAGAATTGTAGAGCCTGACGGCACCGCACCCGATGTTGAGAATAGAGTCACCGTGGCTGATGCTGAAGACTTGGACCCTGCTCCTTTTAGCATTTTCCCGGCCAGAAGCAACAGTGTTGTTTTTTAAATATAAACTGTTATTGTCATCATTTGCTTGCTTAATTTACAGATCTGTCACCTGGCAATGGGGGTGCATTGTAAGAAAGCTTGGGTTGTTGCTGTGGGGGCCCGGGCACCGTGCTGTGGGGGCCCGGGCACCGTGCTGTGGGGGCCCGGGCACCGTGCTGTGGGGGCCCGGGCACCGTGCTGTGGGGGCCCGGGCACCGTGCTGTGGGGGAAGGCAGTTCCCCTCACTAATGCACATGGAAACTGCACGTCTATTTATTTAGTTATTTGTACGTGCCTGGGGGTCTATGAGGGATCAAGGATTCTATGAAGGGGTTGATGGTCTAAAAGGTCAATTCCAACACTCATGCAGATATAGCGAACAAAAGAACAATTACAGAAGCCCCCTTCACACTTGTGTCCCACTAAACTGGCCGTTCGGTGCCCCGGGATAGGAATGGGGTGGGGGGGTGTTTGGCTTTTCACACCTGACCACTCCTAACTGGGACACTGAATGCTTCAGACTTGCAACCTGGGGTTAATACTGTTCTACCTTCTACCGGCGACATCATGACACATCGAGCAATGGTGGACCTGCCCTAAATCCTAATCAGTATATCTTATATTTGAACAAAATAAATCATGCCTAATTAAACTTTATGTACAGCCCAGTATGAGCCCTTTAGCCCCTGTTGTTGTTGTGCCGACCTGTGAGAACGGAACTGTGAGAAAGTGCTCGCAATAAATAGCAATAGCGAACAATTTTTAAACAAGGTGGGAAAGTTGGTAGCTCTATAGCATTCAATTTATAAATAATGTAGGAAAAAGCAATGGCGAACCTGCCCTCCCAGAATTCCATGCAGCAGAGAAAGGGCTGTATGCCCAAATGCATACATGGAGCTTCAATGGAGGGGTTTCTTGGCCGCACAGCATTCTGGGTAGTCAGTTCTGCTATTACTCCCCCCCCCACAGTCTTTATGAATTGTGCGCTATAGTGCTACCAATTTTCCCTCACTGTTTAAAAATTGTCCGCTGTTGCTATTTATTTCCTCTCTCTCTCACACAGCGACATCCCATGACAAAGTTTATACCTTTATTTTAGTCTTTACTTCCTGCACTCATGAAAAATCGGAGATCATTTCAATCCCATACTGCAATTACCCGTTTCACACTTGCCTGATCGCAACGCTGGCGTCTGCAGAGGCCGGGGATTGTACCAGGGGCTGAGGCCGTCAATCCCCGGTGTGAGATGACATCATCTGACGCTGGCGTCGAGCTGATTTTGCTTTCACACTTGTCACTTTAAAGGCAGATTGGAGTTTGATTCCTGGCAAGTGTGAAAGGGGCTGGAGAATAATGTTACACTGCAAAAAAAACTTTGAAAAAAAGTTTGATTTGTACCGACAGGGACAGGAGAGTGATAGATGCAAGCAAGGCACGTACCAAAAACAGTACTGGGGGTTATCTGCAGGCAGACCAGTTAGATATCTCATACATAGTACAAGCGTGACACAGTACAAAGTACAGAGTCAGAGAGGGATCAGTTTTAATCGTGTGAAATTCTAAAATTTAAACATACAGTACAGTAACAGGCCATTTCGGTCCACGAGTCCGTGCCACCCAATTAACCAACAACTCCCGGTACGTTGAAGGGTGGGAGTAAACTGGAGCCCCCAGGGAAACCCCACACAGACACAGGGAGGATGTACAAACTCCTCACAGACAGCGTGGGATTCGACCTCCGGTCCCAGTCACTGGCACTGTAATGGCGGAGTGGGAACCACTACTCTAAGTGGGCTGCCCGTACATTCATTCAGGAGTCTGATAACAGAGGGAAGAAAACGGTCTTTGAATCTGGTGGCTGTGTCCCCTAGTTCTCGACGCACCCACCAGTGGAAACAACCACCCCTACTTTTATCTGACCTGTCCCTTCCATTGTTAGATGTCTCTATAATATCCCCCAACTCCATCCTTTTGAACTCCAACGAGTAGCCCCAGGCTACTCTCCATAAGCCCTCACCTCCAGAAACAACCTGGTGAACCTCCTCCAAAGCCCTTTTCTCAAGTAAGAAGACCTCAGTACTTCAGGTGCGGCTTCACCAGAGCCCAGTACAGTTGCAGCAAAACCTCCCTGTGTGGCGGCCCGCAAATGCGGAGATCGGGCTGGCACATTGCGCGGCAGCAGATGGGGGTCAGAGATTGCTAAAGCGACTCCCAGGACAATGAACCAGCCGGGGCAGAAGCCGGGGCAGAAGCCGGGGCAGAAGCCGGGGCAGAAGCCGGGGCAGAAGCCGGGGCAGAAGCCGGGGCAGAAGCCGGGGCAGAAGCCGGGGCAGAAGCCGGGGCAGAAGCCGGGGCAGAAGCCGGGGCAGAAGCCGGGGCAGAAGCCGGGGCAGAAGCCGGGGCAGAAGCCGGGGCAGAAGCCGGGGCAGAAGCCGGGGCAGAAGCCGGGGCAGAAGCCGGGGCAGAAGCCGGGGCAGAAGCCGGGGCAGAAGCCGGGGCAGAAGCCGGGGCAGAAGCCGGGGCAGAAGCCGGGGCAGAAGCCGGGGCAGAAGCCGGGGCAGAAGCCGGGGCAGAAGCCGGGGCAGAAGCCGGGGCAGAAGCCGGGGCAGAAGCCGGGGCAGAAGCCGGGGCAGAAGCCGGGGCAGAAGCCGGGGCAGAAGCCGGGGCAGAAGCCGGGGCAGAAGCCGGGGCAGAAGCCGGGGCAGAAGCCGGGGCAGAAGCCGGGGCAGAAGCCGGGGCAGAAGCCGGGGCAGAAGCCGGGGCAGAAGCCGGGGCAGAAGCCGGGGCAGAAGCCGGGGCAGAAGCCGGGGCAGAAGCCGGGGCAGAAGCCGGGGCAGAAGCCGGGGCAGAAGCCGGGGCAGAAGCCGGGGCAGAAGCCGGGGCAGAAGCCGGGGCAGAAGCCGGGGCAGAAGCCGGGGCAGAAGCCGGGGCAGAAGCCGGGGCAGAAGCCGGGGCAGAAGCCGGGGCAGAAGCCGGGGCAGAAGCCGGGGCAGAAGCCGGGGCAGAAGCCGGGGCAGAAGCCGGGGCAGAAGCCGGGGCAGAAGCCGGGGCAGAAGCCGGGGCAGAAGCCGGGGCAGAAGCCGGGGCAGAAGCCGGGGCAGAAGCCGGGGCAGAAGCCGGGGCAGAAGCCGGGGCAGAAGCCGGGGCAGAAGCCGGGGCAGAAGCCGGGGCAGAAGCCGGGGCAGAAGCCGGGGCAGAAGCCGGGGCAGAAGCCGGGGCAGAAGCCGGGGCAGAAGCCGGGGCAGAAGCCGGGGCAGAAGCCGGGGCAGAAGCCGGGGCAGAAGCCGGGGCAGAAGCCGGGGCAGAAGCCGGGGCAGAAGCCGGGGCAGAAGCCGGGGCAGAAGCCGGGGCAGAAGCCGGGGCAGAAGCCGGGGCAGAAGCCGGGGCAGAAGCCGGGGCAGAAGCCGGGGCAGAAGCCGGGGCAGAAGCCGGGGCAGAAGCCGGGGCAGAAGCCGGGGCAGAAGCCGGGGCAGAAGCCGGGGCAGAAGCCGGGGCAGAAGCCGGGGCAGAAGCCGGGGCAGAAGCCGGGGCAGAAGCCGGGGCAGAAGCCGGGGCAGAAGCCGGGGCAGAAGCCGGGGCAGAAGCCGGGGCAGAAGCCGGGGCAGAAGCCGGGGCAGAAGCCGGGGCAGAAGCCGGGGCAGAAGCCGGGGCAGAAGCCGGGGCAGAAGCCGGGGCAGAAGCCGGGGCAGAAGCCGGGGCAGAAGCCGGGGCAGAAGCCGGGGCAGAAGCCGGGGCAGAAGCCGGGGCAGAAGCCGGGGCAGAAGCCGGGGCAGAAGCCGGGGCAGAAGCCGGGGCAGAAGCCGGGGCAGAAGCCGGGGCAGAAGAACATTGAAAAGAGGGTTGGTGCGAGAACACAGCCTTGCTTCACGCCATTGTTAATGGAGAAGGGTTCAGAGAGCTCATTGCTGTATCTGACCCGACCTTGTTGGTTTTCGTGCAGTTGGATAATCATGTTGAGGAACTAATCAAAGAGCACCGATGGCAGAGGGATTACTTAGTGGGATGTGAGTGGAAAGAAAAAGGTTGAGAACCACTGATGTAAGTGATCTTTATGACTCTCCTTTTAATTTAAGCAGGACGCTGCAATCAAAACCCAACCAAAAAAACATTGAGCTGCTCAATAAAAGAGCTGAGTTTTCATGAGAATAAGAAAATAAACACAAACTGTAAAGAGAGAAAAACCTTTGTCAAGGGCTGGCATGGCAGAAGGAAAAAAAAGGCCTCAAACCCAGAACCAAGTCAAGGCCTGGGCCCACGCCCTACTGCGATATTCTCTTCTTTTGCATTAAATTATTGATTTTTTATTTAAAAATGTAATTTATGGAGATTTTTGCACCTGTGACGCTGTCACAAAACAACGAATATCTTGCCACGTTAATGACAATAAATTCTGATTCTGACAAGATGCAAGAGATCATTTTTGTCATGAGCTGGCACTGAAGAAAATCGCGATGGGGAGAATTTTCTGGAAGAGAGAACGCCTCCATAATGCAGAGGTGTCCTGCTTAAATTAAAAGGAGAGTCATAAAGATCACTTCGATCAGTGGTTCTCAACCTTTTTCTTTCCACTCACATCCCACTGTAAGTAATCCCTCTGCCATCGGTGCACTTTGATTAGTAAGGGATTGCTTCAGGTGAAATGTGGATGGAAAGAAAAATTTTGAAAACCACTGTTTTAATCATTCCAAATTGACTTGTTATGTGCACCGTTTCAGAACTCCAAAGGAAGTGGGCCAATGACCATTTTTCTCAAGCAAAATATTTCAGTAACAATTGGGTCTAGAGCAGTGATTCTCAACCTTCCCTCCCACCCACATCCCACCTTCAGCAATCCCTTACTAATCACAGAGCACTGATGGCAGAGGGATTACTTAAATGGGATGTGAGTGGAAAGAAAAAGGTTGAGAACCATTGATGGAAACAAAGAACTGTGAACAGATAATGAATGTAAACAAACTGACTGTGCAATTTAGAGAGAATAAAAATCTATAAAGTACAAATGTAAGAGACCTTAAATGAGTCCCTAATTGAGTTTGCCATTGAGGAGTCTGATGGTGGAAGGGTAGCAGCTGTTCCTGAACCTGGTGGTGCGAGTTTTGTGGCACCGACACCCCTTTCCTAATGGCAGTAGTGAGAACAGAGCATGTGCTGGGTGGTGTGGGTCTTTGATAATTGCTGCTGCTCTCCAAAGGCAGCATTCCCTGTAATAATGAGGGTTTTGCCTGTGATGTCCTGGGCTGTGTCCACTACCTTTTGGAGGGCTTTACGCTCAGGGATATTGATGTTCCCCATACCAGACAGTGATGCAGCCGGTCAGCACACTTTCCACCACACACCTGCAGAAATTTGCTAGAATTTCCGGTGTCATGCCAAACCCCCCACAAACTCCTGAGGAAGTAGAGGCTCTGATGTGCTTTCTTCAGAATGCCATTGGAGTGTTGGTGCCAGGAAGGATCCTCCAAGAACTTAAATTTGGTCACACCTCGGATCCCCCAATAATTACAGGGAAGGGGGCCCATAAACTTTGAACAGAGTCCCTGGGGTGGGGCCAGAGCCAAAAAAAATTTATGAGAATGGCTGGCCTGGAGGGAGTCATGTGATGAGGTAGTGGCCGGTAGGAAAATACCAGTACTCTTCAGAAAAGAAGAAATAAAGGAAGAAAATACAAAGTTCAATATAACAAATAAAAGATAAAGTAGAGAAAAGAAAGAAAATGACACCCAAGAAGGAAAAAGAAGCCAGAAGAGAAAGGAGAAGGCCTTACCTGCATAAAGAAAGAGGGAGTCATCGTGGAGAAGAAAGCCCGTTCTCCGAGGTTGGTGACGACCCCGCAGAGTCGCGACCCCTCGACCGCTGGACTGCAAAAAAATGGCTCTCGGAACCAAACAAAAGGACCAACAGCAAGAAGCCAAACAAGAAGAAGCCCAGCAAAGTGAGACAAGCAACTCATCAGGAAAGTCAGAAGAGACATAGATACAAGGAAGAGAAGTAGAAGACAAACACAGGTGCAGACACAGAAGAGGAAGAAGAAGACCAAGATCTACACAGAGAAATAGAGGGTAAAACAGATGGACAGAATATAGATAAAGCTTTTTTCCAAGAACAAATGAGAACATTAAAAGAATGGTTGACATTAGAATTTAGTGAAATTAAAAGAAAAATGAAAAGAACAGAAGATAAAATGCAGAGATTAGAACTGGTCATGACAGAAATAGGGAAAAGATTAGAAAATGTGGAAGAACGAGAAACGGCTGTAGAAATGGAAGTGAACGACTTAAGAAAATTGGAAGAAAGTGATAAAAGAGTCACAGGAGTTGTTAGCTCAGAAAATTGATATGTTGGAAAATTATAGTAGATCATAAAATTATAGGAAGATGAAGAAGGCACAGATATGAAGGAATTTATAAAAGAATGGATCCCAAAGGTCCTGGGAATGCCAGAAATCCAGGAAGGAATAGAAATAGAAAGGGCACAGAGAACATTAGCCCCGAAACCACAGACACATCAAAAACCAAGATCCGTTTTTGTAAAATTTTTGAGATACACGACAAGAGAAAATATATTGGAGCAGGCAATGAATAAAATTAGAGAAGAGAATAAACCATTGGAATACAAGGGTCAAAACATATTTTTTTACCCAGACATAAGTTTTGAACTCTTAAAGAGGAAGGAGTTTAACACAGCAAAATCGATCCTATGGAAAAAAGGTGATAAATTTATGTTAGGATATCCAGCTGTGCTTAAAATATTTATCCCTGGGGAGCAAAACGGACTGTTCTCGGATCTGGAGGAAGCACGAGAATTTGCAGAAAGCCTGCAGGACAGGAGAGATGAAGAGATGTAACAAGAATGAAGAACGGCGATAAAATACATATAAAGATATTAAAATAAGGTATATGTAAGAACTAAAGAAGGGAAAGAGAAGGGAAGAAAGGAAGTAAGGGGAGAAAAAAAAGGATGAGCTTTGTTATGTGTTAAAAAATGTCCTACATTGAGTTTAAAAAGGGAAAACAGATGAAAATGGGGAAAAGGGGGATGGTGGTGGTGAGGAAGCAGAAATGACATGTAAACAGGGTATGAGATGGCCATGTTGAATTATATGACTATAAATATTAATGGAATACATAACCAAATTAAACGGAGGAGGCTATTAAATTTACTGAAGAAAAAATAGACATAGCGTTTGTGCAGGAACCGCATCTAACTGAAGTGGAACACAATAAATGAAGGAGAGACTGGGTAGGGCACGTAACAGTAGCATCATATAATTCAAAAGCCAGAGGTGTAGCTATATTAATCAATAAAAATGTACCAATCAAAATAGAGGAGGAAATAATAGATCCAGCAGGGAGGTATGTAATGATAAAGTGTCAGATATATTCAGAACTCTGGAATTTGGTCAATATATATGCACCTAATGAAGAGGATCAAAAGTTTATGCAAGATATTTTTTGAAGATTGTAGTAACGCGGGGGAATATATCAATAGGAGGAGACTTTAACCTTAATTTGAATCCAATGTTGGATAAAACCGGACAAAAGACGAGCAAAAAGAATAAAGTGGCCAAATTTATGGTTAAATCAATGCAGGAAATGAAACTTATGGATATATGGAGGAGGCAGCACCCAAGAGAGAAGGAATATTCATATTATTCAAGTAGGCATAAAACATACTTGTGATAGTCCAGATTCTATCACCAATGTGTCTATGTACAGATGATCGTGTAGGATGACTGTGACTGGCTGAGAGTGTAGCCACACCTACTGGCAGGTCTTAAAGGTTTGCTCCAAACCAGACCAGGTCATTCTGCACTGGTCGACCTACTTGTGATATGCTCCAGTCTTTTAGTTAATAAAAGCCTTGGTTTGGATCGACAAGTCTTTGGTTCTTTCGACGCACATTACAATACTCAAGGATTGATATGTTTTTGTTGTCGGCCCATATTCAAGGGAGAGTTAGGAAAACTGAGCATAAAGCTAGATTACTATCAGATCATTCACTCCTGTTATTAGCCATAGAACTGGAGGACATCCCACCAAGAACATATCCCACCAAGAACATATCCCACCAAGAACATATCCCACCAAGAACATATCCCACCAAGAACATATCCCACCAAGAACATATCCCACCAAGAACATATCCCACCAAGAACATATCCCACCAAGAACATATCCCACCAAGAACATATCCCACCAAGAACATATCCCACCAAGAACATATCCCACCAAGAACATATCCCACCAAGAACATATCCCACCAAGAACATATCCCACCAAGAACATATCCCACCAAGAACATATCCCACCAAGAACATATCCCACCAAGAACATATCCCACCAAGAACATATCCCACCAAGAACATATCCCACCAAGAACATATCCCACCAAGAACATATCCCACCAAGAACATATCCCACCAAGAACATATCCCACCAAGAACATATCCCACCAAGAACATATCCCACCAAGAACATATCCCACCAAGAACATATCCCACCAAGAACATATCCCACCAAGAACATATCCCACCAAGAACATATCCCACCAAGAACATATCCCACCAAGAACATATCCCACCAAGAACATATCCCACCAAGAACATATCCCACCAAGAACATATCCCACCAAGAACATATCCCACCAAGAACATATCCCACCAAGAACATATCCCACCAAGAACATATCCCACCAAGAACATATCCCACCAAGAACATATCCCACCAAGAACATATCCCACCAAGAACATATCCCACCAAGAACATATCCCACCAAGAACATATCCCACCAAGAACATAAGATGGAGATTAAACTCCATGCTACTTAAAAGGCAGGAATTTAGAGAGTTTATTGAACGCCAAATTAAAATGTACTTTGAAATAAACACAGAATCAGTGAAAGACAAATTTATTCTATGGGATGCAATGAAAGCTTTCATTAGGGGGCAGATAACAAGTTATGTAACTAAGATGAAAAAGGACTACAATCGGGAAATAGAACAGCTGGAAAGGGAGATAGTAAGTACAGAAAAGGAACTAGCAACAAGGGAAGATACAACAAAAAGAGAATTGGCGGACAATAAAAATAAAATACGAAACATTACAAATGTATAAAGTGGAGAAGAACATAATGAAAATAAAGCAAAAGTATTATGAGCTAGGGGGGAAAAAAAAGCACATAAAATACTAGCCTGGCAACTTAAAACAGAACAAGCTAAAAGAACTGTATTGGCATCAAGGAAAATGGAGATTAATGAAAACTTTAAGGAATTTTATGAATAATTACACCAAACTGAGAATGAGGGGAAAGATGATAAAATAGAAGAGTTTTTAGCTAAAATTGAACTGCCGAAATTGCAAGAAGAGGAGCAAAACAAACTGATAAAACCATTTGAAACAGGATATATTAAAAAAGCTGTTGAACAATAAAACGCCTGGAGAGGTTGGATTACCAATAGAATTCTATAAAACATTTAAAGTGTTATTAATTCCTCCTCTCTTGGAAGTAATGAACCAGATAGAAGAAACACAAAACTTGCCAGATTCATGTAAGACAGCAATAATTACAGTAATACCAAAGACGGGGAAGGATCCACCAACACCAGCATCAAATAGACCAATATCTCTACTTAGAATATAAGATAATAGCAAAATTATTAGCAAACAGATTGGCCGACTGTGTATCAAAAATAGTAAAACAAGATCAAACTGGATTTATTAAGAAAAAACAAACAGCGGATGATGTCTGTAAATTTATTAATCTAATTCATGCAGTTCAAGGAAATAAGAAGCCAACAGTGGCTGTTGCTTTAGACACAGAAAAAGCTTTTGAGAATGGCTGGCCTGGAGGATAAGGTGAGGGAGAAGTTTAAATTTAAATTTTTAATTTAGACGTACAGAACAGTAACAGGACCTTTTAGGCCCACGATCCCATGCCATCCAATTTACACCCAATTAACTTACATGCCTTCTACATTTTGGAGGGTGGGAGGAAACCAGAGCGCCTGGGGAAAATCCACAGGGAGAACGTACAAACTCCTTACAGTCAGCGCAGGATTCTAACCTCAGTCCCAACTGGCGCAGTAACAGCGTTGCGCTAACCATGCCATGTGTGGGCCAAGTTTTTTTTTAAATACACAGAGAACAAGCTGCCTGGGGTAGTGGTGGAAGCAGATGTGACAGTAGCATTTAGGAAACTTCAAGATGGACTGTACAACAGTACATGCAATTTGGGAATGTGAAAAAGTGAAAAAGTTTTGGGAAGATCTAAATCAGGTATTAAATAAAATCACAAAAAGCAACAAACCAAAAAATCCAGAGATCTTCCTTCTAAGAAATACAAGAAGTAAAGAATTAGGCCTCAAACTGGATGAAGTGCAAAAAAGATTTATTATGATAGCCTCAGCTGTAGCAAAAAAATGTATAATGTCAACCTGGAAATCAGAAGAGAGCCTGAGAATACAGCAATGGTACATGGAAATGAATAAATGGATTCCATTGGAAAAAATAATTTAAAAATTAAAGTCACAGTATTTGAACAAGTTTGGGAACCGTACATGGAACACATCAGAGAGGGCTTGCCTCGGACCTCCACCCCCTAAAATGATAGAATGAGAAGAAGACTAAATGAACCGACCCAGTGTGTAAAAGTAGATGACACAATTTTCTTGTTTATTTTCATTGTGTGATGACATTGTTTACTGGTTTTATTGTACTGTATATGTTGAATGTATAATGGGTGTGGAGGGGGGTGGGAAGGAGGGAGGCAAGGTAGGGAAGGAAAAAAGGGGAGAAAATGCCACTGTATATTTAAGAGGGAAATGTTTGTATGTATTTTGATTGATTATGGTTCATAGTGTGAAAAATTTAAAAAAATTTTAAAAATGGACTGTGAGGGAATTGTTATTATTAATGTTTTGTTATAAAATGTATCTTTTTAGAAAAGTTATTTTTGTGGGTTTGGACACAGGGAAGCTGTTACCAGAGGCCAGAGGACTCCAAAACCCAGCAGCAATAGATATTCACCAAGACAAATGGTTACTTAAACAAAAGTTGCTCTTAATTATGTTTAAACGTGAAAATAGAATCAAACTTTAACTTATCACTATTAAGTTATTTAACCTAACTTAACCCCCTTCTATTTCTAAGTGCACATGTATATAATGTGTGTGTAAGTTCAGAAGAGTTCTTTGGTTCACAGTCCAATCTCACTTCTCATTCCTCCAAGTTCACTGGTTGCAGGTAATTGTTAGACTGTGCACAGAATTTAACATTTATAAAGTTCACCAGACTTTGGTGCTTGAAAGGTAAATGGTTACCGCTCAGGAAGGTTCTTGTCTGTTTTCAGAGAGAGTTTTGTTGTTCACTGGACATCCACAACTGATGTACTTCCATCAGCCACTCCAGTGTCTTGTTGATGAAACTTGTCCCCTCAGGGTTCTCCAGATGATCACCTCTTTCTTTCAGGTCACCACAGAGTTCCTTCTGGTTTCCCTTATTCCAAGTGAAGCATTAGACAGCCAATCCTCTCCTCTTGCATGAACCACAAGGGCTTTGACCAGACTGTCTTCCAAGTAGGCTTGCCAGCTTGTCCTGTTCCAGTCCCAGCTGCTGTCTGCAACACTGTACAAATCGTCGGTGTCCGTCGGTGTCCGAAAGCCTATCTGACTCTCTCTGCTTGCAAAACCACATGAAGTTCCCTTCCAGACAGCAGTGGCTCCAACAATCTCTCATCTGTTGCCTTTTGCAAACAACAATCCATTAATGAAGTCTCTTGAGCAGTCTTCAAAGATCTTGCAAAAGCTCTGGAGCCGATATGTCTAGCATGGGGCAAAGCTCCAGTATTTTAAATAAGATCTGTTTTAAAGTATTTGTATGTATCCTACTCTAACAAATCTTTCCCAATTTATCTCCCAAAGACATAATCTATATACTTTGTCACAACACAGAATTACACTTAGAGAGAAGCCATTTTCGGAGTTGGAAAATGTGGTAAGAAACCACAATAAAAAACTAGAACTGTTTGTTCATTGGATTATCTCAAAGAATAGGGTTGCTCAAGGAGGCCATCTAATTAAACAAAAGGCTCTTGGCTTGTTTACCGATGTTGTTAGAATGGAAACTCAAATGGCAGCTGTGTATACAAGGCTGCTTTTCAGATGGCTGTTCAGCAGACAATGCAAAGCCACATCCACCCATAAACCTTTGGAATTTAAACTTCAAAGACAAGAATTATGAGAGAGAGAGCATTCTCCTGATCACGGGAGATACACAAACTCAGTAGCCATGAAGAAGAGCCACTTCACCATTGTTCTGCAAAAGAGGGTGGTTCTATTGTGTCCATTTCTACATGGGCACTTCATGTTACCGTTGCCTGAGTTTGTGAAATCATCGCAGAAGAAAAACAAGCATTGAAACTCCCATGCAAGGGGGGGGGGGGGGCGCAATCATTCGTATGAAGAAACAATTCTCTGAAAACTACTCGACAAGAACTTTGTGAGTTTTGATAAGTCTGATGCTGCACACCTACTCCATAATTGCTGTTGAACAACAATTTAAAGAATCAGTTTCAAAACAAAACAATGAATTTTAAAATCATCTCCAGAATTTTGCCTGAGCTGCAATGGTTTTTCTTTAGACACACAGACACACCCACCCCCACTATGCGCATGTGCGTGTAAGTTAGCGTAAAGTGAGAAGTGAGAAGACTCTGATCGCTCAGTGGTTAGACCACTGGGTCGCGAATTTATTCCTCACTGGGGCCTCATTTCGGTGAGGGGCACCGAACAAAGTGGCGACTCTCTGTCTTCCTTACATTAGACAAAAAGTTAAAGAATTTCATCTATGTTACATTCTAAATGTAGAACTATGTGACAATAATGGAACCTTTATGTTATTAATAATTGTCTTGGTGAATTTCCATCGCTGCTGGTCTTGTACGAAACATGGGCATAGAGGGTCATGGATATCTAGTTTAACATGGGCATCAGAGCACATACTAGTGGCCCGAAGGGCCTATTCCTGTGCAGAACTGCTTCCCATCCCATACAGGTTGCTGAATTTCTTCTCCAAACATTTGGTTGATTGATAGGTATCTGAACTGTCAGGGTATCAAAGGTTATGGGGAGAAAGCAGAGGAGTGGGAGAATGGTGGAGTGGACTGACAGGCCAAATGGCCCACTTCTGCTCCTACCTTGCGGCTTTAACACAGGAAGGTTTCGTTAGCAGAGACAGGAAATGGATTCCCTCTGCCCACCCCCCCTCAGCCACAACGAAAACACGTGTCCAGGCTGACAGAGGGATAGTCTCACCGAAGGAGGGTGGAATGGCCAGGCACCCGGCCATCCAGCACCTCGTGGAGGAGAATTATTTGAGCGCGAGGACAAAGGCGAGAGGGCGCAGCCTCAGGACCGGAGGGGGCCCGTTTAAAACAGAGGTGCGGAGGAATTCCTTCAGCCGGAGTGCGGTGGACCGCTGGAATTTCCTACTGCGGGCGGCCGGGTGCTGGGGCCCAAGTCGCTGGGGCCCAAGTCGCTGGGGCCCAAGTGGCTGGGGCCCAAGTGGCTGGGGCCCAAGTGGCTGGGGCCCAAGTGGCTGGGGCCCAAGTGGCTGGGGCCCAAGTGGCTGGGGCCCAAGTGGCTGGGGCCCAAGTGGCTGGGGCCCAAGTGGCTGGGGCCCAAGTGGCTGGGGCCCAAGTGGCTGGGGCCCAAGTGGCTGGGGCCCAAGTGGCTGGGGCCCAAGTGGCTGGGGCCCAAGTGGCTGGGGCCCAAGTGGCTGGGGCCCAAGTCGCTGGGGCCCAAGTCGCTGGGGCCCAAGTCGCTGGGGCCCAAGTCGCTGGGGCCCAAGTCGCTGGGGCCCAAGTCGCTGGGGCCCAAGTCGCTGGGGCCCAAGTCGCTGGGGCCCAAGTCGCTGGGGCCCAAGTCGCTGGGGCCCAAGTCGCTGGGGCCCAAGTCGCTGGGGCCCAAGTCGCTGGGGCCCAAGTCGCTGGGGCCCAAGTCGCTGGGGCCCAAGTCGCTGGGGCCCAAGTCGCTGGGGCCCAAGTCGCTGGGGCCCAAGTCGCTGGGGCCCAAGTCGCTGGGGCCCAAGTCGCTGGGGCCCAAGTCGCTGGGGCCCAAGTCGCTGGGTGAATTTAAGGCAGAGATGGATGGGTATCAAAAGAGGGGGGGGGGGAAAAGAAGAGGATGAATGATGGAACAGGGGAGCAGACCTTGATGGGCTGAATGGCCTTCTGTACTGTACCTTACTGCAGGCAATGTACATTTAACACTTCTTCCCACATTCTGGACTGGGCAAACCTCTGAGAAAATACAGAAGAGTCTGCCCTTTATTCAAAAGTTACATAAATCCTAAAATTGCAATCTCCACAGCAAGAAAGCTGCCAATTCATTCATTTCTGATAAAGACTGAATAAAATAATAGATTGGACCCTCACAATGAAGATAAAACGAAACCAATGAAAAGGCATTTAAATGCATGTGAACTTGACATCCTGGATTAAAATACTTTTGCAAAATTTCTAAATAACTTATTCATTTACGGAGTGCAATGCATGCGAATTAACAGCTTGGAAACTATTGCCTCTTTGTCAAAGAAGGGTTTGTGCACGTACCTGAGTGAGAGTCTGGGCGCAGTCAGCTCAACTCAGCCTGCGATCCACTCGCGACTCCAGCGGCAACCCGCCACCTAGCTTTATAGACCACAAGCAAACTTGCTGCCTGCGGAATGGGTGTCAATCCGCCGGAGCGACGGGCGGACCGTCCAATGGAAAGGCGGATGGCCCGGCTGGCGCGATGGGTAGCGCGCGGGGGGCTGCGGCCAATCGACGCCTGCCCGCCCGCTTTGTGAATGGGCCGGCGATGGTGTGAGCGAGGCCGTCATCTGGTGAGAGGGGACGGCGGCCAATCGGAGAGCCGGGCTTCCCGGTCTTCCCGCCCGCCGTTCCAGCGTTCGGGGCTGGCGGTCGCCCCTGGAGATGGTTGCCCTGGTGACAAGATGAGGCCTGCCATTCAAAGCACCCCACCTCAGCCCAGACCAAAGGACCATTGATGCAGGGGCTGATGTGTATATTAATGCAGTGCAGGGGTGTCAAATGTTCCCCTTTTACTCAGAAATTGTTATGGAGCCTCTCCCCTCCCTTTAGCAGCAGTTTCCTGCCGCACTGGGGTCTGACTCCCTCCCGACACAACCTTGGCCATCCCTGAACCAACACGTTAAGTTGATTGTCGTCTGATTGCACAAAGATCAGAAAAGAGTTTATAAACAAGTCACGAAATTCAAAGTTCGCTGTTTTGTGGCAGCATCACAGGGCCAACATTCATATAAACCTCCTTACGACAATCAATAAAAAGAGGGCACAAAAAGTCAATGGAAGGCCGTGTCCTTGGTTCATTGATCATTCAGGAATCTGATGACGGAGGGGAAGAAGCTGTCCTTGTGCCGCTGAATCCTCGTCTTTAGTCTCCTCTACCTTTTTCCCGATGGTAGCAGAGTGAAGAAGGCATGCCCTGGGGGATGGGGGTCTTTAAGGATAGAGGCTGCTATTTTAAGACACCATCTCATGTCGAAGTCCTCGATGGAGTGAAGTCTGGCACCTGTGATGTCGCAGGCCGAGTGAACAACCCTCTGGAGTTTATTCTGGACATACTGAATGTCCTCAAACACCCCACAAAGTATAGCCACTGGCGAGCCTTCTTTGTGATTGCGTCGACATGCAGGACAACCCGACAAAGCAGCGTTCTCCGGTCCTCTGTGCAAAACATGCAGACACACAACCCAACATAACAGTAAGGACAAGTATTCATCTTTACAAATACATAAATATTGTTTCATGAATCTTCCAGTCATCTGTTGCCAGCTCCTCTAGAACACAGAACATTCAGCTCAGTACAGTCCCTTCGGCCCATGATGTTGTGCCAGCCCATATATTCCTACCAAAATAAATACTATCCCCCTTCCTACCTCTTAATCTCTTTTTCTTTCATCCATGTGCCTGTCTATGAGCCTCTTAAATCCCCCTAATGTTCCACCCTCCACCAGCACTCCTGGCAAGGCATTCCAGGCACTCACAACTCTGTGTAAAAACACTTACCCCTGATGTCTCCCCTAAACTTTCTTCCCTTCACTTTGTGCAGATGTGCTCTGGTGTTTGCTATTCCTGCCCTGGGAAACAGGCACTGGCTGTCCACCTCTCTGAATTTTGTAGACCTCTATGAAGTCTCCTCTCATCCTTCTACGCTCCAAACAGAAAAGTCTTCACTCTGCTAACCTTGCCGAATAAGACTTATTTTTCAACACAGACAATATCATGGTAAAACTCCTCTCCAGAGCTTCCACATCCTTCCTGTAATGAGGTGACCAAAATTGAGTGTGGTCTCACCAGGGATTTCTAGAGTTGCAACATGACCTTTCGACTCTTGAACTCAATCCCCCATTATTGAAACCCAGTATCTCCTAGGCCTTCTTAACTATCATATCAACCTGTGAGTCAACCCTGAGGAATGTATGGATTTGGACCCCAAGGTCCCTCTGTTCATCCACACTCTTAAGTAACCAACCATTAACCCTGTACTCAGCCTTCTGGTTTGTCCTTCCAAAACACATCACCTAACACTTAGCCAGACTGAACTCCATCTGACACTTTTCCACCCAACCCGGTATCCTGCCTATATCCTTTTGTAACCTACGACAACCTTCAGCATCATCCACAACTCCTCCAACCTTTGTATCATCCATAAACTTACCAACCCATCCTTCCGCCTCTTTATCCAGGTCCTTGATAAAAATCACAAAGAGCAGGCGTCCCAGAGCAGATCCCTGTGGATCTCCACTGGCCACTGACCTACAGGCAGGATACCTTCCGCCCACTACTGGATGGAAAGTGGCAGCATATTGGTACAGTACGCGGGATACTGAGGTTCAATAAGGAGTCTGCAGGTGCTGGAGATGTGGAGCGACACACAAACCTGTGTGAGGAACTCAGCGGGTGGCACCGCATCCGTGGCAGCCAGCGTTGCGGGGCTGAGCCCTTCTGCACCTTCATGTTCAAGGCCAATTGGTAGGCAACACTCCGAGGGGCACTGACAGAGTTTATCAGGATGTGAATTTATTTTCATGAACACGCCACGACATTTGTTGTTTTGTGGCAGCATTGCAGTGCAAGCCCTTGTACAAAATAAATAAAAACAGCACAAGATAAAGTCAAAGTGAGGCTGTGTCTGTGGCTCATTGTCCGTTCAGGAATCTCATGACAGAGGGGAAGAAGCTGTCCTTGTGCCATTGGGTGCTTGACTTCAGGCTCCTGGACCTCCTCCCTGACGGTGGCAGTGAGAAGAGGGCACAGCCTGGGTGGTGGGGGTCCTCGAGGATAGAGGCTGCTTTCTTGAGGCACCACCTCTTGTAGACGTCCTCGGTGGAGTGAAGACTGGTGCCCGTGATGTCGCTGGCGGGGTTAGCAGAGCCCGCTATTGAACAAGAAGATAGAGTACAAAGGTACCCAGTGGCAGAAAGATACTTGGCACGGTGGAAAGGCAACGTGATTTTAACATTCAGGAGACTGATAACAGTGGGAAAGAAACTGTCCTTCAGTCTGGTGATGTGTGATAGAGCCATGGAACACTGCAGCACAGAAAGGGGCCCTTCAGCCCTTCTAGTCTACGCCAAACTATTATATTGTCTCGTCCCATTGACCCAGACCAAGCGTAAAACTGTTATAGCACCACAAGGGCTCGAATCCCATGCCGTCCGTAAGGAGAACTGTATGTTCTCCCCGAGTCTGCATGGGTTTACTCCAAGGCGCTCCAGTTTCTTCCCACCCTTCAAAACATATGGGTGGGGGGGTGGGTTTGTAGGTTAATTGGGGTATTTGGGCAGTACGAGCTTGAAAGCTCTCATGACTGGAGGGAGAACAAATGCTTTTATTAGCTTATAACTAAGAGTAGGGTCTCACAAGAGTCTTCGGAAGGGTTCTGAGTTTAGGCAAGAAACCAGGATTATATGTGAGCAGATGGGGACGGAGCCAGCGATCAGCACAACACACGACCAGTGAATCCCAGTTGACTACTGAGTTCATGCACTGGAAGGGCCTGTTACCGTGCTGTATGCCTAAAACTTTTAATTTATACCTCTCTCATCCATGTACCTGTCCAAATTTTTCCTCAATGTCAAAATCGAGCCTGCATTCACCACTTCAGCTGGCAGCTCGTTAAACACCCCCACCACTCTCTGTGTGAAAATGTTCTCCCTAAACTTTTTCCCCTTTCACTTGAATCCACATCCTCTCATTTTTTCCCTAACCTCAGAAAAAACCTGCTTGCATTTACTCTCTCGTGATCTCATACTCGTGAATCTTCCTAACGGAATGGGGAGGGGCCAGAGTAAGTGGTTGGGCCATGGAGACTTTTACTATGTTGGCTGCTTTTCCAAGTTACCGTGCTGCCAAGAGGACCTCCTTCAGATTAATGGGCACATGTTAAACTAATTTGTCTCTGTCTCTGTAGCTCTTCTGCCTTAGACCTCTGAGTCTAGTGGTGGGCCTCAGGGGACAGTGCTGGGACCATTGTTGTTTGATATCAATGTTCTGGATGATAATGTGGTAAACTGGATCAGCAAATTTGCATATGGCTCTATGGTGCACACAATAATCACACTGACATGATGAGGTGATTAAATGGCTTTAATTATCAAACACCTGAGCATTACTGAATCACTACTTGGCCAGGTTTCAGATGCAGGAACAAGTGGGGACAAGTTCGTGCACGCCAGCCTTTACTGGGAAATCCGGGGAGATGCCAAGGGAGGGGTTAGGGAAGTGGGTGGGCGCTGTGTCGATTGACCGTCTGGTTCTTATTTGGTCACCTGATCAGTGTTAGTGTATCCTGCCCAGGCCTTGTACTGACACCATGTCCTCCCTCCCGTCCTGGTACCGCAAAAATGCATATTGTGGGTTCATGTGTACCAGATGCACTTTTTCCACCAGGGGATCTATCTTATGGGGTCTATTATGTCTGTAAAGAAGTACCGGCCCCGTGTCGTCAGCCAGACTGGCATAGTGGTTCCGAATGCTGACCTCCTGGGAAAAGAAGAGTCTCTCATGGGGGGTGGCATTAGTAGCCGTGTACAGCAGGGACCTGGTAGCATGCAGCATGTCTGGTAGTGCCTCTTGCCACTGGGAGATGGGCATCCCTTTTGATGTGAGGGCCAGCAGGATTGCTCTCCAGATTGTACCATTCTCCCTCTCCACTTGCCCATTCCTGCAGGGGTTCTAGCTAGTAGTTTTGCTCATGGCTATCCCCACCGCCTGGCGCAGTTCCTGACTCATGAAGGAGGAACCCCTGTCACTGTATGTAGCCAAACATAGTGAATATGGTGCGGAGTGCTTTGATGACCGTGACTCCAGTCATGTCCAAACAAGGGATAACAAACGGGAAGCGGGAGTACTCATCCACTACATTCAGGAAATAGAGATTCCTGTTATTGGATGGGAGGGGACCTTTGAAGTCCACACTAAGATGTTCGAAGTGACAGGTTGCCTTAATCAGTTGGGCTGTATCTGGTCTGTAAAAATGCAACCTGCATTTGGCACAGACTGAGCAGTTATGGGACATTTCTTGAAACTCCTCAGCTGAGTAGGGTGAATTTCTGGCCCTCACAAAGTGATACAGGCTTGTGACCCCAGGGTGGCAGAGCTTGTCATGCAGGATCTGCTTGTGTGCTGGCACACGTTCCCTGGGACAGAGCATTGGGTGGCTCATTTAGCTTCCCGAGCCGGTATAGGATCTCCACCACATGATCTAATCATTTTTTATTTTATCCCACTGCTTGTTGTTAAACTTAAATGTGATGGCCCTCTGGTCTGTCAGCAGGGTAAATGGTCTCCCAGCCAAATAATACCTCCAGTGGCGCACAGCTTCCACTATGGCCTGGGTCTCTTTCTCAACTGCCAAGTGCTTGAGGTCTGGGCCCTGGAGAAAAATGTCACTGGCTTACCTGCCTGATTCCGTGTGGCTGCTAGGGCAACATCCGAGGCATCACTTTCCACTTGGAATGGGATGGATTCATCAATGGCCTGCATCGCCGCCTTGGTGCCCTCAAAGGATTTACGAGCCTCCACTGATGGGGAAAAGTCTATTGTCTTCACTAATGGCCGGGCCTTGTCTATGTAATTGGGGGACCCATTAGGCATAACAGGAAAAGAGCCCGAAGCACCTTGTCAGGGCTTTGAGGTTCTGGGGCAATAAGGGGACGCATTCTCTCGGGGTCTGGGGACATGATCCCTCCCTCCACCACATACCCTAGTATCGCCAGCCGTGATGCGGACCACGCACTTCTTCTGATTGTACGTCAGGTTTAAAGCTCGCAGAGGGGTCTGGACCAGCTGGAAAAATGGCAAATGGAATTTAATGCAGACAAGTGTGAGGTGTTGCATTTTGGAAGGACAAACCAAGAAAGAACATACACAATGTATGGCAGGGCACTGAGGAGTGCGGTAGAACAGAGGGATCTGGGAATCTAGAGACAGATAGATAGGTCACAGGTGGATAGGGTTGTCAAGAGACCTTTTGGCATCTTGGCCTTCATAAATCCAAGTATTGAGTACAGGAGTTGGGATGTTATGGTAAAGTTGCATAAGACATTGTTGAGGCCAAATTTGGAGTATTGTGTGCAGTTTTGGTCACCTAATTACAGGAATGATATCAATAAGATAGAAAGACGGGAGGAGTCACGTGATGGAGTAGTGGCCGGTCAAGGAATCCAGCCCTCTCCCGAAAAGTTAAAAAAAACACACAAAGCACAAAGGTACAAGATTAAAATTTATAATAAAGTAAAAATAAAGGTAAGAAGAAAACGGCAGCAAAGAGAGAAAAGTCGAAAACAACGGGAAGAAAAGAGGAAGAAAGAATGTTGGAAGAAGAAGGTGAAGGCCTTACCTGTCCGAAGAGGCCCGCCGCAGAGAGAGAAGACCGCTCCCTCAGGTCAGTGGAAGTCCCGGGCTCGGGACTACAAAAATGGCTCGCAGAACCGAATAAAAGTGCGCAACCGCGCATGCGCAAGGAGTCGCTAACCCAGGTGCAGAACACAGACAATAACGACAACAAGAAAGAAGAAGGTAAAAAGAAAACAAGGAAACAACAGATGGTCAATCCAGAGGAAGAAGAAGAACAGAAAGAAGTGGAAGAAGAAAAGAAAGGCAAGACAATGGATGTATCTTTTTTTTAAAGAATATATGGAATCAGTGAAAGAATGGCAATGAGATAAAAAGAAGAATTAAGAATGCAGAAGAAAAAATGAATAAAATGGAAATGGCCATATCAGAGATAGGAAAAAGAGTGGAAAATATGGAAAATATGGAAGAACGAGAAACAATTGTAGAAATGGAAGTAGAGGAATTAAAAGAGAAATTAGAAGAATCTAATAAAAAAGTTAAAGAGGCACATGAGCTGTTAGCTCAGAAGATAGATATAATAGAAAACTATAATAGAAGAAATAATATAAAGATAATGGGCCTTAAGGAAGATGAAGAAGGCAAGAATATGAGAGAATTTATAAAAGATTGGATCCCCAGGGTCCTAGGAAGACCAGAATTACAGGAAGAAATGGAAATAGAGAGGGCACATAGAACTTTAGCCCCGAAACTACAACCGCAGCAAAAACCAAGATCCATTTTAGTAAAATTCTTAAGATATACAACAAGAGAAAATATATTGGAGAAAGCAATGAAGAAAGTAAGAGAAGACAAAAAGCCACTGGAATATAAAGGTCAAAAAATTTTTTTCTATCCAGACATAAGTTTTGAACTCCTGAAGAAGAGGAAGGAGTTCAATACAGCAAAAATGATCTTATGAAAAAAAAGATATAAATTTATGTTAAAGTACCCAGCGGTACTTAAAATAGTTATTCCAGGGCAACAAAACAGACTATTCTCGGATCCAGAGGAAGCAAGGAAATTTGCAGAACAACTACAAAACAAGCAGAGAGATGAAGACATGTAATGAGAGTAAAAATTGACCACGAACTATATGTATGTGTGTAAAGGGGTATATGTGTATATATATATATATATATATATATATATATTAGTCTGTATACATGAATGTATCCGTATTTAGAGGAAAATATATAGAGTATAGACAAGAATTAATAAGGGAGGGAAAGGGAATAGAGGGAATAAGGAGAGAATTAAAAGAGTGACCTTTGTTACATATGAAAATTGAAATCTTTTCTGGGGGGGGCTGGGTGGGGAGGAGTTACGGTCACTACAAAATCAGTTGACGTTTGCGAGTGAATTCGCAAATCCAAATGGAGAGGGGAGATGTGGTTGCCCGACAAGGGATAAAGGGCAACTCAGGAGGGTGAGGGGAGAATGGGGTGAAAGAAGTTTTAAATAGGAGAATAAGGAAAATGTTTGATGTTTTAGAAATGTTGTCTTATAAAGTGCTCAAAACAAGAAAGCAGAAATGGATAAGAAGGAAAGGTGATGATGGAGAAACAGAAAGGGAAGATAAACAAAGTATGAAATGGCTACGCTGAACTATATGACTTTAAATATTAATGGAATACATAACCAAATTAAAAGGAAGAAACTGCTAAATTTACTGAAAAAAGAAAAAATTGATATAGCATTTGTGCAAGAAACACATTTAACTGAATTGGAGCACAAGAAATTAAAGAGAGATTGGGTAGGACATGTAACAGCAGCGTCGTATAATTCAAAAGCAAGAGTAGCAGCTATATTAATTAGTAAAAATGTGCCAATTAAAATAGAAGAGGAAATAATAGATCCAGCAGGGAGATATGTAATGATAAAATGTCAGATATATTCGGAGTTTTGGAATCTACTCAATGTATATTCACCTAACAAAGAATATCAAAAGTTTATGCAAGATATTTTTTTGAAGATAGCAGATACGCAAGGGAACATATTAATAGGAGGGGATTTCAACCTGAATTTGGATTCAAATATGGACAAAACTGGGAAAAAAATTAACAGAAAGAATAAAGTAACCAAATTTATAATTAAATCGATGGAAGAAATGCAACTTTTGGATATATGGTGGAAACAACACCCAAATGAAAAGGAATATTCATATTACTCGGGTAGACATAAAACATACTCAAGAATAGACCTATTTTGTTATCAGCTCGTATGCAAGATAGAGTTAAAAAAACAGAATATAAAGCTAGAATATTATCGGACCATTCACCCTTAATATTGACAATAGAGTTAGAGGACATCCCTCCAAGAATGTATAGATGGAGATTAAACTCCATGCTACTCAAAAGGCAGGATTTTAGAGAATTAATTGAAAGACAAATTAAAATGTATTTTGAAATAAATACGGAATCAGTGAAAGATAAGTTTATACTATGGGATGCAATGAAAGTGTTCATTAGAAGGCAAATAATAAGTTATGTAACCAAGATGAAGGACTATAATCAGGAAAAAGAGCAGTTGGAAAGGGAAATAGTAAATATAGAAAAAGAATTAGCAATGAAGGAAGATACAACTAAAAGAAGAGAATTGGCAGATAAAAAAATAAAATATGAAACATTACAAACATATAAGGTAGAGAAGAATATAATGAAGACAAAACAGAAATATTATGAACTAGGGGAAAAAACGCACAAAATTCTAGCATGGCAGCTTAAGACAGAACAAGCTAAGAAAATGGTATTGGCATCAAGAAAAAAAGAGAAACAAATCACATATAATCCAAAGGAGATCAAGAAAAATTTTAGAGAATTCTATGAACAATTATACCAAACTGAAAACGAAGGGAAAGAAGGGAAAATAGATGAATTTTTAACTAAAATTGAACTACCAAAATTACAAATAGAGGAACAAAATAAATTAACAGAACCATTTGAAATAGTAGAAATACAAGAGATAATAAAAAAATTACCAAATAATAAAACACCAGGAGAGGATGGATTCTCAATAGAAGTCTCTAAAACATTTAAAGATTTATTAATTCCTCCCCTCCTGGAAATAATCAACCAGATTGATAAAACACAAAGCTTACCAGATTCATGTAAAACAGCAATAATTACAGTAATACTAAAGCAAGGGAAAGATCCACTCGCACCAGCGTCATATAGACCAATATCATTACTTAACACAGATTATAAGATAATAGCTAAACTATTAGCAAACAGATTAGCAGAACAGGTACCGAAAATGGTAAATTTAGACCAAACTGGATTTATCAAAAAAAGACGCACAACAGACAATATTTGTAAATTTATTAACTTAATTCATGCAGTAGTAGGAAATAAAGCACCTGCAGTAGCAGTTGCTTTAGACGCAGAGAAGGCCTTTGACAGAGTAGAATGGAATTATTTGTTCAAAGTATTGCAAAAATTCAGTTTACCAGAGAAGTATATTAATTGGATTAAAGCATTATATAAGGGGCCATTGGCGAAAGTGACAGTAAATGGATATATATCAAAGCAATTTAACTTAAGCAGGTCAACACAGCAGGGATGCCCACTATCACCCTTATTGTTCACGTTAGCTATAGAACCACTAGCAGAATTGATAAGAACAGAAAATAATATAAAAGGGATAAAAATGAAAGACAAGGAATATAAAATCAGTTTATTTGCGGATGATGTTATAGTATACTTAACAGAACCAGAACTATCAATAAAAGAATTATATAAGAAATTGAAGGAATATGGAGAAGTGTCGGGTTACAAGATTAACGTAAATAAAAGTGAAGCAATGCCAATGAATAATGCGGATTTCTCAAAATTTAAGAAGGAATCACCATTCAGATGGCAAATACAAGCAATAAGATACCTCGGTATACAAATAAATAAAACTCTCGGCCATCTATATAAACTCAATTATTATCCACTAATGAAAAAATTACAGGACGATTTAGAGCATTGGAAAGATTTACCATTAACACTAATAGGAAGGATAAACTGTATTAAAATGAACATTTTCCCAAGGATATTATACCTATTTCAGGCATTGCCAATACACTTGACAGAGAAATTCTTCAAGGAGTTAAAGAAAATAATAAGGAAATTTTTATGGAAAGGGGGGAAACCGAGGATAGCACTAGATAAATTAACAGAATGGTATAAACAAGGAGGCTTACAACTGCCAAACTTTAAAAATTATTATAGAGCCGCACAATTAAGATACCTATCAGATTTTTATCAAACAAGGGAAAAGCCAGATTGGACTAGATTAGAATGAGATAAAATAGGGGAAAAGATACCTGAACACATATTATATAAATGGGATGAAAAATTGGTACAACGTAGGAGTTCTCCAGTATTACATCATCTACTCAATATTTGGAAAAAGATTCATGTAGAAAGGAATAAAACAAATTATCAATTACCAAAACTAATATTGACGCAAATAAGTTACTCCCTTTTACAATCGATAACCTTTCCTTTAGAGAATGGGAGAAAAAAGGGATCAAAAGAATAGAAAATTGTTTTTCAGGAAATAGATTATTATCCTTTGAACAAATGAAAGATAAATACAATATAACTCAAGATACAGTGCTGGCATATTACCAATTGAGATCCTACTTGAAGGACAAATTAGGAAGCAGTCTGAGGTTACCAGAGGGAAGTAACTTTGAATATGTGATTACAGATACAATGATAATCAAAAGATTTATAACAAACATGTATATTAAACTGCAAGAAAAGGAGAATGAGGAAACAAATGGTAAAACTAAACAAAAATGGGAACAAGATTTAAATATAAAGATAAAAAAGGAAACATGGGAGAAGTTATGTTCTGGAACAATGAGAAATACAATAAATACGAGGTTACATATGATACAATATAACTGGATACACAGGCTATACATTACACCTCAAAAGTTAAATAAATAGGACCCAACAGCATCTGATAGATGTTTTCGATGTAAAAAAGAAATGGGAACAACAATTCATGCAATCTGGACATGTGAGAAAGTAGAAAAATTTTGGGAAGATCTAAACCAAATATTAAATAAAATTACAGAAAACAATATACCAAAAAAACCAGAGATCTTCCTCCTAAGTAACATAAAAAACAAAGAATTTGGACTTGATTTGGAGGATGCACAAAAAAGATTTGTTAGGATAGCCCTAGCCGTAGCAAAAAAATGTATTATGTCAACCTGGAAATTGGAAGATAATTTGAAAATACAACAATGGTATATAGAAATGAATAAATGTATTCCATTAGAAAAAATAACATATAGTTTAAGAAATAATATTGAAATATTTGAACAAATATGGGAGCCTTACATGAAACACAATAGAAAAAACCTACCGGGGACATTCACTACCTAAATTAACGAAAGGAGAAGGAAATGAAAAGAATTGACTCAGTGGGATTTCTTGTTTATTTTTATTGAATGACATTGTTTGACTGGTTTAATGTATCCTAGATTTTGTACTTTAAATGGATGGGGGGGGGGAGGTAGGGAGGGTGGGATGGGAGGAGGGAGGGGGGGGAGAAAATGGCACTGTATATATTTGAAAAGGAAAATGTATGTATCATGGTCAATGTGGTTTATGATGTGAAAAATAAAAAATAAAAAAAAGATAGAAAGACTTCAGAGAAGATTTACTAGGGGGTTGCCTGGACTTCAGGAACTGAGTTACAGGGAAAGGTTAAACAGGTAAGGAGTTTATTCCCTGGAGTGTAGAAGAATGAGGGGAGATTTGATAGAGGTATTTAAAATTATGAGGGGGACAGACAGAGTAAATGTAGGTCGGCTTTTTCCACTGAGGGTGGGTGAGATACAAACCAGAGGACATGGGTTAAGGGTGAAATGAGAAAAGTTTAGGGGGAACCTCTTCACACAGAGAGTGGTGGGAGTGTGGAACAAGCTGCCACCTGAAGTGGGGAATGTGGGCTCAATTTTAACATTTAAGAAGAATTTGGACAGGTACATGGATGAGAGAGGTCTGGAGGGCTATGGTCAGTGGGACGAGGCAGAAAAATGGTTCGACACAGACTAGAAAGGCCGAATGGTTTTAAAGAAGATAAATGCAATGTGAGAATTTTGAAAGGACTAAAATACAGAGGTAAAGATCTAATGATGGGGCTTTATGTGCTATAGGGCAGTTTTGGGCTCTATATCTAAGGAAGGATGTGCTGGCATTGAAGAGGGTGCAGAGAAGGTTTCTGGAAATGATCCTGGGGATAAGAGGATTAACGTACAAGGAGCATTTGATTGCTCTGTGCCTGGATGAGGGGGTGGAACGCATTGAAACATGCAAAATATTGGGGCTGGATAGAGTGGACGTGGAAAAGATACTTTCAGTTGTGGGAGTGACCAGGACCAGAGGGCACAGACTCAGAATAAAAGGATGTCCCTTTTGAACAGAGGTTTTTTAGCCAGAGAGCGGTGAATTTGTGGAATTCGTTGCCACAGGCAGCATTGGAGGCCAGGTCATTGGGTAGATTTAAAGTGGAGGTTGATAGGTTCTTGCTTTGATAGGTTATGGGGTGAAGGCAGGAGAATGGGATTGAAATGATAAATAGATCAGCCATGATCTAAATGGCAGAGACTTGATGGGCCAGTTGACCAAATTCTGCTCCTTTCTCTTGCAGCCTTGATGGCGAGATGTGCGCTACACTGATACTGTTATTTGCTCCAGATTTGAGCATCTGACCCCACACCCAGAAGAGCGATGAACAGAGACACCGCATTGCTCCTCAGGGTTTTGCCGTCTGGTCTTTATGCCGGTGGGTCAGCATAGACTTTAAATGGCCTGTTATAGGAGCTGACGGCATTTTTAATTAAAATCCTGCATCTTCTGTGGGGCCTGTGCCCAAGGTGGCAGCATCTGTGCTAGGTAGAGTACCACAAGGATTTTCAGACTCAGGTTGTGGGGTGGGGGGGGGGGGGTGTGGAGTGGTCCAGTGCAGGGAGGGAGTGTCATGTTTGTTCTTTCAAGATGAACGTGGGTTTAACACTTAACTGACTTTACTTTCCTTGAGCTGCTTCAACTGGCTTCCAGGGACACCACCCGTGACTCCTGTCATATACCACTACTGCTTTCTGGCCAACTGTGCACATTGCATGCTGGGAATTATAATTCTTATTTACGTGCATAATAACACACTTTAAAAAAACAAAAACACAATACTCTGTCTGCATAACAAAAGTATCTACATCCGTGGCCAATCTCCTTCAACTCAGCAGCTTTCAATCAGTAGGCCATTTCAAATTGCTGTGTAAAAATGGGGCTAACTGGGCCCGGTTAGCCTCCCCAGTTATGCAGCAGTTAGATAGGGTTCGACCCAATCAACCCTGTCAGAATCCAACTGGGTCCCTGACTTTCCTAGGTCGTGTCCACAGGCGATTTGGTAAATGGCCGACCCACTTATTCCGATGATGTCAGCGCTTGCGTATGTGCGTCACCAGGCAGCTAACAACTGAAAAAGTGCATTGCAGCGGCGCGATCCCCCTTAAATCTCTGGGTTGGTGATTTAATAGGTCGATCCCCCTGCAGTTTAAAAAGATGCTTCCAGCACTTTTATCCTAGTAATCACATCCAGGCCCCAGGAGGGCGACCCAGGTGCTGCAATTTAAAAGGGGCTTGTCTCTGAGGTTGTTTAAGAGTCCTTTTTGGTCTTGTATGTGTTTCCACAGGTGGTACCACTTGCATTTGCTGTGTTAGACGGTGTCTTTCTGTGAACTCTGGACAACTTGTTCTTTTTCTTCCTGTGCTGGACCCTTTTGTACACTGACAGTGACAGGTCACAACTATGGTGTTGTAGCATGAATAAAAGCTCGCAATAACAATATAACAATATAACAATTACAGCACGGAAACAGGCCATTAGGCCATTCTAGTCCGCACCGAACCAAACACCCCTTTCTAGTCCCACCTCCCTGCACAATGCCCATCACCCTCCATCTTCTTCTCATCCATATACCTGTCCAACCTTTTCTTAAATAATACAATTGACTCCGCCGCCACTATTTCTCCCGGAAGATCATTCCACACGGCTACCACTCTCTGAGTAAAGAAGTTCCCCCTCATGTTACCTCTAAACCTCTGCCCCTTAATTCTTAACTCATGTCCTCTTGTTTTAATCTTTCCTCCACTTAACGGAAATAGTCTATCCACATCCATTCTGTCTATCCCTTTCATAATCTTAAATACTTCTATCAAATCCCCTCTCAACCTTCTACGCTCCAAAGAATAAAGACCCAATCTGTCCAATCTCTCTCCATACTCCAGATGCTTAAACCCAGGCAACATTCTGGTAAACCTTCTCTGCACTCTCTCCACTCTGTTTATATCCTTCCTATAATTAGGCGACCAGAACTGCACACAGAACTCCAAATTAGGCCGCACCAACGTCTTATACAATCTCAACATCACCTCCCAACTCCTATATTCCATGCAATGATTGATAAAGGCCAGCATACTAAAAGCCTTCTTCACCACCCTATTCACGTGAGTTTCTACCTTCAGGGAACGATGTACCGTTACTCCTAAATCTTTCTGCTCTTCTGTATTCCTCAATGCTCTCCCATTTACCATGTATGTCCTATTCTGATTCTTCTTACCAAAATGAAGCACCTCACACTTATCAGCATTAAATACCATCTGCCATTTTTCAGCCCACTTTTCTAAGCAGCCCAAATCCCTCTGCAATCCTTGAAAACCTTCTTCATTATCCACTATTCCACCTATCTTAGTATCGTCTGCATATTTACTAATCCAATTCACCACCCCATCATCTAGATCATTAATGTATATAACGAACAACAATGGGCCCAATACAGATCCTTGAGGCACACCACTGGTCACCGGCCTCCAACCTGACAGACAATTATCCACTACCACCCTTTGGCCTCTCCCTTTAGGCCAATGTTCAATCCATTTGACTATCTTAAAATTTATACCTAAAGACTGCACCTTCCTAACTAACCTTCCATGTGGTACCTTATCGAAGGCCTTACTGAAGTCCATATAGACAACATCCACTGCGCTACCCTCATCCACATTCCTAGTCACCTCTTCAAAAAATTCAATCAGATTGGTCAAACATGACCTTCCTCCCACAAATCCATGTTGAGTGCTCCTGATCAGACCCTGTCTATCCAGATGTTTATAAGTACTATCTTTAAGAATTTTCTCCATTAATTTACCTACCACAGACGTCAAACTTACAGGCCGATAGTTGCCAGGCTTCCTCCTTGAACCCTTTCACAACTGGAGGGAGAGCAAATGCTTATATTAGCATATAACTGAGGGTAGGGTCTTCAGAAGGGTTCTGGGTTTAGGCGGGAAAGCAGATGAAGCGGAGCCAGCCATCAGCACAATGTACTACCAGTGAATTCCAGTTCATTGCAGGGATGGAGCTTGTGGTCGTAGATCCACGCGGTTCCTTCTCAGAGGTGTCACTCCCTCTGGGAGGATCTATTAGGAACGTAGATCTATTTCTCAGATTCACACTGGAACTCCAGGCTTCAGAACTGGTCAGCTTTTCATGATATTGTTTCTGTTTTACTTTCTCTTCCACTTTAGCCTGTTTGACTTTGTGTTGCTCCTTTAGGCGCCAACAGATTTTCATGCATTGGAAGGTTGGTCCGTATGTGTCGACCTATCAGCATTTGGGCAGAAGAAAGGCCATTCTGTAGTGGTGGACTTCTGTGAATCCTTAAACTTCTGTGGAAATTCTCTCATCCATCAGGTGCTTTCTTTATGAGGCTCTTCACCACCCTGACAGAACTCTCTGCAAGGCCATTAGACCCTGGGTGATGTGGGCTTGAAGTTATATGTCGAAACCCCAAGTATTGGCAAAGGACTCAAATTTACTGCTCAAAAATTGTAGACCATTGTCTGATACGACTTCACAAGGAACTCCATGTCTCGCAAACACACTTTTTGTCAAAGTGATAACTGCTTTGCTGAATGTTGATTGCAGTGTTGCTCCCTCGGGGTAATTAGAAAAATAGTCTTACTACTATATGACTCTTCCCATTACACTCAAACAAATGTACACTAACTGTGAAGTTCGGCCTGTCTGGTACAGAATGTGGTGTAAGCTGTTCTGCTTGCTGCTTTGGTCTATAGGTAAGGTATATTTCACATGAAGCAGTGGTCTTGCTTTTGCCTTGCTTCATTCTTGGCCAGTACATCACCTCTCGAGCTCTATGTTTGCCTTTTTCCTCACCAAAATGTCCTTTGTATATCTTCTGGAGCATTTTCTGTGTAGCAACATTGGAATCACAAACCTGTTCCCTTTGAAGACCATATCTTTCACAACTGTCAGTTCATCTCTGCATGCCCAGTAATCCCGCATACCCATTGGGCAGTCATTCTTAGCTGCTGGCCATCCTTTCTGTATTGTACCTTTGAACTCTTTCATTGTTTCATCTGTCTCTGTTGCTTTCCTGGTCTGCTCTGTTCTATCCTGGGATACTGAAAATGAGGGGATAACCATGTCAACATTAACCTCTTGGTCACACTTCTCCTTCGTGTCAACTGCTTGAGACAGAGCATCGACTGCAAATATGTCTTTTCCTGCCGTGTCGGTCATTTTCACATCGTATTTCTGCAACCTTATCAATATACACTGTAGTCTCATGGAACAGTCATTGAGTGGTTTGGACATAAATGAGACCAGTGGTTTATGGTCTGTGTCCACTTCGAGAGTTTGTCCATAAATATACCGATGGAACCTTTTGCAGAAGCTCTTTTTCGATCTGTGCATAGTTGGCAAGTGCACTTGTTGAAGCCCTTGATATTTTGGCCACAGGTGTCCTCAGGCTGCTGCTGTAGTAAACTGCTCCAAGGCCACGTTGGGATGCATCAACCGAGATCCTGGTGTGCATCTTTGGATCATAAATTTAGTACAGGCTCTTCTGTTAGGACTTTTTTTTTGAGAGCCTGGAAGCACACCTCTTGTTCATTTTTCTGCCCAAGGAGTGATCTAAATGGTGCTGACACGGTCGACAGGCGAGGGATGAAATTAGCCAGGTTCATCTCCAAGAAGCGTCTCACCTCCTCTTTGGTTTGGGGCCTCACAAAATTCTCGATGGCTGATGTCTTTCTTGGATCAGGCTTCACTCCCTGTTCAGATATGACATCTCCTATGAAGGTCAGTATTTTTACGCCAAACTCACATTTTTCTTTATACGTTCTGTGTCATGTCAAGCACTTGCCTTAGTCATGTATCATGTTCATTCTTGGTGGACCCCCATACAATGATGTCATCCATCATGGACTCAAAGATCATATGGATGGTTTTATGGTAGACTTCTGGTGCAGAAAAGATCCCATATGGTAGCCGAAGAGAGCGGTATCTTCTTTGTGGAGTATTGAAAGTCTTGAATTTACCTCATTGAACTTCATCTGCCAAAACCCCTATGAGGCATTGAGCTTGCTAAACCACTTGACTCCTACAAATCGGGACATAATTTCCTCCCCTGTTGACAATTTAAAGTGCTCTCTCTTGATGGCTTTATTGAGATCTCTTGGGTCCAGACATGGAGCAATGGTCCATTTTTCTTATAACAAGATAAAGGAACATTCGGCCCATCGAGTCTTCTCCGCAAATCCATCCTGAGCTAACCTGTTGTCATATCTAGTTCCTAATTCTGGCCTTTCCCCATATCCCTTGATACCCTGACTAATTAGATACCTATCAATATCCCCCTTAAACTCCAGTGACTGAGCCTCCAAAGCTGTACATGGTAACAAATTCCACATATCCATGACCCTCTGATGAAATAAATTTCTCCTCATCTGTTTGAAATGGGTCCCTTCTAATTCTAAGACTGTGCCCTCTTGTCCTAGATTCACTCACCAAGGGAAACAAATTATTCATGACTCTGTCCATTCCTTTCAACATTCAAAATGTTCCTATGAGATCCTCTCTCATTCTTCTATACTCCTTTTGGACGATGACCAGTAAGCTGACCCAATCTACAGATTCGTCCAGTTTCAAGATGACATTCATCCATTCCATGTGCAGTAGTTCTTGTTTAAGTGTGTCTCTAAGCGGAAATAGAACTGTCCTGCATATATGAACAGGAGCCACTCTTTCATCTACGTGGATGTTGTATACACCAGATCCTGCAGTGAACTGGGATTCACTGGGAGAGTGCTGTATTGATGACTGGCTTCCGGCTCCACCCCCGTTTACCCATATATTACCCTGGTTTCCTGCCTACACCTAGAACACCTCCAAAGCCTACTAGTGAACACTACCTGTTGTTGAAAGCTAATAAGTGTTTGTTCTCCCTCCAGTCATGTGAGAGCTTTTATCTAGGCTACAATTTTATTAGCTTTCAAAACAGTCCCCCGACATGGCTGAGGAGTTTGCATATTGGCTAGACTGCTTCCAGACCTACCTGGATGCAGCCAGGGATGTCTTCCACACAGACAAACTCCAGAGGTTGGCACTCATCTCCAGGGTAGGAATGAAGGGGTATGCAGTCACCAGAGACTGCCAGACATATGAAGCTGCCATCAAGGCACTGAAGACTCGCTACATGAAGGCCATGAACGAGGTCCTAGCGAGGCACCGACTCACTCTACGTCGCCAATGGCCCGGAGAGTCGGTCGATGACTACCTGCTGGATCTGTGGATGGTTGCTAAGAAGTGCAGGTAGGAAGCGGCTTTGGGCCACATCCGAGAAGACGAGCAGATCTGGAACACTCTGGTCACAGGAGTCCACACGAGGTATGTGAGGTAGCAACTACTTGAGTGAGGAAAGAGGGACCTCAAACTGGCCAAATCACTGGAACAGGCCAGGCTCGAAAATGGCAATCTCAATGCCAGTGAACTCACTTTCAGGTGAGCACCTCCAAGGACCGGCTGCTTCCATTATGGCTACCCCTGCTCTAACGGCTGTCGCTTCCTGCGCCAGCGAGGCACAAAAGGTCAACACCTCCAAGCTGATGCCCCGCTAAAGACTCAGCATGCTCCAGCTGCAGAAAGAAGGGACATTGGGCGAGGGTCTGCTGTGCAATGGGAGGTCCATGGAAGTCCACAGCCTGCACTGCTCCTGGATCCAATTCCAGCCCCAAGCTGTCTGTCCTGAACTCGCCTGAGTTTGCCTTCTGTGCAAACCGCCACGTTCGGAAATGGCGTAAAATGGCTGGGCGGCCATCTTGCAGTGGCCCGAATTCAAATTCGGCACTATAAGGTCGGCACCATTTTATCTGCACAGGTCGACTCAGGACAGAGGGGGCCATGTGAGAGAGGAACAAAGCATCTCCGGTGAACTGGCATTGCTGGTCCTCGACCAGAACAGACCTCACCAGCTCAGTAACTCTATGGTAACGGTGAAGGTAAATGGACATTCTACCAAGTGCCTAATCGACACGGGCTCCACGGAAAGTTTTATAGACTCATGGTCTGTACTAAAGTATAACTTAAAAATGTATCCTTCTAATTATTGAATCTTCCTCGCATCTCAGTCCCATTAGGCACGTGTACAAAAACATTGTATAGTTTATTTATCATTCGAGGGGGGAATATTGTAAATTTGGTCTGTATATTTTGTATGAGTTGTGTGCTCCAGTACTGTTGGGTCAAGACTTCCTGTGAACCCTTAAAAGCGTGACCTTGGAGTTTTCTGGACCCCTCCCTCCGGTAGTGGATCGCAACACAGGGCCTTCAAAATCAGGACCCACTTGTAGTCTCTCCACATTGAACATCGACCCTCCCCCTCTATTCCCAAACCTGTCTGCTGACTGTGAGCCCATCGCCACCAAGAGCAGGAGGTACAGCTTGGCAGACAGGGAGATTATAAAAACAGAGACCCAGTGCCTGCAGGAGGAGGGGATCATTGACCCCAGAACCAGCCCATGGAGAGTGCAACTGGTGGTTGTAAAGGATGAAAACAAGTTCAGGCTAGTAATTGACTATAGCCAAACTATTAACTGATACTCACTCCTGGACTCATACCCCCAACTCGCATTTTGGATATGGTGAATGATATCGCGCTGTATTGGGTCTATTCGACTATCGACCTGAAAGCTGCCTATCACTAGCTGCCAATACATTCCCAGGATGGCCCGACCCTGGCATTTGATATGACTATCAGTTCTGGAGGGTCCCTTTCGGTATTACCAATGGCAGATGGACAGGATGGTGGACGAGTATGGGTTGAAGGCTACCTTTCCCTATCTCAATAATGTCACCATCTGTGGCCACACTGTGGAAGACCATGACACCAATCTCCAGAGCTTTCTCCGTGCTGCGAGAGGCCTGAACCTCACTTACAATTCTGACAAGTGTGTATTCAGGACTACACAACTGGCTATCCTTGGCTTCGTGGTGGAGAATGGCGTCATTGGCCCCGATAGCGTGCGCCCCATGTTAGAGCTCCCCCTCATTGGGACCACAAAGACTTTGAGGAGATGCCTGGGTTTTTTGTCATATTACGCCCAGTGGTTCCCTCAATACGCCAACAACATTTGCCCACTGTCAAAGGCCACTAATTTCCCCCTCTTGGCTGAAGCCCAGACAGCTTTCAAAGACCTCCAAAGCCACATTGCGAAAGCTGCCATGCACTCAGTGGATAAGAATGTACCTTTCCAAGTGGAAAGTGACGCTTTGGACATAGCCCTAGATGCTACCCTCAATCAGGCAGGCAGGCTGGTTGCATTTTTTTCACGGACGTTACAAGGCCATGAGCTCCAGAACCCGTCAGTGGAAAAGGAAACTCAGGTCATTGTAGAAGGCAGAAGGCACTACCTGGCTGGTAAAAGATTTATGCTCCTCATGGACCAGCGCTGTCACATTCATGTTCAGCAATGTCAAGAGGGGAAAAATCAAGAATGACAAAATTGCTAGGTGGAGGATTGAACTCTCCACCTACAATTATTACATAGCCTATCGGTCAGGAGCACTTAATGACCCTCCAGATGCCTTGTCCAGGGGATGCCGTGCCTCTGAGCACAATGGCCAACTGCGGACCATACATAATGAACTCTGCCATCCAGGGGTCACCTGCATGGCTTATTTTGTCAAGCCCCTTCTCGTCATTTTCCCTACTCGGTAGATGTCAGGAACATGACCAGGTCATGCCAGGTCTGCGCTGAGTGCAAGCTGCACTTTTATTGACCTGGAAAAGTGCACCGGATCACGTCATTCAGGCCATTTGAATGGCTCAGCATCAATTTTAAGGGACCTCCACCTCCACAAACAGGAATCTTCTTTCTCTCGGTCATCGATGAGTACTCCCACTTCCTGTGCCCAGACACATCTTCCTCATCAATTATAAAGGCCCTAGACTCCATTTTCACCCTGTTCGGGTATCTCAGCTATATTCATAGTAACCGGGGCTCATCCTTCATGAGCTACGAGCTGCACCAGTACCTGCTGGTGAGAGGCATCACGTCCAACAGGACTACCAGTTACAACCCCCAGGGAAATGGGCAGATTGTAAAAGAGAAAACCACAATCTGAAAGACTATTAAACTCACCCTGAAGCAAAGAGGCCTTCCAGACTCACGCTGGCAGGATGTCTTCCCTATCACACTCCACTCCATTCGGTTGCTACTCTGTACTGCATCCAATGCTACTCCTCATGAGCTACTGGTCACGTTCGACAGAAGGTCAGCATTGGAGACTACACTCCCAGCCTGGCTCACTAGTCCTGGTCTGATCCTTCTTAAGAAGCACGCGAGGAGAAGCAAGACCGGCCTCCTGGTGGAGAGGGTGAAACTGCTCCAAGCCAATCCCACATACACCTATGTGGAGTACCCAGACGGCAGGGAGGACACCATCTCCATCAGGGACCTGGCACCCACCAGAACAGAGGTTCCGTTGCCTCAGGAGCTCCATGAACTACCAAGCGCTTTCTCTCCACCCCACTCAGGGCCTCAGGGGACCAGATTCAGGAGGAGAGTGAACCCCCCTCCATCGTCGAGCCAGAGTCCCAGCCCACTACTCCTCCATCACAGGGAGACCAGGAGTCCCAAGGAGCCAAAGGCTCCCTGGTGCTAAAATGCTCCACCAGGATCTCTCAGACCCCCTAAATTTGTAAATGGTGTATGTACTGTATATTCTTTTTTTTACTGCTGGCTTGTGATTCCATGTTCTCTTAATTCTGTAGGAAGAGGTGAATGCATTGAACTGGGATTCAATGAGAGGGTGCTGTATTGATGACTGGCCTTGCCTCTCGGATCCACCCATTTACCCTGGTTTCCTGCCTAAACCCGAACCTCTCTGAAGCCTACTTGTGAACCCTACCTATTGTTGAAAGCTAATAAAAGTGTTTGTTCTCCCTCCAGTTGTGTGAGAGCTTTTATCTATGCTATGTCCCTCAAAGAAATTTGCGTAATCTTCTATGAGTGTTGTGTGCTTATCTTCAGTCTGTGAAGCCACTATGACAACTCTTTTCACCAGGTCGAGCATTTCACTTGCTCTCAGACCTAATATTGGCCATACTCTCCTTTCTACAATCAGTAGCTGTGACTTTAGATGCCACACTTTGCGATTGAAGGTCCCCAAACGGCCCCCTTTTACTGTAAAGATCTCTCCAGTGTAGCCTGTCACTTTTAATTTCACAGGATAAATCTTGCTCTTTACAGTGAGGGTCTTGTAATCATCCATAGATAACAGAATCACCTGGGCTCCGGTGTTGAAGTTAAATGGAATTACCACCTCATTCACAGTCACTGGAATGATCCTTTCTGGTTGGCCAGCAGCAGTGTAGTGAATCCATGAAGTATTCCTCCATTTCTTCGTCCACTGTGTGTACCTTCCTATTAGTATCCCCTGCTTTGCAGCACTTTGCAAAATGATTCTTCTTCCCACATTTATAGAAGGACTTTCCATAGTCAGGATACATCTTTGGACTACGTCTACCTCCACACCTGCTTGAGTTTACCACTTTGCTTTGTTGTTGCTTTGGAAAACTCCTGGTGCTGTTTATGTTTTCACCGCATGCACTATTGTGTCTGATCTGTGCAGCTCCTTAGATTGTGCTCGTGTGGTCTCTGCTGCCCTACGCATATTCACAACCTTTTCCAGAGTAAAATCTTTTTCACGCCAGTCTTTCTCTAAGCCCATTATCTGAGACACTGCAAACTATTCTGCCTTTAATGAGTGAATCTTTCAAATCTCCAACTTCACCAGACTTATTCCGTGTGTGAAGCTTGGCTAAGGGGAGATAACCCTATATGACGGTGACCACAGCAGCGGACCAGCGGCTGAGGGACCCACACAGGCTGCGGGCGACTTGCTGTTGGGGAAACCGCAAGGGCTGCTGGAGACTGGCTCATGGGAACCAGGTATCAGACCCAGGATTTGAGAGGGTGCTGAGGTTTAGTAAGGGCTCCCGAAGGGCATCGGGTGCCAAAGACTTCCTGATTGGAGGTTTAGGTCTGGAACTCGGGTTGTCAGCTAAACAAACAGTCTGTGGGACTGCAGAGGCCGTGGGAGGACTGGAGGCGAATCAAACAGGAGTCTGTGGGATGGCAGAGGCTGTGGGAGTGCTGGAGGTGAATCAAACAGGAGTCTGTGGGACTGCAGAGGCTGTGGGAGGGCTGGAGGTGAATCAAACAGGAGTATGTGGGACGGCAGAGGCTGCAGGAGGGCTGGAGTCAAATCTACAGACACTCAGTGACTCTGAAGGGACTTTCATTTGCTATTCTTTCTCCCTTACTGTAAGGCAGTGGTTCTCAACCTTTTTCTTTCCACCCACGTACCACCTGAGGCAATCCTTTATAATCACAGAGCACCGATGGCACAGGATTTACTTAAAGTGGGATGTGAATGGGAAGTAAAAGGTTGATCTAAGGGGTGCCAGACAACTGATCACTGATCTAAGGGGTGCCAGACAACACTAATGGCGACCCTTTGCCTTATGGCAGGGAGATGACAATATCATGTTCTGTACTATGTCCACCTCACTGACAAAAGACAAAGGAGGAAAAACCCAACACCCAACCCCAACCCACCAATTTTCCCTCACAACCGCTGCAACCGTATCTGCCTGTCCCGCATCGGACTCATCAGCCACCAATGAGCCTGCAGCTGACGTGGACTTTTACCCCCTCCATAAATCTTCGTCCGCGAAGCCAAGCCAAAGAAAGAAACTATGTCATAGCAGTAAAGGGACTCTCTTTTGCTTCCCCTTCTATCGTTAGGGATGCCGGGCAATGTTCATGGCAACTCTTTGTTCACTGGACGACAGGAATCTCGAAGCATCCTTGTGAATCTTTTCTACAGCCTTTCCAACTCCCTTCTTGCAGCCAGGTAACCAGAACTGCTGCACATTGCAAACTCCTCTCCCATTGCTGCTGACAATAAGCAACCATTGCCTTGGTTTGGCTTTCTCTTCAGGCTCTAGGGTCTCTACCATCAATACTAGGCCGTGTTGCCATGACGACCAACCGCGTCTCTCTGTCTCTCTCCCTCGCTTCCTCCGCGGCCGAGGTGAAAGGTCAGCGGCGCGCGCAGGGGCTGACGGGAAAGCGTGGCCTCCTCCTTGTCACACGGGATCGGCGGCGGCCGGGGGAGACGCAAAGAGCGGAGGGCGCCCCGGCAACAGGTCAGGTCCTGGGAGCCCGCAACCGGGCGAGGCAAATGATGGCGGCGGCGGCGGCGGTCCGGCGTCGAGGGGAGAGCGAAATGCGCGATATGATGACGTAACGGGTGTCGCCGCCGCCATGAGGCGCCGCCAGCCCCACCGCGGCACATTCCCGCCGCATTGCCCTCCCCTCCGGGGTTGCTCAACCCGGGGATGGGCGAGGGAGAACCTTTCACGTCGAACAACGGCGTCGGCTGCGTTTACTCTAAACGTTTCTCCGTGATAATCATCTGGTTATCAGACCCGGGTGAAACCCCAGAAGTAGGCCTTCCGATGCCGCGGTGGCGTTAGCCCCGCCCTCCTGATCGGAAGCCAATGGTTACTGGTCAAATGAGGGCAGTCTTGGTCCGTTATTGGCTCGTTGATTTGAGATCGAAGGTGGGTTAAGAGGATGATTGACATCAGGCTCTTGTCTGCAGTTGGCTGATTCATCATTGATTGATGGAAGGGCTTGGATTGCCATTGGTGAGTTCGGAGGATGATTGGCACTGTTGGCTGATTGAACTGATTCATAGAAGCATAGAAAATAGGTGTAGGAGGAGGCCATTTGGCCCTTCATGCCTTTACCGCCATTCATTTTGATCATGGCTGATCATCCACTCAGTGCCCTGTTCCAGCTCTCTCTCCATACCCCTTAGTCACAAGTACTAAATCTAACTCTCTTAAATATAGACGTGGAACCAGCCTCCATCACTTCCTGTGGCAGAGAATTCCATAAATTCACCACCCTCTGAGTGAAAAAATTCTTCCTCACCTCAGTCCTAAAGGACTTCCCCTTTATCCTTAAACTGTGACCCCTGGTTCTAGACTTGCTCAGCATCTAGCCTGTCAAATCCCTTAAGAATTTTGAATGTTTCTATTAAATCTCCTCCTAATCGTCTCAACTCCAGCGAGTACAAACCCGGTCGTTCTAGCCTTTCTTCATATGCAACTCCCGCCATCCCTGGTATCAATCTGGTCAACCTCTTCTGCACTCTCTCCATGGCAATGATGTCCTTCCTCAGATAAGGAGACCAAAACTGAACACAATACTCCCTTTTTCCTGCCAAAATGGATAACCTCACATTTGCCAACATTGGACTTCACCTGCCAGACCCTTGCCCACTCACTTAACCTATCAATATCTCTCTGCAGACTCTCCAGATCCTCTGCACTTGGTGTTTTTGGGGTTGCCATTGGTGGATTAGGGCACCAACCATGGGACGTAGACCAGAGAATTTATCAATGGGAATGATGAAGTGAAAGAAATGAGGCACATTTTTAGACTGGTTACTTGTGTGATACAAGATTTTGTGTTCAATGACATTTGTATCATTTTATATTTACATTCTCTCCCAGTTATACAAATGGAGGGTACAATAGTTCGGACTGGAACCATTCAAGATTCAATTTATTGTCGTGCTATAAAAATAATGTCATAGTCCACAAAATTGCCTTTTGTTGGCTTTAAGGCGGACAGATTTGCCATCAGCAGAAATTGCCTGAAGCGCTTCTTACAGCCAGAGAAAAGAGAAGCAAAGGAGAGCCCCCCCCCACTTCCCCAGAGACACTGAGTGTCTGTGGATTTGCCTTCAGCGCTTCCTCAGCCTGAGCTCCAGATCCGATCCTCCGACACTGTCAGGAACACTTTAGCGCCCCATCGCGTCCCGGTTCCTATACCTGGTATGACGCTTAAACAGCGGGAGCTACAAAAGGGATGATGGAGAGATTGGCCAGGGTAGACTGGGAACAACAGCTATATGCAGGACTTTCAGACATTTTTCACGCTGCTCAACCAAAGTATATTCCAGTTAAAAGCAAAAAGAGGAAGGGTGGGGACAGCCAGCCCTAGATAACTAAGGAGATCAAGGAAGGAGTCAGTTTATAAACCTGAGCATTCAAAGTTGCCAGAAGCAGTGGGGAAACTACAAGATTGAGAAACCTTTAAGAAACACGAAGCGAGTCTTAAAGAGAGAAGAGGATCACAAAATATAAAAATGGGCAGAAAATGTTTTTATTATATAAAGTGAAAAAGGGAGTCCAAAATGATCCTTGGAGGATGAGAAGAGGGAGTTGCTATTGGTTAATGAGGAAATGGCTGAGGCTTTGAATGACTATTTTGTGTCGGTGTTCACGGTGGAGGACACGTTGAACGTGCCAAAGACATATGTTATGGATGTGATGGGAGGTCAGGATCTGGATGTAATAGCTACGTACTCAAAAAAACTTGAGGGTCTAAATATGGATAAATCCACTTGTCCTGATGGAAAGCATCCCAGGGTACTTAAAGAAATGGCAGAAGATATAGGGCTTTGTTGATAATTTACCAAAATTCTCTGGACTTTGGGCAGGTCTCAGTATGTTTAAAGATGGCAGCTGCCACTCTCCTGTTCAAAAAACTGATGTAGGCAAAAGGCAGGGAACTGCAGGCCAGTTAGTTTAACATCTTTCTTTGGGGAAATGCCTCAAACTCATTAAAGAAGGAAGAGTGAGGCATCTGGAGCAAAATGGATCCATCAAGCAGACGCAGCGGAGATTATGTTGGACAAATTGGTCTGGCAGGTGGAGTCCAATGTTGGCAAATGTGAGGTTATCCATTTTGGAAGGAAAAAGGGAAGATCAGGTTATTATTTAAATGGCAAGTGATTGCAGCTTGTTGCCGTGCAGAAGGACCTGGGAGGGCTTGTGCATGAATCACAAAATGTTGGTTTGCAGGTGCAGCAGGTTATCAAGTAGGCAAATGGAATGTTGGTCTTCATTGTGAGAGGGATGACATTTAAGAGCAGGGAGGTTATGCTGGAACTGTACAAGGAACTGATGTGGCTGCATCTAGAGAACTGTATGCAGATCGGTCTTCTTTCTTGAGGGAGGTGGTGCAGAGGTTCACTTGGTGAATTCCAGAGATGAGGGGGTTAGCCTATGAGGAGAGATTGAGTCATCTGGGGATGTACTCGCTGGAATTTAGAAGAATGAGAGGGGATCTTGTAGAAGCATAAAATTATGAAAGGCATAGATAATTTGGGGGTGGAACAGCAGTTGATTGAGGAGGAGAATTGGAGAGCATTCAAGAGTGAGATTTTTAGAGTACAGAAAGGCAAGGCCACATGTTCAAGGGAGCCATGGTTTTCTAGAGAGATAAGAGGGAGGCCTACGTTAAATACAAGAAGCAAAGGATGGATGAGATGTTTGAACGATACATAGATTGTAGAAGGAAACTCAAGAGGGACATTAGAAAGGCAAAAAGAAGGTACGAGGGGGCTATAGCAAATAGTGTGAAAGCAAATCCGAAGGGTTTCACAGATATGTGAACAGCAAAAGGAAAGTTAAGGATAGAGTAAGTCCACTGTAAAATTAGAGCGGTGGAATGTCTGAGGAACCATATGAGATGGGGGAAATTGAATAAATTCTTCTCGTCGGTGTTCACGAGGGAAAGGGATATTGAATTGTGTAAGATAAGCGAGACAAAAGGGTGAGTTTTGGAAAAGATAGGGATTAGTAAAGAGGGGATATTTGAACTCTGGGGTGTATAAAGGTAGATAAGTCTCCTGGTCCTGATGGGATTTTTTTCCAGGACCTTAAGAGAGGTCAGGAAGGAAATAGCAGAGGCTCTGATAGTGATTTTTCAACGGTCACTGGAGGAGGGTATAGTTTCACAGGATTGGCGGGTTGCAAAAATGGTTCCGTTGGTTAAAAAAGGCGCAAGGTGTAGGACAAACAATTATTGGCCAGTAAGTTTGACAATGATGGTGGGGAAACTAATGGAAGGAATTCTTAGGAATAATATGTATAAATATCTGGATAGGCAAGGATTGATCAGGGACACCCAACATGGGTTTGTGATGGGAAAGTTGTGTTTGACGAATCTTGTTGAAGTTTTTGAAGAGGTGACCAGAAAGGTTGATGAAGGTCGAGCAGTTGATGTGGTCTATTTGGATTTTAGTAAGGCATTCGATAAGGTTCCACATGAAAGGTTAGTGAGGAAGGTTCAGTCTCTGGGGATTAATATAAAGATAGTCAGATGGGTTCAGCAGTGGCTGAATGATAGGCACCAGAGAGTCATGGTGGACAACTGTCTGTCAGGATGGAGGCCAGTGACGAGCGGTGTGCCTCAGGGATCGGTGTTAGGTCTTTTGTTGTTCGTCATTTATATTAATGATTTGGATGACGGGTGGTAAATTGGGTGAGTTAATATGCAGATAATACAAAAATAGGGGGAGTTGTGGATAGTGAGGATGGTTTTCATGGACTACAGAAGGATCTGGACTGTTTGGAAAGGTGGCAGATGGAGTTTAATGTAGATAAGTGTGAGGTGCTTCTTTTTGGGAGGAATAACCAAAATAGGGCACATGCAGTGAAGGGGAGGGGATTGAGCAATGCAGAGGAACAGAGGGATCTTGGAATAATGGTTCAGCGTTCCTCGAAGGTGGATTCCCATGTAGATAGGGTGGTGAAGAAGGCTTTTGGTATGCTGGCCTTTATAAATCATAGCATAGAATATAGGAGGGGGATGATGGTGAGACTGTTTAAGGCTTTGGTGAGACCAAGTTGCCCTATTGCCCTGCTGAGTTTCTCCAGCATTGCGTTTTTAATTTAAGGTGAGAGATGTAAAAGGGGCCTGAGGGGCAACGTTTGCTTCAGGGGGTGGTTCGAATCTGGAATGACCTGCCAGAGGAAGGTGTAGAAGTGTTCAAAAGGATAAAATATGCTGAATGATGTGGACCAATGTTTGGGTAGATATATGGATAAGAAAGATTTAGATATTTGGATAAGCAACATTTGGGAGGATGTGAACCAAATGTAGGTAAATGGGTTTAGCCCAGAATGCCAACCTGGCTAGCATGGCCAAGTTGGGCTGAAGGGTCTGTTCCATGCTGTTTAATTCCATGACTGAAGGACGTTAGCTTTTTTTATTTATTGCAAAGTTGATCATCTTGTTCCTGCCTCTCATTTTATTGGCAAATGCACAGAGTGGGTGGTGAAACCACTGATTTATTTTCAGCTGCTGAAGTCATTGGGAGTCACATTTTATTCTCAAATCAACCTTGTGCAATATAGCAAATCTCTTACTCCTGTTCCTGCATCAATATTATTTCTTTTTCCAACTGTAGCACAATGTGCTTTGCCATTCTGCTTTTCCAGTCCAGCTGTAATCAAATAACACAGATCGGTTTCTTCATCCAAAAATGATTCATCCGTTTCCTTCAGTAGCATAGAACATTGAAAACAGAGCAGCACAAGAACAGGTCCTTCAATCCACGTGTCTGAGTCAAACACCATGTCGAAATCAAACTGAACCTCTGCTGCTTGCATGTGCCCTTCTTGTGGTTTATCCAGAAGCTTCTTCAGCATGACAACTGTTCACCATTCCTGGCAGCCAGTATCAGGCCCCCACATAGAATCATAGAACATTACAGCACTGAACCAGGCCCCTTGGCTCTTCTAGTCTGTGCTGAACCATTTTTCTGCCTAGTCTCACTGACTAGTCCATAGCCCTCCATTACCCCTCCCATCCATGTATCTTTCCAAATTCTTCTTCAGTGTTAAAATTGAGCCCACATTCACCACCTCAGCTGGCAGTTCATTCCACACTCCCACCACTTTCTGTGTGAAGAAGTTCCCCCTAGACTTTTCCACTTTCACCCTTACCCCATGTCCTCTGGTTTGTATCTCACCTACCCCCAGTAGGAAAAAGCCTATTTACATTTAATCTGCCTGTTCCCCTCATAATTTTAAATACCTCTATTAAATCTCCCCTTATTCTTCTACGCTCCAGGGAATAAAGTCCTGACCTGTTTACCCTTTCCTGAAGTCCGGGCAATGTCCTAGTAAATCTTCTCTGCCCTCTTTCCATCTTATTGATATCTCCCCTTATTCTTCTATGCTCCCTGGAACTTTCTCCCCCTCACCTTAAACCCTATCCTTTTGTGTTTGACGTTTTCACCCTGGGAGGGGAAAAAGATTCTGATTGCGCACCCTATCAATTTAAATTTAATTTTAAAGGTAGACTTACACGATGGTAACAGGAACACAAGCCCTTGCCCACCCAAGTATCCCAATTGGATTGCAAACCCCAAACGCTTTTGAAGGGTGGGAGGAAACCCATGTCGACATGCGGAGAACATACACATTCAAACCCAGGTCACTGGCGCTGTAATATCGCCGCACTAACCTTGCATCTCATGATCTTATAAACCTCTTATCAAGTCGTCCCTCAGCCTCCTGAGATCCAGAGAAAACAACCCAAATTTTTCCAATCTTTCGCCATAATCCATTCCCCTTGAACCAGGCAACACTCTGCAAATTTTGTCTGTACCTTTTTCAAAGTCTCCACATGGAGCGAGCAGAATTGCATGAAGGGCAACGTCTCACATCTGCCCTTTCCTCCCTCCTCTCCTCCCTCCACCTTTTTATTCAGACCCCTGCTCATACCTTGATGAAGGGCCCAGACTTGAAACTGGCCTTTTGCGTTGTTCCACCGAGACCACAATTTGGAGGAGCAGCACCTGATTCTCCTTCTGGGCACTCTCCAGCCTGCTGGCATTCACATCGACTTCTCCGGTTTCTACTAACCTGCTCTCCTCTTTCCTCCCCACCCCCCCCTTACCCTATCCAGTTCTCCTCCCTCCCATCCCCTAGCCATCCCTCCTCCCCTTGATCGCTACGGTCCCTTCCCTCCCATCTCCATCTATCACCTCCTGCCTTTGTGATCACCCCTCTCCTCCCCCCCACCCATTCTTTTGTTCGGACGCCTGCTGTCATTGTTCAAAACCTTGATGAAGGGCTCAAGCCCGAAACGTCGGTTATGTATTTTTACCTTTATTGTTTGACCTGCTGAGTTTCTCCAGCTTTGTGTTTTTACTAGAAAAATTGGTTACCCTTTACTTCCTATAGACACTGCATGACCTGCCGCATTTAATTTCTTCAAAATTAGTCGTACAGCTCGGTAACAGGCCCTTCCAGCCCACGAGCCTGTGCCACCCAAATTACCTTGGCTGTTTTTAAAGGAAACCGGAGCGCCCGGAAGAAATCCGTGCAGATATGGGGCGAATGTACAAAGTCCTCACAGGCAGCGGGGGATTCGAACCCGGGTTTCTGGCACAGTAACAGCGTCGTGCTAACCTCTACACTAACCATGCCATTTCTCCAGCACATTTGGGTATTGCACATGACCCCATCGTCTACAGCAGTGGTTCACAACCTTTTTCTTTCCACTCACATCCCACTTTAAGTAATCCCTATGCTATCGGTGCTCTCTGATTAGTAAGGGATTGCTTCAGGTGAAATGTGGATGGAAAGAAAAATTTTGAAAACTACTGTTTTAATCATCCCTCATTGACTCATTATGTGCAGGGTTTCAGAACTCCAAAGGAAATGGGCCAATGACAATTTTTCTCATGCCAAATATTTCAGTAACAATTGTGTTTTTAACAAAAGAAATGGTCAAACTGGAAAGTTGGAGTTAATCAGGAAAATCTGTACAGTAGTGATTGTCAACCTTTTTCTTCCCACTCACATCCCACCTTAAGCAATCCCTTACTTATCACAGAGCACCAAGGGTATAGGGAAAGTGAGTGGAAAGACCTAATTGTCACTGAAATATTTGGCTTGAGAAAAATAGTCACTGTCAAATTTCCTTTGGAGTTCTGAAACCGTGCACATAACGAGTCAATGAGGGACAATTAAAATAGTGGTTTTAAACCTTCCCTTCCCACCCACACACCACCTTAAGAAATCCCTTACTAATCACAGAGCACCGATTGCAGAGGGATTACTTAAAGCGGGATGTGAGTGGAAAGAAAAAGGTTGACAATCACTACTGTACAGATTTTCCTGATTAACTCCACATTTCCAGTTTGACCATTTCTTTTGTTAAAAACACAATGTCCCCAATCCCACCAGGAGAGTTATCCCACGTGTTTCCCTGCCCTTGTGCCCACCACCACCTACATCGATCGCTCCACCCTTGGTAGCCTGGACCTGGATGCACTCTTTACAGCTCTTTACTCTTCTCACCTGCTGCTAAAAACTACCTTTGGCCAATATCGCCACCTCCTGTCCAATACATCCACCTTAGCCTTGATATCATCTGGTTTTCAGTTACTCTGCTTTGAGGGGCCTGGAATTATTAATTGCATAAAAATTGTAAGCCGTTGGTGTAATTGATGGCAAAAGGGGGCCATTTAGCCACGTCTCCATTCAGCGATATGGTGGGTGGTCTGTAGCCCCGGACTCCAGTTACCCATCTGAAGTCCATCAATCTCACTAGATCACAAGGGGCACAGCCTCTTTCCCAGGGTGGGGGTGTCTAAAACTAGAGGGTACAAGTTAGAGGGGGGCATGGTTGGCGTAGCAGTTAACACAACACCTTTACAGCACCAGCGATTTGGACTGGGGGTTCAAATCCCACGCTGTCTGAAAGGGGTTTGTTCGCCCAATTTATAACCTATTAACCTACATTCCTGGTATGTTTTTGAACAGTGGGAGGAAACCGGAGCCCCCGGAGAAAACCTACGCAGTACCCTCCGACAATAACTTTGAACTTTTACAATTAAAAAAAAAATTAGACAGGCCATTTTGGCCCATGAGTTCGTGCCGGCCAATTACACCCAATTAACTTACATCCCTGTTACATTTTGAATGGTGGGAGGAAACCGGAGCCCCCAAGGAAAACTCACGCCGACACAGGAAGAAACAGTATCAGATTCGAATCCTGGTCCAGATCGCTGGTGCTGTAAAGGCGGTAACCACTATGCCAAATGTGCCACCCTCTTATTAGGATAGTCTAGAAGTTATTTTGTGGATGACACCAACAATGCTAGTATAGTGGACAATGAGGATGGCTGTGTGGCATTAAAAAGGATCTGGATCAGCTGGGGAAGTGGGGTGCTTTTACATGAAGCCACGTGGCCTGCGTCATCCGCTGGACATTGAGTACATGAGGTGAGTTTTGTGGTACAATTTACACTGCAGGCTTCCCCTGAAAAGTTGTAGACGTTCTGCAGGATAAATCGGGATGTAGGAATTGACTAAAATTTCCTGCACTTTTCTTTTTAGACTGCCCTGTGTAGTGGCAAAAACTGAAAACCATACATAATGTTATTAGTTTCAAGTTAATTGTGGATAAGGATAGGCCTGGCCCTCGAGTTGAGATTCTAAATTGGAGAAAGGCCAATTTTGTTGAAATGAGAAGAGATCTAGGAAGAGTGGATGGGATAAGTTGTTTTCTGTCAAGGATGTGTTCAGTAAGTGGAAGGCCTTCAAAGGCGAAATTTTGAGAGCGCAGAGCTCGCACGTTCCTGTCAGAATTAAAGATAAAGTTAACAGGCCTAGGGAACCTTGGTTTTCAAGGAATATTAACAATCTGGTAAATAGGAAGCAAGAGGTGTAGAGCAGGTACAGGCAACAAGGAGCGATTGGGACTCAAGAAGAGTAGAGAAAATACTTAAGAAGGAAATCAGGAAGGCAAAAAGAAGACATGAGATTGCTTTGGCAGATAATGTGAAGTTAAACCCGAAGGGTTTCCACAAGTATATTAAGAGTAAAAGGATAGTCAGGGGCAAAATTGGTCCCCTAGAAGATCAGAGTGGTCGTCTATGTGTGGAGCTTCATAAGATGGGGGAGATCTTAATAATTTTTTGCATCAGTATTTACTCAGGAAATAAGCACAGAGTCGTGGGAAGTAAGGAAAACAAGCAGTGAGGTCATGGAACCGAAACAGATTAAAGAGGAGAAGGCGCTTGTTGTCTTAAAACAAATAAGGGTGGATAAATTCTCAGGCCCTGACAAAATATTCCCTTGGACGTTGAGGAAGGCTACTGCAGAAATTGCAGGGGCTCTGGCAGAAATATATAAAATGTCCTTAGCCACAGGTGAGGCGCTGGAGGATTAGAGGGAAGCTCACGTTGTTCCACTGCTTAAAAAAGGCTCCAAAGGTAACGCTGGAAATTATAGGGTGGTGAGCCTGACATCAGTGGGGGGTAAATTTATCTAGATAGTCAGAAACTGATTAGGGATAGTCGACGTGGCATTGAGCATGGTTGGTCGTGTTTAACCAACCTTAGAGAGTTTTTCGAGGAGGTTACCAGGAAAGTAGAAAGGCTGTGTAGGATGAACAGACTTAAAGTGAAATTTTGTGCACCATCCGATACGACGGTGTGTACGGTAATAGTTTCACTGTCTTTGCCAGATAGGGAGTTGTTGTTGTACTTCATAATCAGCTTTAACCTCGCTGAAACACACCATGGAATGTCCTCTGCCATACAATTTTGGTCGCTATGCTCCAACTTGTATTCTCAGTGGTCCACGAATGCGGTACACCCCTCCTTCCCCACGATGATCATGGAGGGGTAATAAATGCTGGTCATGATCTTCATCCACCCCGCCTAGAGTTTGAAAATCAGATAAAGGCACAAGTTGCAGGGTTGGAGCCTGCAATGGTACATGGTGGACACTGCAGGGTGGGAGGATGAGAATTTATTGTCCAGTGCACATATATTTCCATGTCGTATGCAGGTGCACTGAAAAACTTGCTTGCTTCAGATCACACCAACTCCGAATGTTCTGTATGAATCAAATTACCACATGCCATGAAAAATAAAAGGATAGATAAATAAATATTCACCTTGTTGGTCGTCCGGCGCTGAGGCGAGGGTCTGCATGAAACAAGTTGGGAGCTCCAATGGGCGGGTAGCTGGGACCAGGTAGGAAGTCCGTGGTCAAGGTGTCGGGAGCTCTGATGGGTGGACGGCCGAGGCTGAGGCATGAGTTCGCGATCAAGGCATTGGTAGCTCCAGCCTGTGGGCAGGTTGTTGCAAACAAAGTTAAGGTTGAAGAGTGCAGGGAGATCCCTTGTCCTTTCTCAGCGTTTGCACCATGTTGGACCTTGTCCGTGAGTCAGGTCTGATGCTTTAAACCAGCCATTCTCAATGAGGGCCCTTCAGATATTTCTTTTCCCCTCACGTAACAGAAATATTTGGGTTTTTTAATATTTTCGTTAGAAGTACAGAAGTAAACTTCAGTATTTCACAGGGTAGGGTGTGGCATGGTTAGCACAGCATTAGCGGAATACTATTACTGTACCAGCGATCGGGGTTTGAATCTGGTGTAGTGTGTAAGGAGTATGTACGTACTCCCTGTGACTGCATGGGTTTCCACTCCGTGTTCCTGTTTCTTCCCACCCTCCCACCAAGGATTTAGGCTCATTTGGGTGTAACTGAGCGGCACGATATTCCTCAACTTATGTCTGTGTTCCATTCTGGCCAACCGGTTGCATCTTGGAATGGACGGATGTTGGAATTGCACTGTATCCATGTTATAGTTCATCAAATTCAACATGGCTGCTACCAAGACTGGCTCTTGCGAGAGGTTGACCGCCAGTCAGGTCTCACAAAAGGTTTTATTTTCCACAGATAGGCCCAACTTTCACCCATAAATGTGACATTTATATATTTTTTTCTTTATTTTAAAAAATACAACAGTAACATGTACAGATAAGTCGCATAGGTGATAAGTTAGGGAATACCTGTACTCGAATTATGAAAATTCACTTTTGCGAAGAAAGCCGTGTTTGCTTTTACGAAAGGACTTGAATGGGAATTTGCATTTAAGGATGCACTAGTTTTGAAAAATGGGGTATACTCGGTACTGTGGTGTAAATAAAATTTAAATGGCCAGAATCTGCTTCTGCTGTGTTCTAAGTAAGATTAATTTAACATGTAAACTTTGAGCGGGGGTGGGGGGGGGGGGGCAGGGGAAATAACTATAAAAAGGTTAAGAATGGCTGCTTCCTCTGTCCTCGTTATAAATAAACTTCTACAACCATTAGAATAATTAAATGGATGGAGACCGTGCACGACACTTAAAAGTGGACAGACACTCAAGCAACATTTGTAGGAAAACCTCCCATCATGCAATTTATTTCAACATGGGCCTGTGTGCTTTGTTTCCCAGTTTCCTGACATGGAAACAGAAGAGGTGTTGATGGACACTGTTCACGAGGTACCAAGCCACTACAAGGTCGTACTGGACCGACTGAATGAGCAGCGGCAGCAGGAGCAGTTCACAGACATCACCCTCATTGTGGACGGTCAGTATTCCAATTGCTCTGTGCATGCGGTTTGGGTGGACTCCGTCCTGATGGGGAAATGTTACTTGCACTGTAAAACAGCAAAACACCATTGTTCTGGAGAATGCTCGAATCTTGAGCATTCTAAATGGATGGTCATTGTTTTGGGTGGAGACCTTGTCAATGGGAAGAAAGTGGAAGGGGAGATAGCAAATATAAAAAGGAAGGGCTAGCAAGGGTATAAACTCATGTTAAGGTCCATTTTTTTGACGTCAAATCTATGGGGTCGACTATCACGTGGATACTACTTTTTACCATTGAAGGCCTCGGCAACTCCGAGGGCAGGCGGCTGGGACCAGGAGGGAAGTCCGCGTTAAAGGCATTGGGAGCGCAGATGGGCGGGTGGCCGGCCGGCGCTGAGGCAAGGGTCTGCGTTAAACAAGTTGGGAGCTCCGATGGGCGGGTGGCTGGGACCAGGTAGGAAGTCCGTGATCAAGGTGTCGTGAGCTCCGATGGATGGACGGGCGAGGCTGAGCCATGAGTTCACAATCAAGGCATTGGTAGCTCCAGCCTGCGAGCAGGTTTTTACACTAGATATATGGAAAATGCCAGATTTTTTTGGCCAAAAATAGGGGGTCGACTTGTACATGGTATCAACTTTTACAGGTCATACAGTCATAGGGTGTTAGACAGATGAAGATGGAAGTGGGGAGACAGGCAAAGGGGTGAGGGGGGTTGGTGAAGACCACTGGGGTGGATGTTGGAAAGGTGTGAGTGAAAAGCAGTACTGGAAGAATGGGAACAGGTAAAAGAAAGATGGAAAACGTGGAAAACTGGAATTGTCAACATCATTCCTCTGGGTTGGAGGCTATCCAGGGAGTGATATGAGGTGCTGTTCAAAACACAGACGTGCTGGAAGAGCTCAGCAGGTCAGGCAGCATCCACAGAAGGTAATAGGCAGTTGATGTTTTGACCCTGAGCCCTTCTTCAGGGATAGAGATGTTGCTCTTCAAGCCCTGGAAATGGGTGAGGCCGAAGAGAGACCAATTTGTATAGGTATGAGGAGTGGAATTGAGATGGATGGCAAACACTTGGTCAAGCACCTGTGCTCTGCTCTTGTGCGAGAGCTGAAACTCCCAATTGCTAGCTCTTTTAATTCCCCTACCTGAATCCACTTCTTCCACCTTCATTTGTCCAGTGTTCTACTGGTCTGTCCCACTCCCAACCACTCCCCACCCCCTCCCCACTCCACCATGCATTTGAGTATTTCTTTTTGAATATTTTATTGAAAATTTTAAAACCACAATACATTTCAATTAATAATGAATTATATATATATATATATATATATATATATATATAAGAAAATACATGTGATCTATAAACCTAATCCCTCCCCACCACCCCCCTCCCTCCCAAGTACCCCTAAGAAAGAAAGAAGAAAAGGAGATTTTCAAACAGGTATATAAATTCAAATCAACCACCACCAGCATGAACTATTGAGAGTTTAAATTTTCAAACCAACATGTTGTAGATATGGGCTCCATATTTTTAAAAAAGTGGTATTTATTACATAAACTATGTTATTTTCTCAAGAGGAATACAAGTTCTCATTTTGATATGCCATCTCTGCATCCCCAAATTCATATCCAACTTCCAAGTAATAGCAATACATTTCCTTGAAAAAGCCAAAGCCAATCGTAAAAATTCAATTTGATACATAGTTAACCATAATTTTAAACTAAACTTTTTAAGGTTTCCCAACAAAAATAAGATTGGATCCAAAGGAAGTTTAATCTTTAATAATTTCTCCAAAAATACTTTAATTTGTATCCAAAACGGCTTAACCTTAGTAGACTGCCAAGTTGAATGAAAAAAAGCATCCTATTTCTTTAAAACATAACTGAGGATACTAAACTAAATCTTTTTTTAATTTTTGAGATGTTAAATATAATTTAAATCTTACATCAATAATTTTCATCATATTATCTTTACATAACATTCTCCAATCATCTTGATCTATTGGTCTACCTAAATCATTTTCCCACTTTAATCTTGATATATGAATATCTGATTTGGACATTTTCCTTTGAAGTAATTTATACATTTCTGAAATAAATTTATTTATACCTTCTTTAGTAAGCAAAATTTCTACTTTAGACTGTCAAGGTAATCTTAAATGTTGGCCTAATTTATCAAATTTAATTCATTTAGATCAATCTGGATTTATTAAAAAATGGTATTCTGCAGATAATGTTGCTAAGTTCATTAGTTTAATTCATATTTCTCATAAAAAAATCTGATTTAGCAATGGTTTTATCATTAGATGCTGAAAGGGCGTTTGATAGATTAGAATGGAATTTTTTAATTAAGGTGTTAGAAAAATTTGGATTTGGATCTGTGTTTATTAGTTGGATTTTTTATAGAAAGATCCTTCCACTAAAGTGGTGACAAATGGACAAATATCTCCTGCCTTTCCATCAACTAGACAAGGATGTCCTTTGTCCCCAGCTTTATTTGTTTTAGCAATTGAACATTTAGCACAATTAATGAGAAAAAGATATTAATACTAAAGGAATTAAAGTTAATTCTGATGAATTTAAGATTAATTTATTTGCTAATGATGATTTGATTTATATAACAGACCCTTAAAATTGTTTGCGTTCATTGTATATGAGATTAAATGAATATGGTGAAATATCAGGTTATAAAATTAATTGGGATAAAAGTGAAATTATGCCTTTGGTTGAGGGCGATTATAGTCAATGTAAAATGATTGTTCAATTTAGGTGGTCTGATAATGGAATTAAATATTTCAGTATTAAAACTGATAAAAATTTGGATAATTTATACAAGTTGAATTATTTACCATTATTTAATAAAATTAGAGAATTTGAATAGATGGAATGATTTACCTATAACTTTAATAGGTAGAGTGAATTGTATTAAAATGAATATTTTTCCAAGGATCCATTATCCTTTTCAATCTATTCCTTGTAATATTCCTCAAATTTTTAAAAAGGATTTAAATTTAATAATAGGAAATTTTTATGCAAAGGGAAAATGGTAAGAGTATGTTTGGAGAAGTTAACTTGAAAATTTGAATTAGGAGGTTTACAACTTCCACATTTTCAAAATTATAAAAATAGTTAAAATTTATTAATGGAATGTCTGACTTAGATAAATCTTTAATGTGGGCTAAGATAGAATTAACAAAAATAGATGAAAAGTCTACACAAGAATTTATTTATGAATGGAACACCAGATTATTAATTGGTAATAAGGACCCACCTATACTGAAACATTTAATTGAATTATGGAATAAAATAGGGAAAGGTAAGATTTTGCCTAAAACACCTTAATATTAAAATAAACTTTTTCCTATTACTGTTAATAATCAATTTTTAAAGATATGAAATCAAATGTGGATAAAAACAACAGAAGATTATTTTGAAGCAGGTTATTTTATTTCTTTTCAACAAATGAAAGAAAAATATAATGTTCGAAATAATACCCTTTTTCACTATTATCAAGTTAAAACCTTTTTAATGCATTTGATAAAGAGTCCTGAACTAAATGTTGACTGGCCATTTTTAAAAAATTTTTTAAATTTTTTATTTTTCACACCATAAATCACATTAGCCATGATACACACTTTTTCTTTTTCACACATATACAGTGACTTTTTCTCCCCCCCCTCCCTCCTCCCAAGCCACCCCCCCACCCCCCCCCATCCATTTTAGGTATACAATCTAGGTTACATTAAACCAGTCAGACAATGTTGTCATTCAACAAAAATACACCAGAAATTCTACTGAGTCCATTCTTTTCTTTCCTTCTCCTTCCATCAACTTAGGTAATGTTTGTCCCCGGTAGGTTTTCGCTATTGTATTTAATGTAAGGCTCCCATATTTGTTCGAATATTTCAATATTATTTCTTAAACTATATGTTATTTTTTCTAATGGAATACATTTATTCATTTCTATATACCATTGTTGTATTTTCAAATTATCTTCCAATTTCCAGGTTGACATAATACATTTTTTTGCTACGGCTAGAGCTATCTTAACAAATATTTTTTGTGCATCCTCCAAATCAATTCCAAATTCTTTGTTTTTTATGTTACTTAGGAGAAAGATCTCTGGATTCTTTGGTATATTGTTTTCTGTTATTTTATTTAATATCTGATTGAGATCTTCCCAAAATTTTTCTACTCTCTCACATGTCCAGATTGCATGAATTGTTGTTCCCATTTCTTTTTTACATCGAAAACATCTATCAGATACTGTTGGGTCCCATTTATTTAACTTTTGCGGTGTAATGTATAGTCTGTGTAACCAATTATATTGTATCATACGTAGCCTCGTATTTATTGTATTTCTCATCGTTCCAGAACATAATTTCTCCCATGTTTCCTTTTTTATCTTTATATTTAAATCTTGTTCCCATTTTTGTTTAGTTTTAGCATTTGTTTCCTCATTCTCCTTTTCTTGCAGTTTAATATACATATTTGTTATAAATCTTTTGATTAACATTGTATCTGTAATCACATATTCAAGGTTACTTCCCTCTGGCAAACTCAAATTGCTTCCTAATTTATCCTTCAAGTAGGATCTCAGTTGGTAATATGCCAGCGCTGTATCTCCAGTTATATTGTACTTATCTCTCATTTGTTCAAAGGATAAGAATCTACTTCCTGAAAAACAATTTTCTATTCTTTTAATCCCTTTTTTTTCCCATTCTCTAAAGGAAAGGTTATCTATTGTAAAAGGGAGTAACTTATTTTGCGTCAATTTTATTTTTGGTAATTGATAATTTGTTTTATTTCTTTCTACATGAATCTTCTTCCAAATATTGAGGAGATGATGTAATACTGGAGAAGTTCTATGTTGTACCAATTTTTCATCCCATTTATATAATATATGTTCAGGTATCTTTTCCCCTATTTTATCTAATTCTAATCTCGTCCAGTCTGGTTTTTCCCTTGTTCGATAAAAATCTGATAGGTATCTTAATTGTGCGGCTCTATAATAATTTTTAAAGTTTGGCAATTGTAAGCCTCCTTGTTTATACCATTCTGTTAATTTATCTAGTGCTATCCTCAGTTTCCCCCCTCTCCATAAAAATTTCCTTATTATTTTCTTTAACTCTTTGAAGAATTTTTCTGTCAGTTGTATTGGCAATGCCTGAAATAAGTATAATATCCTTCGAAAAATGTTCATTTTAATACAGTTTATCTTTCCTATTAGTGTTAGTGGTAAATTACAGGAATCGTCTTGTAATTTTTTCATTAGTGGATAATAATTGAGTTTATATAATTGGCCGAGATTTTTGTTTATTTGTACACCTAGGTATCTTATTGCCTGCATTTGCCATCTAAATGGAGATTCCTTCTTAAATTTTGAGAAATCCGCATTATTCATAGGCATTGCTTCACTATTATTTACTTTTATCTTGTAACCCGACACTTCTCCATATTCCTTCAATTTCTTATATAATTCTTTTATTGATAGTTCTGGTTCTGTTAAGTACACTATAACATCATCCGCAAATAGACTGATTTTATATTCCTTGTCTTTTGTTTTTATTCCTTTTATATTATTATCTATTCTTATCAATTCTGCTAGTGGTTCTATAGCTAACGCAAACAATAAAGGTGATAGTGGGCATCCCTGCCGCGTTGACCTGCTTAAGTTAAATTGCTTTGATACATGTCCATTTACTGTCACTTTCGCTAACGGTCCCTTATATAATGCTTTAATCCAATTAATATACTTCTCCGGTAAACTGAATTTTTGCAATACTTTGAACAAATAATTCCATTCTACTCTGTCGAAGGCCTTCTCTGCGTCTAAAGCAACTGCTACTGCAGGTGCTTTATTTCCTACTACTGCATGAATTAAGTTAATAAATTTACAAATATTGTCTGTTGTGCGTCTTTTTTTGATAAATCCAGTTTGGTCTAAATTTACCATTTTCGGTACCTGTTCTGCTAATCTGTTTGCTAATAGTTTAGCTATTATCTTATAATCTGTGTTTAGCAAAGATATTGGTCAATATGACGCTGGTGAGAGTGGATCTTTCCCTTGTTTTAGTATTATTGTAATTATTGCTGTTTTACATGAATCTGGTAAGCTTTGTGTTTCATCAATCTGGTTGATTACATCCAGGAGGGGCGGAATTAATAAGTCTTTAAATGTTTTGTAGAATTCTATTGGAAATCCATCCTCTCCTGGTGTCTTATTATTTGGTAATTTTTTTATTATCTCTTGTATTTCTACTGTTCCAAATGGTTCTGTTAATTTATTTTGTTCCTCTATTTGTCGTTTTGGTAGTTCAATTTTAGTCAAAAATTCATCTATTTTCCCTTCGTTTTCAGTTCGGTATAATTGTTCATAGAAATCTCTAAAGTTTTCCTTAATTTCTTTTGGATTATATGTAATTTGTTTGTCTTTTTTCTTTGATGCCAATACCATTTTCTTAGCTTGTTCTGTCTTAAGCTGCCATGCTAGGATTTTGTGCGTTTTTTCACCCAGTTCATAATATTTCTGTTTTGTCTTCATTATATTCTTCTCTACCTTATATGTTTGTAATGTTTCATGTTTTATTTTTTTATCCGCCAATTCTCTTCTTTTAGTTGTATCTTCCTTCATTGCTAATTTTTTTTCTATATTTACTATTTCCCTTTCCAACTGCTCTGTTTCCTGATTATAGTCCTTCTTCATCTTGGTTACATAACTTATTATTTGCCCTCTAATGAATGCTTTCATTGCATCCCATAGTATAAACTTATCTTCCACTGATTCCGTATTTATTTCAAAATACATTTTTAATTGTTTTTCAATAAATTCTCTAAAATCCTGCCTTTTAAGTAGCATCGGGTTTAATCTCCATCTATACATTCTTGGAGGGATGTCCTCTAGCTTTACTGTCAATATTAAGGGTGAATGGTCCGATAGTATTCTAGCTTTATATTCTGTTTTTCTTACTCTATCTTGCATACGAGCTGATAACAAAAATAGGTCTATTCTTGAGTATGTTTTATGTCTACCCGAGTAATATGAATATTCCTTTTCTTTTGGGTTTTGTTTCCTCCATATATCCAAAAGTTGCATTTCTTGCATTGATTTAATTATAAATTTGCATACTTTGTTCTTTCTGTTAATTTTTTTCCCAGTTTTATCCATATTTGAATCCAAATTCAGGTTGAAATCCCCTCCTATTAGTATGTTCCCTTGCGTATTAGCTACCTTCAAAAAGATATCTTGCATAAACTTTTGATCTTCTTCGTTAGGTGAATATACATTAAGTAGATTCCAAAACTCCGAATATATCTGACATTTTATCATAACATATCTCCCTGCTGGATCTATTATTTCCTCTTCTATTTTAAATGGCACATTTTTACTAATTAATATAGCCACTCCTCTTGCTTTTGAATTATACGATGCTGCTGTTACATGTCCTACCCAATCTCTCTTTAATTTCTTGTGCTCCAATTTTGTTAAGTGTGTTTCTTGGACAAATGCTATATCAATTTTTTCTTTTTTCAGTAAATTTAGTAGTTTCTTCCTTTTAATTTGGTTATGTATTCCATTAATATTTAATGTCATATAGTTCAACGTAGCCATTTTATACTTTGTTTATCTTCCCTTTCCGTTTTTCCATCATTACCTTTCTTCCTTTTCCATTTCTGTTTTCTTATTTTAAACCCTTTATAAGACAACATTCCTAAAACATCAAACATTTTCCTTATTCTCCTATTTATACCTTCTTTAGCCTCAATCTCCCCTTCCCCTCCTGAGTTGTCCTTTATCCCTTGTCGGACAACCACATCTCCCCTCTCCATTTGGGTTTGCGAATTCACTCGCAAGCGTCAACTGATTTTGCAGTGACCGCTATTCCCCCCCACCCAGCCCCCCCCAGAAAAGATTTCACTTTTCATATGTAACAAAGGTCACTCTTTTAATTCCCTCCTTATTCTCTCTATTCCATTACCTTCCCTTATTAATTCTTGTCTATACTATCTATATTTTCCTCTAAGTACAGATACATTCACGTATGCACATTATACCTATACACTCTTATACCTCTTTACCCACATACATATCAATCGTGATCATTTTTACTCTCATTACACGTCTTCATCCCTCAGTCTATTTTGTAATTGTTCTGCAAATTTTCGTGCTTCTTCTGGATCCGAGAATAGTCTGTTTTGTTGTCCTGGAATAAATATTTTCAATACCGCTGGATGCTTTAGTATAAATTTATACCCTTTCTTCCATAAAATCGCCTTTGCTGTATTGAACTCCTTTCTCTTCTTTAGGAGTTCAAAACTTATATCTGGATAAATGAAGATTTTTTGCCCTTTATACTCCAGTGGCTTGTTGCCCTCTCTTACTTTTCCATTGTCTTCTCCAGTACCTTTTCTCTTGTAGTATATCTTAGGAATTTTACTAAAATAGATCTTGGTTTTTGTTGTGTTTGTGGTTTAAAGGCCAATGCTCTATGTGCCCTTTCTATTTCCATTTCTTGCTGTAGTTCTGGACATCCTAGGATCCGGGGCATCCAATCTTTTATAAACTCTCTCATATTCTTGCCTTTGTCATCTTCCTTAAGGCCCACTATCTTTATGTTATTTCTTCTGTTATAATTTTCCATTATATCTATTTTCTGAGCTAACAGTTCTTGTGTCTCTATAACTTTTTTATTAGATTCCTCTAATTTCTTTTTTACGTCCTCTACCTCCATTTCTACTGCTACTTCCCGCTCTTCCATCTTGTCCATTCTTTTTCCCATTTCTGTTAAGGTCATATCTATTTTATTCATTTTCTCTTCTGTGTTGTTTATTCTTCTTCTTAAATCATTAAATTCTTGCGCTTGCCATTCTTTAAATGACTCCATGTATTCTTTAATAAGAGAAAGTATATCCTTTACCTTGCCTTTCCCTTCTTCTTCTATTTCACTGTACTCTTCCTCTTCTTCTTCCTCTGGGTTGGCCATCTGTTGTTTCTTTGTTGCCCTTTTCTTCTCTTCTTTCTTGTTTTCGTTGTCTTCTGTGTTCTCCTCTTGCTGCAGGTGTTCTGCAGCTGTCATTGCCGGCTGTGGAGATCAACTCCCCAGCTGGTCACCCCTCCCGTCGATGTGTTTTTTTTCATGCGCGGTTGCGCACTTTTACTCGGCTCAGCGAGCCATTTTTGTAGTCCAATTTCTACCGACCTGAGGGAGCGGGTTTCTCTCTCCACCGCGGGCCTCTTCGAACAGGTAAGGCCTTCTCCTTCTTCCTCCGTTGTCTTCTCTTCCTCTCTTCTTACTGTTGCTTTCGATTTTTCTTTTTTTGTCGCCATCTTCTTTCCACCTTTATACTCACTTTTCTTTAACTTTTATTTCTGTGCCTTTGTGTTTTCCTTTGTTTTTCCCGACTTTTCTGGAGAGGGCTGGAGTTCACCGTCCGGCCACTACTCCATCACGTGACTCCCTTGATGTTGACTGGCCATTTCATTCCATGGAGAGCCTCCACTTCCTTGGAAGTCTGAGGATATCTGGCATCTCACCTGCATCCCCAACAACCTCGACAGGTGCACCATTGAAAACATCCAGTCAGGGGTTGTCATTGTGTGGGATGGGCACTACCCTGCCTAAGAATCCACAGAGGGTGGTGAACATGGCTCAGACCTTCACACACGCTCTCCCTCCATTGATCCCACAGCCTCGGAAAAGAAGCCAACATATTAAAAGACCCATCCCACCTGGTGACACTCTCTTCACCACCACCACCACCACCACCCACCCACCCCCATCAGGAAGAAAATTCAGGAGCTTGAGATTATGCACAAACATATTAGAGGACAGTTTCTTTTCCACTGTTATCAGACTCCTGAATGAACCCCACATTGGTAACATTATAGAACATTACAGCATAGTGCAAGCCTTTTGCCCCTTGATGTTGTACCAACCCATATATTAAAAAATATACTAAACCTTCTCTATCCCGTAACCCTCTATTTTTCTTCCATCCATGTGCCTGTCTAATAGTCTCTTCAATGCTCATATTTCAGCCTCCACCACCATCCCCAGCAAGGCATTCCAGGCACCCAAAACTCTGTTTTAAAAAAAAAACCTACCCCTGACATCTCCCCTAAACCTTTCTCCCTTCATTTTGTACAGAGGATCTCTGGTGTTTACAATTCCTGCCCTAAGAAAAAAGATGTCAGTTGTTTCACCTTATCTAGGCCTCTTATAATCTTGTAGTATTCTATTAGGTCTCCTCTCATTCTTCTACACTCCAAAGAGAAAAGCCCCAGCTTTTCTAACCTCGCCTCACAAGACTTATTTTCCAATCCAGGCTACATCCTGGTAAATATCCTTTGCACCTTCTCCACATCCACATCCTTCCTGTAATGAGGTGATCAGAACTGAACACAATACTCTAAGTGTGGTCTCACCAGAGATTTGTAGAGCTGCAACTTGACCTCTTGACTCTTGAGCTCAATCCCCCTTTTAATGAATCCCAGCATCCCATAGGCCTTGTTATGCTGCCTTTGCTCCATCCCAAATAATCTCTCTGCATAAACTTGCACTTGTATACTATGGATGAGATGCCTGGCTGGGCTGCTCGCCAAACAAACTCGACCTGGTGCATATGACAATAACTTTGAATTTGAACTTGTTGCCTGACCTCCAGAGTCTCTGCAGCTTCTCTTTGTTTAAACATCAGGGACGTGTGATTTTCTGTTTTTTGACGTGAGCAACATTATTCGTATAAAAGTGCAAGAGCGAAAACTGGAATAAAAATGTGGAGGGGGATAAAGGAAAGGGGGACAGGCTAACAAGTAGAGGTCATAGGTGGATGCAGCTGCTCCTTCCCCTTCCTCCATCCTCTCCTCACCCCTCCCTCTTAATCAGATGTCTGTTTTCCAGATCCATGACGAAGGTCTCAGGCCCCAAACATTGGGCACCTTTTACTTGCTGTGCGACCTGCCGAGTTTCTCCAGCACTTTTGTGTGTTGCACTTGACCCCAGCTTCTGCAGATTTTCTTGTTTAACTCAAGGCATTGTTACAATAGTGCACTGCAGTTTCGTAAACCGAAGCAATAGACCAGATACCGGTCCAACAAGTCTTTTAAACAGTGGTTCCAAAAACTGGCAAATGCTCCACCAAAAATACCTCCAGGCATTGGCTAAATAGCCCTCAACCTGCGGCTCTTGTTTTGCAGCCGTCCCTGAATGCTTTGTGCTGCCACAGACTTGTGGCTGACCAGGTGTAATTAATGCTCCTGGCAAACTGTTTGTCAAGTCAAGTTTATTGTCATCTGATTTCACAAGTAAAATCCAACGAAACAGCGTTCTCTGGTCCTCAGTGCAAAACACGCAGACACGCTACCAAACATAACTCTCGTACAGACAAAGTATACACATGCAGAACAAGTATTTCATCTGTACAAATACAATGGGGTGGCAAGGTTGGCATAGTAGTTAGCACAATGTCTTTATAGCACCAGCAATTGGGACTGGGTTTCAAATCCCACACTGCAAGGAGTTTGTACGTTCTCCCCGTGTCTGTGTGGATTTTCTCTGGGGGCTCTGGTTTCCTCCCACCGTTTGAAATGTACTGGGGTTGCAGGTTAATTGAATGTTATTGGGCGGCACGGCCTCCTGGGCTGAAATGGCCTGTTACCACACCGCTGGTCTAATTTAAAATTTAAATAAATAATTATTGCTTTGTACATATGAGAGTCTCGGAGGGTCAGTGTGAGCAGTTCCTTTGATTGTTCAGCACTCTCACTGCCCGTGGGAAAAAGCTGTTCCTCAGCCTGGTGGTGCCGGCTCTGATCCTCCCGTATCTCTTTTCCGACGGGAGCAGCTGAAAGATTCTGTGTGTAGAGTCAATGATTTTGCGTGGCCTCTTCAAGTAGATCACGTCGATTGGGGTTTGGGGTGGGGGGGGGGTGTTGAGGGAGGCTCCAGTGATCCTCTCTGCCACTCTTATGGTCCTGTGGATTGACCTCCAATCTATTTCACCGGAGCAACCGTTTGTGTGTTGGAACATGTGATTAAAGCAATGCCTGTGTCTCAAGAGTGAAATGGAGTTGTGTTCCACAGGTCACCATTTCAAAGCACACAAAGCTGTCCTTGCTGCCTGCAGCCAGTTCTTCTGTCGCTTTTTCCAGGATTTTAGGGAGGAACCGTTGGTCGAGATTGAAGGTAAGCTTTTGCACAAACGTCAGTGGCATCACATTGAAGGGTACAGATAGAATAAATTCAAGCAGGGTTTTATCTTTGAGGTTAGGTAAGACAAAAACTAGTGGTCATGGGTAAAGGGTAAAAGTGGAAATTTAAGGGGAACATTAGGGTGAACTTCTTTGCGCAGAGAGTAGTGAGATTATGGAACTAGTTGCCAGAAGAAGTGGTGAATGCTGGCTCAATTTTTGATATTTAGATCACAAGATATAGGAGCAGAAATAGGCCATTTTGCCCACCCAGTCTGCTCTGCCATTCCATCACAAGCTGATCCATTCTCCCACTCAGCCCCACTTCCCAGCCTTCTCCCCATTCCCTTTGATGCCCTGACTATTCAGATACCTATCAATCTCTGCCTTAACTACACCCAGCGACCTGGCCTCCACAGCCGCTCATTGCAGCAAATTCCAGACGTTCACCACTTTGACTAAAGAAACTCCTCCGCATGTCTTTTAAATGAACCCCCAAAGAAAAATTTGGATAGCGACATGGATGGGAGGGGTACGGAGGGCGATAATCTGGGGGAAGGTCTTTGCCAGCTTTATGGTGCTTTCCCACATTATGGTCATTGCACTTATGGAAATTCAGCCTGACAGAATTCACAAATCACGACTCAGAAAATTTGAGATGAGAAAGAAAAATTTGCTTCCTGAAAGTTACGCGGGGGAAAATCAAAGTAAATAAATCCAGGCAAAATGTTTTTCTTTTCCTTCATCTGGCATTCCGTGACGCTTGTGTACAGCAAATCACGAGTGGGGCAGTTTGTGGGGAACTCGAACGCTCCCTATCCCTCCTTGACCTGGGATGAGATCTACTTGTGCACAGGGGAAGGAACAGAATGAAATGTTGGGGGTTTAAGAGCTGGGAGGAACTGTAAGCAGAACTTGTTGTATTTGACTGGGCTGTTGGTTTGTTCCTGTGGTGCAAGTTCTTTCTGAGAAAATTCCAATGCAATTTCCCACTGCTATTTTTAGAGCGAAGGTGACACCTTTTCTTTTAGCAGGAAGGTTGCAGAGAGTGCAAGATGTCCAACCTCACTCAGTTTCAACCTTAAAACAATGATAATAAGCTCATTGTAATACATACAAGTACAATAGGGTGTATTTATTGCCACAGGTGGTTGTGGAGGCCGTGTATTTAAGGCAGAGATTGATAAGTTCTTGATTAACCAGGGCATCAAAGATTATGGGGAGAAGGCCAGGCAGTGGGGCTGAGTGGGGAAATGGATCAGCTCATGATTGAATAATAGAGCAGACTCGATGGGGTGAATGGCCTATGTCTGCTCCTGTGTCTTATGGTCTTAATATATATGTAAACCACCACATTTTTTAACTTGCTGCAGCCAAACAGGTACTTTTAAACAAAAATCTCCAATATTATACAATTACTGTACTGAACTAAATAATACACTTAAGAGCTAGATAATTATTCACAGTTACAGTGGTGCAAACAAAATCAAAAATGGTGTTTCAGTAGTACAGAGAGTCCTTCTATGGTGTCAGAGCAGTCCCTGATCAGTGGAACCAGGGGAGGTACAAGAGCTTTTGGAAAGAAACTGTTCTTGAACCTGGAGGGGCTGGTCTTCAGGCTTCTGTACCATCTGCCCAAAGGGAGCAGTGAGAAGAGGTTATGACCAGGCTGGTGGGGGTCCGTTATGTCAGTACCTCACATAGATGTCTTCAGTGGATGGGAGGTCAGAGTCTATGATGGACCTGGCTCTATTTGCAGCCTTCTGTGTTCCTGGTGACTTGGGTACCCAAATCAGGTTGCGATGCAACTATCCAGTGCATTCCATGACATGTCAAATCTCCTCAGAACGCTGAGAAAGAGAAGGCGTCGGTGTGTGGCTCCTTCATGTTTTCCTTGAGGTGCTGTCTCCAGGATTCGTTCCTGCCCTTCCACTTGAAGGTTCTTCGTCTTTCTTACTGGCCGCCTGTGAACTTGATGACCTCCAGCTCGGATGTGTATGAAGGTGCCCGCTCACTGTCCTGGGCTGGACAACGAACAGGTCATGAGAGCGTGCCCCACCTCATTGCAGATGTGGCACCATCCCCTGCCTGAGGTCCGCGGGGCACATGGGCAACTCCGTGGTGCTCCCACTTGGCCCCCTGCCACCCAGACCCCATTCTGACCAAGTAAACGACCGGCCGTGAAGGGGTGCGAGGTGCTGGCATCTGCTCTGCAGACAACTGAGCAGGATTAATCTCTGCCCTCTCCTCATCCTCAAGCAGTTGGTGCAGAAAAAAGGGACAGTGAGTCCTCCAGGTGCAAAAAGTAATACTGAGTGAAACATGGAAGTCTGCGGGTGCTGTGATTGTAGTAAAATCACACAGTAAATGCTGGAGGAACTCAGCCAGTCTCACCGTGCCCATAGGAGGTAATGATAAATTACGGAGGTTTGGGGCCTGAGGCCTTTCTCAAGGTGTAAGCAAAGAAGGCGTCAGAATAAAGACCAAACAGTGGCTGGGGGAGGAGCCCACACTAACGTATTAGATATGAGAAGAAGAAAGGTGAGAATTGATCTTGTCTCTGTGAAAAGAGACAATAAAGGAGGGAGAGAGAGAGAGAAAGAGAGCTGGGGTGAAGAAGTAGGGTGGGGATTGTTGGTGGAACAATGGACCAGACCATATCTAGAGGGAAATGGAGTGAGGAAGGATGAAATGTGAAGGATAGAAGTGTTTAGGTTATAGATTGGGTGGACAGCCAGCACCTTTTTCCCAGGGCGGCAAATCTGTTGCTGAGGACATTTGTTTAAGGTGAGGGGAGGGAGGTTTAGGGAGATGTTAGAGGTAAGTTTTTTTAACTCTGTAAATGATGGATGCCAGGAATGCCTTTGCCAGGGGTGGTGATGGAGGATGGTACAATAGGGGCCATTAAAAGACTCTTGGACAGAAGCATGGATGTAATAAAATTAGAGGGTTATGGGAAGGATTAGATTGATGTGGGAAGGAATAGGTTGATGTGGTCAGCACAACATTGTGGGCTGAAGGGCCCATACTGTGTGGTAGTCTTTTATGTTCTGTTCATGGTTCAAGCATGATTGGGATGTGGTGAGGCTGACGAGGTTTGAGATCCACTGACCTTTCGCTGCCTGGTTTCAGGGGTGAGCAACCTGGCATTCCAGCACCTGATCGAGTTCACCTACACGGCCAAGCTGATGGTGCTGCAGGAGGAGGAGGCGAGCGATGTGTGGAAGGCAGCAGAGTACCTGCAGATGGAGGAGGCCATGAAAGCACTCAACAACCGGTAAAGACGCGCTGGCCTCTCTCTCTCTCTGCATCTCTGCAGCCTAGTGCTGCCATGGTGGGGTGGGTGGGGACTGAATGGTCTCCATCTTAGTCTGTTTATTTGTCACAATATACCTAGTCCAATGAGAAGGGTTCATCTGCAAGCAGTACAACAGGTCAGCTCTAACATTCACACAGCCACATAAAGTCAAAGAGTTGCAATAAGAAAAAGATTAGCTCTGCTGTGGGGTCCATTCGTGAAGCTGACGGCTGCGGCAAAGAAACTGCCAATGCTTTCACACTCTTGAATCTGGAGCATCGTGAGCAGTTTTGGGCTCATATGAAAATGGACCTGGTGTCGTTGGAGAGGGTTCTCTGGGGTGATTCTAGGAAGGAAATGGTTATCAGATGAGGGGTGTTTGACAGCAGAGGGGCTCTGTGCTTACAGTGGTTTAGTAAGGGATTACTTAAGGTGGAATGTGAGTGGGTAAAAAGGTCGAGAACTACTGTCCTAGCCTCTTCCAGCATGGGAAACAACCTTTCTACATCTACTCTGTTCATACCTTTTGACATTCAAAATGTTTCAATGAGATTCCCCCCACCCCGAGGACAGGCTGTCATATACTCCTTTATTTTCTAACCCCTCTCTCTAATCAAGGCAACAAGAAAAAAAGACAAAGATGGTTCAAGTCGCGACCTCATCACTAATGCACCCAAAACTAAAACTACCAATTATGATTAATATTCTATAAATGGGCCACGTAACCTTGTTGAACTGAAACTTTTTATCTTTAATAATATTCCTAATTTTCTCTAAACTTAGATATGACGTTACATCCTGTAGCCACTGTGTATGAGCTGGAGAGAGTTCATCTTTCTGTTTCATAAAGCTGCTCGTCTGGCTATCAACGTGCTAAAAAGCTAAAACTTTCTCTGGAGATGCTGATAAATGTTTATCTGGTGCACGTGAAAAACCTGGTGCAGTGAAAGGGCGTGGATCTAATTTGATCGTTGACAAATCATGAAAAATATTCTCCCAAAATCTTCCTCATTTAGAACATGTGAATCAGTGAGGCTTCAAATATTTTACGCTTTTCACAAAATGGATCACCACCTGCATGAAAACAGGATAATTTGAGTTTAGACGTGTGTATTCTATGCATTGCCTTAAATTGTAATAAACTGGGCCGTGCACAAAATGAAGATTCATTGATCAGACTAAGAGTGGAATATCAATCCTCATCTGAAAACATTATATTAAGATCACACTCCAAGTCATTTTTAATCTTAGCCATTGGGGCTGATCTTAAATCTAATAAATCAATATAAATATGTGCTATCAGTCCTCTGTGAACAAATTGTAGATCAGAAAGTATGTCAAGTATATTCAAATCTGCGATTCGAGCAAAAGTGTTCAATTCAGACTGAACAAAATTCCTAACTTGCAAATATCTAAAAAAAATGTCTATTAGAAAGCTTAAATTTAACCGGCAATTGTTCAAAAGAAGCAAAGTTATTGCAAATAAATAAATCTTTTTAACATTTTTAATACCAAAACTGTACCATTCCTTACAGCCTCATCTAATACTGAAGGTGGGAAGGTTCTCTAATAGAACCAGCCAGATAAAAATGATTATAACCAAAAAATGTCCTAAATTGAGCCCATATTCTCAGTCTAATTCTCATCATCGGATTATGTGTCAATTTAGAAAATGGAAAAGGTAAAGAGGAACCTAAAATTGCTAACATAGACGATTTCTTAGAAACATTCAGTTAATTTTCTGCCCAAAATTTTATAACAGAAGTAAACTGCATATATTAATCACCCAGTAATAAAATGGAAAATTTGGAAGTGACATTCCCCAATTCCTAATAGTTTTCTGAAGATAAGCTTTACTTATATGCAATTGTTTTCCCTGTCATATATATGAAGAAATGATCAAATCTAATGAATTTAAAAAAGGATTGAAGAATAAAAATTGATATGGCTTGAAAAAGATATGAACATTTAGGTAGGATGTTCATCTTAATCGAATTAATATTTTAATCTGATTAAGTAATAGTACAAAATTTTCCCTGGGATTGATCCCTGGGATGAAGGGGTTGACTTATGATGAAAGATTAAATCGTCTAGGATTGTATTCGCCTGAGTTCAGAAGAATGAGAGGAGATCTTATAGAAACATATAAGATTAGGAAGGGTATGGAGAGGATAGATGTAGGAAAGTTTTTTGAGCTGGCCGGGGAAACTAAAACGAGAGGACACAGTCTCAAGATTCGGCGGAGTAGATTTAGGACAGAGATGAGGAAAAATAGTTTTTCCCAGAGAGTAGTGAATGTTTGGAATTCTCTAACCAGGGAAGTGGTTGAGACTGCCTCATTAAACATATTTAAAATTCGGTTAGATGAATTTTTACATGATAGAGGAATTAGGGGATATGGGGAGAAGGCAGGTAGGTGGAGTTAGGTCATAAATTAGATCAGCCATGATCGTATTGAATGGCGGAGCAGGCTCGATGGGCCATTTTTGGCCGACTCCTCTTCCTACTTCCTATGTTCCTATGTAAAATTTTCTTTCATAAGTTTCTCATGACTTTTTGTAATAGTGATTCCTAAATATTGAAATTGATTATTAACTGTTTTGTATGGAAATTTAGAATATATAGAAAGAGATTCTTTTAAAGGTAAAGGCTCACTCATGTAAATTTATTTTATATCCCGAAAATTGTCCAAACACTCCTCATATGATAACCCTTTCATTCCCGGAACCATCCTTGTGAACCTCTTTTGAACCCTTTCCAACGTCAGCACCTCCTTTCTTAAACAAGGAGCCCAAAACTGCTCACAGTACTCCACGTGAGGTCTCTCCAGTGCCTCAGCATCACATCCCTGCTCTTGTATTTGATTCCTCTTGAAATTAACGCCAGCATCGCATTGGCCTTCTTCACCACCGCCTCAACCTGCAAGTTCACCTTCAGACGATACTGCACGAGGACTCCCCATTTAGAAAATAACCTGCCAGTTTATTTCTCTACCAAGGGGCATGATTTTCCAACATTGTATTTCATTTGCGGATTTTTATTTTTTGCCCATTCTTCTAAACTGTCAAAGTCCTTCTGCAACCTCCCTGCTTCCTCTACACTACCTGCTCCTCCACTTACCATCCGCAAACTTTTTTTTGAAAATTTTATTTAGTTTCACTTATGCATTAAAAAAAACTTATACATAAATTCTTTACTTGAGAATAGTGAAAAATTAATACATAGTGATTCAAAAAAAATCCTCCTTCCCCCAACAACCTGATAGAAAAGAAGGGAGAAATTAAAAAGAAAGAAAACATGGATAATATTTTTAAAACTTACTAAAACTATCAAATGTTACGAGCCCAGAGACCCCAAAACTCAGCAGCAATAGAAATTCACCAAGACAAATGGTTACTTAAACAGGGCTGTTACTGTCACCATGCTTGAAAATGGGATTAGGTTCAGCATGGACATGGGGGTTGAGTGGCCTGCTCCTGTGCTGTATGACATTGGAAGGTAATGCCCGGGCTCTTAGCTTTGTCTGCCGGAGCACCTGATAGTGTGGCAAACTCCCAGCAACAGCCGATGTCGGCACAGAGAGAGCCCACAGGAACCTGTGGGTACGAATTCGTCCTTGCCTTGTGAGGCTCTTGTCACTGCAATATTGTAACAGAGATCTGCGAGCAGTAGCTCAAAGGCAATAAAGTGCAGGGATGTGACATTTCATCACTAAAGTCTTGATCAGGTCCCAATTTAGTTGAAGATATAAAGTGACAGAGCATGGAAAACTTCCCTTCGGCCCATCCAGTCCACACTAACCACAAACCACCCATTTATACTGATCCATCATTAGTACCATTCAGGCTAGGGATAACTCTCAGCTGCCAAATAACCCCTCTGTCTTCACACCTTTGGGATGTGGGAGGAAGGAGAGGCCTCCCGTGGGATAAATCCAGCTGGTCGCAGGAAGAGATTGCAAACTCCACTCACAGAGAGCGCAATACACAAATGTGCTGGCGGTACACTCAGCAGGTAAATTGGGCAGCACAGACTTGTGGGCCGAAATGGCCCTATTACCATTGCTGTATGTCTAAATTAAATTTAAATTAAAAAAAAGTCACACAGCATCCATAGAAAGTAAAGAGTCACCAACATTTCACGCCTGAGCTCTTTGTCAAGATTTGAGCAAAAATAGGCAGGGACAAGAATAAAAAGGTGAAGGGAGTAGAGGATGAGAGGAAAGGGCCAGGTGGAGGAGCACAGGCTAACAGGTAAGAGATTATAGGTGGGAGGATAGATGAGGTGAGGTGATGGGGGAAGAGGAACCTCTCTGAATGGAAAGGAAAGGGGATGGTAAGTTGGAGGAAAGGGGACTGAGGAATAGGGAAAGTGAGAGACTCTTGTCAGGCAGTTAACGGAAATGGGAGAAGTCAGTGTTAAGAGCTGCATGGTTATCACCAAGCTATCACAGCTCCAGCAACCGGGGTTCAAATCCGGTGCTCTCCGTAAGGAGTTTGTACATCCTCCCCGTGTCTGTTCACCTGGGTGCTCCAGTTTCCTCCCACCCTCCAAAACGTACGGGTGGGGGGGGGGGGGTTAGAGATTGCTGAGAGGGAGTACAAGGTGCAGTTCCTCCGATTTGTGGGTGGCCTCGGTCGGCAGTGCATGAGGCCAGGGACAGACAAGTCAGTGTGGAAGTGTTTGGCCACTGGAAAGTCCTTGCTGTTAGAGTGGGCCACAGGTCAGGATTGAAGTTGGGTCTCTGGGGCACCACTACTCCCTGTTCCGCTGCGGGCTTTTAAATTCAGTGATGTTCTCCCTCCATCTCCCAGGAACAGTTGGCGTAGTAGTTAGCTCAGCACTATTACAGCGCCAGCAACCCAGCTTTTAATCCGGCGCTGTCTATAAGGAGTTTGTATGTTCTCCCTGTGTCTGCATGGGTTTCCTCTGGGGGCTCCTCCCGTCCATCAAAATATATGGGGGTTGTAGGTCAGTTGGGTGTAATTGGGCGGCATGGGCTCATGGGCTGGAATGGCCTGTTACTGTGCTGTATGTCTAAATTTAAAATTAATTTTAACATTTAAAAATTTCAGAGCCTTTGTGCCTGTCCTGAGCTGGCCTCCCCACCTGCTGTGCATCCTGGCACTTTCTCTTGCCCACATCGCTCTGGCTTCCCTTCTCCCCCACCGCTGACCCTGTTCTATTCTCTCAGGCCCAATGCCGAGTCTCCGGCAGACAAAGCTAAGAGCCCGGGCATGAGGAAGCCCAAGAAGTGGACGATCGCGGAGACATCGAACGTGATCACGGAGACACTGCCCTCCATCCAGGAGACGGAGACGGTGGAGATCGACCAGGTGAACGTGTTCACGGTGGAGATCGACGGCGAGGCAGAGCGGTTGGCAGAGGAGGGTGGAGGGGCCGGGGTGGGCGAAACCCCGGTGGCGCGGCTGCCCGGCGGCGCAGCCAGCGCGGAGCAGCCTGCCGAGTCGGCGCTGGCGCTGCTGGCTGACATCACCAGCAAGTACCAGCAGGATAGCTTGGACAAAGAGCCGGAACGGGAGGGGGACCCAGAGGCCGCTGCCCAGCCCCAGGAGGAGGCTGAGCCGGCCGTCTCGCCAGAGGACGGCATCCATATCGTGGAGGTTCTGTCTCAGGGCGACAAGGTGTTCTGCTGCGAGAAGTGTGGCCGCACCTTCAGACTCTTCTACCACTTCAAGGAGCACTTGAAGGTGCACTCGGGGGAGAACTACGTGTGCCACCTCTGCAGCAAGCAGTACACCCGGGAGAGTGCCTGGAAACAGCACCTCTCTTCCCACCGCGAGGAGGAAGGCGGCAACAAAAAGCCACGATGTGTCCGAAAGGTGCATGTGTGCCAGTACTGCGAGAAACAGTTCGACCACTTTGGGCACTTCAAGGAGCATCTCCGAAAACACACGGGTAAGACATGGTCGTTCAGCAGGAATGATGTACAGCTTGGTAACAGGCCCTTCTGAGTGGAACACAAAATTCTGCAGATGCTGTGATTGCAGGAAAAACACTCCAAAATGCTCTTCTCCCCTCTCTGCCTTCTGAAGGGACCGCTCCCTCAGTGACTCCCTCATTCACTCATTCCTCCCTGCCAACCAGCCCCCGGCACCTTCCCCTGTGCCTGCAGAAGATGCCACACTTGCGGCCCACACCTCCTCCCTCACCGTAGTCCAGGGCCCCAAGCAGGAAAGACTGGGAGATCGCTTCGCTGAGCATCTTTGCTCTGCCCGCACCAGTGACAGGGATCTCCCATTGGCAACCATTTCAGTTCTGCGGCTCACTCATATACTCACATGTCTGTCCATAGCCTCATGTACCATCCCATCAGGACCACCTGTGAATTGAAGGAAGAACACTTGATTTTCCGCCTGGGCACTCTCCAGCTGGGTGGCATTGATATCAACTTCTCCTGTTTCTGCTAACCCTCCCTCTCTTCCCACTGTCTTCTTTCCCTCCGCTCTCCACCTCTTTCCCTCTCTATTCACCTCGCCATCCCTCCTCGGCTTGATTACTGCTGGCCCCTCCCTCCCTCTCCTGGGTCCGCATCAGCAGCAGGGCTAATGTTTCAATTTTCTGTCCCAAGTTTTAAGTTTATTTCACTTGTCACAGTGGGAAGTTATCTGGAACAAGAAAAGGAAGATCATTTAGCACCAGGCAAGGGCAGCGGGAGAACACTGTTGCTGGGGTTCATTCGGGAGCCTGATGGCTGCGGGGAAGAAACTCTTTGAGCCTGTCGGCGCATGATTTCATACTCTTGAGCCTTCTCCCCGACGGAAGGAGGGAGTAGAGCGTGTGCCCGGGGTGTGATGGGTCTGACAGAGTGTCGGCTGCCTTTCCCAGGCAGCGGGAGGTGTCGATGCAGTCCGTGCAGGGGAGGGAGGCTCGCGTGATATTCTGAACTGCATTCACCGCCCCCTTGCAGCTTCTCCCGATCTCGAGCAGAGCAGCTCCCGCCCTGCGCTGTGATGCACCCAGCAAGTCTGCTCTCGATGCTTCCCCTGCAGATGTTGTTGAGGAAGTTTGCGATCTTCCTTAGTCTTCTTGGTAAATAAAGGCATAGTGTGCTCTCTTCACCATCGCCTTACCATGGCTGGTCCAGCTCGGGTATTGGAGAAGTTTACTGCAAAAAACCTGAAGCTCTCCACTGTCTTTACTTCAGCACCACAGGTGCTTACAGGGGTATGGACACTGCCTCCTCTTCAGAAGCCAGTGAACATCTCTTTTGTCTCATTGATGCTGAGAGAGAGCCTTTTACCTTGGCACCATTGCCATTGGACTTTCAATCTCTTCCCTGAGTTTCAACACACTAGTGGCCCATAACCATGGTGTTGAGAGCAAATTTGAAGATGGAGTTGGAACAGTGTCAGTGCACTAATGAATGGAGGAATACACATCCTTGGTCAGCGTGGAGGAGATGTTGCTGCCCATCTTCACTGATCACGCCCCAGGGATGAGCGTAGAGCCAGGCATCTGCTGTGTAGTAATTGGATTGGAGATGAGATTTACAAGGATGTTCCCAGGACTTGAAGAACAGGTTAAGCAGATAGGACTTTATTCCCTGGAATGCAGGAGAATGAGGGGGAGATTTGACAGAGGTATACACAATTATGAGGGGTATCATTCATTCGGGTGTCTTGCTGTTGGGCGTCATTTCTCTCCATCCGACACGATCTCTGACCCTGCAAATTGCAGTTGTTGCCTCCCCTGTTCTCTTTTGGAGAAGGCTCCATCTTTGAGCTGAGACCGTAGTCGATGTTGGGTTCATGATTATACAAGGGAAAAATAATGAAGTGGTTTCCCGTTGCCTTCTTCAGTTGCAGGGTCCACACTGGACGGGTAGCCCTGGCCATTGATCTCAGTAGATTCATCTGCCCGGCATTTTTAGTTTCACAACCATAAATTCCAATTTGTAGAATCTACTTGTAAAACCATCCATCACCTGCAATCCATGACCCTGATTGGGAGGCTAAACAGGTACTACACCTTGCCTAAGGGTGACCTGTAGGCTGTCGGACAGAAGGAGTGCCTTCCACCTCCTCTTGCTCAGCAATTGCACAGCATCGACACTGACATGAGGGGTATGGACAGAGTAAATGTAGATAGGCTTTTTCCACTGAGGTTTGGAGAGATAAAAACGAGAGGACGTGGGTTAAGAGTGAACATGAGGGGGAACTTTTTTCACAAAGAGTGGTGGGAGTGTGACACCAGCTGCCAGCTGAAGTGGTGAATGTGGGCTCAATTTTGGCGGCACGATTAGTGTTGAGGTTAGTGCAACGCTGTTGCAGAGTCAGCGGGGTTCAAAACCACCGCTGTTTGTAAATAGTTTGTACATTCTCCTCTTGTCTGCATGGGTTTCCTCTGGGTACTCCTGTTTCCTCCCACGTGGGAATGTACCAGGTTGTCGGTTAATTGGGCGGCATGAGCCCGTGGGCCAGAAGGGCCTGTTACCATGCTGTATGTCTGTGTCTATATTTAAATTAAAAAATTTGGACTGGTACATGGACAGGAGGAGCATGGAGGGCTAATGTCTGGATGCAGGTCAGTGGAAATAGTTTGTCACAGGCTAGAAGGGCCTGTTTCAGTGCTGTGTTCTATTGTACTTTGAAGTGAGTTAAGAGGCGGATGGTAGGCTGGAGTTAACATGAGTCACGACCAACCACTTGAAGGAGTTCACAACGGTGAATGTTAGACAGGAAGTTTGCTCAAGCCTCGAACCGGAAGTTTGGAAATGAGTTTGCAGGAGACTAGGGTATTGAAGGCAGGGCAGTAGACCATAGGCTAGCATTCGGTTCAAGAGGACTAGGATATAAAAGGAAAGATGTAATACTGAGGCTTCAAATCCAGCATCTGCTCTCTCGCTGAGTGTCTCAATCTCAGCACTAACTTCTGAGGAAGGGCCGTTGACCCAAGGACTGTTTCTCTTTCCCACAGTCTGAGACCTGCTGAGTTTTTACAGAAATTTCCGTTGCTGTTTCAAGTTCCCAGAATTTGAAGGTTGGCCGACATTTTATTTCCCGTTAATGGGAACTTTGGAATCCTCTAACCCAACCGGGGGGGGGGGGTGGGAGGGGTGAAATACATTCTCCTGGGGGACACAGCATGTTTAAGGGGGAGCCATGGACTGAAATCATAAATTTTTTAAATGTTTTTATGTGTAGTTAAACCCCTGGCACCTATGGGGATTGGGAGATGCCAGAGAAGTGCATTTTCTGGTTGCTTGAGAGTGCATGATTATATGATTGGCAAATGAATATGTCTTTGACTTGAAAATATTGCTCAGTCATTGCCACTAGTGGGCCATGTCATGTTAGGCCGGAAGCCAGGTGAACCTTAGACCGAAGAAGGATGACAACCACTGCCTGACAGTCAGAGCTGGTTTTGAGTCACCGGCACTGCAGTATCTTTGTGTTAACCGTGCCGTCCAGTTGGGAGATAAACTATATTTTTGATGCCATTATTTCTCTTTACTGCAAAAGTCGTTGCACAGGGCGATGCTGAAACGTAAGACTTCACTTGAAACTTAGGGTCTAAAATTCTTCCCTTGATAATGAAGTCTCAACACCGCTGCCATCTTCCTGCCGGCTCTGATGCAAACTTGCGCATGCCCCATTGGTTATCAGCGAAGTCTCAATGCTCCCCTCGCGGGCTCCATCCGGCTGATATGTCTGCCTTCGGCTCTGTACAGGCTTTAAACGGCCAGTTACAGGAGCCGACTCTGGTTTATTTTAAAATATCCAAATAAAATTGAAACCTTTAACTGATAATTTGTTATTAAAATACTGAAATTTGCTTTTAACAGCATCCACTGTTCAGATTTTTGGAGGTGGGGGGGGTTTTCTTATGTTGTCGTGTACATGAGTCCTTCTGTATGACGGTCATTCGGTATAATTAAGGTAACCTATTACTTTGGGAGGGAGATTCAGAGACCAAGTGACTGCACTGATGAACTCTGGGACATAACGAGCCTTCTCTCTACTTACACAGGCGAGAAGCCGTTTGAGTGCCCGAACTGCCACGAGCGCTTTGCCAGGAACAGCACTCTGAAATGTCACCTGGTGGCCTGTCGCACGGGCCTGGGGGCAAAGAAAGGGCGCAAGAAGCTGTACGAGTGCCAGGTACGGTGCCCGGGGCCGCTGGAGAAACTTAGAAGGTCAAACAGCGTACTTTATATTGCAGAGATATCGCCAATGTTTCGGGTTTGATCAAGGTATGAGCAAAATGTAGGCAGGTGCCTGAATAAAATGTTGGGGTGAAGGGGCAGGGGGAGGAGCACAAGGAAGAAGTCATATGTGGATAAGGGAGAGAGGGCACAAGAGAAAATGGGGGGGGAGGAGGATGGCTGTGTGAATGGAGAGGGAATGGAGTGGAGAGCTGGAGGAAAGGAGACAGAGGGATGGGGCAGAGAGGGAGTGGTCCACCCGGTTGTAGAGTGCCCAGACATAATATTGGCTGTTGCTCTTCCATTTTCCCGGTGGCCCTGGTTTGGCAGTGCGGGAGGCCATGAACAAACATGTCAGTGTGGGAGTAGTCCCTGACCAGAATTGGTCCCTGATACTGATGCTGACCACCTGATATCAGTTTAGTTGATGGAAATGACTTATTACCACATGCATCAAGGGGGAAAATTTTTGAACAGCGAGTTAGACATACAACACGGTAACAGCCATTTCTCTCCATGTGCCCTTGCCGCCCAATTACACTCCATTGACTTTCAACCCACGGTACATTTTGAAGGGTGGGAGGAAACCGGAGCCCCTGGGGAAAACCCATGCAGACACGGGGAGAACGTACAAACTGTGCGGGATTCGAACCCCAGTCTTGATAGCTGATGTAACACCGTTGCTGCAACACTGTTGCGCTAAGCGTAACCGTGAAATGTTCCAAGTGTGCTCTAGCAGTTTTTTTTAAAAGAGTTGCAACATTACCTCACGGCTCTCAACCCCGACTCATGAAGGCCAACACACCAAACACCTTCTCGACCACCCTATCCACTTGCACAGCAACCTTAAGGGATTTATGGACCCGGAGCCCGAGATCTCTCTGTTCCTCCACACTTAAGAATCCGACCATTGACCATGTACTCCGCCTTCCAGTTCGACCTCCAAAGTGCATCATTTCATACTTATCCAGATTGAACTCCATCTGCCACTTCTCCGCCCAACTCTGCATCCTGTTGTAACCTACGGCCACCTTTGCCACTCTCCACAACACATCCAACTGTTGAATGATCTGCAATCTTAGAACCATAGAATGCGACAACACAGGAAAACAGGCCACTCAGCCCCTCTAGTCTGTGCTGACCATCATCTCGCTCGTTTTGACCGGGTTAAATTCCATCGCCATTCATATCACCTCACTACAGAAAGGATATAGATGTTCTAGAGAGGGGAGAGGAAATTGGTGAGGAGGCTGTCTGGATTGGAGAGCATTATTGAGGAGAGGTTGAGTGAACTTGGTCTTTTCTTCTTGGAATGATGGAGGATGAGGGGTGACCTGATAGAGGTGTATAAGATGAACTATAGAAGCATAGAATGCTACAGCAGAGAGACTGGTCCTTCGATGAGGGGCATTGATTGTATGGACGGCCAGAGGCTTTTTCCCAGGGCTGAAATAGCTAACACGAGAGGGCATATTTTTAAAGTGCTTGGAATTAAGTGGGGGGGGGGGGGGGGTGAGAAATGTTCTTCACACAGAAAGTGATGGTGGTGGAGACAGGTACAATGGGATCTTTTAAGAGATTATTAGATAGGTACATGGAACTGAGGAAAATGGAGGGTTTTGCAGTCGGAAAATTCTTGGCAGCTGTTATGAGGTCAGCACAACACTGGGCCGAACATAGTTCTAAAACTGTGTAGCGAGTGGCTATGTAAATACAGGAGGGTTTTTTAAATGGAGGAGGGCACGTAAATGCTGGAGGGCCATGGAAATGCAGGAGGTTTAGCTGAAGGCGAGAGGGCCATGTAAATGCAGGAGGTCTGCGTAAATGTGAGGGGTGGCGTGTAAATGCAGGAGGGCTGTGTGAATGTGGGGGGACATAATGCAGGGGGGCTGCATAAATGGGGGGTGTGTAAATGCAGGGGGGCTGCATAAATGGGGGGTGTGTAAATGCAGGAAGGTTGTGTAAGCACCCTTGCGGTGTGAATGTGTGAAGACCCACTTTCCCAGCTGGTCTGGACCTTGTTGTACCCCATGGCCTGACGACTGCTGTGCTTGCCCCCCAGGTCTGCTCCAGCGTCTTCCCTAGCTGGGACCAGTTCAAGCACCACCTGGCAGTGCACACGGGCGAGAAGCCCAACCACTGTACCGTCTGTGACATGTGGTTCATGCGGGCCGGCGAGCTAAGGCAGCACATCAAGGAGAAACACGGCACGGCCGAGCCTCCGGCGGCTGAGATGACGGAGATCATGGTACCCGTGGTGATGATCGACACCGAGGCCATCGAGGAGGAGACCATCATAGAGCAGGTGACGGTGTAGGAGACGGTGTCCTGGGGGTGGGGAGGGAGTGTGGGAGGGGGGAATTCCGGCCCAGATCGGGCCCTGCCACACCTGGCTGTTGGGGGAATGGGGCGATCAGTGCCCAGAACATGGCCAGAGACTGTGGTAATCGTGCCAGGCCTATGGAAGTTGCTTTCCTGGACTTCTCTGGATCATCACCCTGAATGGGACTGCAGTTCTAGATTGTGAAATCAAGGCCACCTTGCCCATGCCCATCAAGAACCCCTGACAGGTGCTTCCTCCAACCAGCAGCCTTCGTCCCGTCCACGAACATGCAGGTGATCAGGAATCATAAGGGACACGAGCCTGCTGTTGGCCAGTGGCCGGAAGATCCAGCTCTTCACTTCGAGGGTCAGCACCGTTCCCACACACACACACACACACGGACCACTGCCAGGAATCTCCTGTTGCAGCTGAGGATCTGATGCCTGTGTCACGGTGGCCGTCAATGACCTGCATTTTGTCCTATTTGCACTGTCAGATCGCTGTGGCACAAAACAGTGGACCTCTTGTTATCGGGCAACTAAAAGTCCTGCACCTCTGCCAGAGTTATTCCAGGCACCAGTCTCATTTGACTTGCGAAGATGTTTGGAGAGAATGCATAGCAGTTTCATCTATTTACAGGCCTGTTAATAAAAAGACAAGCCTTGGCTGATTCTGGAGACCTCATTAATTGATGTTATTCCCTGTAACTCCGCGGTCCCCTTCCATTCCTCCTCCACTGGCCCTCCCCCCCCCCCCCCCCCAGCTTGTCTTGCCTGCGGGAGACAATGGACAGCAGATAATATGAGCGGCAGACAGGGTTTGATCCCTGTGCTGCCTCCAGCTGCGACTGTGACAGGGAAAGTCCGAGATCAGTCAGCCCTCGTGCTCCTGTTCCCTGCCCGGTGACTATAGTTGGGATGTGCATGAGTGTAATGTACATGTTGAGACTAAAAGCATAAAAATCCTAAATTTACTGACTTTTGCCTTCATTGTTTGTCAAATTTTGTGTCAATTTGTGTGCATCAAGGTAAAGAGCATCATAAGACCACTAAACAGGAGCAGAAATAGGCCATTCAGCCTATCGAGTCAGCCCTGCCGTTTAATCATGAGCTGATCCATTTTCTCACTCAGGCCCCACTGCCTTTTTCCCATAATCTTTGATGCCCTGGCTAATCAAGAACCTATCGATCTCTGCTTTAAATACACCCAATTACCTGGCTTCCACAACTGCCTGTGGCAACAAATTCGACAGCTTCACTCTGGCTGAAGACATTTATTGATTCCAATGAACGTCCTTGAACCCTGAAGTTGTGCCCTCTTGTCCTAGGCTCTCCCACTGTGGGAAACAACTTTTCTACATCTACTCTGTCCATGCCTTTCAACATTCAAAATGTTTCAATAAGATCCCTCCATCATTCTCCACCGAGTGCAGGCCAAGAGCCGTCAAATGTCCATAATGATGCCTTTCCATTCAAGAGACCCTGAAAACCTATGGGGATTGGTAGATGCTGCAGAAGTGAATTTGGCAAACTGACCACTAGGGGGCACAAGTTTTAAACTTTCCTATTTTGTACCTACAGTATTTATTTTCTGTGATTTGTTTTTCCTGGTTGCTTGAGGCTGCCGATTGCTTACTGGATAACAGGGATTTTACTGTATATAACACAAAGATATGGAGGAAAAGCTCTCCCTCCACTTTCCCGTCACGTAATCTAAGGCCAGGGTCAGCTCGATGTAAAACAAAGCTTGTTCCACACTCTCCCAGGATAGAAACAGTGTAAACCATCCACTTTTAAGGGGTAGAAACAGGCCATTTAACCCATAGTCAATGCTGATCGAGTCATCTACCCAAGCTAGACCCATTTCCTTGCGTGAGTTCATTATTACTCTCAATCTTTCTATTCCTTGTACCTATCTAAATATTTCATTTAACTGTACGATTGTACCTGTCAATGAAATTAACCGATCGGAGACCTTGAGGATTGTTTCACAAACTTTATTTCACAAGGTACATCATGGAGACTAGGCTGCAGTCTCCATTGCTGCCCACCTCTGAAATCTACCTGTACAAGCATGTATATTTTTACAGAGAGCTGTTACAGAAAGTAAGATTACATTATGGAATAAACCTGTTGAAAACTGCATCAAGGCCTTTAATACAATGTTTATGTATTAAAATCTTAGTATCGTCTAATTTGAAGGAGAATGCCTCAATGTCTACTGTTAGTGTCGCACACAGAGTGTGGAACGAGCTGCCGGCTGAAGTGGTGAATGTGGGCTCAATTTTAACATTTAAGAGGAATTTGGACAAGTCCATAGATGGAGACTTATGGAGGGCAAAAAAAAAAGTTTGGCACAGACTAGAAGGGCCGAAGGGGCCTCTTCCTGTGCTGTAGTGTTCTATGGTTCTAGTGTCCTTGACCAGGGTAAAGGCTACAACTTAGCTTCTGAATCCTATCTTGTTGAACAGCTGATGTATTAAAACCTGCACAGTGTCAATACTTCGTAAAGTTTCTTCCACAGTATCCACCTCCACTACTTCTGGCGGTTCATTCCAGAATGCCCCTCTAGTTCCTATTAAGTTTTAAATGTTTGAATAAATTTTAAATTTAGTCATACAGCACGGTGACAGGCCCTTCTGGGCCACGAGCTTGTGTCACCAAAATACCCCAATATACATACATTTTCCTGCTCAAATTTATGTCTCTTAGTTTTCGATTTCCCCTGCCCTGGGAAAAAGACAATGATCTTCTATCCGCCCTCTCCTGATTATATAAACTTCTATAAGGACCTACGCCTCCTTCAATCAATTGAGAAAAGACTTGCCTTTTGTTTAGACGTACAGCATGGTAACAGGCCTTTCCAGCCCATGAGCCTGTGCCCACGATTACACCAATTAACCTGCAGCTCCTGTACATTGTTGAAGGATGGGAGGAAACTGGAGCTTGCGGGGAAAGCCTGCAGATACGGGAAGAAGGTGCAAACTTCTTACAGCGCTGGGTTTGAACCTGGGTGTGGTGCTAACTGCTATACTAACAATGCTCCTCGTGTTCTGTGATCTATGATCGGTGTTTACAGATGCAATGAACCTCTGGCTGGCTGGAGTTGCATAGTAACATGTATATAAATCAATACTAGTCACCACTAAAAGGAAAAATTGTGAAAGGTTAAATATGGGAGATGGACAGAATCCCTGCCCGTATATGAATGAACACAATTCCCAAGCCAATGTATTGATGAACAGAAACGCCATGCTGTGTTTGGGTGGACACTATCCCCCTGCCTGTGAATGGGTGAACACAAACCCCCTCCCTTTGCTTGGCTGAACACTAACCCCCTGCCTTTGTACAGATGAACACTAACCCCCTTCCTGTGTATAGGTGAACACTAATCCCCTTCCTGTGTATGGGTGTGCATGAACCCTTGCCTGTGTATGGGTGAACACAAACCCCCCCCCCCCCTGCCTATGTATGTATCAACACAAACCCCCCCCCCCTTCCTGTGAATGGGTGAACACAAACCCCCTCCCTTTGCTTGGCTGAACACAAGCCCCCTGCCTGTGTATGGGTGAACATTTAACCCCCTTAGGTATGGGTGAATGCTAATCCCCTGCCTATGCATGAATGAACATTAACCAGGTGCCTGTGAATGGGTGAACACAAACCCCCTGCTTGTGTATGGATGAATGCTAACCCCCTGCCTGTGTATGAATGAACACGACCCATGTGACTGTATGGGCGAACATAAACCCGTGCCTCATGTACAGGTGAACACCATCTCCACTGCCCGTGCACTGGTGACAATCACCGTCTTCCCTTCCATCAGCCTTTGCTGCTGTGGGTCCCCCCCCCCCCCACCCCACCCCAACCTTCTCAAACCTCACGTGTGGCCGCCTTTCAGGCCACGATCTTCCTTGCTCCCTCCAGGTGCTCGAATCAGAACCCTGGTGGGGGGAGGGGGGGGAAGGGGAGCGTGAATCCAAAATCCAACCGCAGCCCTCTAGAGCCCAGCTGATGAACCCTGAATGCCCCTCGAAATCCTGACTGCAACTTCTGATTCGGTGAGTCGATACTATTCTGTCCCATCGGAAGCTGACAAAACTGTGTGCACCTCGAGTCAATGTTTCCCGCTTTGCAAAAATGTCTTTGCAGCTTGAAATGTAAGTGAATACCAGACATTGCTTCCTATTCTTGGGCACCATTTCTTGAACATTTGGGAATTGCTTTCTAGAACTTTCCTGAAAACATATTCTCGTGGTAAAATGCGGTTCAGGCTGTCGTGGATGAAAAATCGCAATTATCTCTAACTTCCTAATTTTGGATTCAAATCCAAAACACAGAATTGCTGGAGGAACTCAGCAGGTCTCGCATCGCCCATAGGTGGCAAAATTACATATTTTTTTTAATTTAAAAAAGCATATACCTACAGCACAGTAACAGGCCATTTCGGCCCCTGAGTCCATGCTGCCCAATTACACCACATTAACCTACACTCCCGGTACGTTTTGAGTGGTGAGAGGAAACCGGAGCCCTCAGGGAAAACCCACGCAGACACGGGTAGAATGTGCAAACTCTTTAGGGATGGCGTGGGATTCGAACCCCTGTCCTGATCACTGGCGCTGTAAAGGCATTGCACTAACCACCATGCTAACTGCTCCGCCCCATGGTTTCGGGCGTATAACAACGTTTTACACCTGAGCCTTTCCTCAAGGTATGAGCCAAAAGCAGGCAGGTGTTATGACTAAAAGGCTGGGGAGGAGGGAAGCAGGGGGGGGGGGGAGGAACACAGACCCACAGACAGGATGGCCCACTTATTGTAGTGGTTAGTGTTAACTAGAAGAGGCCAGAAGAGAGGAAAGGTGAGAATTGATTGGGGGGAGGGATTTTTTTGGCTTGTGAATGCAGAGCTGTGAGAAAGGAGATAGAGGGAAAAGAGAAGAGGGAGAGAGAGATGGAGGAAAGGAGACATTGGGAAACATGGGAGGTGTTGATGTGTTCTAACAGAAACTGGAGATGTCAATGTTAATGCATCCAGTTGGAGGGTGCCCAGAGAGAAGATGAGATGTTCCTCCAATTTGCGGGTAGTCTTAGTCTGGCAGTGCATGAGACCATGGACAGACACGTCGGCAAGGAATGGGGAATTAAAATGGGTGGCACTGGAAGATCCCCACTACATTCTCAGATCTATGCATGATCTCACACAATACTGCAGTTTGCATTAACGCTTTGATTGTTTATTTCACGGTCATGCTGGACAGGAATTTTCCTCCGAGTTTAAAACTGTAAATAACCACGTTTGGATCTATGCATAGAGTTGAGAGGTTTGGTGATTTAATAAAATGTTGATTGATTCCCAGCATGGAGGTTGCTTGACCCATCACTTCCATGCAGCAAATTAAATTTCCTCTGGCTCTTAATTTGTCAAACAATTTACTTGGAAGTAAAAGCCGCTTTCACGTGCTCAGACGCAGATAACGGGCTGGCAGACGCGTCCGGGGGAGTGCAGCTATGACGTTTAGGTGCCCACGGAGAAGATGCCTTTCTGTCACCTGAACATGCTGGCTGAAGGAGAGCCGCGTCTGAGTGAACGCCGACTCCTGTGAACTATGGCCGCAGTCCCACTGATGCTTTCAGGTGCAACGGGGGATTCTCCAAGCTGGAGCATATACCTACAGGAGGAGGGTTGGGTAAGTACTCCTCCTGGCTGGGTTCTCCACTTTTAGGTGGCCACCCGACAGCTGCATTGGGGTAGAATAGGCGGCTTTACAGTCGGGTATTCTGGCCAACTGAAAGTGGCTAATGACACAAGAAGATGCAGACAGTGGGACTGTGAATCAGAATCAGGTTTATTGTCATGAATCTGTGTCACAGAATTTCTTGTTCTGCGGCAGAATTACAGATGCAAAAGTTACTATATTTTTTAAAAGAATGAATCAGTGCAAATGGAAAAATGAGGTAATGTCTGTGGAATATTGCATGTTCAGGAATCTGATGGTGGAGGGGAATAAGCTGTTTTTGTACCACTGGGCATTCGTCTTCAGGCTCCTGTACCTCCTTCCTGATCGTAGCAGTGAGAAGAGGACATGACCTGGGTGGTGGAGGTCCTCGAGGACAGAGGCTGCTTTGTTAAGACACCGTCTCTTGGAGATGTTCTAAATGGAACGAGGACTGGTACTCGTGATGGTGCTGGCCGAGTTTACAACCCTCTGTAACTTTTCCCTGTCCTGTGCTTTGGTACCTCCAGACCCGACAGTGATGCACTAAGTTAGAAAGCTCTCCATGGTACAGCTGTAGAAATTTGCAAGACCCTTTGTTTACACACAGAATCTCCTCAAACACGTCATGAAATATAGCTGCTTCTTCGTGCTTGCATCGACGTGGAAGCCCCAGGACAGATCTTCAGAGATGTTAACTCCCAAGAATTTGAAGTTCTTTACCATCGCTGACCCCGTAATGAGACCTGATTTCCCCCTCATGAAGTCCACAATCAGTTCTTTAGTTTTGCTGATGTCCACAGCAAAGACAGAGGGATAGGGCAGCATCGGCAGAGAGAGATGGTCCATCTTTTGGGTGGAGACCCTATAAAACCATGGAACGCTCCAGCACTGAAACGGACCCTGTTCTCTCCCTTTTGCTTCGCCCTCCTCTCCACCTTTATTTTATTCAGCCAACTACCTGATTCTCGGTACTCCTGAAGAAGGGCTGACTAGATTATATTTCCCATGGATGCTGCCTGCACTACACTTGGCCAGAGTAAAGATGAGTTGTGAAGCTGAGTGTGGTCTCCAATCTGGACATTGGTGAGCAGGGGGAACAACCCGACAGCAGCCGGAGGGGGGGGGGGGGGAGGTGGGGAATGGGGTGGGTCACCCTGTGGGGATCTGCCCAGCATTTTGTGGACAGGACAGACCTGAGCAATCTAATGATGGGATCATTTTGTAGTTGTACAGCACAGCAACAGGCCTTTGTGGCCCATCACGGGCACCAGTCTTCATTCTGTACCCCTCAAAAGCACCAATTCACCGACAACCTTCAGTACATTTCGAACGGTGGGAGGAAACTGGATCTCCCGGGAAAAACCCACGCAGACACGGGGAGAACGTACAATCTCCTGATAAGCAGTGCCAGATTTGAACCTGGGTTCCCAGCCCTGTATTAGTGTTGCACTAAGCATACTGCCCGCACGGTTACTGTACAGTTTCCCCTGACCTCACTCTTGTCCAGATTAAACTCCATCTGCCATTTCTCTCTCCCCATGCCTAGAACTGATCCATATCATATGGCATCCTTTGAGATCCTCTTTGAAACTAAGGCACAACATGAGTCTCCCTCCAGCCTCCAGCGAACTCACCCTTGCTTAATTATTTTTTATTAATTTACCACACGGAAGATGCTGATTCTGGCCATTTAAAGCCGAGGTGTTCAATTTAACCTACAATCCCGTATGTTTGTGGAGGGTGGGTGGAAACCGGAGCACTCGGAGGAAACCCACGCAGACACGGGGAGAACATTACAAATCCCTTGCGGACAGTGCTGGATCGGATCTGGGTCGCTGGTGTTGTAACGGTGCCGTGCTAACATGCCACCCACGATGAGGTTCATTGTTATACACAGGAGCACAATGCATATTTGCACCAAAGTTCTGACTTGCTGCAGCCACCAGTTAAATGACCCCAGAACAGAAAAAAATAATGAATATCAAGGATAAAGAGACAAATAAATATTCAATGTTAGGGTTAGCGGAAGAAGAGGAGGTGGCTTTCCACTTTCCAAGTTGCCCACTGGATCCCAGCGTTGTAACATCACTGGAACAGCTTGGTTGGAACCACAGCTAGTGCTGGAGCACCGCATGTCTAGACGGCAAGTGGAATATTGTCCAGTCCTGTGGCCTTCAGAAGAGACCCATTTAAAAGCATACACCTCCAGTCTGGAGGGCGTTTTCAGTCCTGCTGTTATCAGGCTCTTGAACGGACCTCCCATAAGTATAAGATGGCATCCTGCACTGTTTTACTGTACTTCTCTCCATAACACTACAGCCTTCACTTCTGTCATACGGACATGCTGGTTTTTATTCTACTCTTGTACAACCTGCTCTGCTGTACCGCTGCTACTGGATCCCACAGGCACATTCCATCACCCCTACCACTGCCACTCCACAGAACCATAGAACTTCCAGCTCTTCTAGTCTGTGCCTAATTAAATCTGCCCAGTCTCACTGACCTGCACCCAGTTCACAGACCCCAATACCTCTCCCATCCATGAACTTTCCAAATTCTTCTTATGTAGCAACTGTGTTGCAGTGTGAAATGAAGCATGTTTGGGTGTGGCAGTGAAGATCTTGGGATTGACAGCGTCTGGAAACTCAGCAAGAAGTTTGGCGAATTTATTGTTCAAATATTCCATGGCATCTAGGGGTGGGTAGTTTGGCTTTTCCAAGACGGAAAGTCTGGAATGTTGTGGTGTTCACCAATGGCACCCTTTTAAGTCCACCATCAGTGAATGGGCTCTGAGGAAGTCGGCACCCAGCAGCAGCCGGGACACAGCAGCAAGAATGAACTTCCATGTGGACTGTCGCCGAATTTCATGGATATAGTCTATGTGCCATATGTACGAATCGAACTATTATTCATCACAGTGAGTGCCAGACCCTCGCTCCTCGTACGAGTATCAAAGCCTGAAGGAGGAAGAACATTAACCTCTGCACCGTGTCAACTAGAAACTTATGCTGGGAAATGTAAAGTAGGCTGTTACGGTGGCCAGGCGCCATAGCCATTAGCGACAACTGGCCATGGCATTATGCCAGAAAAATGCAAGGGGGTTGGCAGCAGCAAGCTGATGGTTGTATTCATTATAATATTTTGGGGAATTTGGTAAGATTTAGAGTAGGTTACATACATACACACATTTTAAAACAGATCTTATTTGAAAGACTGAAGAATTTACATTGCAGGATCTATGTTATTTCACCAGATGTCCTTCCCAAGATTGTGTTATATGGCGAGCTCTCCACTGGCCACCGTGACAGAGGTGCACCAAAGAAGAGGTACAAGGACTGCCTAAAGAAATCTCTTGGTGCCTGCCACATTGACCATCGCCAGAGATATCACCTCAAACTGTGCAACTTGGCGCCTCACAGTTCGGCGGGCAGCAACCTCCTTTGAAGAAGACCGCAGAGCCCACCTCACTGACAAAAGGCAAAGGAGGAAAAACCCAACACCCAACCCCAACCCACCAATTTTCCCCTGCAACCGCTGCAACCGTGTCTGCCTGTCCCGCATTGGACTTGTCAGTCACAAACTCCACATAAATCTTCGTCCGCGAAGACAAGCCAAAGAAGAATGGCTCATAAAATGCTTGACCATTGTCCTGCTGGAGTCAGGCTGTCTATCAGTACCCTTTATGCAAAATGCTTACAGAAAGCTCACTTCTGGGTTTTGTTTATACTTAAGATAACAACTTGGAGCTGAAGGAAGAACCTCTTGTTGTTTGCTGAAGAAGGGGGGGATTTCGCAAGTGAGTCACATGGGCTTTCTGGAAGCCAGTTGGAGAGAGAGAGAGAGAGAAGAGAAGCTCTCTCAATCAGTGTGTGTGGGACACTGAACAGTGCAATCCAGGAAGAACTGATGAAAAGTTCCAAAAGCAGTGGATGGCTGGAAGTGCTGTCTGTCGGATGTTTATTTTGGAATAAGAAGAACAGAAGGAGCTCTGTTGTAACCTGAAAGAAAGAGGCTACCATCTGGAAAACCCTGATGGGCAAGTTTCATCAGTAAGATCTTGAGGTGACTAATGGTGGTACCTCAGTTGTGGAAATCCTGAAACAACAAATCTCTCTCTGCAAACTGACAAGAACCTTCCTGAGTGGTAAACATTTACCTTTCAAGCACCAAAGCCTGGTGAACTTTATATATGTTAAATTCTGTGCACAGTCTAAGAATTGCTTGCATTCAGAGAACTTGAAAGAAGAAGTGAGATCGAACTGTGAAACAAAGAACTTTTCTTGAATGTACACACACATTGCATACATGTGCGCTTAGAATTAGAAAAGGGTTAATTTGGGTTAGTATAGAGTAGAGTTAAAGTTTGATTCTATTTTCATGTTTAAAGTTGATTAAAAATAACTTTTGTTTTAAAAACCACTTGTCTTGGTGAATGTCTATTGCTGCTGGGTTTTGGGGTCCTTTGGGCTCGTAACATGGTAAAAACACCAGGTGGTTGTCATGGAGTCATGCTTGTCTGGGAGAATGTGTGCCTTTGTTGGCGGTACTCGTGAAGCCTGGGCTCTTGGGTGTGATACAGCAATAATTTCTGTGGACCTTGTGCCTTGCTGTTTCACACACCACAGAATATCTGCATGGGTGACCACTATTCAAGGGTTATCAAAGTCCTTGTCAGCCAACTTGAGGCGGATGTCTTCTGGCATATGCTCTAAAAACTTTGGAGAGTAAAGGCCTACGGCCGTCTGCCAGTGCCAACATGTTGTTCATTAACTCTGAAGGGTCATGGTTCCCCTAGGCCTTTGTTTTGGAGGAGTCTTGCAGCTCATCCAAGCTGTGAAAGACTGTAAATCTGGAGCAGGAGGGGGGCTTTTAGTGCTTCATACATGCCGAGAACTGGTGGGTCCGGAAGGAAATCCACTACTCGACCGGTCATGTCCTGATCGAGGGCGCTTACTACGTGATAGTACTGAGTGGCATCCACTTCTATCTTGAGAATGTGGAACTGCGCCTCAGCCTGCCTGAACCAAACTTCAGGCTGAGGGGTCCAAAGGGCAGGCAGTTTGAGGGAAACAGCTGTGTTGTCCATGTTGAGTCCAAAATCCGTTTGGGCCCGTTGGGGTCACCAATGTATCAACATTGGAGTGCAAAATGAAGAATGAAAAAATGATCAGACGTAGTTAAATCAAAGTTATTTACTCAAACAGTCACGTGCAGCTTTTTTAAAACCTGCACGTTTCAAATGACATCATCGCATTGTCACATCATGAAGTCACTCAGAATCTCCCAAGACGGTTCGATTAAGTCTCCGGTGATTGAGCCCACATTCACCATTTCAAATGGCAGCTTCCTCCACATTCCCACCACTCTCTGTGTGAAGAAGTTCCCCCTCATTCCCTTTAAACTTTTCCCCTTTCACCCTTAACCCATGTCCTCTGGTTTGTATCTCGACTACCCTCAGTGGAAAAAGCCGATCTACATTTACTCTGTCTGTCCCCCTCATAATTTTAAATACCTCTATCAAATCTCCCCTCATCCTTCTACGCTCCTTTCCCTACCCACATCCATGATTTCCTCCCTGGTCCAGTCTCTCCCTACCTACATCCGCAATTTCCTCCCTGGCCCAGTCTCTCCCTACCAACATCTGCGATCCCTACATGCCAATTCCCTGAACATGACCCCCTCATTTTTACCATGGGCATCCGATCTCTCTACACCTCCATCCCCATACAGAAGGTCTCAAAGCCCTTTGTTTGTTTCCACACAACAGATTGAACCAGTCCCCCCTCCCACCACCGCCCTCCTCCAACTGGCAGAATTTGTCTTCACCCTCAATAACCTCCTTTGACTCATCCCATTTTCTCCAAGTCAAGGGAGTAGCATGTGGATCCCAGCTATGCCATCTTCCTTAAGGCCCACTATCTTTATATTATTTCTTCTATTATAATTTTCCATTATATCTATCTTCTGAGCTAACAGCTCTTGTGTCTCTTTAACTTTTTTATTAGATTCTTCTAATTTCTCTTTTAAGTCCTCTACTTCCATTTCTACGGCTGTTTCTCGTTCTTCCACCTTGTCCACTCTTTTTCCTATCTCTGACATGACCATCTCTAATCTATTCATTTTTTCTTCTGCACTTTTAATTCTTTTTATTTCACTAAATTCTTGTAATTGTCATTCTTTTACTGATTCCATATATTCTTTAAAAAAAATATCCATTGTCCTGCCTTTCCCTTCTTCTTCCATTTCTCTATGTTCTTCTTCTTCTTCTTCCTCTGGGTTGGTCATCTGTTGTTTCCTTGTTTTCTTTTTACTCTCTTCTTTCTTTTCCTCTTTATTTTCTATGTTCTCTTCCTGTTGTTGTGCTGTGGCTGTCATTCTCAGCTGTGGAGATCGACTCCCCAGCTGGTCCCCCCTCCCGTCAGTGTTTTTTTTGTCATGCGCATGCGCGGTTGCGCACTTTTACTTGGCTCCGAGAGCCATTTTTGTAGTCCCGAGCTCAGGACTTCAACTGACCTTAGGGAGCGGGCTTCTCTCTCCGCGGCGGGCCTCCTCGGACAGGTAAGGCCTTCACTTTCTTCTTCCGACGTTCTTTCTTCTTCTCTTCTTCCCGTTGCTTTCAACTTTTCTATCTTCGCTGCCATTTTCTTCCCACCTTTACTTTCACTTTGTTTTAATTTTTATGTTTGTGCCTTTTTGTGTATTTTTTTTAAACTTTTCCGGAGAGGGCTGGAGTTCCCTGACTGGCCACTACTCCATCACGTGACTCCTTGTCCATATTTCTTATGTTCTGATTTTTTTTCCACATTCCAAAGAACCATAGTGTTCGTAGGTTAATCAGTAAATCGGATGTAGATGGGCAGCATGGGTTCGTGGGCTGGAAGTATCTGTTACCATACTGTATCTTTCAATTAATTAAAACAATTAATAAATGAATAAATTAAATTCACATTCTCCTTCAGGTCCAGGTGGCCTGAAGATTGGAGTCAGAGCTTCAGAAGAGGGTGAGTCAACTCTATCCTTGAAGAAACTCTTGAATGTGTTCACCTAGCAAAACACCCACTTCCCCTTCCCCTCCCCATAGTGCCTCCCTTCCTCCCTCCCCAACCCCCCTCACCATTATATTTAGGGACCTGCTTTTTGATCATACCTGATGAAGGGCACATGCCTCAAACATTGGTTACTCTTTGCTTTCTGTGGTCACTGCATGGCCTGCTGAGTTTGTCCAGCACGTTGGTGGACAGCACCACAGGCACACTCTCTGCAGAATTTCCCATTAACACCAGTGAATATCAGGCCCTGCCTCCTCCAGTATCAGACCCCGCCTCCTGTAGTATCAGGCCCCACCTCTTCTAAGTATCAGGCCATGCCTCCTTCATTATCAGGCCACGCCTCCTCTCAGTATCAGGTTCCACCTCCAGTCAGTATCAGGCACCGCCTCCTGTCAGTATCAGGCCCATCCTCCTGTCAGTATCAGGTTCCACCTCCTGTCTTTATCAGGCCCGGCCTCCGTCAGTATCAGGCCCCACCTCCTTCAGTGTCAGGCTCCACCTCCTGAAGGTATCAGGCCCCAACACCCATCAAACTGGCAACCTGAGGCTCCCCACAAATTTATTCTCCTGTTTGAATGTTGGGACTATGGGAAGAAACTGGAGTAAAGATATAATGAAGCTGGAAAGGGTGCAGATAAGACCCCTGAGCATGTTACTGGGACTGGAAGGCTCGGAGGGTGAAGTTGGATCGGCGGGGAACTTTCCCTGTGGAGGGTAGGGGGCTGAGGGGGGCCCTTATTAAGGTTTCTAACACCATGATATGGTTATGGTAAATAGTCCGAGTTCTATTTCCCAGGGCAGGACAATCTAAAACTGGGGCCCATACATTTAAGGTGAGGGGCGGGAGGAAGATTTAAAAGTGACCTGAGTGGGTCTTCTTCAGGTGGTGGGTGTGAGGAACAAGCTGCCAGAGGAATATTGTGTTCACTCTTGGTCTCCTCAGTGGAGGAAGGATGGGGAAGCTTTGGAGCGGGCGCAGAGGAGATTTACCAGGATGTTACCTGGATTGGAGAACGTGTCTTATGGGGCAGGGTTAACAGAGCTGGGGCTTTTCTCTTTGGAATGAAGAAGGATGAGAGGAGTCTTAATGAGGGTCTACAAGGTTATGAGATGCCTGGATATGGTGGACAGCCAGTACCTTTTACCCCGGGGCAAGAGTAGCAAATACAAGAGGACATGAGGACAAGGTGAGGGGAGGAAAGTTTAGGGGAGACATCAGGAATAAATGTTTTGCACAGGGGTGCCTGGAATGCCTTGCTAGAAGTGATGGTGGAGGCTGATACAAAAGGGACATTTAAAAACCTCTTGGATAGGCTCATGGATACAAGGAAAATAGAGGGTTCTATGTGTGAGTTGGGAAGGGTTAGATTGTTGAGTTGTTTATATGGGCCAGCACAACATCATGGGCTGAAGGGCCTGCAATGTGTTGTAATATTCTATGTTCCATGTTCCAAGTGTAGATGTAGCATCTAAAATACATTTAGAGGGAGGAGTCATGTGATGGAGTAGTGGCCGGACGGTGAACTCCAGCCCTCTCCAGAAAAGTCGGGAAAAACAAAGGAAAACACAAAGGCACAAAAATAAAAATTAAAGAAAAGTGAGTATAAAGGTGGAAAGAAGATGGCGACGAAAAAAGAAAAATCGAAATTAATGGTAAGAAGAGAGGAAGAGAAGACAACGGAAGAAGAAGGAGAAGGCCTTACCTGTCCGAAGAGGCCCGCGGTGGAGAGAGAAACCCGCTCCCTCAGGTCGGTAAAAAGTGGACTACAAAAATGGCTCGCTGAGCCGAGTAAAAGTGCGCAATGCGCATGCAAAAAAACACACCGACTGGAGGGGTGACCAGCTGGGGAGTCGATCTCCACAGCCGGCAATGACAGCTGCAGAACACCTGCAGCAAGAGGAGAACATAGAAGACAACGAAAACAAGAAAGAAGAGAAGAAAAGGGCAACAAAGAAACAACAGATGGCCAACCCAGAGGAAGAAGAAGAGGAAGAGTACAGTGAAATAGAAGAAGAAGGGAAAGGCAAGATAAAGGATATACTTTCTCTTATTAAAGAATACATGGAGTCATTTAAAGAATGGCAAGCGCAAGAATTTAATGATTTAAGAAGAAGAATAAACAATACAGAAGAGAAAGTGAATAAAATAGATATGACCTTAACAGAAATGGAAAAAAGAATGGACAAGGTGCAAGAACGAGAAGCAGCAGTAGAAATGGAGGTAGAGGACGTAAAAAAGAAATTAGAGGAATCTAATAAAAAAGCGATAGAGACACAAGAACTGTTAGCTCAGAAAATAGATATAATGGAAAATTATAACAGAAGAAATAACATAAAGATAGTGGGCCTTAAGGAAGATGAAGAAGGCAAGAATATGAGAGAGTTTATAAAAGATTGGATCCCCAGGATCCTAGGATGTCCAGAACTACAGCAAGATATGGAAATAGAAAGGGCACATAGAGCATTGGCCTTTAAACCACAACCACAACAAAAGCCAAGATCTGTTTTAGTAAAATTCCTAAGATATACTACAAGAGAAAAGGTACTGGAGAAGACAATGGAAAAAGTAAGAGAGGGCAACAAGCCACTGGAGTATAAAGGGCAAAAAATCTTCATTTATCCAGATATAAGTTTTGAACTCCTGAAGAAGAGAAAGGAATTCAATACAGCAAAGGCGATTTTATGGAAGAAAGGGTATAAATTTATACTAAAGCACCCAGCGGTATTGAAAATATTTATTCCAGGACAACAAAACAGACTATTCTCGGATCCAGAGGAAGCACGAAAATTTGCAGAACAATTACAAAATAGACTGAGGGATGAAGACGTGTAACGAGAGTACAAAAGACTGCGAACTAAAAAGACACATAAGTTTTGAACTCCTGAAGAAGAGAAAGGAGTTCAATACATCGAAAACGATCTTATGGGGAAAAAAAAAACTATTCTCGGATCCAGAGGAAGCAAGGAAATTTGCAGAACAACTACAAAACAACCAGAGAGATGAAGATATGTAATAAGAGTAAAAATGACCACGATTTATATGTATGTGGGTAAAGAGGTATATGTGTGTATATGTATAATGTGCATACATAAATGTATCCATATTTAGAGGAAAATATAGATAGTATAGACAAGAATTAATAAGGGAAGGAAATGGAATAGAGGGAATAAGGAGGGAACTAAAAGAATGACCTTTGTTACATATGAAAAGTGAAATCTTTTCTGGGGGGGGCTGGGTGGGGAGGAGTTGCGGTCAATGCAAAATCAGCTGACGCTTGCGAGTGAATTCGCAAATCCAAATGGAGAGGGGAGATGTGGTTGTCCGACAAGGGATAAAGGACAACTCAGGAGGGGAAGGGGAGATTGGGGCTAAAGAAGTTTTAAATAGGAGAATAAGGAAAATGTTTGATGTTTTAGGAATGTTGTCTTATAAAGGGTTCAAAACAAGAAAACAGAAATGGATAAGAAGGAAAGGTAATGATGGAGAAACGGAAAGGGAAGATAAACAAAGTATAAAATGGCTACGTTGAACTATATGACTTTAAATATTAATGGAATACATAACCAAATTAAAAGGAAGAAACTGCTAAATTTACTGAAAAAAGAAAAAATTGATATAGCATTTGTGCAAGAAACACACTTAACTGAATTGGAGCACAAGAAATTAAAGAGAGATTGGGTAGGACACGTAACAGCAGCATCGTATAATTCAAAAGCAAGAGGAGTAGCTATATTAATTAGTAAAAATGTGCCATTTAAAATAGAAGAGGAAATAATAGATCCAGCAGGCAACATCTCCATGGGCACCCCACGACCAGTGGTTCCCCAGCAGTGGCACAGGCTGGTCTTCCATCACATCTACGTCCTTTCACATCCGTCCATCACGTCCACGGTCCAGATGGTGGCAGAATGGTTCATATGGCATGGGCTGCGGAAGCAGATCATGGGCTGAGTCAGGGCATGCACCCATTGCCAGACGTCGAAGGTACACAAGCACACCAGGGCACCCGTACAGGAGTTCGAGCACATCCGGGAATGGTTCAGCCACTTTCACATGGACATCATCAGGCCCTTACTGTTTCCAGGGGCAACCATTACCTGTTTACGATGGTGGACTGCACCACTTGCTGGCCTGAGGCGATCCCATTGCCAGACGCCTCCACCGACTCCTGCTCCCGAGCACTGTTGCATGTTTGGGTTGCCCGGTTCGGTGTGCCGGGTCACCTCACCAGTGATCGGGGCACTCATTTCACATCTGCACTCTGGGCACAACTCGCCAACAGGTTGGAGATCCAGCTACACCACACCACAGCCTACTACCCGCAGGCCAATGGACTGGTCGAACATCTGCACCACCACCATAAGTCAGCGCTCATGGCCCACCTCACCGGTCCTGACTGGGTGGACGAACTGGCTTGGGTGCTCCTGGGCAGCTGCTCCACTCCCAAGGAAGATCTGCAGGCGTCATCTGCTGAGCTGGTCTATGGTGAGCCTCTGGCACTACCTGGTGAGTTCATCAATGGACCTCACAATCCCCAGCAGTCACTGCACGAACTACTTGGACTCCTTCGAACCCCCACCACCGCCCAGGCATGGCACCCGCCCGCCTCACATTCTTGGCGAACTGCTTTCCGTGAAGTACATTTTTGTTCAGCGACACATCTGCAGCGACCGTACGAGGCGCTGAACAGGATTGTACAGTGTTCCAGCTCCATGTTCACGCTGGACATTGGCAGCAGGCGGGAGCTGTTTACTGTGGACAGGCTGAAGCCAGCGCACCTCGATCCCACTGAGCCCGTGGTCGTAGCCCAGCCCAAGAAGCGAGGCCTCCTGATGAAAAAGGACATTGGCGCCGGTTCTGCGGGGGGTGCTTTGTGACGGCAGGCGAACTAGCCCCACTTGTAAGCCATGCGGCAGGGGAGCCGGCCAAAATGGCACCATCGGGACTGTTCCCTTCCTCCCAGCACGTGGCTCAGAAGTCCGCGCTGGGGGAGCACGTGATGCCTGGGTGACGTCAGCACCCTCCAGCATGGTTCTCAGCCAGGTCTGGGCTGGGAGTATAAGTACAGCCCAGCAGCCTGCAATAAACCAGTCTGCTCACTGAACTCAACCCGTCTGGTTGTGTGTGTTCTTCCAAGAGCAGTGGAGCTGCCGCTACAAGTGTTTGGTTGTTTAACTTTTACCACCAATTGATCAAAGAAAGCAAAATGGTCTTGAATAAAATGATCTTTAAAACATTTAATCCCTAATCTACATCAGTCCCTTAAAACAGGGTCCCTTAAAGATTGAAAAAGATGGTTAGATGTAATAGGGCTGGCAAAAGGAAAACTCTGAAATCCAAAAATATGCCCAAATTCTTAAATGTTGTCCCATCATCAGATGGTCAATCAGTTTATAAAAAGAAAAGGGTAAAAAAGACCCCAAAATTTCCAACATTTATATATTTTTAGTAAAATTCAATTCCATTTCTACCCAAGAAGGATGGTCAACGAATTTATCAATGTAACAAAAGAAGCAGATTTTGTGTATTCACTGACCAAAAATAAAATCTAAAATGAGGAAATGCCAACCCACCATTCCTATTAGCCTTTTCAAGATGAGGTTTATTTAAGCGAGGGTTTTTCCTTGGCATATGTAAGAAGAGATAAGTAAATCCACTAAATGCAAAAAGGATATAGAAATAAAAATTGGTAAAGATTGGAAAAGAAACAAAAATGTAGGTTAAAATGTTCATTTTAATACAATTAATATGCCCAATCATAGTAGATAAAAGTGACCAGCTCATTACCAATGATTTGACCTGATTAAATAATACAGAAACATTTCCTTAAATAGGTGCTAGTAATTGTAATTCCAAGATAGATAAATTGATCTTTCACAATCTTTAAAAGGGAAATTAGAATATTGTAATAAGGAACCATTTAAGGGTCATGGGTCACTTTTATACAGATTTAATTTAAAGCCAGAGAAGTACCTAATATGAGCAAATAAAGTTAATATGTTTGGGATAGAAACATCAGGATAGGATATAAAGAGCAAAATATCATCTGCATGTACATAAATCTTATGTTTGATTCCATTCCCTGTGAAATCTACTTTCCCAAAGGGCGATTGCAAGAGGATCTAGTACCAGGTCAAAAGGACCCAAAGGATAACTTTGACAGGTACCCCACTGAAGCCTAATAAGTTTTGATTGCTGTGAATTGTTAAGAATTGAGGCAGTAGGTCATAAATATAATAATTTAATCCATTTAATAAAACATGGTCCAAAATCAAATTTTTCTAAAATGGCAAATAAATAGTTCCATTCCACCCGATCAAAAGCCTTCTCAGCATCTAAAGAAAGAACAAATTTGGGGGCAGGAATAGAAGGTGAATATAAATTTTTAAATAACCGATGAATATTAAAATAAGAATAACAATTCTTAACAAAAATGGTTTGGTCCACTGAAATAATTAATGATAAAATATTCTCTAATCTATAGGCAAAAACTTTGGACAGTATCTTCATATCCACATGAAGTAACAAAATATGCTGCACATTCAGCAATGTCCTTCCCTTTTTTACAAAATAACTGAGATACCAGCCTCTAAAAAAGAAAATAGAAGATCCCCATTTTTAAATGAATCATCAAACACAGACGTTAAGTGATGTGAAGCCATTTGGAAAAAGCTTTATAAAATTTGACAGGATGTCCATCTGGTCCTGGAGATTTGCCAGTTTGAAAGGAGGAAATTGCTGGTAATATTTTTTCATGAGAAATATGAGCGTCCAGAATTCTCAGAAAACATAGGCAGATTTGGGCAGTCCAGGAAATCTAACACTGAACCATGGAACGCTGCAGCACACAAAGCAGGCCATTCGTCCCCTTTAGATTGTGCTGACCATCATCTGCATAGTCCCACTGACCTGCTCCCATTCCATCACCCTCTAGACATCTCCTATCCATGTATCTATCAATTTATTCTATAAACACACGACCAAGCCAGCATTCACCACATCGGATGGGTGCTTATTCTACAGTCCCACCCCTCTCTGAGTGAAGAATGTCACCCTAAGGTTCCCCCTCAACCTATCCCCATTCAGCTTAAAACTATGATCTATTGTATTTATCTTGCCCAATCTAAGTGGTCTGATGGGATGTATTATATTATATATTAATATGTCTTTAAAAGAGATAGATTGTGGGGGCTTTAGTTATGTCATTTCACAAATAGAGTAATGCTTCACATCTCATTTAAAATGCAAGAGCTTGGCTGAAGCCAGTCATACAGGCATCAGTGGCTTTGCAAAAGACAATGGGACTGTTGTGGAAGGAATTTTAAAAAATCAGGTGCTAGTAAAGAGTCCAGGCTCCAAGATCTTTCAAGGATTGGGTTAGCCCTGCAAGAGGATCTGGTTTTTACAAGTAGAGAGGGAGAGGAAAGGGAGTGAGTGAGAGAGAGAGAGAGAGAATTCAGTTTGAGTTCTGCAGTAGCTTTTAAGGCTCAACATGACGAGCTGGCAGTGGCTCTTGGAAGCTTGTTGAAAACCCCATTTTGAAGGTGGGTTGTGAGTTCTGAGTTCAGCCTGTTCAAAACCCGTCTAGTCCTTACAAGAGGAAATGCCTGGCTAGAGGGTTTCTCCTGAAATAAGGGAAAGAAGAGGAACTCTGTGGTGACCTGGAAGAAGAGGTTATCATTTGGAAAACCCAAGATGGGGGAAGTTTCTTTGGCTCATCACTGAAATGAATAATCAGAGGAAATCAGTTTGTGTATGTGTCCAATGAGCAACAAATCTCTCTCTGAAACCAACAAGAACCTTCCTGAGTGGTAACCATTTACCTTTACTCTAGAGCCTGGTGGAAATTCATAAATATTAAATTCTGTGCACAGTGTAAGAATTGCCTGATACTGGTGAACTTAGAGGAGTGAGAAGTAAGATTGGACTGTGAAATAAAGAACTTTCCTGAACATATAAATATTGCATGCACGTGGTTAGTATTAGAAGGGGGTTTTAGGTTAAAGTCAATAGTGATAAGATAATTAAAAGCAAATTTTGTCTAAGTAACCATTCGTCTTGGTGGTTTTCTATTGCTGCTAGGATTTGGGGTCCTCTGGACTCATAACAGTAGGAAAAGCCTACTCATATCCATTCTGTTTGCACCTCTCATAATCTTGTAAACCTCTGTCAAATCTCTCCTCTTTAATTTTCACTCCAAGGAATGAAGTCCTAACCTCTTTAATCTTTCCCTGTAACTCCAAAACTTCAACATAACATCCCTACTGCTATACTCAATACTTTGATTTAGAATGGCTAAGATACCAAAAGCTTTCTTTACAACCCTGTCCACATGATGCCACCTTCAGGGAATAATGTATTTGAATTCCCAGATCTCTCTGCTCCTCCACACTCCACAGTGCCCTATCATTAACTGTGCACCTCCTTCCTTGGTTTGTCCTTTCAAAATGCATCACCTCACACTAGCCTGCATTAACCTCCATCTGCCATTTATTGGCCCAGTCTCCCAGTTGGTCCAGATCCCTCTGCAAGCTTTGAAAATCTTTCTTTCTGTCCACAACACCTCCTAGCTTTATGTCATCAGCAAACTGGCTGATCCAATTCACCACATTAATATCCATATGATTGATACAGACAAAAAACAACAAAGGTTCCAATACAGACCCCTGAGACACAACCACTAGTCACAGGCCTCCACGTTGAGAAGCAACCATCCACTACCTCTCTGACTTCTCCCACTCAGCCAATTTCAAATTCAGTTTACAACCTTTCCTTGAATGCCCAGTGTCTTAACCTTCTGAACTAACCTCCCATGTGGGACTTCGTCAAAGGCTTTACTTATGTCCACGTAGACAACATCTACAGCCGTTCCTTCATCTATCTTCCTGGTAACCTCCTCGAAAAAAATCTCAACAAGATTCGTAAAACACATCACAAAAGTTACATAATAGCTTTATCTGCTTCAAAGGCTCCAGTGCTTCCTCATTCTTAATCACTAGAGTCTCCATAATGACCCTCTTTGCTTCCTTTACCCTGCACAATTCAATATCCTTCTCCTTAGTGAATACTGAAGAAATGAAATTGTTCAAGATCTCCCCCATCTCTTTTGGCTCCACACACAGTTGTCCGCTTTGATTCTCTTGGGGACTGATTTTATCCCACTTTCCCCTTTTCTATTAACATATTTGTAGAAACCATTTTGATTTATTTTCACCCTACTTGCTACAGCCACCTTGTACCTTTTAGCTCTTCTAATTTCTTTCTTAAGATTCTAATTATATTCAATGTATTCACCAAACATCTCCTTTATTCCTTCTTTTTTATATATATTGAATGTCTCCCTCTTTTTCAAACTGTTTCCAATATCCCTTGAAAACCATGGCTCTCTCAAACTTTTAACTCTGCCTTTTAACCTAACTGGAATATAAAGATTTTGTAGACTCAAAATCTCCCCTTTAAAGGATCTTCACTTCTCTACTACATCCTGCACATAAAACAAATTGTCCTAATCCACTCCTTGTAAATCCTTTTGCATCTCCTCAAGTCTAGCTTTTCCCCACTCGAAAACCTCAACCCCAGGCCCTGACCTATCCCTTTCCATAATTACATTGAAGCTAATGGCACCATGATCACTGGACCCGAAGTGCTCCAGACCAGATACCTCCGTCACCTGATCTATCTCATTCCCCAACAGTAGATCCAACACTGACCCTTCCCTAGTCGGTACCTTTATGTATAGCTGTAGAAAACTATCCTGCACACATTTTACAAACTCCAACCCATCCAGCCCTATCACAGAATGCGTTTCCCAATCTATATCTGGAAAATTAAAACCTCCCACAATCACAACCCTGTGCTTATTACAAATCTCTGCGATCTCCTTACAAATTTGCTCCTCTAGTTCTCATTTCCCATTAGGTGGTCTATAATACACCCCTAGAAGAGTAACTACCCCTTTCCCATTCCTCAATTCAACCCCTTGATGATCCCTCTAATCTATCCTGCCTGAGCACCGCTGTAATATTTTCTCTGACAAGCAAGGCAATGCGCCCCCTCTTGTCCCTCCGATTCTATGAATGAAATCCAGGAATAGTTGGCTGCCAATCACACCCCTCCTGAAGCAATGTTTCGCTAATCACTACCACGTCATACTGCTGAGTGTCAATCCCCACCCTCAGCTCATCCACCTTCCACACAATGCTCCGAGCATTAAAATAGATGCATTTCAGACATTTCCCACTTCTCACTGTTTGTACCCATCTTTACAAACAACTCCATTATGTTCTTTTTCTATCATCTCCCCTCCATCTTCGTACCAAGCATCTCCCTTCTTTATCACCTGCCTTTGCACACTCAAACACTGTCTACAAGTTTTCTCGGTTGGCAATTAACCTCTCCATGCTGTTCTCTTCCGTTTTGTTCCCTCCCCCCAAACATTCTAGTCTAAAGTCTCCTGAGTAGCCTTGGTCAGTGTCCTCACCAGAGTCCAGGTCCCCCTGGGATTCAAGTGCAACCCGTCCATCCTGTACAGATCACATTTACCCCAAAAAGGTCCTAGTGTTACAGAAACTTGTATCCCTGCCCTTTGCTTCATGCCTTCAGCCACGCATTTATCCTCCACCTCATTCTATTCCTGCTCTCACTATCACGTGGTCCAGGCAGTAATCCCAAGGTGACTCCCTTTGCAATCCTTCCTTTTAGCTCCCACCTAACTCCGTGTGCTCACTTTTCAGGTCCTCCTCTCTTCCTCCCTACCTTATTGGTACTTTCATGTACCATGATCTCTGGCTCATCTCCCTCCCAATTTAGGATGTCTTGGACATGAGCAGCAACATCCTGGACTATGGCACCTGGGAGACAAACCACCATCTGGTTCTCCTTACTGCATCCACAGAATCCCCTATCTGTCCTCCCAACTATTGAGTCCCTATGACTACTGCCCTTCTCTTCCTTTCTCTCCCCTTCTGGCCCATAGGGGCTGACCCTGTGCCAGAGGTACAGCCACTGTTGCTTTCCCTAGCTAGATGGTCCCCCCAACAGTACTCAAAGAGGATTACAGCCACAGGGGTCCTCTCTAGCACCTTACTCTTCCCCTTCCCTCTCCTAACTATGACTACTCTCCTCCTCCCGTGGGCCTGGTGTGACCACCTGGCTGTAACTCCTGTCTATGATGTCCTCACTCTCCCTGACCAGAGTGAGGTCATCGAGCTGCAGCTCCAGTTCCCTTATACAGCCCCTGAGAAGCCGCAGCTCAGCATACCTGGCACAGATATGGATGTCCGTGAGGCTAGAAGACTTCAGGACCTCCCACATCCGACACTGAGAACAGGAAACTGCCCTCACACTCATCCTTTCTCTCTTGACTGCAGTGGAAAAAAATTAAAAAAAACAAATAAATAACTAACCAGCCTTATCTTAATGTAAACAACCTCGAACTCAGCCTCTGCTAAACGAAGCCTCACGAGCCAAAGCCTCTAAGCCCCACTCCTTCACTGGCCACCCCTTTACCTTACCCTCCTTTTATTGGCCCTCTACCAATGAACCCCGTCACTCTCTTCTCGCCCCTCCTCCACTGGATACCTCCAACTCCTCCGGAGCCTCGCCCAATCAGCTGATGTATAATATTATAGTGGACTAATCTATATCTCACATTGACAAGCTTAGTCATACTCTCCCTACATATAGATCTCCAACCATCTCGATCAATGCAGATCTCAATCAATTATTATCCCCAAATCTTTTTCCCATTTTAATCTCAATTTATGAATATCTAATTGAGGCATCTTACTTTGGTATAAATTAGACATTTATGAAATATATCTTTTGTACAACCTGTAAACAAAATTTTATTTTTTTAGTAATCTTAAAGTATGTGCAAAATTGTCCAATATTAAACCCTTAACTTGATAATAACAAAAAAGGGTATTATTTGGAATTTCATATTTTCTTTCATTCATTGAAAAGAAATGAAATAACCAACTTCATAACAATCTTGTACAGTTTTAATTCATTTCTGATTCCATGTTTTCAAAACTTGATTATTTAGAGTAAAAGGAAGAAGTTTATTCTGATATAAAGGTGAAAATTTTCGCTGTGTACCTATCTCATCATTTATCTGTTCCGTAATTCAATTAAATGTCTCAAAATAGACTTACACGGAAGGTAAAGATTTACCCAGAAAAGAGGAAAGTAAAAAAGATAAACAGTGAATAGATAGAGAATATTTTGATGAACAAATGAAGACATTAAAAGACATTTTAACAATAGAATTGAACACAGTAAAAATAAAAATGGAAAATTTTTATAGGAAAAAGAACAGATGAAGTGGATGAAAGTCAGACAGCTGTGGAATTAGAAATTAATGAACTAAAAGAAAAGCTGAAAGATAGAGACAAAGAAATTAAAGAGATACAAGATTGTTAATTCAAAAAGTTGATGTGTTAGAGAATTATAGCAAAGAACTAATATAAAAATAGCAGGTGTACAAGAAGGTGAATAAGGATCAGACATAAAGGGATTCATAAAAAGTTGGATCCCACAAGTCTTGGAAGGAGAATAACTACAAGACAAAATAGAAATTGAAAGAGCTCATAGAACATCAGCACCAAAGTCTTATTCAAACCAAGAACCACGTTCCATATTAATAAAGTTACTAAGACACACAATGAGAGAAAAAAATATTAGAGCAGGTAAAGGATAAAGTAAAAAAAAACAACCACTGGAATATAAAGGGCAAAAAAATATTTTTCTATCCAGACATCAGCTTCGAGCTCTTAAAGAAACAGAAAGAATTTAACTCAACAAAGCAGATATTATGGAAGAAAGGCTATAATTTAACTCTACAACATCCAGCAATATTAAAAGTATTCATTCCTGGGGAAGGAAATAGACTGTTCTCAGACCCAAAGGATGTTCATTACTTTGCTGAACAATTGCTGAACAGACAATGAAATGAGAAGTATTAAAAAAAGACTATCAAAATAATGTATAGAAATAAATTGTAAAGATAATAATGTAAATATAAAGATGAAGAAAAAAGATCAGAAAAAATGGGAAAAAAAGCTTTGTTACATTTTTGGAAAATATATAGTGTTTCTCTGGTGGGGGGCTAGTGAGGGAAAAAGAACTGCTACTGCAAAATCTGTTGAATCTTGTGATTATTACCGCAACCCAAATAGATAAGAGAATTGTGATTATCTGGCAAGGAGTCAAAGACAGCCTAATACAGTGGGGGGGGGGGGGGGGGACTCTCACTATTTAGGGTAGGAATATTTTATGTGTTAATTTTAGTAGGGGTTTCTAGGATAATTTGTTTTTTTTTAACCGTGTTATCATGTATTGAGATGTGCAAAAATATTTTAAAAAATATTGGAATAAAAAGAGATGGAAGAGTTGAAGAGATGGGAGAGAATTTAAAAAAGAGGTATAAGATGGGTACATTAAATTTCATGACTGTAAATATTAATGGAATACACAATCAATTTAAAAGGAAGAGGTTACTGACATTACAAAAAAAGAGAAAATCGACATTGCTTTTGTACAAGAAATACACTTAACTGAGATAGAACCCAGTAAGTTGAAGAGAGACTGGATCAGCCATGTAGTGGCATCATCATACAATTCAAAATCCAGGGGAATATCTATATTAGTCAACAAAAATCTACCAATCAATATAAAAGAAATAACAGATCCAGCAAGTAGATACGTAATGACAAAGTATCAGATTTATTCTGAATTTTGTAATTTACTAAACATCTCTTCTTTTTCTTTTCTTTCTTTCTTCTTTGGCTTGGCTTTGCAGATGAAGATTTATGGAGGAGTATGTCCATGTCTGCTGCAGGCTCGTTGGTGACTGACAAGTCTGATGCGGGACAGGCAGGCACGGTTGCAGCGGTTGCAGGGGAAAATTGGTGGGTTGGGGTTTGGTGTTGGGTTTTGCCTCCTTTGTCTTTTGTCAGTGAGGTGGACTCTGTGGTCTTCTTCAAAGGAGGTTGCTGCCCGCCGAACTGTGAGGCGCCAAGATGCACGATTGGAGGCGAGATCAGCCCACTGGTGGTAGTCAATGTGGCAGGCACCAAGAGATTTCTTTAAGTAATCCTTGAACCTCTTCTTGGGTGCACCTCTGTCTCAGTGGCCAGTGGAGAGCTCGCCATAGAACACGATGTTGGGAAGGCAATGGTCCTCCATTCTGGAGACGTGACCCACCCAGCACAGTTGGATCTTCAGCAGCGTGGATTCAATGCTTGCGGACTCTGCCAGCTCGAGTACTTCGATGTTGGTGATGAAGTCACTCCAATGAATGTTGAGGATGGAGCGGAGACAGCGCTGATGGAAGCGTTCTAGGAGCCGTAGGTGATCTATGCATCTAATAAAGACCAACTCTTCATGCAAAACATCTTCCTAATGATAGCAGATACACAAGGACATATTTTGCTTGGAGGAGATTTCAACTTCAACCTGGACCCAATGATGGTCAAAACTGGGAAGACAATTAACAATAAGAATAAAGTAACTAAATTTTCTGCTAAAAGCAATGGAGGATATGAAACAAATCGATATATGGAGGAAACAACACCAAAAAGAGAGATAATAGTCATACTACTCAAATAGATATAAGACCTACTCAAGAATTGACATTTTTGTTATTAGCACAGATCCAAGGAAGAGTTTTAAAAAATGGAATATAAAGCAAGATTATTATCAGATCACTGTAATGGAAGATTTAAACTTTTTAAAAAACTTTTGCAGCCTTTGCTTCTGCTTGTGTTTTAGAATCAGCAGACATAAGTTAAATTCCACCGAGGGGCCAGAGATGCTGTTATCTGACGAAGGGACATCTGTGTACCAAGAACATTTAATCTTCCTGCTTGTTTTGGTCACAGACTGTCAGAGGCCTAGCCTTGATGCAAAATAAACAATTGTATTCAAAGTGATAAGCTGAAAATTATGTTATTCAATAGAAGCCTAGCATGCTAGCTTGCTCGCTTATCTTTCTTGCTGTGCTGGGAATAGGTGCTTGGGTAAGCAGTTTTTGGGTAATATAAGCCATGGTCCCGCTGCTGAAGTTTGAGACTCTCCGAGAGGTGGCAACATCTCTCAGCAAGAAGAAGAACTTTTAGTCCCGGTCGGGGGAGGTGCAGAAGCTGCTATCAGTGCCCTGACAACCTACTACAAGTGTGCAGTCGTTGCCTCACTTCGGCAGTTGGGACCAGTCCAGGCATTGATAAGTAGAGTTGGGAAGGGCTTGCATATTGTAGTTTGAAATCAGCTTTTGAATTTGTAATAAACATTTGTATAAACTGAAATGCTCTTGGTGTGTGTGTATCTATTTTCTTTCGGTAGCTCGAACACTGTGACCAATCTAAAATGAACAAAATGAGAGGTATAAGTTTATCCAAGACAATCACTCTCCCCTGTTATTAACAATCAAATTAGAGGATGCCCCGTGTCGCCGAGAATATTCTCCCAGAATCACAGTGCGGCTTTCGCGCAAACAGAGGAACTACTGACATGGTCTTTGCCCTCAGACAGCTCCAAGAAAAGTGCAGAGAACAAAACAAAGGACTCTACATCACCTTTGTTGACCTCACCAAAGCCTTCGACACCGTGAGCAGGAAAGGGCTTTGGCAAATACTAGAGTGCATCGGATGTCCCCCAAAGTTCCTCAACATGATTATCCAACTGCACGAAAACCAACAAGGTCGGGTCAGATACAGCAATGAGCTCTCTGAACCCTTCTCCATTAACAATGGCGTGAAGCAAGGCTGCGTTCTCGCACCAACCCTCTTTTCAATCTTCTTCAGCATGATGCTGAACCAAGCCATGAAAGACCTCAACAATGAAGACGCTGTTTACATCCGGTACCGCACGGATGGCAGTCTCTTCAGTCTGAGGCGCCTGCAAGCTCACACCAAGACACAAGAGAAACTTGTCCGTGAACTACTCTTTGCAGACGATGCTGCTTTAGTTGCCCATTCAGAGCCAGCTCTTCAGCGCTTGACGTCCTGTTTTGCGGAAACTGCCAAAATGTTTGGCCTGGAAGTCAGCCTGAAGAAAACTGAGGTCCTCCATCAGCCAGCTCCCCACCATGACTACCAGCCCCCCCACATCTCCATCGGGCACACAAAACTCAAAACGGTCAACCAGTTTACCTATCTCGGCTGCACCATTTCATCAGATGCAAGGATCGACAACGAGATAGACAACAGACTCGCCAAGGCAAATAGCGCCTTTGGAAGACTACACAAAAGAGTTTGGAAAAACAACCAACTGAAAAACCTCACAAAGATAAGCATATACAGAACCGTTGTCATACCCACACTCCTGTTCGGCTCCGAATCATGGGTCCTCTACCGGCATCACCTACAGCTCCTAGAACGCTTCCACCAGCGTTGTCTCCGCTCCATCCTCAACATCCATTGGAGCGCTTTCATCCCTAATGTCGAAGTACTCGAGATGGCAGAGGTCAACAGCATCGAGTCCACGCTGCTGAAGATCCAGCTGCGCTGGGTGGGTCACGTCTCCAGAATGGAGGACCATCGCCTTCCCAAGATCGTGTTATATGGCGAGCTCTCCACTGGCCACCGTGACAGAGGTGCACCAAAGAAAAGGTAGAAGGACTGCCTAAAGAAATCACTTGGTGCCTGCCACATTGACCACCGCCAGTGGGCTGATATCGCCTCAAACCGTGCATCTTGGCGCCTCACAGTGTGGCGGGCAGCAACCTCCTTTGAAGAAGCCCGCAGAGCCCACCTCGCTGACAAAAGGCAAAGGAGGAAAAACCCAACACCCAACCCCAACCAACCAATTTTCCCCTGCAGCCGCTGCAACCGTGTCTGCCTGTCCTGCATCGGACTTGTCAGCCACAAATGAGCCTGCAGCTGATGTGGACTTTTACCCCCTCCATAAATCTTCGTCCGCGAAGCCAAGCCAAAGAGAGAGAGGATGCCCCACCAAAGACATATAGATGGAGACTAAATCCTACACTGTTAAAAAGACAAGATTTCAAAGAATATATTGAACATCAAATTAAAATGTACTTCGAGATAAATATGGAATCAGTAAAAGATAAATTCATTTTATGGGATCAATGAAGGCCTTTATTAGAGGACAAAAAAAAAGAATATAATTGGGAAATAGAAGAGTTGGAAAAAGAGATAACAATCATAGAAAAGGAATTAGTGGAAAGAGAAGATACAGAGAAAAAGGGAGAACTGGCAGAGAAAAAAGTTAAAATATGAAGCATTACAAAAGCATAAAGTAGAGAAAAATATAATGAAAACAAATCAAAAATATTTTGAACTGGGAGAGAAAACACACAAAATATTGGCCTGGCAACTTAAAACAGAACAAGCTAAAAGAACCATTCTAGCGACAAGAAAAGATGATAAGTAGATCACATATAATCCATTGGAGAGTAATGAAAATTTTCAAAGATTCTATAAACAATGATACCAAACTGAAAATAAAGAAAAAATGACAAAATTAATGAATTTTCATCTAACATTGAACTACCACATCTAAAAATAGAAGAACAAAATAAACTGTCAGAACCTTTTAAGACTGAAGAAATACAGGATATATTAATAAAACTACCAAACAATAAAACACCAGGTGAAGATGGATTCCCTATAGAGTTTTATAAAGTTTTTAGGGATCTATTAATCCCTCCCCTCCTAGAAGTAATGATTCAAGTAGAAGAGACCCAAAACTTACCAGAATCATGTAAAACACCAATAATTTCAGTAATTCCGAAAGAGGGAAAAGACCCGCTATTGCCATCTTCATACAGACCGATATCATTATTGAATACAGATTATAAATTAATAGCAAAATTACTAGCAAACAGACTGTGTACCAAAACTAGTAAGGCAAGATCAAACTGGATTTGTTAAAAAAAAAAGATGGGCACCTGATAATGTTTGTAAACTTATTAATTTAATTCATGCAGCACAAATAAATAAAACACCAATGGTAGCTGTTATGTTAGATGCAGAGAAAGCCTTTGATAGGCTAGAGTGGAATGATTTGTTTCAAGTCTTACAGAAATTTAAACTAACGGAAAAATGAATTAACTGGATTAGAGCATTATATAATGAACCATTAGCAAAGGTAGTAATAAATGGATATGTATCAGATCACTTTAAATTAAGCAGGGCAACAAGACAGGGATGCCCAACTTCACTGTTCACTTTGGTTATTGAACCACAAGTGGAAAAAGGAATAAAAATAAAAGAGAAACAATATAAAATCAGCCTATTAGCAGATGATATCATAGTTTATTTAACAGAACCAGATAAGTCAATACAAAAATTACATATTACACTGAAAGAGTATGGAGAGATAGCAGGGTACAAGATTAAAACCAATGAAAGGGAAGATATGCCAATAAATAAAGTTGATTATTCAGAATTTAAAAAGGAAACCCTTTTTAAATGGCAATCTCAGGTGATACGTTACCTTGATATCAAAATAGATAACAACCTAAAACATTTATACAAATTAAACTATGAACCATTAATTAAAAAATATAGTAAGATTGGGAGAATTGGAAATAATTATTGTTAACTTTAATAGGAAGAGTAAACTGTATTAAGACGAATGTGTTCCCACGAGTACAATATCTATTCCAAACTTTTCCAAATCCCCTGACAGAATTTTTTTTTTACAAAAGTGAAGAAAACAGTAAGGAAATTTTTATGGAAAGGTAATGAATCAAGAATAGCACTAGAAAAATTAACATGGAGGGTTACAGTTACCAAACTTCAAAAATTACTACAGGGCAGCCAGTTAAGGTACTTATCAGATTTTTATCAGAGAGGAGAAAAACCGGACTGGACTAAGAAAGAATTAGACAAATTGGGATAAAATATCCCAGAACACATACTTTATAAATGGGATGAAAATTGGTGCAATATACCAATTCACCAGTACTACATCACATACTTAAATTATGGAAAAGAATACACCTGGAAGAAAAAAAAGATAAATGATCAAATACCAAAAATGATATTAACACAAAACCCATGAATCCCTTTTACAATAGACAATTTATTTTTTAAGGAATGGGATAGAAAAGGAATCAAGAAAATAGAAGATTGCTTTTTGGGAAATAATTTATTAACATTTGAGCAATTAAAAGATAAATATGGAAAAACACAAGGCACAATGTTTACATATTACCAATTGAAAACTTACTTAAAGATAAACTGGGAAATAGCTTGAGATTACCAGAAAGTAGCAACTATGAATATTTAATCACAGATTTAATGATAATTTAAAAAATTATTACCAAAATACACATCAAATTGCAATATAAGGAAGAGGATGAAATAAACTATAAACCCAAACAAAGTTGGGAAAAAGATTTAAACAGAGAAATAAAGAATGAAACAAGGGAGAAGTTATGTACAGGAACAATGATGAACACGATAAATAGTAGATTATGTATGATTCAATATAACTGGCTACACAGATTATATATTATCCTCAGAAATTAAAAGAGTAGGACCCAACTGCATCGGATAGATGCTTTTGTTGTAAACAAGAGAATGGATCAACACTACATGCAATTTGGACATGCTCCAAAGTAAAACCTTTCTGGGAAGATCTAAACCTAATATTAAAAAAAAATCACAAAAACATAATATACCAAAAGATCCCAAAAAAATTCTGTTAAATAATATGAGACAAAAAATTAGGACTAAAATTAGACAGAGCCCAAATAAGATTTATTATGATAGCGCGGGCAGTAGCAAAAAAATGTATTATGACAACCTGAAAAATAGAAACAAACCTTAAAATGCCACAGTGGTTTACAGAAATAAACAAGTGTATTCCATTAGAAAAAAATTGCATACAATCTGAAAGACAAGTGTACATTATTTGAACAAATTTGGGAACCGTACATAAAATATGTTGGAGAATGCTGACCACAAACCCCCATCTCTTAAAACAACATAATTCTAAGCACAATAAGATTTAAATATGTGAAAGTGGATAATACAACATTTTTTCTTTTTTGCTTTTTGTTATTTCTTTGTTTTTTGTGTTTTATTATTTATTGATTTTTGAAGGGGGTGGGGAAGGAGAGAGGGATGAAAGGGGGGAAGGGGGGAAAGAGGAAACATCACTGTGTATATATTGATAATGATCATTTGTGGATGTTGTTTTTGATATGACTCAGTGCATCATTATTAATAATTAATAACTTTAGTATTCCATTTATAGATAAATTGTGCCATATTTTTCTCACTCAATATTATCCCATATTAACAGATTATCCAAATCAAACATTCTATTAATAAACCTCAATTGTTCTGCTTTATAATAATTTTGAAAATTCAGAAATTGTAAAACTCACAATTCATATTTCCAAGTTAATTTTTGTTGGGATACTCCAACCATTTAACCTTTCCACAAAAATGTTCTAATTATAGAATTCAAATCTTTAAAACATTTCTGAGGAACTTTACAAGGAATTGATTGCAAAAGATATGGATTTGTATGAAAAATATTCATCTTAATACAATTATCTCTACCTATTAATGTTTTAGGTAAATCTTTCCATCTATTTAGATCATCTTTAATTTTATGAAATAAAGGTAAATAATTTAACTTATATAAATGATCGAAACCATTATCAATTCTAATGACTAAATATTTGATTTGATCTGACCATTTAAATTGAACAATTTCCTTACATTGAGTGTAATTACCATCAATCAATGGGATAGTATCACTTTTATTGCAATTAATTTTATAACCTGATATTACTCCATATTGTTTCATTCTCTTGTACAATGGATCTTAATGAAATTTGTGGTTCTATAAAATAAATCAAAACATCATCAGCAAATAAATCAATCTTAAATTCTTCAGAATTATCTCTAATACCCTAAATATTACCCTCCTGTCTTATCAATTGTGCTTAAGGTCCAATAACTAATACAAACAGTGTTGGGGACAAAGGCGATCCTTGTCTAGTAGATCCGTTAATAGAAATTATGATGATATTTGGCCATTCGTCACCACTTTGGCAGAACAGTTTTTATATAAAGATTTAATCCAACTAATAAACATTGGTCCAAACCTAAATTTTTCAACACTTTAAATAAGAAACTCCATTCTAACCTATCAAATGCCATTTCCCCATCAAATGATCAGACCATCAGTAAGTTCTTCTGAGAAGTAGGAATCAAACTAATTAATTTTGCAATATTGTCTGAAGAATAATGATTTTTCATAAATCCTGACTGATCCAAATGAATTAAACTTGGTAAGTACTTTGCCAATCTATTTGATAAAAACTTAACTACAATTTTATAATCAACATTTAACAAAGAAATAGGCCTATCTGATTCAGTTTTTAATGGGTCTCTATCTTTCTTGAGAATGACTGTTATAATTGAATTAGGAAAAGAATCTGGTAAAGAATGAACCTTCCCTGCTTGTTTCAACACATCCATTAAAAAAGGCAATAATAAATCCTGAATTTTTCAATAAAATTCCAACGTAAATCCATCTTCACCATGAGACAGACCATTCGGCATTGACTTAAGTGCATCTATAATTTCTCTAAATGTAAAAGGGAAATCTAACTCATCACAACCTCGAGTATTAAAAAAATGTAGCTGATGTTCAGGTAAAAGATATCACACGCATGCACGGAGATCTGTGCATGTGTGGTCAATCTTGTAGTTCCAACAGATGAAGCTGCCTTTTTCTGTTGCCAGTGCCATCTTCCTCAGTTCCACGGGGAGGTGGCGCTGGAGTAACCTGAAACTTTGCTGGGAATTGCCAAGTCAATCTCGGAGGGAGAGGAAGCGAGTCCCCAAGATCCACTTCTAAGGTAGGCCCCAATTCCTCAGTACTTGTCATTTCTTTCAGATTCGTTTTCTTCATTGTCTGTGTCCTCATTTTGTTTTTCATAGTTGCAATTATAATATGTTTTAAAAAGTTTTAATACTGTTGTTTTATTTTAAAAAAATATCTGCAGTCATGTTGTGACAGAGTATGATTTTGGGAGATAAATTGGGAAAGGTTTCCACATCCTTTCCAAGAGATTTTGAGAGTGCCCAAGAGACTTCACTAATGGATTGTTGTTTACAAAAAGCAACAGATGAAAGAACACGTTGGAGCTGTCTTCTGTCTGGAGTGGAGCTTGCTGTTCTCAGAGAGTCATGTGATTTTGCAAGCAGAAAGAGTCAAACAGGTTTCTCTCTGAGAGAGAGAGAGAGAGAGAGAGACACACACACACACACACACACACACACACACACACACACACACACACACACACACACACACACAGACAGATCAGTTCTACAGTATTACAGGCAGCAACAGCAGTTGTGACTGGAACAGGACAAGCTGACAAGCTTGTAGAAAACCCCATTTGGAAGACAGGTTGTGAGTGCTTAGTTCAGTCTGGTTGGTCAAAGCCCTCATGCAAGAGGAGAGGACAGGCAGTCTAATGTTTCACATGGAATGTGAAAAACAAGAAGGAACTCTGTGGTGACCTGAAAGAAATAGGTTCTCATCCGGAGAACCCTGAGGGGGAAAGTTTCTTCAGCAAGACACTGAAATGGCTGGGTGTCTAGTGCTTTTATTAGGGAATGATTTGGCAGAGGATAAAGTTGGGTCAGTTTTGAGATTAACAAATTGGCCTATAAAGGATGACATTGAAGAGGATTGTGAGATATATCTTGCATGTGATGGAACAAGGTTTTTGTCTATGAAAATGTTGAGAGCTGAAGAAGATCCAGTTGATAGAGACTTGCTCAGTGGTTCTGAAATAGGTTTGAAAGAGCAGGGTCATTGTGAGAGTGAGGATTTCTCTTTGTCAAGGGAAGAGTTAATTCAACAACAGAAAACCAGATACAGATCATGTTGACTTAAAGGACAAAGCAGTAAGTGAACAGGAGATTAAAGAAATGGCTTGTGGATATTACTTGAGGGGTGATTTGTTGATGAGGAAATGGAGACCTCTTGATATTCCTGCTAATGAAGAGTTGGGGGGGGGGGGTGATTCATCAGGTAGTTGTTCCTAGAAATTACCAAATGAAATTTTAAATCTAGCCCATAGTACACCTTTGGGTGGTGATCTTGGTGTAAAGAAAACCATGAATAAGATTTTGAAACAATTTTTCTGCCCTGGTTTGAGCTGTAAATTGCTGCCAGACATCTCACTTCTGACTGGTTGTGGGGAAACCTATCCAGGGTCATCCAGTAGCTCCATTGTACCCTATTCCTGTTGTTGGGGAACCTTTCACTAGGGTTATTGTAGATCGTGTAGGTCGCCCACTGAAAACTAAGTCTGGGAATCAGTACTTATTAACAATTATGTGTACAGCGTCAAGATTTCCAGAAGCTATACCATTAAGAAATATTAAAGCTAAAACAGTGGTAAAGGTTCTGGAAAGATTTTTCACAGTTTTTGGATTATCTAAAGAGATCCAGAGTGTTCAAGGATCTAATTTTATGTCTGGGTTGTTTCAACAATTAATTTGAGTTGGGAATAAAACAGATCACTTCATCTGTGTACCATCCTGAAACTCAGGGAGCTTTGGAAAAATTTAATTCTACTTTTAAAAATATGATGAGGATTTATTGTTTGGAGAATGGGAAAGATTGGGATGAAGGGATTCATTTATTGTAACTTGCAGGAGTCATTAGGGTTCAGCCCTTTTGAAATTGTGTTTGGACATCAGGTTAGAGGACCTTTGATCTTATTAAAAGAACAGTGGGTTAATGAGGATGTGCAGTTGAACTTGCTGGATTATGTTTCTAAATGTAAAGATAGATTACAAAAAGTGTGGACTTTGGCTCAAGAGAATTTAGAAATAGCTCAGGGTAAAATGAAGCGTTTATTTATCAGGAAAGCTCAAGTGAGGAATTTTAAGACAGGAAGTAAAGTATTAATTTTGTTCCCAACACATGACAATCCTTTGAGAGCTAAATTTTCTGGACCGTATGTAGTTAAATCAAAACTGAATGATGTTAACTATGTTGTTAACACTCCAAACTCGGTTTGTCACATAAATATGTAGAAACCATGTTATGCAGATAAGGGTAGTGGAGAACAGTCTGTATCAGAGGTGTTAGTTGTTGACAGGGTTGAGGAAGTAATGGATCATGAGATTATGGAAACAGAATCTTGTGAGGGTAACCTTAATGAAACCATGGTTCCTATGCGCCTGTCTAACTCAGCAATTCTGGAAAATTTGGAGGAAAAGTTCGGCCATCTTAAATCACAAGAACAGATGCAGTTGAAAGAATTAATTTTGAACTATACAAATTTGTTTCCAGATGTTCCAAAAAGACATCAGTGATTTACCATGATGTAGATGTTGGAGAAGCAAGTGCCATAAAACAGCCCCCATAAAGAATAAACATTCAAGAGTAAAATCATGGATCAGGAGGTGGAATTTATGTTGAAAAATGATATTGTTGGACCTTCGAACTGAGATTGGAGTTCTTCTCGTATTCTGGTACTGAAACCAGATGGAACTGGTACAGATTACAGGAAAAGTGCAGAGAATAAAACAAAGGACTATACATCACCTTTGTTGACCTCACCAAAGCCTTCGACACCGTGAGCAGGAAAGGGCTTTGGCAAATACTAGAGCACCTCGGATGCCCCCAAAGTTCCTCAACATGGTTATCCAACTGCACGAAAACCAACAAGGTCGGGTCAGATACAGCAATGAGCTCTCTGAACCCTTCTCCATTAACAATGGCGTGAAGCAAGGCTGTGTTCTCGCACCAACCCTCTTTTCAATCTTCTTCAGCATGATGCTGAACCAAGCCATGAAAGACCTCAACAATGAAGACGCTGTTTACATCCGGTACCGCACAGATGGCAGTCTCTTCAGTCTGAGGCGCCTGCAAGCTCACACCAAGACACAAAAGCAACTTGTCCGTGAACTACTCTTTGCAGACGATGCCACTTTAGTTGCCCATTCAGAGCCAGCTCTTCAGCGCTTGACATCCTGTTTGCGGAAACTGCCAAAATGTTTGGCCTGGAAGTCAGCCTGAAGAAAACTGAGGTCCTCCATCAGCCAGCTCCCCACCCATGACTACCAGCCCCCCCACATCTCCATCGGGCACACAAAACTAAAAACGATCAACCAGTTTACCTATCTCGGCTGCATTATTTCATCAGATGCAAGGATCGACAACGAGATAGACAACAGACTCGCCAAGGCAAATAGTGCCTTTGGAAGACTACACAAAAGAGTCTGGAAAAACAACCAACTGAAAAACCTCACAAAGATAAGCGTATACAGAGCCGTTGTCATACCCACACTCCTGTTCGGCTCCGAATCATGGGTCCTCTACCGGCATCACCTACGGCTCCTAGAACGCTTCCACCAGCGTTGTCTCCGCTCCATCCTCAACATCCATTGGAGCGCTTTCATCCCTAATGTCGAAGTACTCGAGATGGCAGAGGTCGACAGCATCGAGTCCACGCTGCTGAAGATCCAGCTGCGCTGGATGGGTCACGTCTCCAGAATGGAGGACCATCGCCTTCCCAAGATCGTGTTATATGGCGAGCTCTCCACTGGCCACCGTGACAGAGGTGCACCAAAGAAAAGGTACAGGACTGCCTAAAGAAATCTCTTGGTGCCTGCCACATTGACCACCGCCAGTGGGCTGATATCGCCTCAAACCGTGCATCTTGGTGCCTCACAGTTTGGCGGGCAGCTACCTCCTTTGAAGACCGCAGAGCCCACCTCACTGACAAAAGGCAAAGGAGGAAAAACCCAACACCCAACCCCAACCAACCAATTTTCCCCTGCAACCACTGCAACCGTGTCTGCCTGTCCCACATCGGACTTGTCAGCCACAAACAAGCCTGCAGCTGATGTGGACTTTTACCCCTCTATAAATCTTCGTCCGTGAAGCCAAGCCAAATAATTCAATAACTAAAACAGATGCTTATCCTAATCCGAGAATAGATGACTGTATTGATAAAATTGGCAAAGCTAAATTTCTTACTAAATTTTATTTGTTGAAGGGTTACTGGTGTGTGCCTCTAACTGGGAGAGGAAAGAAGATTTTGTCTTTTGTAACTCCATCTGGTTTTTATGAGTATAATGTGTTACTTTGTGTTAAAAAAAATGCACCTGCAACATTTCAAAGGATGATTAATTCGGTAATCCAAGGGTTAACACATAGAGGTGTTTATATTGATAACTTGATCACAAAAATTGACACATGGGAAGAAAATCTAAGGGAATTGGACAAATTGTTTGCAAGATTATCCAAAGCAAACTTAACTGTTAATTTAGCAAAGAGTCAATTTGCAAATGCCACGGTAACATACTTGGGTTATGTAGTTGGCCATGGCAAAGTTGCACCTATTCAAGCTAAGGTGAATGCAATTTCTGAGTTTCCTATTCCCAATGACAAGAAAGCAGTGAGAAGGTTTTTAGGAATGATAGGATATTCTAGGAAATTTTGCAGAAATTTTGCTGAGGTTTCTCTTCCTTTAACCAATCTTTTGAAGAAACGGGAGAAATTTGTGTGGACTAAACTTTGTTAGACAGCTTTGGAAAATTTAAAGGAGATGCTATGCCATTGCCCTGTGTTAAAATCTCCTGATTTTGACAGACCATTTTCTGTAGCAGTGGATGCCAGTGAGGGAGCAGGAGGTGCAGTTTTATTACAAAAACATAATGAAATTCACCATCCAGTTGCCTACATTTCAAAAAAACTCAATGTTCATCAAAGGAACTATTCTACTATTGAGAAAGAACTGTTGTCTGTAGTATTTGCTCTGCAGAATTTTGATGTATATCTCGGTACCTCTCAGGAACCAATTGTGATATTTACTGACCACAATCCTCTGGTTTTTAGAATAAAACGAAGAATAAAAACAGAAGATTGTTAAACTGTAGTTTGATATTACAGAATATAATCTGCAAATTAATCATATCAGAGGTACAAATAATGTGATAGCAGATTGTCAAGATATTAAAATTGAGGGAGGAGTCACGTGATGGAGTAGTGGCCAGTCAGGGAATTCCAGCCCTCTCCCGAAAAGTTTAAAAAAAACACACAAAGCACAAAGGTACAAGATTAAAATTTATAATAAAGTAAAAATAAAGGTGAGAAGAAAATGGCAGCGAAGAGAGAAAAGTCGAAAACAACGGGAAGAAAAGAGGAAGAAAGAATGTCGGAAGAAGAAGGTGAAGGCCTTACCTGTCCGAAGAGGCCCGCCGCGGAGAGAGAAGTTCGCTCCCGCAGGTCAGTGGAAGTCCCGGGCTCGGGACTACAAAAATGGCTCACAGAGCCGAGTAAAAGTGCGCAACCGCGCATGAAAAAAAAACACACTGACGGGAGGGGGGAACAGCTGCGGAGTCGATCTCCACAGCTGAGAGAGACACCTGCAGCACAGCAGCAGGTGCAGAACACAGACAATAACGACAACAAGAAAGAAGAGGGTAAAAAGAAAACAAGGAAACAACAGATGGTCAATCCAGAGGAAGAAGAAGAAGAACAGAAAGAAATAGAAGAAGAAGAGAAAAGCAAGACAATGGATGTATCTTTTTTAAAGAATATATGGAATCAGTGAAAGAATGGCAATTACAAGAATTTAATGAGATAAAAAGAATTAAGAATGCAGAAGAAAAAATGAATAAAATGGAAGTGGCCATATCAGAGATAGGAAAAAGAGTGGAAAATATGGAAAAACGAGAAATAATTGTAGATATGGAAGTAGAGGAATTAAAAGAGAAATTAGAAGAATCTAATAAAAAAGTTAGAGGCACATGAGCTGTTAGCTCAGAAGATAGATAATGGAAAACTATAATAGAAGAAATAATATAAAGATAGTGGGCCTTAAGGAAGATGAAGAAGGCAAGAATATGAGAGAATTTATAAAAGATTGGATCCACAGGGTCCTAGGAAGACCAGAATTACAGGAAGAAATGGAAATAGAGAGGGCACATAGAACACTAGCCCCAAAACCACAACCGCAGCAAAAACCAAGATCCATTTTAGAAAATTCTTAAGATATACAACAAGAGAAAATATATTGGAGAAAGCAATGAAGAAAGTAAGAGAAGACAAAAAGCCACTGGAATATAAAGGTCAAAAAATTTTTTTCTATCCAGACATAAGTTTTGAACTCCTGAAGAAGAGGAAAGAGTTCAATACACAAAAATGATCTTATGGAAAATAGGATATAAATTTATGTTAAAGTACTCAGCGGTACTTAAAATAATTATTCCAGGGCAACAAAACAGACTATTCTCGGATCCAGAGGAAGCACGAAAATTTGCAGAACAACTACAAAACAGGCAGAGAGATGAAGACATGTAATGAGAGTAAAAATGACCACGAACTATATGTATGTGTGTATATATATAGTGTGTATACATGAATGTATCCGTATTTAGAGGAAAATATATAGAGTATAGACAAGAATTAATAAGGGAAGGAAAGGGAATAGAGGGAATAAGAGGGAATTGAAAGAGTGACCTTTGTTACATATGAAAACTGAAATTTTTTCTGGGGGTCTGGGTGGGGAGGAGGTACGGTCACTACAAAATCAGCTGACGTTTGCGAGTGAATTCGCAAATCCAAATGGAGAGGGGAGATGTGGTTGTCCGACAAGGGATAAAGGGCAACTCAGGAGGGGGAGGGGAGAATGGGGTTAAATAAGTTTTAAATAGGAGAATAAGGAAAATGTTTGATGTTTTAGAAATGTTGTCTTATAAAGTGTTCAAAACAAGAAAGCAGAAATGGATAAGAAGGAAAGGTGATGATGGAGAAACGGAAAGGGAAGATAAACAAAGTATGAAATGGCTACGCTGAACTATATGATTTTAAATATTGACGGAATACATAACCAAATCAAAAGGAAGAAACTGCTAAATTTACTGAAAAAAGAAAAAATTGATATAGCATTTGTGCAAGAAACACATTTAACTGAATTGGAGCACAAGAAATTAAAGAGAGATTGGGTAGGACACGTAACAGCAGCGTCGTATAATTCAAAAGCAAGAGTAGCTATATTAATTAGTAAAAATGTGCCAACTAAAATAGAAGAGGAAATAATAGATCCAGCAGGGAGATATGTAATGATAAAATGTCAGATATATTTGGAGTTTTGGAATCTACTCAATGTATATTCACCTAATGAAGAAGATCAAAAGTTTATGCAAAATATTTTTTTGAAGGTAGCAGATACACAAGGGAACATATTAATAGGAGGGGATTTCAACCTGAATTTGGATTCAAATACGGACAAAACTGGGAAAAAATTAACAGAAAGAACAAAGTAACCAAATTTATAATTAAATCGATGGAAGAAATGCAACTTTTGGATATATGGAGGAAACAACACCCAAAGGAAAAGGAATATTCATATTACTCGGCTAGACATAAAACATACTCAAGAATAGACCTATTTCTGTTATCAGCTCGTATGCAAGATATTTTTTTTTATTATATAAATTTTTTTATTTTTCACACCATAAATCACAATAGCCATGATATACACTTTTTCTTTTCCACACATTTATAGTGATTTTTTCTCCCCCCCCCCACTCCTCCCAAGCCACCCCCCCACCCCCCCCCTCTCATCCATTTTAGGTATACAATCTAGGTTGCATTAATTCAGTCAGACAATGTTGTCATTCAACAAAAATACACCAGAAATTCTACTGAGTCCATTCTTTTCTTTTCTTCTCCTTCCATCAACTTAGGTAATGTTTGTTCCCGGTAGGTTTTCGCTATTGTATTTAATGTAAGGCTCCCATACTTGTTCGAATATTTCAATATTATTTCTTAAACTATATGTTATTTTTTCTAATGGAATACATTTATTCATTTCTATATACCATTGTTGTATTTTCAAATTATCTTCCAATTTCCAGGTTGACATAATACATTTTTTTGCTACGGCTAGGGCTATCTTGACAAATCTTTTTTGTGCATCTTCCAAGTCAATTCCAAATTCTTTATTTTTTATGTTACTTAGGAGAAAGATCTCTGGATTCTTTGGTATATTGTTTTCTGTTATTTTATTTAATATCTGATTGAGATCATCCCAAAATTTTTCTACTCTCTCACATGTCCAGATTGCATGAATTGTTGTTCCCCTTTCTTTTTTACATCGAAAACATCTATCAGATACTGTTGGGTCCCATTTATTTAACTTTTGCGGTGTAATGTATAGTCTGTGTAACCAATTATATTGTATCATACGCAGCCTCGTATTTATTGTATTTCTCATCGTTCCAGAACATAATTTCTCCCATGTTTCCTTTTTTATCTTTATATTTAAATCTTGTTCCCATTTTTGTTTAGTTTTACCATTTGTTTCCTCATTCTCCTTTTCTTACAGTTTGATATACATATTTGTTATAAATCTTTTGATTAACATTGTATCTGTAATCACATATTCAAGGTTACTTCCCTCTGGTAAACTCAAATTGCTTCCTAATTTATCTTTCAAGTAGGATCTCAGTTGGTAATATGCCAGCGCTGTATCTCCAGTTATATTGTACTTATCTCTCATTTGTTCAAAGGATAAGAATCTGCTTCCTGAAAAACAATTTTCTATTCTTTTAATCCCTTTTTTTTCCCATTTTCTAAAGGAAAGGTTGTCTATTGTAAAAGGGAGTAGCTTATTTTGCGTCAATATTAGTTTTGGTATTTGATAATTTATTTTATTTCTTTCTACATGAATCTTCTTCCATATATTGAGGAGATGGTGTAATACTGGAGAAGTTCTATGTTGTACCAATTTTTCGTCCCATTTATATAATATGTGTTCAGGTATCTTTTCCCCTATTTTATCTAATTCTAGTCTCGTCCAGTCTGGTTTTTCCCTTGTTTGATAAAAATCTGATAGGTACCTTAATTGTGCGGCTCTATAATAATTTTTGAAGTTTGGCAATTGTAAGCCTCCTTGTTTATACCATTCTGTTAATTTATCTAGTGCTATCCTCGGTTTCCCCCCTCTCCATAAAAATCTCCTTATTATTTTCTTTAACTCTTTGAAGAATTTTTCTGTCAGTTGTATTGGCAATGCCTGAAATAAGTATAGTATCCTTGGAAAAATGTTCATTTTAATACAGTTTATCCTTCCTATCAGTGTTAGTGGTAGCTCTTTCCAATGCTCTAAATCGTCCTGTAATTTTTTCATTAGTGGATTGTAATTGAGTTTATATAATTGGCCTAGATTTTTGTTTATTTGCACACCTAGGTATCTTATTGCCTGCATTTGCCATCTGAATGGGGATTCCTCCTTAAATTTTGAGAAATCCGCGTTATTCATAGGCATTGCTTCACTTTTATTTACGTTTATCTTGTATCCCGACACTTCTCCATATTCCTTCAATTTCTTATATAGTTCTTTTATTGATAGTTCTGGTTCTGTTAAGTACACTATCACATCATCCGCAAATAGACTGATTTTATATTCCCTGTCTTTTATTTTTATTCCTTTTATATTATTATCTATTCTTATCGATTCTGCTAGTGGTTCTATAGCTAGCGCAAACAATAATGGTGATAGTGGGCATCCCTGCCGCGTTGACCTGCTTAAGTTAAATTGCTTTGATACATGTCCATTTACTGTCACGTTCGCTAACGGTCCCTCATATAATGCTTTAATCCAATTAATATACTTCTCCGGTAAACTGAATTTTTGCAATACTTTGAACAAGTAATTCCATTCTACTCTGTCGAAGGCCTTCTCTGCGTCTAAAGCAACTGCTACTGCCGGTGCTTTATTTCCTTCTACTGCATGAATTAAGTTAATAAATTTACAAATATTGTCTGTTGTGCGTCTTTTTTTGATAAATCCAGTTTGGTCTAAATTTACCATTTTCGGTACCTGTTCTGCTAATCTGTTTGCTAATAGTTTAGGTATTATCTTATAATCTGTGTTTAGCAGCGATATTGGTCTATATGACGCTGGTGAGAGTGGATCTTTCCCTTGTTTTAGTATCACTGTAATTATTGCTGTTTTACATGAATCTGGTAAGTTTTGTGTCTCATCAATCTGGTTGATTACATCCAGGAGGGGCGGTATTATTAGATCTTTAAATGTTTTGTAGAATTCTATTGGGAGTCCATCCTCTCCTGGTGTCTTATTATTTGGTAATTTTTTTATTATCTCTTGTATTTCTACTGTTCCAAATGGTTCTGTTAATTTATTTTGTTCCTCTATTTGTAGTTTTGGTAGTTCAATTTTAGTCAAAAATTCATCCATTTTCCCTTCTTTCCCTTCGTTTTCAGTTCGGTATAATTGTTCATAGAATTCTCTGAAGTTTTCCTTAATTTCTTTTGGATTATATGTAATTTGTTTGTCTTTTTTCCTTGTTGCCAATACCATTTTCTTAGTTTGCTCTGTCTTAAGCTGCCATGCTAAGATTTTGTGTGTTTTTTCACCTAGTTCATAATATTTCTGTTTTGTCTTCATTATATTCTTCTCCACCTTATATGTTTGTAATGTTTCATATTTTATTTTTTTATCCGCCAATTCTCTTCTTTTGGTTGTATCTTCCTTTATTGCTAATTTTTTTTCTATATTTATTATTTCCCTTTCCAACTGCTCTGTTTCCTGATTATAGTCCTTCTTCATCTTGGTTGCATAACTTATTATTTGTCCTCTAATGAATGCTTTCATTGCGTCCCATAGTATAAACTTATCTTCCACTGATTCCGTATTTACTTCAAAGTACATTTTTAATTGTTTTTCAATAAATTCTCTAAAATCCTGTCTTTTAAGTAGCATGGGGTTTAATCTCCATCTATACATTCTTGGAGGGATGTCCTCTAGCTCTATTGCCAATAACAGGGGTGAGTGGTCCGATAATAGTCTAGCTTTATATTCCGTTTTCCTAACTCTCCCTTGAATGTGGGCTGATAACAGGAATAGGTCTATCCTTGAGTATGTTTTATGTCTAGTCGAGTAGTATGAGTATTCCTTTTCCTTTGGGTTTTGTTTCCTCCATATGTCCACAAGTTTCATTTCTTGCATTGATTTAATTATAAATTTGGTTACTTTGTTCTTCCTGTTAATTTTTTTCCCCGTTTTATCCATATTTGGATCCAAATTCAGATTGAAATCCCCTCCTATTAGTATGTTCCCTTGCGTATTAGCTACCTTCAAAAAGATATCTTGCATAAACTTTTGATCTTCTTCGTTAGGTGAATATATATTAAGTAGATTCCAAAGCTCCGAATATATCTGACATTTTATCATAACATATCTCCCTGCTGGATCTATTATTTCCTCTTCTATTTTAAATGGCACATTTTTGCTAATTAATATAGCCACTCCTTTTGCTTTTGAATTATACGATGCTGCTGTTACATGTCCTACCCAATCTCTCTTTAATTTCTTGTGCTCCAATTCAGTTAAGTGTGTTTCTTGGACAAATGCTATATCTATTTTTTCCTTTTTCAGTAAATTTAGTAGTTTCTTCCTTTTAATTTGGTTATGTATTCCATTAATATTTAGAGTCATATAGTTCAGCGTAGCCATTTTATATTTTGTTTATCTTCTCTTTCCGTTTTTCCATCATTACCTTTCCTCCTTTTCCATTTCTGTTTTCTTATTTTCAACTCTTTACCAGACAACATTCCTACAACATCCAACATTTTCCTTATTCTCCTATTTCTATCTTCTTTATCCCCAATCTCCCCTTCCCCTCCTGAGTTGTCCTTTATCCCTTGTCGGACAACCACATCTCCCCTCTCCATTTGGATTTGCGAATCCACTCGCAAGCGTCAACTGATTTTGCAGTGACCGCTCATTTCCTCCACCCAGCCCCCCCCAGAAAAGATTTCACTTTTTATATGTCACAAAGGTCACTCTTTTAATTCCCTCCTTATTCTCTCTATTCCATTACCTTCCCTTATTAATTCTTGTCTATACTATCTATGTTTTCCTCTAATTACAGATACTTTCATGATTGCCCATTGTCTCTATTCACTCTTATACCTCTTTACCCGCATACATATCAATCGTGGTCATTTTTACCCTCATTACCCGTCTTCATCACTCAGTCTATTTTTGTCTTTACCCACATACATATCAATCGTGATCAATTTTGCTCTCATTACCCGTCTTCATCCCTCAGTCTATTTTTGTAATTGTTCTGCAAATTTTCGTGCTTCTTCTGGATCCGAGAACAGTCTGTTTTGTTGTCCTGGAATAAATATTTTCAATACCGCAGGATGCTTCAGTGTAAATTTATATCCTTTCTTCCATAAAATCGCTTTTGCTGTATTGAACTCTTTTCTCTTCTTTAGGATTTCAAGGCTTATATCTGGATAAATGAAGATTTTTTGCCCTTTATACTCCAGTGGTATGTTGCCCTCTCTTACTTTTTCCATTGTCTTCTCCAGTACCTTTTCTCTTGTAGTATATCTTAGGAATTTTACTACAATAGATCTTGGTTTTTGTTGTGGTTGTGGTTTAGGGGCCAATGCTCTATGTGCCCTTTCTATTTCCATTTCTTGCTGTAGTTCTGGACATCCTAGGGCCTTAGGGATCCATTCTTTTATAAACTCCCTCATATTCTTGCCTTCTTCATCTTCCTTAAGGCCTACTATCTTTATGTTATTTCTTCTGTTATAATTTTCCATTATATCTATTTTTTGGGCTAGTAATTCTTGTGTCTCTTTAGTTTTTTTATTAGATACCTCCAATTTCTTTTTTAAGTCTTCTACCTCCATTTCTGCTGCTATTGCCCGTTCTTCCATCTTGTCCATTTTTTTCCCCATTTCTGTTAAGGTCATATCCATTTTATTTATTTTCTTTTCTGTGTTGTTTATTCTTTTTCTTAAATCATTGAATTCCTGTGTTTGCCATTCTTTAAATGACTCCATGTATCCTCTAACAAGAGCAAGTATATCCTTTACCTTGCCTTTCCCTGTATCTATTTCACTGTATTCTTCCTCTTCTTCTTCCTCTGGGTTGACCATCTGTTGTTTCTTTGATGCCCTTTCCTCCTCTTCTTTCTTGTTTCCATTGTCTTCTGTGGTCTCTTCTTGCTGCAGGTGTTCTGCAGCTGTCGTTGCCGGCTGTGGAGATCGACTCCCCAGCTGGTCCCCCCTCCCGTCGGTGTGTTTTTTTTCATGCGTGGTTGCGCACTTTTACTCGGCTCTGTGAGCCATTGTTGTAGTTCTTTTTCTACCGACCTGAGGTAGTGGGGTCCTCTCTCCACAGCGGGCCTCTTCGGACAGGTAAGGCCTTCACCTTTTTCCTCCGTTGTCTTCTCTTCCTCTCTTCTTTCCGTTGATTTTGATTTTTCTCCTTTTGTCTCCATCTTCTTTCCACCTTAAAACTCACTTTTCTTTAACTTGTATTTCTGTGCCTTTGTATTTTCTCTTGTTTTTCCCGACTTTTCTGGAGAGGGCTGGAGTTCTCCGTCCGGCCACTACTCCATCACGTGACTCCTCAGCTCGTATGCAAGATAGAGTAAGAAAAACAGAATATAAAGCTAGAATATTATCGGACCATTCACCCTTAATATTGACAGTAGAGTTAGAGGACATCCCTCCAAGAATGTATAGATGGAGATTAAACTCCATGCTACTCAAAAGGCAGGATTTTAGAGAATTCATTGAAAGACAAATTAAAATGTATTTTGAAATAAATACGGAATCAATGAAAGATGTTTATATTATGGGATGCAATGAAAGCATTCATTAGAGGGCAAATAATAAGTTATGTAACCAAGATGAAGAAGGACTATAATCAGGAAACAGAGCAGTTGGAAAGGGAAATAGTAAATATAGAAAAAGAATTAGCAATGAAGGAAGATACAACTAAAAGAAAAGAATTGGCAGATAAAAAAATAAAATATGAAACATTACAAACATATAAGGTGGAGAAGAACATAATGAAGACAAAACAGAAATATTATGAACTTGGGGAAAAAACGCACAAAATTCTAGCATGGCAGCTTAAGACAGAACAAGCTAAGAAAATGGTATTGGCATCAAGGAAAAAAGAGAAACAAATCACATATAATCCAAAGGAGATCAAGAAAAATTTTAGAGAATTCTATGAACAATTATACCAAACTGAAAACGAAGGGAAAGAAGGGAAAATAGATGAACTTTTAACTAAAATTGAACTACCAAAATTACAAATAGAGGAACAAAATAAATTAACAGAACCATTTGAAATAGTAGAAATACAAGAGATAATAAAAAAACTACCAAATAATAAAACACCAGGAGAGGATGGATGCCCAATAGAATTCTCTAAAACATTTAAAGATTTATTAATTCCGCCCCTCCTGGAAGTAATCCACCAGATTGATAAAACACAAAGCTTACCAGATTCATGTAAAACAGCAATAATTACAGTAATACTAAAGCAAGGGAAAGATCCACTCGCACCAGCGTCATATAGACCAATATCATTACTTAACACAGATTATAAGATAATAGCTAAACTATTAGCAAACAGATTAGCAGAGTATGTACCGAAAATGGTAAATCTAGACCAAACTGGATTTATCAAAAAAAGACGCACAACAGACAATATTTGTAAATCTATTAACTTAATTCATGCAGTAGAAGGGAGTAAAGCGCCAACAGTAGCAGTTGCATTAGACACAGAGAAGGCCTTTGACAGAGTAGAATGGAATTATTTATTCAAAGTATTGCAAAAATTCAGTTTACCAGAGAAGTATATTAATTGGATTAAAGCATTATATAAGGGACCATTGGCGAAAGTGACAGTAAATGGATATATATCAAAGCAATTTAACTTAAGCAGATCAACAAGGCAGGGATGCCCACTATCACCCTTACTGTTTGCGTTAGCTATAGAACCACTAGCAGAATTGATAAGAACAGAAAATAATATAAAAGGGATAAAAATAAAAGACAAGGAATATAACATAACATAACATAACAATTACAGCACGGAAACAGGCCATTAGGCCCTTCTAGTCCGCACTGAACCAAACACCCCTTTCTCGTCCCACCTCCCTGCACAATGCCCATAACCCTCCATCTTCTTCTCATCCATATACCTGTCCAACCTTTTCTTAAATAATACAATTGACTCCGCCGCCACTATTTCTCCCGGAAGATCATTCCACACGGCTACCACTCTCTGAGTAAAGAGGTTCCCCCTCATGTTACCTCTAAACCTCTGCCCCTTAATTCTTAACTCATGTCCTCTTGTTTTAATCTTTCCTCCTCTTAACGGAAATAGTCTATCCACATCCACTCTGTCTATCCCTTTCATAATCTTAAATACTTCTATCAAATCCCCTCTCAACCTTCTACGCTCCAAAGAATAAAGACCCAATCTGTCCAAGCTCTCCCCATACTCCAGATGCTTAAACCCAGGCAACATTCTGGTAAACCTTCTCTGCACTCTCTCCACTCTGTTTATATCCTTCCTATAATTAGGCGACCAGAACTGCACACAGAACTCCAAATGAGGCCGCACCAACGTCTTATACAATCTCAACATCACCTCCCAACTCCTATATTCCATGCAATGATTGATAAAGGCCAGCATACTAAAAGCCTTCTTCACCACCCTATTCACGTGAGTTTCTACCTTCAGGGAACGATGTACCGTTACTCCTAAATCTTTCTGCTCTTCTGTATTCCTCAATACTCTCCCATTTACCACATATGTCCTATTCTGATTCTTCTTACCAAAATGAAGCACCTCACACTTATCAGCATTAAATTCCATCTGCCATTTTTCAGCCCACTTTTCTAAGCAGCCCAAATCCCTCTGCAATCCTTGAAAACCTTCTTCATTATCAGTTTATTTGTGGATGATGTTATAGTATACTTAATAGAACCAGAACTATCAATAAAAGAATTATATAAGAAATTGAAGGAATATGGAGAAGTGTCGGGTTACAAGATCAACGTAAATAAAAGTGAAGCAATGCCAATGAATAATGCGGATTTCTCAAAATTTAAGAAGGAATCACCATTCAGATGGCAAATGCAAGCAATAAGATACCTAGGTATACAAATAAATAAAAATCTCGGCCATCTATATAAACTCAATTATTATCCACTAATGAAAAAATTACAGGACAATTTAGAGCATTGGAAAGATTTACCATTAACACTAATAGGAAGGATAAACTGTATTAAAATGTACATTTTCCAAAGGATATTATACCTATTTCAGGCATTGCCAATATACTTGACAGAGAAATTCTTCAAGGAGTTAAAGAAAATAATAAGGAAATTTTTATGGAAAGGGGGCAAACCGAGGATAGCACTAGATAAATTAACAGAATGAGAAACTTGTCCGTGAACTACTCTTTGCAGACGATGCCGCTTTAGTTGCCCATTCAGGCCCAGCTCTTCAGCGTTTGACGTCCTGTTTTGCGGAAACTGCCAAAATGTTTGGCCTGGAAGTCAGCCTGAAGAAAACGGAGGTCCTCCATCAGCCAGCTTCCCACCATGACTACCAGCCCCCCCACATCTCCATTGGGCACACAAAACTCAAAACGGTCAACCAGTTTACCTATCTCGGCTGCACCATTTCATCAGATGCAAGGATCGACAATGAGATAGACAACAGACTCGCCAAGGCAAATAGCGCCTTTGGAAGACTACACAAAAGAGTCTGGAAAAACAACCAACTGAAAAACCTCACAAAGATAAGCGTATACAGAGCCGTTGTCATACTCCTGTTGTTCGTTGTCGAACTCCTGTTCGGCTCCGAATCATGGGTCCTCTACCGGCATCACCTACGGCTCCTAGAACGCTTCCACCAGCGTTGTCTCCGCTCCATCCTCAACATTCATTGGAGCGCTTTCATCCCTAACGTCGAAGTACTCGAGATGGCCGAGGTCGACAGCATCGAGTCCACGCTGCTGAAGATCCAGCTGTGCTGGGTGGGTAACGTCTCCAGAATGGAGGACCATCGCCTTCCCAAGATCGTGTTATATGGCGAGCTCTCCACTGGCCACCGTGACAGAGGTGCACCAAAGAAAAGGTACAAGGACTGCCTAAAGAAATCTCTTGGTGCCTGCCACATTGACCACCGCCAGTGGGCTGATATCGCCTCAAACCGTGCATCTTGGCGCCTCACAGTTTGGCGGGCAGCAACCTCCTTTGAAGAAGACCGCAGAGCCCACCTCACTGACAAAAGGCAAAGGAGGAAAAACCCAACACCCAACCCCAACCAACCAATTTTCCCCTGCAACCATGTCTGCCTGTCCCACATCGGACTTGTCAGCCACCAACGAGCCTGCAGCTGACGTGGACATTTACCCCCTCCATAAATCTTCGTCCACGAAGCCAAGCCAAAGATAAACAAGGAGGCTTACAACTGCCAAACTTTAAAAATTATTATAGAGCCGCACAATTAAGATACCTATCAGATATTTATCAAACAAGGGAAAAGCCAGATTGGACTAGATTAGAATTAGATAAAATAGGGGAAAAGATCCTGAACACATATTATATAAATGGGATGAAAAATTGGTACAACATAGAAGTTCTCCAGTATTACATCATCTACTCAATATTTGGAAAAAGATTCATGTAGAATGGAATAAAACAAATTATCAATTACCAAAACTAATAATGACGCAAAATAATTTACTCCCTTTTACAATAGATAACCTTTCCTTTAGAGAATGGGAAAAAAAAGGGATCAAAAGAATAGAAAATTGTTTTTCAGGAAATAGATTATTATCCTTTGAACAAATGAAAGATAAATACGATATAACTCAAGATACAGGGCTGGCATATTACCAACTGAGATCCTACTTGAAGGACAAATTAGGAAGTAGTCTGAGGTCACCAGAGGGAAGTAATTTTGAATATGTGATTACAGATACAATGATAATCAAAAGATTTATAACAAATATGTATATTAAACTGCAAGAAAAGGAGAATGAGGAAACAAATGGTAAAACTAAACAAAAATGGGAACAAGATTTAAATATAAAGATAAAGAAGGAAACATGGGAGAAATTATGTTCTGGAACGATGAGAAATACAATAAATACGAGGTTACGTATGATACAATATAACTGGATACACAGGCTATACATTACACCTCAAAAGTTAAATAAATGGGACCCAACAGTATCTGATAGACATTTTCGATGTAAAAAAGAAATGGGAACAACAATTCATGCAATCTGGACATGTGAGAAATTAGAAAAATTTTGGGATGATCTCAATCAGATATTAAATAAAATAACAGAAAACAATATACCAAAGAATCCAGAGATCTTCCTCCTAAGTAACATAAAAAACAAAGAATTTGGACTTGATTTGGAGGATGCACAAAAAAGATTTGTTAGGATAGCTCTAGCCGTAGCAAAAAAATGTATTATGTCAACCTGGAAATTGGAAGATAATTTGAAAATACAACAATGGTATATAGAAATGAATAAATGTATTCCATTAGAAAAAATAACATGTAGTTTAAGAAATAATATTGAAATATTCGAACAAATATGGGAGCCTTACATGAAACACAATAGAGAAAACCTACCAGGGACATTCACTACCTAAATTAATGAAAGGAGAAGGAAATGAAAAGAATTGACTCAGTGGGATTTCTTGTTTATTTTTATTGAATGACATTGTTTGACTGGTTTAATGTATCCTAGATTTTGTACTTTAAATGGATGGGTGGGTGGGGAGGTAGGGAGGGTGGGATGGGAGGGGGGTGAGAAAATGGCACTGTATATATTTGAAAAGGAAAAAGTATGTATCATGGTCAATGTGGTTTATGGTGTGAAAAATAAAAAATTTAAAAAAAAAGATATTAAAATTGATCATGTGTAGAAATATTCACAACATTGTGTTACATTATTTTATTGTGTATTGTAATCTCTTTCGTGAATTTAAAACAGTTTAGTTATAACTGAATTTTAATTCAAGAGTTAAAATTCCTCTGAAGGGAAAAATGTGACCGATATATAGATTTGTTTTTGGGAGATAAATTGGGAAAGGTTTGTCAGTGTAGGTCATGTAAAAATATTTTTAAGCAGATCTCATTTGAAATACTGGAGCTCTGCTAATGCTAGACATATCAGCCCCACATCCTTTCCAAGAGCTTTGAGAGTGCCCAAGAGACTTCACTAATGGATTGTTTATTTACAAAAGGCAACAGATGAAAGAACACGTTGGAGCCATCTTCTGTCTGGAGTGGAGCTTACTGATCTCGGAGAGTCATGTGATTTTGTAAGCAGAGAGAGTCAAACAGGTTTCTCTCTGAGACACACACACACACACACACACACACACACACACACACACACACACACACACAGATCAGTTCTACAGTGTTACAGGCAGCAACAGCAGCTGGGACTGGAACAGGACAAGCTGGCAAGTTTGTGGAAAACCCCATTTGGAAGATAGTCTGTGAGTGTTTAGTTCAGCCTGGTCAAAGCCCTTATGGTTCATGCAAAGGGAGAGGACTGGCTGCCTAATGTTTTACTTAAAGTACGAGAAATAAAAAGGAACTCTGTGGTGACCTGAAAGAAATAAGTTATCATCTGGAGAACCTTGAGGGGGTAACTTTCTCCGGCAAGACACTGAAGTGGCTGGGTGTCGAGCATACAACAAATCTCTCTGAAAACCAACAAGAACCTCTCTGAGTGGTAACTATTTACCTTTCAAGCACAAAAACATGGTGAACTTTATAAATGATAAATTCTGTGCACAGTATAAGAATTACCTGCAACCAGTGAACTTGGAGGAATGAGAAGTGAGATTGGACTGTGAATCAAAGAACTTTTCTGAACTTCCACACACATTACATACACATGCACTTAGAATGAGAAGGAGGTTAAGTTAGGTTAGTTAAGTCAATAGTGATAAGTTAAAATGTGATTCTGTTTTCATGTTTAAAGATAATTAAAAGCAAATTTGGTTTAAGTAACCATTTGCCTTGGTGAATATCTATTGCTGCTGGGTTTTGGGGTCCTCTGGGCTCATAACAGCGTTTTAATTAATTCTGTTGGGAGAGGCGTCTTGTTCATGTTTCACACCTACACCATCACGCCACAACCCCCTGTATAGACAAATATTAAATGAACACTATTACAAATATTTCACCCACTCCCTCCCCCCAATACTTACAAGTTCATTCATCACAGCTCTCAGACGTTTTCTGTGCACTGATGCCCCTCTGGCGACCCTGTAACAGCCACTCCGTCTGCCCTATGACATCCCCTCTGACCATCCTGTGCCAACATCTCTGGCACCCCTGTGACATCCCCTCCAGCCACCCTGTGACAGCTGCTCAAGCCTTCCCTGTGACAGACCCTCCAGCTGCCCTGTGACAGCCCCTCTGGTCATCTTGTGCTGGCACCTATGGCCACCCTGTGCTAGCCCCTATGGCCCATCCCTGTGAAAGTCCCTCTGTCACCCTGTGGCAGCCCTTCCACCCCCCCCCCCCCATGACAGTCCCGCCGACCGCATTGTGACATCCCCTCTGGCCGCCCTGTGACAGCCCCTTAGACCGCCTTGTGCCAGCCACTCTGGCCACCCTATAACAGCCCTCCAACTATCTGTAACAGTTTCCCTATGAAAAATCATATAACCACAACTCTGACATTGGTGCCCCTTCAAGTGGAGCCCAGGGCACGTGCCCTCTCTGCCATACCCTAGATATGTTTATGCATGATACTAATGGAGGGTGGGAACTGATACTGAATGGTGTGGGGTCTAATGATACTTATGGGGATATGGCCAGATACTGATGGGTGTATCATCCTGATACTGAGGGGAAGTTTGGTGAGGAGAGGAGAGGAGAGGGTGGGGGCAGGGGAAGGAGTGCAGGCCAATAGGTAAGAGGTCAGAGGTGAACATAGGAGGAAGGGCAGAAGAAACAAATGTTGAGGTGATGAGGGCGTGAGGGAGGATCTCTGGTAGGAGAGGGAAGGGAAGGGGGTGGGGAACTGGATGGAAGGAGACAGAGGAGTAGTGAGAGAGAGAGACGGAGCAGTGGGGGGGGGGTGAAGTGGGGGCTGCTACTAGGCATTGACCTCCAAAATAATCCCTCTCTCCAGATCCCCACCCTTGCTTCTATCAGAGAGCATCACTCTCACCCCTCAGTCCCCTCCCCGATCACCTCTCTGCTCCTTCCCCCTCCAGCCTTTATCCACCCATCACCTGGACCTCGTTCCCCTCCCCTCCTTCACATCCCCACTCAGACATTGACCTGATGAAGGGCTCACTCCCCGAATGGTGACTGCCTGACCTGCTGAGTTCCTATGGCACTTTGTATCCTACACCCATCCCTCACCTTCTGTTGACTCAGGGGAGGGGGAGAGAGCCCTGGGAGGGGAGAGGGAGGTAGAAGTGACAAGGGAGCAGGTAGAGAAGAGAAGGGATGGAAACTGTGGAACCGGATGGGTAAGTGTGTGGGTGTGGAGGGTGGGCTGTGTTACCTAAAGCTGGGAACATGGATGATGGTGATGTTGAATTGGAGGGTGTCAGGGAGAAGATGATGAGTCGTTCTGCATGATCCCCGGAAGTGGATGAGGCCAAAGACAGACATATCCGTGCAGGAATGCTGAGGGGATGGATACAGCAGGGAGTTCAAGCTGGGATCTGTTGGCCAGGTGATTCGGAACCGGACATAGAGGTCTCGACCAGTAAGATGCTGACGTTTACCTGTCTCCTCGTAGGTCACCAGACCTACGTATGAGCTGTCGATGTCTCCTGGAACACACATCAGAGAATCGTGAAGGAGCTGGAGGGAGACATTTGTCCCATCCTGGTGGGGATAGAGCCTTGTGGGGTGGGACCTGATGGGGATGCACATAATAATGATTGGGCGGGGCCAGACACTGATGGGGTAAGGCCTGATACAGACAGGAGTCGAGTCCTGATACTGATGAGGCGGGGCCTGATACTGATGGGGTGGGGCCTGATACTGATGGGGGCGGGGCCTGATACTGATGGGGGCGGGGCCTGTTACTGATGGTGGTGCGGCCTGATATTGATAGGGGTGGGGCCTTTTACTGAAGGGGTGGGGCCTTTTACTGATGAGGCGGTGCCTGATACTGATGGTGGTGGGGCCTGTTACTGATGGGGCATGGCCTGATACTGATGGGGTGGGGCCTGATACTGATGGTGGTGGGGCCTATTACTGATGGGGTGGGACCTGATACTGATGGGGCGGGGCCTGGTACAGATGGGGTGGGGCTTGATACTGATGGCGCAGGGCCTGATACTGATTGGCTGGGGCCTGATACTGATGGTGGTGGGGCCTGGTACAGATGGGGTGGAGCCTGATACTGATGGGGTGGGGCCTGATACTGATGGGGTGGGGGCTGATACTGATGGTGGTGGGGCCTGTTACTGATGGTGATTGGACTTGATACTGATAGGGGTGGGGCCTTTTACTGAAAAGACGGGGCCTGTTACTGATGGGGCAGGGCCTGTTTCTGTTGGGCGTGGGGCCTGATACTGAAGGGGTGGGGACTGATACTGATGGGGCGGGGCCTGGTACAGATGGGGTGGGGCCTGATACTGATGGGGTGGGGCCTGATACTGATGGGGTGGCACCTGATGCTGATGGGGGCAGGGTCTGATACTGATGGGGTGGGGCCTGATACTGATGGGGTGGGCCTGATACTGATGGGGTGGAGCCTGATACTAATGGTGGTTGGGTGGGGCCTGATACTGATGGTGGTGGGACTGATATTGATGGTGGTGGGACCTGATACTGATGTGGATCATCACTGAGGAAATTCATTCATTTATCTGCCCAGATACTTCTTCTCACTCCCACATTTGGGAAAATTCTCAACCTCCATTAACCCTGTGACCCACACACCAATGGGACGTGACACACTTTCCACCACACGCCTGTCGATGTGTCAGTGAATTTCTAGATGGTGTTGTTGTACTGAGTCACACAGTCAAGGTGCGTAGCAAGTAGAGCAGGTGGCTAAGGACACGGCCCTGTGGTGCTCCCGTACTGATGGGGATTGTGTTCTTACAAATCCTCAGATTGTGGTCTGGAGGTGGGAAAATCCAAGATCCAATTACACAGTGGGGTGTTGAGTCCCAGGTGCTGGAGTTTGCTGAACAGTTTTGAGGGGCTGGTAGTGTTCAATTCGGAAATGTAGTCGATAAAGAGCATCCTGATGTTTGCACTTTTGCTGTCCAGGGGTTCCAGGGCTTGGTGGAGAGACAGTGAGAGGGTATCTGCTACGATAGGTGAATTGGAACCGATCCATGTCACCGTTCAGACAGGCATTGAGATGTTACAACACCAGCCTTCATCTCTGTGGATACCTTACCTGTAGTTAGGTGACTAAAACTGCAGTAAATACTGCAAATTTCACCTCACCAATATCTAATACAATTTATCATAACATCCCAACTCCTACACTCAATACGTTAATTTATGAAGGCCAAACACTCTCGCTACATCCCCATCTACCTGTGATAGCAGAACGTTTACGTTTGGCATCAGATGAAACCTTTAGAGCTGGATATAGAATTGAAGTCCGACACGCCCAGTTTTTTTTTTTGGCAACGTTTAGTCCAACTTTTTAGATAAAAAGTTCTCCAGCAATAAGGTGCTAACATTTTACCTTTCTCACTGTTATTGGGCCCTGCATTGTCGTAGGTGCTGCAATTGTCTCCTGTAACGCAAAGATTCAAAGCTTCTTTTTACTGTCACATCATCATACATTCAAAATGCTCTCTACGTGATATATGACAACCTTTGCCTGCCAAAAGGCACAGAGTTGTCATGAACGTTGCCCAGCACTGAGACACTGAGTGTCCGTGGATTCTCCTCCCGTCCTCCTGCAGCCTCTTCAGCCACACAGACTCCCGTTCGATCCATCGGCCGCTCGAGCTCCAGATCCAAACCCCCGACGCGATCGGGAAGCCTTCAACACAAAAGGCCTCTTCACGAGCCCTTCTTGCCCTCAGCTACCTCTCGAATCCTAGTTCATAGACCTGGTTCCCATGATTGGCCCAGGGCAGCAGAAAATGAGGTGACTACCCCGCCCCCCCCCCACCACCCACCACCCAATCCCCGGCTGAGGAGGAGAAGCAGAGGAGAAGACAGAGAGATGGTGACCAGTGAGGGCTTCTGCAGCTGAAGGAACCACTGTAACGCGACTGAATGCACTCAGAGACAATGAGGAGGACAAATACGTTTTTAATAGGTTCCAATCAATGGCCAGTAGATACAGTCGAACTCAGGTGACCTGAGGTGAGGCTGTAAAACCAGGGTTTATATTGGGGTGGGTGAGGGTGGAGCCACTGTTTCAATGGGTAGTGAATTCCACAGATTCACTGCCCTCTGGGATAAGCAGATCCACCTCATCTCTGTCCTAAATCTATGGCCCTGAATCTTGAGGCTACATCCCCCAGTTCTAGTCTCCCCCACCAATGGGAACAACTTACCTACCTCTATCTGATCAATGCCTGTCATAATTTTATACATTTCTACAACATCCTCTCTCATTCCTCTAAATTCCAGCAAATACAGTCCCAGACATTTCAGACTCTCCTCATAGGCTCACCCTTTCATCCCTGGAATCAACCTGCTGGACTTCTTCTGCACCGTCTCCAAAGCCAGGACATCCTTCCTCAAGTAGGGAGACCAGATCTGAATGCAGTTCTCCAGATGCAGCCTCACCAGGACCTTGTCCAGTTGCAGCACAACCTCCCTGCTCCTAAATTCAATTCCTCTGGCAATAAAGGTCGAAGTTCCATTTACCTTCCTGATAACCTGCTACACCTGCAAACCAACCTTTTGCGATTCATGCACAAACACTCCCAAGTTCTTCTGCACGGCAACATGCTGCAATCACTTTCCATTTAAATAATATTCTTATCTTCCATTTTTCCTTCCAACGAGGATAACCTCACATTTACCAACACTGGACTCCGCCGGACAGCCGTTTGCCCACTCACTTAACCTATCGATATCTCCCTGCAGACTCTCCGTATCCTCTGTACAGTTTGTGTTTCCATTCTATTCAGTGTCATCACCAAACAGATACATCCCGCTCTGTCCCCTCTTCCACGTCATTAATGTACATCGTGAACAGTTGCAGGCCCAGCACTGATCCCTGCGGTAACCTGCTTACATTGAACTTACCTGCACTGTGAGCTTCAGGTGCTTGGGCTTCTCCACCACCGATCACAAGGCTGGCGTACGTCCAGTTATCTGTAAGACAGGCAGAATTTACTGCCAAGGTGCAGGTTGTCTGCAGACGTCCAACTCCACAGACACAGAATCTCACTAAGTGGGAAGGTGTGGCTGAAACTGATGGGGGTGCTGAGAGTGACAGGAGGTGGGTGTTACCTAAAGCTGGGAACGTGGATGTTGGTGCTGTTGGGTTGGAGGGTGTCGGGGAGTAGATGACGTGTTGGTCCACACGATCCCCAGCAGTGGGTAAGGCCAAGGACAAACCTGTCCATGTGGGAATGCTGAGGTGATGGATATAGCCACGAGTTCAAGCTGATATCTGATGGTCAGGTGTCCCAGTACTGGACACAGGCTTGTTGATCAATAAGGTGCTGGAGTTTACCTGTCTCCATGTTGGTCATCAGGGTTTCATACGTCCTGTCATTGTCTGCTGGAACACACATCAGAGAATCGTTAAGCTGCATGAGGGAGACATTTGGCCCATCCTGGTGGAAGCAGGAATTGGTGGGGGCAGGGCTTCATTGTGGTGGGATTGTAGCCTGTGTGGGTGTGTTCTGGTGGGGCAGGGACCTGGTGGGAGCTCCGGAAGCTACCTGCTGCCAATCCATTTCCCCATCCTGTAATGATACAGATTCTGGATCTTAACATATCCATGGTTTATTAGGTCTGCACAGCATTGTGGGCCGAAGGGCCCACATTGTGCTGGAACATTCTATGTTCTATAACAGCTCTGACATGGCCCTCTGACCCTTCTCACTTTCTCAGTCTTAATGCTGAATTTCACGGGTCTGATAGAAACAGTATCCCTCCATTTAAAACTTTTCCCTCTGTGTTTGGAGTGAGACAATGTGACTGAATATAGATATGTTATGGTGAGATAAATTGTGGCAGGGTTTTTAGTGAAGGTCACATGCAAACACTTTGAAAGAGATCTTATTTAAAATACTGAAGCTCTGCTCATGCAAGACATATTGGGACCAATAGTCTTTGCAAAAGCTTTGGAGAGTGCCCAAGATACTTCACTAATGGATTGTTGTTTACAAAAAGGCAACATGTGAAAGAGCTTGTCGGAGCCACAATCTGTCTGGAGTGGAACTTGCACTTCTTGGAGGGTCATGTTGTTTGGCAAGCAGAGAGATCAAGAAGTTTTTCTGTGTGTGTGTTTGTCTCTCTCTCTGTGTGTGTGTGTGTGTGTGTGTGTGTGTGTGTGTGTGTGTGTGTGTGTGTGTGTGTGTGTGTGTGTGTGTGTGTGTGTGTGTGTGTGTGTGTATGAGAGAGAGAGAGAGAGAGACAAACACAGAGATCAGTTCTACAATTAGGTAGCAGCAACAAGAACTGGAACAGGATAAGCTGGAAAGCTTGTGGAAAACCCCATTTGGAAGACCTGTTGTGAGGTTGTGAGTGCTTAGTTCAGCCTGGTCAAAGCCCTTGTGGTTCATGCAAGAGGAGACATCTGGCTGTCTAATGTTTCACTTGGAATAAGAGAAACAAAAAGGAACTCTGTGGTAATCTGAAAAAAAGAGATTATCATCTGGAAAACCCTGATGGGCAGGTTTATTCGGCAAGAAACTGAAGTACGTGATTAAAAGAAGAATCAGTTGTGGGTGTCACTGAACCACGAATCTCTCTCTGAAAACCAACAAGAACCTTCCAGTGTGGTAACCATTTACATTTCAAGCACCACAAGCTGGTGAACTTTATAAATGTTAAATTCTCTGCACAGTATAAGAATTGCTTGCAACCAGTGAACTTGGAGGAATGAAAAGTGAGATTGGACTGTGAACGAAATAACTTTTCTGAACTTACACACACATTACATACAGGTGCACTTAGATTTAGAAGGGGGTTAAGTTAGGTTTGTTAAGTTAATAGTGATAAGTTAAAGTTTGATTCTGTTTTCATTGTTTAAAGATAATTAAAAGCAACTTTTGTTTATGTAACCATTTGTCTTGGTGAATATCTATTGCTGCTGGGTTTTGGGGTCCTCTGGGCTCATAACAGCATTTTAATTAATTCTGTTGGTAGAGGCGTCTTGGTCATGTCTCACACCTACACCATCATGCCACAACCCCCTGTATAGACAAATATTAAATGAACACTATTACAAATATTTCACCCACTCCCTCCCTCCAATACTTACAAGTTCATTCATCACAGCTCTCAGATGTTTTCTGTGCACTGATGCCCCTTTGGCCGCCCTGTGACATTCCCTCCAGCTGCCCTGTAACAGCCACTCAGCCCATCCTATGACATCCCCTCTGACCATCCTGTTCCAACACCTCTGGCCCCCTGTGACATCCCCCCGGCCACCTTGTGACAGCTGCTCCAGCCCCTCCCTGTGACAGACCCTCCATCTGTCCTGTGACAGCCCCTCTGGCTATCCTGTGCTAGAACATTCGGCGCCCTGTGCTAGCCCCTATGGCCCTTCCCTGTGAAAGTCCCTCTGTCACCCTGTGGCAGCCCCTTCGCCGCCCCCCATGACAACCCCTTAGATTGCCCTGTGCCAGCACCTCCGGCCACCCTGTGCCAACCCGTTCTGGCCGCCCTATACCAGCCCTCCAACCACCTGTAACAGTTTCCTTATGAAAAATCATACAACCACATCCCTGCCATTGGTACAGAAGTGAACATAGGAAGAAGGGCTGAAGAAACAAATGTTGAGGTGATGAGGGTGTGTGGGAGGATCTCTGGTAGGTGAGGGATGGGAAGAGGGTGGGGAACTGGATGGAAGGAGACAGAGGGGTAGTGAGAGAGAGAGACTTGGAGCAGTGGGGGGGGGTGAAGTGGGGGCTGCTACTAGACATTGACCTCCAAAATAATCCCTCTCTCCAGATCCCCACCCTTGCTTCTATCAGAGAGCATCCCTCTCACCCCTCAGTCCCCTCCCCGATCACCTCTCTGCTCCTTCCCCCTCCAGCCTGTATCCACCCATCACCTGGACCTCGTTCCCCTCCCCTCCTTCACATCCCCACTCAGACATTGACCTGATGAAGGGCTCACTCCCCGAATGGTGACTGCCTGACTTGCTGAGTTCCTCTGGCACTTTGTATCCTACACCCATCTCTCACCTTCTGTTGACCCAGGGGAGGGGGAGAGAGCCCTGGGAGGGGAGAGGGAGATAGAAGTGACAAGGGAGCAGGTAGAGAAGAGAAGGGAAGGGATGGAAACTGTGGAACCGGATGGGTAGGTGTGTGGGTGTGGAGGGTGGGCTGTGTTACCTAAAGCTGGGAACATGGATGATGGTGATGTTGAATTGGAGGGTGTCAGGGAGAAGATGATGAGTCGTTCCGCATGATCCCCAGAAGTGGATGAGGCCAAAGACAGACATATCCATGCAGGAATGCTGAGGGGATGGATATAGCAGGGAGTTCAAGCTGGGATCTGTTGGCCAGGTGATTCAGAACCGGACATAGAGGTCTCGACCAGTAAGGTGCTGACGTTTACCTGTCTCCTCGTCGGTCACCAGGTTTTCGTATGAGCTGTCGATGTCTCCTGGAACACACATCAGAGAATCGTGAAGGAGCTGGAGGGAGACATTTGTCCCATCCTGGTGGGGATAGAGCCTTGTGGGGGGGGGACCTGATGGGGATGCACATAATAATGATGGGGCGGGGCCTGAGACTGATGGGGTAAGGCCTGATACAGACAGGAGTCGAGTCCTGATACTGATGAGGCGGGGCCTGATACTGATGGGGTGGGGCCTGATACTGATGGGGGCGGGGCCTGTTACTGATGATGGTGCGGCCTGATAGTGATAGGGGTGGGGCCTTTTACTGAAGGGGTGGGGCCTGTTACTGATGAGGCGGTGCCTGATACTGATGGTGGTGGGGCCTGTTACTGATGGGGGCAGGGCCTGATACTGATGGGGTGGGGCCTGTTACTGATGGTGGTTGGACTTGATACTGATAGGGGTGGGGCCTTTTACTGAAAAGACGGGGCCTGTTACTGATGTGGCAGGGCCTGTTTCTGTTGGGCGTGGGGCTTGATACTGAAGGGGTGGGGCCTGATACTGATGGGGCGGGGCCTGGTACAAATGGGGTGGGGCCTGATACTGATGGGGCGGGGCCTGATACTGATGGGGTGGGGCCTGATACTGATGGGGTGGCACCTGATACTGATGGGGACAGGGCCTGATACTAATGGGGTGGGGCCTGATACTGATGGGGCGAGGCATGATACTGATTGGGCGGGACCTGATACTGATGGGGGCAGGGCCTGATACTGATGGTGGTGGGGCCTGGTACAGATGGGGGAGGGGCCTGGTACAGATGGGGTGGGTCCTGATACTGATGGGGTTGGACCTGATACTGATGGGGTGGGGTCTGATACTGATGGGGTGGGACCTGATACTTATGGGGTGGGGCCTGATACTGATGGGATGGGGCCTGATACTGATGGGGTGGGCCTGATACTGATGGGGTGGAGCCTGATACTAATGGTGGTTGGGTGGAGCCTGATACTGATGGTGGTGGGACTGATATTGATGGTGGTGGGACCTGATACTGATGTGGATCATCACTGAGGAAATTCATTCATTTATCTGCCCAGATACTTCTTCTCACTCCCACATTTGGGAAAATTCTCAACCTCCATTAACCCTGTGACCCACACGCCAATGGGACGTGACACACTTTCCACCACACGCCTGTCGATGTGTCAGTGAATTTCTAGATGGTGTTGTTGTACTGAGTCACACAGTCAAGGTGCGTAGCAAGTAGAGCAGGTGGCTAAGGACACGGCCCTGTGGTGCTCCCGTACTGATGGGGATTGTGTTCTTACAAATCCTCAGATTGTGGTCTGGAGGTGGGAAAATCCAAGATCCAATTACACAGTGGGGTGTTGAGTCCCAGGCGCTGGAGTTTGCTGAACAGTTTTGAGGGGCTGGTAGTGTTCAATTCGGAAATGTAGTCGATAAAGAGCATCCTGATGTTTGCACTTTTGCTGTCCAGGGGTTCCAGGGCTTGGTGGAGAGACAGTGAGAGGGTATCTGCTACGATAGGTGAATTGGAACCGATCCATGTCACCGTTCAGACAGGCATTGAGATGTTACAACACCAGCCTTCATCTCTGTGGATACCTTACCTGTAGTTAGGTGACTAAAACTGCAGTAAATACTGCAAATTTGACCTCACCAATATCTAATACAATTTATCATAACATCCCAACTCCTACACTCAATACGTTAATTTATGAAGGCCAAACACTCTCGTTACAACTCCATCTACCTGTGATAGTAGAACGTTTACGTTTGGCATCAGTTTAAACCTTTAGAACTGGATATATTTTTTTGGCAACGTTTAGTCAAACAGAAAAATACTTTTGGCAGCTTTTCCAAATTCAGAACATAAATTAGATAAAAAGTTCTCCAGCAATAAGGTGCTAACATTTTACCTTTCTCACTGTTATTGGGCCCTGCATTGTCGTAGGTGCTGCAATTGTCTCCTGTAACGCAAAGATTCAAAGCTTCTTTTTACTGTCACATCATAATACATTCAAAATGCTCTGTACGTGATATATGCCAAACTTTGCCTGCCATAAGGCACAGAGTTGTCATGAACGTTGCCCTGCACCGAGACACTGAGTGTCCGTGGATTCTCCTCCCGTCCTCCCGCAGCCTCTGCAGCCGCACAGACTCCTGTTCGATCCATCGGTCGCCTGAGCTCCAGATCCAAACCCCCGACACGATCAGGAAGCCTTCAACACCCAAGGCCTCTTTACGAGCCCTTCTTGCCCTCAGCTACCTCTCGAATCCTGGTTCATAGACCTGGTTCCCATGATTGGCCCAGGGCAGCAGAAAATGAGGAGACCACCCCGCACCCCCCCACCACCCACCACCCAATCCCCGGCTGAGGAGGAGAAGCAGAGGAGAAGACAGAGGGATGGTGACCAGTGAGGGCTTTTGCAGCTGAAGGAACCACTGTAACACGACTGAATGCACTCAGAGACAATGAGGAGGACAAATACGCTTTTAATAGCTTCCAATCAATGGCCAGTAGATACAGTCGAACTCAGGTGATCTGAGGTGAGGCTGTAAAACCAGGGTTTATATTGGGGTGGGTGAGGGTGGAGCCACTGCTTCAATGGGTAGCGAATTTCACAGATTCACCGCCCTCTGGGATAAGCAGATCCACCTCATCTCTGTCCTAAATCTATGGCCCTGAATCTTGAGGCTACATCCCCCAGTTCTAGTCTCCCCCACCAATGGGAACAACTTACCTACCTCTATCTGATCAATGCCTGTCATAATTTTATACATATCTACAACATCCTCTCTCATTCCTCTAAATTCCAGCGAATCCAGTCCCAGACATCTCAGACTCTCCTCATAGGCTCACCCTTTCATCCCTGGAATCAACCTGCTGGACTTCTTCTGCACCGTCTCCAAAGCCAGGACATCCTTCCTCAAGTAGGGAGACCAGATCTGAACGCAGTTCTCCAGATGCAGCCTCACCAGGACCTTGTCCAGTTGCAGCACAACCTCCCTGCTCCTAAATTCAATTCCTCTGGCAATAAAGGTCAAAGTTCCATTTACCTTCCTGATAACCTGTTGCACCTGCAAACCAACCTTTTGCGATTCATGCACAAACACTCCCAAGTTCTTCTGCACGGCAACATGCTGCAATCACTTTCCATTTAAATAATATTCTGATCTTCCATTTTTACTTCCAACGAGGATAACCTCACATTTACCAACACTGGACTCCGCCGGCCAGCCGTTTGCCCACTCACTTAACCTATCGATATCTCCCTGCAGACTCTCTGTATCCTCTGTACAGTTTGTGTTTCCATTCTATTCAGTGTCATGACCAAACAGATACATCCCGCTCTGTCCCCTCTTCCACGTCGTTAATGTACATCGTGAACAGTTGCAGGCCAGCACCGACCCCTGCGGTATCCTGCTTACATTGAACTTACCTGCACTGTGGGCTTCAGGTGCTTGGGCTTCTCCACCACCGATCACAAGGCTGGCGTACGTGCAGGTATCTGTAAGATAGGCAGGAATTACTGCCAAGGTGCAGGTTGTCTGCAGACGTCCAACTCCACAGACACAGAATCTCACTAAGTGGGAAGGTGTGGCTGAAACTGATGGGGGTGCTGAGAGTGACAGGAGGTGGGTGTTACCTAAAGCTGGGAACGTGGATGTTGGTGCTGTTGGGTTGGAGGGTGTCGGGGAGTAGATGACGTGTTGTTCCACATGATCCCCAGCAGTGGGTGAGGCCAAGGACAAACCTGTCCATGTGGGAATGCTGAGGTGATGGATACGGCCACGAGTTCAAGCTGATATCTGATGGTCAGGTGTCCCAGTACTGGACACAGGCTTGTTGATCAATAAGGTGCTGGAGTTTACCTGTCTCCATGTTGGTCATCAGGGTTTCATACGTCCTGTCATTGTCTGCTGGAACACACATCAGAGAATCGTTAAGCTGCATGAGGGAGACATTTGGCCCATCCTGGTGGAAGCAGGAATCGGTGGGGGCAGGGCTTCATTGCGGTGGGATTGTAGCCTGTGTGGGTGTGTTCTTGTGGGGCAGGGACCTGGTGGGAGCTCTGGAAGCTACATGCTGCCAATCCATTTCCCCATCCTGTAATGATACAGATTCTGGATCTTAACATATCCATGGTTTATTAGGTCTGCACAGCATTGTGGGCCAAAGGGCCAACGCTGTGCTGGAACATTCTATGTTCTATAACAGCTCTAACATGGCCCTCTGACCTTTCTCACTTTCTCAATCTTAATGCTGAATTTCACGGGTCTGATAGAAACAGTATCCCTCTATTTAAAACTTTTCCCTTTGTGTTTGGAGAGAGATAGTGTGACTGAATGTTTTGGAGAGATAAATTGTGGCAGGGTTTTTAGTGAAGGTCACATACAAACACTTTGAAACAGATCTTATTTAAAATACTGAAGTTCTGCTCATGCAAGACATATTGGGACCAATAGTCTTTTCAAAAGCTTTGGAGAGTGCCCAAGATACTTCACTAATGGATTGTTGTTTATAAAAAGGTAACAGATGAAAGAGCTTGTCGGAGCCACATTCTGTCTGGAGTGGAACATGCAGTTTGGCAAGCAGAGAGAGTCAAGAAGGCTTTCTGTGTGTGTGTGTGTGTGTGTGTGTGTGTGTGTGTGTGTGTGTGTGTGTGTGTGTGTGTGTGTGTGTGTGTGTGTGTGTGTGTGTGTGTGTGTGTGTGTGTGTGTGTGTGTGTGTGTGTGTGTGGGTGGGTGGGTGGATGTGTGGGTGTGTATGAGAGAGAGAGAGACAAACACAGAGATCAATTCTACAGTTAGGCAGTAGCAACAAGAACTGGAACAGGACAAGCTGGAAAGCTTGTGGAAAACCCCATTTGGAAGACCTGTTGTGGGTGCTTAGTTCAGCCTGGTCAAAGCCCTTGTGGTTCATGCAAGAGGAGACATCTTGTAATAAGAGAAACAAAAAAGAACTCTGGTAAACTGAAAAAAAAAGAAGTTATCATCTGGAAAACCCTGATGGGCAGGTTTATTCGGCAAGACACTGAAGTACGTGATTAAAAAAGGAATCAGTTGTGGGTGTCAGTGAACCACGAATCTCTCTCTGAAAACCAACAAGAACCTTCCTGTGTGGTAACCATTTACATTTCAAGCACCAAAAACCTGCTGAACTTTATAAATGTTAAATTCTGTGCACAGTAAAAGAATTGCCTGCAACTAATGAACTTGGAGGAATGAGAAGTGAGATTGGACTGTGAACCAAAGAACTTTTCTGAACTTACATAGAGGTACACTTAGATTTAGAAGGGGGTTAAGTTAGGTTTGTTAAGTTAATAGTGATAAGTTAAAGTTTGATTCTGTTTTCATTGTTTAAAGATAATTAAAAGCAACTTTTGTTTATGTAAACTTTTGTCTTGGTGAATATCTATTGCTGCTTGGTTTTGGGGTCCATTGGGCTCGTAACAACAGGAAGTGGAGGACATGGTGTCTGGGGGAAGGTGAAAAGAAATTCCTGTGACTATGGGGTCTACGGTGGAGATGGCAGTGCCACTGATCAGCAGTATCAATGAGGAGTTGCATACTCCAGGGAAGCGGAGGGGATGGGTGCAGGGCAGATAAAATGGAGAGACCCCCATCCCCCCGTCTGAGAATGAGAAGCGGAGATGACCCATGGGGCGGTGACCAAAAAGGGGTTCTGCAGCTGAGGGACACACACAGGCTGCGGATGCTGGATACTCGAGGCGAGGAATCAATGCATGCTGCGGGCTGTTGGAGACTGTGGTCAAGGGACTCGTTCCAGGCTGTGGGATGCTAGAGGCCACGGTCAAGGGACTTGGTCTAGGCTGCTGGAGACTGGCTCGAGACTGGCTGAAGAGGAACCAAGTATCGGAACTGATTCCTAATTGTGATGGAGGTTTGGATCTCGAGCTCAAGTTGCTGATGGTTTGGACTGGACTCTGTGGCTGTGCGGGGGGCGGAAGTGGTGGAGGCGAATCTACGGACACTTGGTGACTCTGTGGAGGTGGGTGGTGGGGGGACACTCTCCTTTGCTTCTCTTTCTCTGCCTGTAAGAGACGCTTCAGGCAATTTCTGCCGATAGGGAATCTGTCTGCCTTACAGCAGGCAAAAGGAAATTTTGTGGACCATGACACTGTTTTATGACATGAAAGTAAATTGAACCTTGAATCCTTGATGAAATGCAGTGACCTTGTCAAATGCCTTACGAAATTCTGTGGTTCCCCTTCCTTCCTCTCTACACCATCCACTCCCATTCTTATTTCTCACTTTAACCTTCCCATGCTCCCATCACCTCTCCCTCTTCCTGCCTCTCCATGTTCTGTCACCTATCACCTCCTGCCACCCCCCACCTCCTTCCCCACTGGTAACGTGGATATCGCCCTATCCCACTCATCTCAATAGACGGTCTCGACCTAAAACATTGCCTGTTCCAACTCCGTACCTGACGCAGACTGTTGCTTCTTCTCCCCTCTCCCAGCAGGGCTGGTAGAACTTGGAGCGTTCCTGTTGAAAATGGAACCGAGGTTAAGAGATCACAGCACCATCCCACTTGTGACCTTCCTCCACCCTCACTCACCGTGACCCCTCGCCCCCACACACCAAACAAAGGCAAATGTTGGAGGGTAATTTACAGAGATTCAATATGACACAAAATCCATGACACTCAGTGACTCTGAAAGAGCTATAAATGTTTAAAGTGTAGACATACAGCATGGAAACAGGCCCTTCGGCCCATGAGCCCATGCTGCCCAAACACACCTAATTAACTTACAACCCTGTACATTTTGAACGGAGAACTGGAGCCCCTGGGGAAACCCACTGAGACATGGGGAGAACGTACAAACTCCTTACTGATAGCACGGGATTCGAACCTGGGTCACTTATACCTGGGTCTCTTATACCGTAAGGGGCACCAGGAGAACTCATGGTGACTATTTGCTTGTTTTCCACCAGGCAGAAGCCAATTGCATGTAATATTACATGATCTGTACTATTACATGACAATAAACGAACTTTGAATCAGCTCCAGTAAAAATACCAACATCTCTACTTTTTGAGAAAATTTGGGATGTCCACAAGACGATAAGACACGGAGGTATCTGTGCTGTAATGTTCTGTGGTTCTATGGTTAACTCAGCAGGTCTTGCAGGATCCAGAAGAGGTAAATGTGTAGAACCATATTTCAGGCCTGAGCCCTTCCTCAAGGTATGAGCAAATTCCAGGCAGGCGAAACCTGCTGAATTCCTCCCACACTTTTGTGTTGTTACTATAATTACAACGCCAGCAGACGTTCGTGTTTCATTGGGGAAAGTTCACTGACTGGTTGCATCACAGCCTGGTTGGGGGATTCAAGTGCCCTGTAATGCAAAAGGCTGTACATGGTAGCAAGCACAGCCAGGTACAAAAGTCTGAAGACCATCCAACAGCTGTCAGTGCCCTTGATCTTCAATGTACTGCCCTAACCCTGAAGCCATAGAACATGACAGCACAGGCACAGGCCCTTCAGCCCATCTGGTCCATGCGGAACTATTTATTCAACAGGGTCCCATTGATGAGCACCCAGACATATCCCCCTCTACTCACATCCATGTACCTGTCCAAATTGTCCTTAAATGCTGAATTAAGCCCTCAGTCACCACTTCAGCTGGCAGCTTGTTCAACACCCCCACCACCCTCTGTGTGAAGAAGTTCCCCCTCATGTTCCCACTAAACATTTCCCCTTTCATCATGAACCATGTCCTCATGTTCTTGTCTCACTCAACCTTGGTGGAGAAAGCTGCTTGCATTTACTCTATCCAAACCCCAAATCATTTTGTACACCTCTATCATTCTTCTACACCTAGGGAATAAATCCAAACCAGTTTACTCTTTCCCTGTAACTCAGTTCCTGAAGTCCAGGCAACATCCTAGTAAATCTTCTCTGCCCTCTTTCTGTCTTATTGATATAATTCCTGTGGTTAGGTGACCAAAATTGCATACAATTCTCCAAATTTGGCCTCACCAATGTCTTAGTGAACTTCAACACAACATCCCAACTCTTACACACAAAACCTTGATTTATGAAGGCCATTGTGCCCAGATCTCTCTTCACAACCATCTTGTTTAATCAGCTTAATTGTCCCTGATCTTCACCACGACTTCAGCTTACACAATGACTGAAGAAATGAGTCGTTCAAAGGGTGGATCACTTTGGAAATGAGGTCAGGGGTCCCAGAGGCCCACGGGGTCACATTGGGGAAGTTACCCTTGGCCTAATATCCGATAATCTTACCTTTTTGGACCACTTGTACATATCATCAGACACAGATTCACTGAAGGAATAAAAAGGTGATGAAGTATTAACCATCAAACCTGAAAACCACCCCGTGTTCCAAGAGGGGAAAAATAAAACAGGTCAAATCAGAGGCTCAGAGGATCTCCCCCGTCACCCACTCTCCCCACGGACACTCTCCCCCGTCACCCACTCTCCCCACGGACATTCTCCCCCGTCACCCACTCTCCCCACGGACACTCTCCCCCGTCACCCACTCTCCTCACGGACACTCTCCCCCGTCACCCACTCTCCCCACGGACACTCTCCCCCGTCACCCACTCTCCCCACGGACACTCTCCCCCGTCACCCACTCTCCCCACGGACACTCTCCCCCGTCACCCACTCTCCCCACGGACACTCTCCCCCGTCACCCACTCTCCCCACGGACACTCTCCCCCGTCACCCACTCTCCCCACGGACACTCTCCCCCGTCACCCACTCTCCCCACGGACACTCTCCCCCGTCACCCACTCTCCCCACGGACACTCTCCCCCGTCACCCACTCTCCCCACGGACACTCTCCCCCGTCACCCACTCTCCCCACGGACACTCTCCCCCGTCACCCACTCTCCCCACGGACACTCTCCCCCGTCACCCACTCTCCCCACGGACACTCTCCCCCGTCACCCACTCTCCCCACGGACACTCTCCCCCGTCACCCACTCTCCCCACGGACACTCTCCCCCGTCACCCACTCTCCCCACGGACACTCTCCCCCGTCACCCACTCTCCCCACGGACACTCTCCCCCGTCACCCACTATCCCCACGGACACTCTCCCCCGTCACCCACTCTCCCCACGGACACTCTCCCCCGTCACCCACTCTCCCCATGGACACTCTCCCCCGTCACCCACTCTCCCCACGGACATTCTCCCCCGTCACCCACTCTCCCCACGGACACTCTCCCCCGTCACCCACTCTCCCCACGGACATTCTCCCCCGTCACCCACTCACCCCACGGACACTCTCCCCCGTCACCCACTATCCCCACGGACACTCTCCCCCGTCACCCACTCTCCCCATGGACATTTCCCCCATCACCCTCTCTCCCCACGGACATTCTCCCCCGTCACCCACTCTCCCCACGGACATTCTCCCCCGTCACTCACTCTCCCCACGGACACTCTCCCCACGGACACTCTCCCCCGTCACCCACTCTCCCCACGGACACTCTACCCCGTCACCCACTCTTCCCACGGACACTCTCCCCCGTCACCCACTCTCCCCACGGACACTCTCCCCCGTCACCCACTCTCCCCACGGACATTCTCCCCCGTCACTCACACTCCCCACGGACACTCTCCCCACGGACATTCTCCCCGTCACCCACTCTCCCCACGGACACTCTCCCCGTCACCCACTCTCCCCATGGACATTCTCCCCCGTCACCCACTCTCCCCACGGACACTCTCCCCCGTCACCCACTATCCCCACGGACACTCTCCCCCGTCACCCACTCTCCCCATGGACATTTCCCCCATCACCCTCTCTCCCCACGGACATTCTCCCCCGTCACCCACTCTCCCCACGGACATTCTCCCCCGTCACTCACTCTCCCCACGGACACTCTCCCCACGGACACTCTCCCCCGTCACCCACTCTCCCCACGGACACTCTACCCCGTCACCCACTCTTCCCACGGACACTCTCCCCCGTCACCCACTCTCCCCACGGACACTCTCCCCCGTCACCCACTCTCCCCACGGACATTCTCCCCCGTCACTCACACTCCCCACGGACACTCTCCCCACGGACATTCTCCCCGTCACCCACTCTCCCCACGGACACTCTCCCCGTCACCCACTCTCCCCATGGACATTCTCCCCCGTCACCCACTCTCCCCACGGACACTCTCCCCCGTCACCCACACTCCCCATGGTCACTCTCCCCCATCACCCACTCTCCCCACGGACACTCTCCCCGTCACCCACACTCCCCATGGACATTCTCCCCCGTCACCCACTCTCCCCACGGACACTCCTCCCCATCACCCACTCTCCCCATGGTCACACTCCCTCGACATTCACTCTCCCCACGGACACTCTCCCTGTCACCCACTCTCCCCATTGTCACTCTCCCCCGTCACCCACTCTCCCCATGGTCACTCTCCCCCGTCACCCACTCTCCCCACAGACACTCTCCCCGTCACCCACTCTACCCATGGTCACTCTCCCCCGTCACCCACTCTCCCCACGGACATTCTCCCCCGTCACCCACTCTCCCCATGGTCACTCTCCCCCATCACCCACTCTCCCCATGGTCACTCTCCCCCGTCACCCACTCTCCCCACGGACACTCTTCCCGTCACCCACTCTCCCCACGGATATTCTCCCCCATCACCCACTCTCCCCACGGACACTCCTCCCCATCACCCACTCTCCCCATGGTCACACTCCCTCGACATTCACTATCCCCATGGACATTCTCGCCCATCACCCACTCTCCCCACGGACACTCTCCCCCATCATCCACTCTCCCCATGGTCTCACTCCCTCAATATTCACTCTCCCCATGGACACTCTTCCCCATCACCCACTCTCCCCACGGAAACTCTCTCCCGTCACCCACTCTCCTCACGGACACTCTCCCCCATCATCCACTCTCCCCATGGTCACACTCCCTCGATATTCACTCTCCCCATGGTCACTCTCCCCCGTCACCCACTCTCCCCACGGACACTCCTCCCCATCACCCACTCTCCCCATGGTCACACTCCCTCGACATTCACTCTCCCCATGGACATTCTCGCCCGTCATCCACTCTCCCCACGGACACTCTTCCCCGTCATCCACTCTCCACATGGTCACACTCCCTCGATATTCACTCTCCCCATGGACATTCTCGCCCGTCACCCACTCTCCCCACGGACACTCTCCCCCGTCACCCACTCTCCTCACGGACACTCTCCCCCATCACCCACTCTCCCCACGGACACTCTCCCCCGTCATTCACTCTCCCCATGGTCACACTCCCTCGATATTCACTCTCCCCATAGACATTCTCCCCCACCTCCCACTCTCCCCATGGACATTCTCCCCCACCTCCCACTCTCCCCATGGACATTCTCCCCCACCTCCCACTCTCCCCATGGACATTCTCCCCCACCTCCCACTCTCCCCATGGACATTCTCGCCCGTCACTCACTCTCCCCATGGTCACTCTCCCCCATCACCCACTCTCCCCACGGACACTCTCCCCCATCACCCACTCTCCCCATGGACATTCTCCCCCATCTCCCACTCTCCCCATGGACATTCTCCCCATCACCCACTCTCCCCATGGACATTCTCCCCCACCTCCCACTCTCCCCATGGACATTCTCCCCCATCACCCACTCTCCCCATGGTCACACTCCCTCAACATCCACTCTCCCCATGGACATTCTCCCCCATCTCCCACTCTCCCCATGGACATTCTCCCCATCACCCACTCTCCCCATGGACATTCTCCCCCACCTCTCACTCTCCCCATGGACATTCTCCCCCACCTCCCACTCTCCCCATGGACATTCTCCCCCACCTCCCACTCTCGCCATGGACATTCTCCCCCACCTCCCACTCTCCCCAAGGACATTCTCCCCCACCTCCCACTCTTGCCATGGACATTCTCCCCCACCTCCCACTCTCCCCATGGACATTCTCCCCCATCACCCACTCTCCCCAAAGACACTATCCAACATGAACACTCATCCCCATCACTGACCCCCTCCCCATTGAATCCCCTCCAACACCATGGAGTCACATGACAAATGCTGCACGATATTTATAACCTCGCTCACCAAGCTGTAATTACACCTTTTGGCAACATGAATGGATCAGAATGGAACAGAGATTTATCACAATGGCAGTGAAGAATGAGGCCATTCGGCCCATGCTATCCATGCTAACTTCAGATCCAGTCTTTTCAAAGTTCCCCGCCAGTCCCTGAGATTCAACTCTTGTTTGAACCAGCTGATGGTTTGAGTGGGCAAGGAGTGGACCAGTGGGACTCGCCACAGCACAAGTGGGCGGGAACTGCAGGTCATGTGACATGTGCAGGAAGTAAAGGGTGGCCAACATTTCGGGTCTTGACGCTTGGTCAAGATACGAGCAAAAAGGAGGTAGGTGCCTGAATAAAAAAGTGGGGAGGAGAAAGGAGGAGAGGAGGGAGGAAAGGGAAGGGGGTGGGAAACACAGGCTGACAGGTGAAAGATGGAGACGGGTGGGAGGGGAGAAGAGGAAGAAACTGAGAAGTGATGGGGGAGGGTAACTCTCCAAATGGAGAGGGAAGGGGGAAAGGAGACAGAGGGAGAGGGAAAGAAAGTCTCAGGGAATGGGGTTCATGGAAATTGAAGGTTGTCTCTGGTTGTGGGGGGTGGGGGGAGCAGATGGAATATTAGGTATTATTCCTCCAATTTGTAGGTGCCCTTGGTTTGGCCATGTGTCAGGACATGGACAGACATGTCAGTGTTGGAATGGTGCAGGAAATTAAAATGGTTGGCCACTGGGTGGTCCTTGCTGTAGACAGAGTGAAGATGCTCAGCGAAGCCATGTCTCTGTCTATGCCCCATCTCTCTGATGTAGAGGAGACCACAATGGGAGCACCGGATGCAGTAGATAACCCCTGTAGATTCACAAGAGAAGTGTTGCTTCACTTGGAAGGACTGTTTGGGGCCCGAAATGGTGCTGAGGGAGGAGGTGTGGGTGCAGGTGGAGCATCTCCTGCGGTCATAGGGGCAGGTGCCAAGGAGGCGATCGGGTGGGAAGGGAGGAGTGGACTAGGGTGTCACGGAGGGATTGGTCCCTGGGGAAAGTGAAGGGAGGTTTGAATGGGGTGTTGGGAAACCAGGCAACTGGGGAGGGGCAGCAGAGATCACCCAACTTAATTTAAATTGGGACATGCAGCACAGTAACAGGCCCTTCCAGCCCACGAGCCCGTGCCTCCAAAATACCTCAATTACCCTAGAGCACCTGGGAAAAACCCAACACAGGTCATAGGGAGAACGTGCAAACTCCTTACAGACAGCGCTGGATTTGAACCCGGGTGTCTTCCGCTGTTACAATGTTGCCCTAGCCACTATGCCAACTGTGCCATTCAACCTTTGTTGGACAACTCACTCCCACTTCACCCCCCTGCATCCAGCACCGCCAGTAAAATAGAGATTAGTTAGTGAGCTGATCAGTTCGTCATCCTTCAGAGAGAGATGTGTTTGGTCAGTGAGAGAGGAGCTCACCTTTTTTCTGGAAGATGAGAAGGATGATGCCAAGTGTCATCAGGAGAACCAGGAGAACCGGCACATAAATGAAGATGGGGTTCAACGAGACTGGGAAAGAGAGTGAGAACAATGTTGGTGCATTGAACGTTGAGTCCTTGCCCCTCAAAGGACGGAGGACAAATGAGACTGCTGCACCCCCCAACACCCACCAGGTTCCATCTGGTCATCTCCCCCTCCTCACCCAATTCCCCCATCAATTACCTAACCCCCTTCTCCTCCACCTGGTATCCCATCCCTTACCTGTCCCACCCCTCTCTTGGCCACCTGGTTCACTCCATCACCGACCTGTCTCACCCCCCTCCCCGCCACCTGGTTCCCCCATCACTTAACTGTTCCCTTTTCCCCCCACCTGGTTCTATCTGCCCAGAATCCACCCTCACTTTGTTTACGAGGATGTTGCCGGAACTTGAGGAACTGAGTTACAGGGAAAGGTTAAACAGGATAGGACTTTTTTCCTTGGAGCGTAGAAGAATGATTAGGGCCAGGGAGCCATTCAGATAATAGATAAGGACATGGAAAAAGAGGGAGAGCTGTTAAAGCAGCCAGTGATGGGGGGCGGTGGAGGGGTGGGGGTGGGGGGTGAGAGGGGCATGGTGGCCTTATCTGCGGTGGCTGAGGAAGAATTTGCTCCCAGTAAGGGAAGAGTGGAAAGTTTCTTTCATTAAGCTAGTTAATTAACTGAGGAATTGGGTAATAGAGGCAGTTGTTAGGCCAGTCCAGTGTTCCGGCTGCAGGATGTGGGAAGTCAGGGACAACACTTTGTTGCCAATGACGACACCTGCAAGAGGTGCATCCAGCTGCAGCTCCTGATAAACGGAGTTAGGGAACTGGAGCTGCAGCTGGATGAACTTTGGATCATTGGGTTGGCAGAGGCAGTGATGGAGAGGAGTTTGAGGGAGGCAGGAACCCCTAAGAGTCAGGAGGCAGGCAGCTGGGTGACAGTTGGGAAGGCAAGGGGAAGGGGTAGAAGAACCCCTGTGGCTGTTCCCATCACCAATCATTGTGCTGTATTGGATACAGTTGGTGGAAAGGAAATGATCTCTGCATCTATTTCAATGTGAGGAGTATTGTCGGTAAGGTAGATGAGCTGAGGGAGTGGATGGGCACGTGGGATTATGATGTTATTGCTTGAGTGAGACTTGGTTGCAGGGCTGGCAGTTGCATGTTCTGGAGTTCCATTGTTTCAGATGGATAGAGGGGGAGGGCTGAGAGGGGGAGGAGTGGTGTTGCAAGTCAGGGAAATTATCACAGCTGAGCTTAGACAGGACAGACCAGAGGTCTCGTCTACAGAAGCCATTTGGGTGGAACAATGGAATTGGAAAGGTGTGAACACACTAATAGGCTTGTATTATAGACCACCCAATAGTTTGTGAGAATTGGAGGCACAAATCGGTCAGGAGCTGGCAGACCATTGTAAGAAACAAAGTTGTGGTAGTAGGCGATTTTAATTTTCCACATATTGATTGGAACTCCCATACTGTAAAAGGACTGGGTGGCTTAGGAGTTTGTCAGATGTGTACAGGAAAGTTTTCAAAATCAATGTATAGATGAATCAATGAGAGAGGATGCAATACTCGACATGGAGAATGAAGAAATTAAAACTGAGACTAAGGTCCTGAATTTAAATAAATGGAATTATGATGGTATGAGACGGGTGTTGTGTAAGATTGATTGGGTGGTGTTTCTGGGGGAGTTGACAGTGGATAGACAATGGAAAGCATTAGCAGATCTAATGGAGAAATTGCAGAAATCATTTATACCGGTTTGGCATAAAAAATAAACCAAAAAAGGTGACTCAACCGTGGATAACAAGGGAAATTAGAGACACCATTAGGTCCAAAGAGAGAGCATATCAATTGGCCAAAAAAAGTACCAAATCCGAAAACTGGGAACAGTTCAAGATGCACCAAAGGGGGACAAAAGGATTAATCAAGAGGGCAAAAATAAATTACGAAAGTAAGCTTGCGGCAAACATAAAAACCAACTGCAAAAGCTTTTATAAATATGTCAAGAGGAAAATATTGGTGAAATCCAGAGTAGGTCCTTTGCAGTCGGAATCAGGGGAATATATAATGGGGAATAAGGAAATGGCAGACCAATTAAATTCTTACTTTAGTTCTGTTTTCACAAGAGAGGATACAAATAACCTCCCAAGGATGTTGGGAAACATAGAGACTAATACAAGGGAGGAACTGAAAGAAATCAGTATCTCTAAGGACATGGTCTTGGGGAAATTGAAGGGATTGAAGGCAGATAAATCCCAAGGGCCTGATAATTTACATCCTAGGGTACTTAAGGAAATGGCCATTCAGATAGCAGATGCTTTAAGAATTATTTTCCAGAATTCAATTGACTCAGGATCAGTACCCATGGATTGGAGGGTAGCTAATGTTACCCCACTATTTAAAAAGGGGGTAGAGAAAAAACGGGGAATTATCGGCCGGTGAGCCTTACATCAGTAGTGGGCAAAATGAAGGAATCCATTATTAAGGATGTAATAGCAGAGCATATGACTAGCAGAGAAGGGATCGGACGGAGTCAACATGGATTTACAAAAGGTAAATCGTGCTTGACAAATCTATTGGAATTCTTTGAGATGGTTGTGATATAGAGAATTTAGGTTAAAAAGACTTAAGTTAAAATGTGATGATTAATCATAAACAGGGAAGCCAGAACGGACAGAGAGTTTACTAGCAGTCAAGGACAGAAGGAGCTGCTGAATATGTTTTTTTAAACCTATCTTTTCATGGTCATAGTGAGAGACATGCAGGAGACAAAGGATTGATAAGAAGTGTGAGAAACAGAATTCAGTGAATGTAGAGTTCACAGCGTACGTAACGAACGTGATAATTAATAATGCAGTTATACTTAGAATGTTTTTGTAATACTAACCAATTAAAACAGTATTAATAAGAAGGGGAAGGGCAAATAATAAAGGTATAAAAATCAATGCACTGTATGTATCGGGGCTTAACTGGTGAGAAACCAGTTGAGTCCAACTCTGCAGACTTGTAAATAAAGCTTGTCGTGTCATCAGTTTTAAAGAGACTCATGTGTGAGAAGTTTTATTTCTGACAAATGGGGGCTCGTCCGGGATCTACACTCCGGCCGTGAGGGGAGGCGAGAAGAGGGACATCGGAGGCGGTGCACCCCGCTGAGTTCAGCGGCTCCTAGTCCCTTGCTCGTCGCTTCGGGCGGCTTGAGCGAGTGGTATCCGGACAGGGTGACACGACAAGACGGAGAGGAGAAGGGTGACGGTTCAATCCCCGGGAAGACACCGGTAAGTGACGACTTACGATTGTGGTGTGGGGATTGGGTAACAGGTGTAACGGGATACACCTGTTTGGATAAAAACCTAACGGAATAGATTAAGTATAGATCTTTTGTCGTTGTGTGAGGACCCTGTCGCGGGACTCTAGGATAGACCCCAGGGAAACCTCGGCGGTAACCGAAGGAGGGATAGCACCTCCGACGAAGTGCCGAGAAGAGAGGGGTCAACCCCAGGAAAACCTCAGCGGTAACCGAAGGAGGGACAGCACCTCCGACGAGGCGTCTGAGAGGAAGGGAGTAGGGTCCAGAGCGAGAGGGTCCTCAGCAACGATAAACAGATCTAGGTGGGAAAATGGGAGGATCAAAATCTAAGGGCTCGTCTGAAAATTCAGGACAATTCCTGGGAGTACCCCTTGACAGCCCTTTGGGGAGAATGTTTGAAAATTGGGATAGTAAAAGATATCGGGACAAAAACAAGAAAAAGATGGTCCAATATTGTCTCCTTTGGTCAAAACAACCTATTAAAGGTTCCTCGGTCTGGTGGCCGAAATTTGGATCTGATGAGGATTGGGTTAGACAAGCATTAAACATATATGTAAATTCGAGACCAAAGGTGAATCAAGAAGAGTCAGCATATGCATTTTGTTGGGTTCCCTGGCCAGGATCCTTAACAGAATGTTTTAAATTGAGAGTGGCAGGAGAAAAGAAATGGGAACCTCTGGACAACCTTCCCCCTCCTTATATTCCCCCGGTGCCTACTGCGCCCGAGGAAAGCTTATTACCGGAGGGGAAAGGTGATGAATCTGATTGCCCCGAAGGGGGCCGGGATAAAAAGGATGAATTAAGGGAGTCGGACCCTAAACTTCCACCGGTAAACCGACCCTGGACAAGATCCCAGACTGGTCCAGGACCATCAAAGTTTTCAATAAACCTAAATCCCCTGAGACAAGTTCCTATGGGAGGACCGGGAGGGGGAACGGGATATGTGAATGTTCCCCTAACTAGTACAGAGGTGCGGGGATTTAAGAAAGAAATGAAAAAGTTATTGGAAGATCCTATAGGACTGGCTGAACAGCTTGACCAATTCTTGGGACCAAACACATATACGTGGGAAGAGATGCAGGCAATAATGGGAACATTATTTTCACCCCAGGAGAGGCAGATGATTCGACGGGCTGCCCTCCTCATGTGGGAATATGAACAACCTGGGGACCCTAGACCCCATGAACAAAAATATCCCTTAAATGAACCCAGGTGGGACAAACGAACACCCGAGGGATTGGCAAGTATGAGACAATATAGAGAGTGGACAATTAAAGGGATACGGGAGGCTGTGCCAAAGGGTCACAATTTTACCAAGGCATTTGGGAACCACCAGGGGAAAGACGAGTCCCCTACTGATTTTTTGGAGAGGGTGAGAAAGAATGTCCAACAGTATGCTGGTGTGGACCCTAGTACACCAATGGGTGAACAGCTTATTCGAATTGAATTTGTTTCCAAATCATGGCAAGACATTAGAAAGAAACTAGAAAAGGAGGAGGACTGGAGTGAAAAACCCCTAAGTGAACTGTTAAAAAAGGCACAAAAAGTATATGTGCAGAGAGAAGAAGAAGATCAAAAGAAGGCGACAAAGGTTATGGTACAGACTATCCGACAGATGAATGCTGAATCCAGAGGGGAAAGAAAACAAAACCTTCCTCTAAACAATCCAAAATATCCAAGAGAGGGAAGACCCCGGAGATTCGTTAAGTGCTATTACTGCAATGAGGAAGGACACTTTAAGAGGGAATTCCCCCGATACAAGAGGGAATTGCGTGCCCTCGAACTTATGGAAGAAGATTAGGGGTGTCAGGGGTTCCAAATGTTAGGGACCAAATATAAGAGGGAACCCCTGGTAAAACTAAAAATTGGTCCCAAGGGAGAAGAGGTGGTGTTTATGGTGGACACAGGAGTGGAACGAAGTAGTGTAATAACTGTGCCAATCGGAACTGAGCCTATAAAAAGTAATTTGACAATTTCTGGGATAGAAGGAGCTCCCAGAATGGTATCAATAATTCCCCAAGTAACAGTGAAACTGGAAGAAAGAGAAGGGGTACAAGACCTCTTGTTATTACCTTCGGCTGGATTTAACCTCCTAGGAAGGGACTTACAGGCTCTCCTAGGTTTGGGTGCTCTCCCTGTGGACGGAGAAGTGCGAGTCCACCTCTGCGCTTTAAAGGAAGAGGATGAACGGCAGATTGACGAGAGAGTCTGGTATAAGGAGGGAAATCGAGGAGGTCTGGACATCCCACCTTTACATGTCACATTAATACCAGGTCATCAGCCGGTAAGGAAACGTCAGTATCCTATTTCTTTGGAAGGGAGAAAAGGGCTACAGCCGGTAATTGAGACTTTAATACGAGACGGACTATTAGAAGAATGCATGTCACCTTATAACACCCCTATACTCCCAGTAAAAAAGTCAGATGGATCCTATCGCCTAGTTCAGGATCTAAGAAGTTTGAATGCTATTGTTCAGACCCGCCACCCAGTGGTGCCTAATCCCTATACTATTATGAGTCGGATTCCCCCAGACCATGAGTGGTTTAGTGTTATCGACTTGAAGGATGCCTTCTGGACTTGTCCGTTAGAAGAGGAAAGTAGAGATATGTTTGTGTTTGAATGGGAAAATCCATGGACAGGTAGACGGAGACAGTTTCGGTGGACTGTATTGCCCCAAGGGTTCACTGAATCTCCAAACCTGTTTGGACAAATGCTAGAACAAATCCTGATGGACTATCCACAATCTGATGATTCCCAACTAATGCAGTATGTGGATGATTTACTATTATCAGGACCCAAGGAACAAGAAATGAGGAGAGAGACCATTAGACTCTTGAATTATCTGGGGAAAAAGGGTCTACGAGTGTCCAGAAACAAGTTACAGTTTGTTGAGAAAACTGTGATATATCTGGGACACCAGATAAGTAAAGGACAGAAACGGATTACCCCTGAACGAATTGCGGGAATCACTAGAATGCCTTTACCCCGTAATAAGAAGGAAATAAGACAATTCCTGGGACTCTTAGGATACTGTAGGTTATGGATAGAGGACTACTCAGTTTTGGTGAAGTTTATGTATGATAAACTGACAAATGAAAATGACTATCCATTGAAATGGACCCAGGAGGAGGAGGGATGGTTCGAGGACTTGAAACATCGCCTAACACGAGCCCCAGTGCTCACTCTGCCCTCTTTAAAATAGCCCTTCCAGCTATTTTTCACTCATAACCAAGGAACAGCTGTGGGAGTTTTAACACAAGAAAAAGGCGGTCAGCGACACCCAGTAGCTTTCCTTTCCAAAATGATGGACCCAGTGTCTCGCGGATGGCCGACGTGTATCCAGGGAGTAGCGGCTGCTGCTCTGTTGGTAGAGGAAGCACGTAAACTTACTTTTGGAGGAAAGATGACTGTGTACACCTCCCATTCTGTAAGTGTTTTATTAACACAAACTGCCCATCGATGGCTGACTGATTCTCGCATATTAAAGTATGAAACCATTTTAATGGTTGGAGAAGATTTACAGTTTGCAAAAATTAATAGCTGCAACCCAGCTCAATTTTTATACGGCAGTGAAACAGAGAAAGAGGTGGAGCATGACTGTGTCGAGTTGACAGATCTTCAGACCAAGACCCGAGAAGACCTTTGCGATACTCCGCTGGGAGAAGGATATGAATTCTACATTGACGGCTCCGCCAGATGTGTTGACGGAATGAGAAGAAATGGGTATGCTATAATAGAAGGAAATACTTGGAAAGTAGTAGAATCCACGAGACTACCCGGAAGCTGGTCAGCACAATCCTGTGAACTATATGCCTTGCAGAGAGCCCTCAGAATACTGGCAAAGAAAATTGGAACAATTTACACAGATTCCAAATACGCATACGGAGTAGTGCATACCTTTGGTAAGATCTGGAAGGAGCGTGGTCTAATTACATCAAGAGGAAAGGAATTGGCACACGAACAGATGATTACTCTGACTCTAGAAGCCTTAACATTACCCCAAGAAATAGCAGTGGTCTACATACCAAGCCATCAAAGGGGAGATAACCCGACAGCAATTGGAAACAGACTGGCTGATGAAGAAGCCAAAAGAGCAGCCATGCAACAAGAAGTCCGTTTGCTGACTTTAATCCCAATAAGGCAAGGCATAAAGACAGCTCCCATTTTCACTGCTAAAGAAGAAAAGAACATGGATCAGCTGGGCGCAAGCCAGTTACCTGATGGAACATGGAAAACACCAGATGGAAGAATTGTTCTAAATAAAGAAATAACTCGCAATATTTTAAAACACCTGCATCAACAGAGCCACTGGGGCACCCAAGCCTTATGTGACACAGTGCTTCGAGAATATGTGTGTAAGGGAATCTACACCTTGGCCCAACAAGAGGTGCAAAATTGTTACCTATGCACAAAAATTAATAAGAAGATAATGAGGACAGGGACCATGGGAGGTCAACCATTAGCCATACGCCCTTTTCAACGTATCCAGATCGACTTCACAGAGTTACCTCAAGTTCAAAGATGGAAATATCTGTTGGTGATAATAGATCACTTTACCCGATGGGTAGAAGCCTTCCCAACAATAAATACTACAGCCTCTACAGTAGCTCGCCTCCTCCTAGAGCAGATAATCCCCAGATATGGTATAATGGATTCTATAGACTCAGACAGGGGTCCACATTTTTCTTCAAAAATCCAGCAATTGATTTGTGATGCATTACAGGTCTCTTGGAAATTACATACCCCTTGGCATCCACAAAGCTCAGGGAAGGTCGAACGTATGAATGGAACACTAAAAATCCAATTGACAAAGTTAATGGTGGAAACTAAAATGCCTTGGATAAAGTGTCTGCCCCTAGCCTTATTAAGAATTCGTACTGCCCCACGAAAAGATGTAGGGCTGTCCCCTTATGAAATGATGTTTGGGCTTCCCATCTGGAGTACAGTTGAGGGGTGTCCCACCTTGGGGGAAGGGGATATATTTGTTAGGAACTATTTACAGGCACTGTCACGCTCTCTTACAGATTTACGAAAGAGAGGACTATTGGCACAAACACCGCCTCTAGACTTTTCTTTACACAAAGTGGAACCAGGAGACTGGATTCTTATCAAGACCTGGAAGACTGAAAAACTCCAGCCCCAGTGGGAAGGTCCATACCAAGTTCTCTTAACTACAGAAGCTGCAGCACGAACAAGAGAGAAGGGGTGGACACACGCATCCAGATTTAAGGGACCTGTAGAGGCGCCTCAGGACCCTGATACGAACTCAGATTGGACTTGTATTCCTGGAGAAAAACCTCTTACCTTACGATTTCGCAAAAAGACTTAATTCACAATGTTATTGTTATGTTCTTTGATTTTTCTTAGTTTGCCTATGTCTTTATCAGGTGTGAAATGTAAGAAATGCAGAGATACAGTGGTCCTGTTTCAGGACCACATTTGGGGAAGAAAGGAAGGTAATTTCATTTCCCATACCTCAGTTCCTGAGAAATGCTGGGCAGAAAATACCACCCAACATCCATATACCCCTTGTGTGGAAAAAGAAGGAAATAATATGAGTCATTATATACAGATTCCTAATACCACTCCTTTCCCTCTTAACGGTTGGAAAGGTGACTCAAGCCCACCATGCCCTGATGGACTCTGGTTTTGCATACACCAACGTACTGTTCCAATGAGAAGTTACACTCCACACTCGAAATTGCCTGTCCCTTTAAGACAGCCGGACTTAGTTCGAGTCCATCCAAATAACCATGTAAGTTTCGGTAATGTAATTGAGGAAGATAACCTTTTTGTAGATCTGGCAACTAAAATTGCAGGAACTTTTAATGTAACCAATTGTTGGGTCTGCGGGGGTCCACGGATGTCAGAACAATGGCCTTGGTGGGGAGAACCTCTCAATTCATTGACCATGATTTCCCGCATTTGGACAACTAACCGAACGAGATCAAGAGAAACCTGGTCTCTCTCTAATGTCCCCTCTGGTTTTTATTGTCTCTCACGAGCCGGCAAATACCCAGTAGGAGAAAGTCCCTGCAAGGCTGTATGGATTCGCATTTCGCCTGGTGTTTTCACTTGGTTTCCTAAACCTCAGACTTGGTTCTTATCCACTGTTTTTAAAACTAATTGCCTACCCCTGTCTAATAGCAGTATTCAGTTTTGGAATTGTACCACTTCCACCATCACAGGACCATGCCAATCAAATCCTGTTCTTAAAAGAGTTTGGGAAAGGGGGTATGGAGTATCCCCAAATGGATTATTCTGGGTATGTGGTAATAAAGCTTATACTCGTCTTCCCTCACAGTGGAGTGGAACTTGTTTCCTAGGAATAATCCGCCCAGAATTTTTCCTTCTACCCCACGATCACGGTCATAAATTAGGCGTGAAGGTCTTTGATACATTACATCGTGAACCCCGCTCTACCACGGTACATTTGGGAGAATGGAGAGATGATTGGCCTCCAGAGCGCATAATTCAATATTATGGTCCCGCTACATGGGCTCAAGATGGATCTTGGGGTTATCGTACTCCTATATATATGTTAAATCGCATAATTCGCTTACAAGCAGTGCTTGAAATTGTTACAAATCAAACAGCTATAGCCCTGCAATTACTTGCATCCCAGCAAGGTCAAATGCGCTCTGCTATATATCAGAACCGTCTAGCCCTAGACTATCTCCTAGCCACGGAAGGAGGTGTATGTGGCAAACTTAATTTGACTACTGCTGCTTACAGATTGATGATAATGGAAAAGCCGTTCGTAAAATCGCTGATAATATTCGTACATTGTCCCATGTACCGGTTCAAACCTGGCATCCTTTCCCACAATTTAATTGGATGGACAAATGGTTTGGAGGAACCTGGTGGCGTACCTTCTTGTGGGTCATCGGAGGTATTTTATTCCTCCTACTTATTTTGCCCTGTATTATTCCCTGTCTACGCAGCCTGGTGATTTCCATGGTCGAACAAGCTATGCAACCAGGGGGGATGGGAGACCCTGTAAGACTTTTATTTCAGCGTGAGATTAATGTATCATAAAACATTTCTCTTCCCTAGCTTAGAATCCCCATTCATATCTATACATATATTCAACACATTTTAAAGAGAGAAAGGGGTGGATTGTGATATAGAGAATTTAGGTTAAAAAGACTTAAGTTAAAATGTGATGATTAATCATAAACAGGGAAGCCAGAACGGACAGAGAGTTTACTAGCAGTCAAGGACAGAAGGAGCTGCTGAATATGTTTTTTTAAACCTATCTTTTCATGGTCATAGTGAGAGACATGCAGGAGACAAAGGATTGATAAGAAGTGTGAGAAACAGAATTCAGTGAATGTAGAGTTCACAGCGTACGTAACGAACGTGATAATTAATAATGCAGTTATACTTAGAATGTTTTTGTAATACTAACCAATTAAAACAGTATTAATAAGAAGGGGAAGGGCAAATAATAAAGGTATAAAAATCAATGCACTGTATGTATCGGGGCTTAACTGGTGAGAAACCAGTTGAGTCCAACTCTGCAGACTTGTAAATAAAGCTTGTCGTGTCATCAGTTTTAAAGAGACTCATGTGTGAGAAGTTTTATTTCTGACAATGGTGACAGGTAAAATAGATAGGGGAGAGCCAGTGGATGTGGTGTACCTGGACTTCCAAAAGGCCTTCGATAAGGTCCCACATAAATGACTGGCTTCCAAAATCAAGGCTCATGGGATTGGGGGCAAAGTATTGATGTGGTTTGAGAACTGGCTGGCAGGTAGAAGACAGAGAGTTGGGATAAATGGCTTGTTTTCTGAGTGGCAGGCGGTGACCAGTGGGGTGCCACAGGGATCTGTACTGGGACCCCAGCTGTTCACAATTTACATTAATGATCTGGATGAGGGGATTGGATGTAATATCTCCAAATTTGCAGACGACACTGAGCTAGGAGGGGTTGTGTGCACGGAAGAGGGGGTCAGGAAGCTCCAGTGTGATTTGGATAAATTGAGGGACTGGGCAGATCCATGGCAAATGCACTACAATGTGGATAAATGTGAGGTTATCCACTTTGGTAATACAAACCGGAGGGCAGATTACTATTTGAATGGCAATAGATTGGGAGATTGGGAAGTGCAGAGAGACCTAAGGGTTCTTATGCACCAGTCACTGAAGGCGAGCATGCAGGTACAGCAGGCGGTTAAAAAGGCAAATGGTATGTTGGCCTTCATATCAAGAGAGTTTGAGTATAGGAATAAGGATACCTTACTGCAGCTGTACAGGGCCTTGGTGAGACCCCACCTAGAGTATTGTGTGCAGTTTTGGTCACCTTATCTAAGGAAGGATGTTCTTGCAATGGAGGGAGTGCAGAGGCGATTCACCAGGCTGATACCTGGAATGGCAGGAATGACTTAGGAGGAAAGATTGCGCAAATTGGGATTGTACTCGCTGGAGTTTAGAAGATTGAGATGGGATCTCATAGAGACATATAAAATTCTGGCAGGACTGGGCAGAATGGATGCAGAAGGGATGTTTCCAATGGTGGGGAATCCAGAACCCGGGGCCATGGATCAAGGATAATAGTCAAACCATTTAGAGCCGAGATGAGGAGGAATTTCTTTACCCAGAGGGTGGTGAATCTGTGGAATTCATTGCCACAGAGGGCAGTAGAGGCAGGTTCACTGAATATATTTAAGAGGGAATTAGATATATTTCTTCAGTATAAGGGAATTAGGGGTTACGGAGAGAAGGCGGGGACGGAGTACTGAAATTTATGATCAGCCATGATCTCATTGAATGCGGAGCAGGCTCGAACGGCCAAATGACCTACTCCTGCTCCTATTTTCTATGTTTCTATGATACAATTGGTGGGGACAACCTTCTAGGGACAGGTTATAGTGGCACTGAGACTGGGTCCTCAGCTCAGAAGGGAAAGAGGGAAGAGAGGAGAGCAGTGGGATGGGGGATTTGATAGGAGGACAGATAGGAAGTTCTGTGGGAAAGATTGAGTATCTCAGATGGTCTGTTGCCTCCCTGGTGCCAGGGTCTAAGATATCTCAGATTGAGTTCTTCTGATTCTAAGGAGGGAGGGTGAGCTGCCAGATGTTGTGGTCCATGAATGGACCAATTTTCTAGGGTTCCATTATTTCAGACATGATAGAGGGAGAGGGATGAAAGTGGGAGGAGTGGTGTTGCACTGGACAGTCCAGAAGACTCAGCTTCAGAAGCCATTTGGGTGGAGCTATGGAACGGGAAAGGTGTGAACACACTAATAGGCTTATATTTTAATCTGCCCAATAGTTTGAGAGAATTGGAGGCACAAATCTGTCGGGAGCTGGCAGACCATTGTAAGAAACAAAGTTGTGGTAGTCGGAGATCTTAACTTTCCGCATATTGAATGGGACTCCCATACTGTAAAAGGACTGGGTGGCTTGGGAGTAGATGAACCAATGAGAGAGGATGCAATACTTGATGTCCTGTTAGGGAATCAGGCAGGTCAGGATTCAGAAGCCTGTATTGGTGAGCATTTTGAGTCCAGTGACCATAATATCATTTGGTTCAAGTTACTTATGGATAAGGATAGATCTGGTCCTCGATTTGAGGTTCTACATTGGAGAAAGGACAATTTTGTGGAAATGAGAAAGGATCTTGGAGGAGTCAATTGGAATAAGCTATTTTCTGGCAAGGATGCGTCCAACAAGTGGAAGGCATTCAAGGGGGAGATTTTGAGGTGCATTCCTACCAGGATTAAAGGGAAAGTTAACAGGCATAGGGAATCTTGGTTTTCAAGGGACATTGGTGATAGGATTAAAAGAGAGAGGTGTATAACTCGTTAAAAAAAAACAAGGAGGAAATGAGGTAGTCGCAGAGTATCGAAAATGTAAGGGAATACTAACAAATAAAATCAGGAAGGGAAAAATGGTCCCCGGGAGGATCAGAGTGGTCAACGATGTGTGGAGCCTCACTAAATGCGGGAGGAATTAAACAGTTTATTTTTACATCAGTATATCTTCAGGAAACTGACATCGTGCATATGGATGGAAGGGAAACGAATAGAAGTGACATGAAATGAATGGAGATTTAAGGAGGAGGAGGTGATTTCTGCCTGACAGCAAATGAAGGTAGACAGATCCCCTGGGCCAGATTGAATATTCTCTCGGACCTTGAGGGAGACAAGTGTTGAAATTGCAGGGGCCCTGACAAATGTTCTTGGCCACCAGAGAGGTGCTGGGGGAATTGGAGAGTGGCTCCTGTTGTCCACCTGTTTAAGAAAGGTAACTATAGGCCAGTGAGTCTGACGTCAGTAGTGGTTAAATTATTAGGAGTTCTGAGAGATAGGATGTTTAGGTATTTGGACAGACATAGACTGATTAAGGACCGTCAGTATGGCTTTGTGTGTGGTAGGTTGTGTTTAACGAGTCTTGTCGAGTTTTTGAGGAAGTAACCAAGAAGGTAGATGAAGGAAACATTGCACAATGGAGGTTAGTTCAGAAGGTTAAGACACTTAAGGTTAAGAATTGTTAGAATAGTAATGGATAAAATATGTCTTTAAAAGTGATGGATAGTATACTTCACAGAGTAACACTTCACAAAAGACGTCTCTTTTAAAATGCAAGAGCTTTGCTGAATCTGGACGTTGAGGCTCCGGTTAATTTTACAGAAGCAATGAAGATGCTGATCTATTGTGCACAGGCGATAAAGTCCAGGCTCCGAGATACTGATAAGATCTTTCGACGATTATGTTTGGAACCCTGGAAGAGGTCATGTGTTTTTTTACAAGCAGAGATAGGATAAACAAACAGGTGATTTCTTTTTGTGTGTGTGTGTGTGTGTGTGTGTGTGTGTGTGTGTGTGTGTGTGTGTGTGTGTGTGTGTGTGTGTGTGTGTGTGAGAGAGAGAGAGAGAGAGGTCAGTTCTACAGTAGCAGTTGAGGGTGTGACATGGAAAGCTGGCAGCTTGTTGAAAACCTCATTTTGAAGACTGGTTGTGAGTTCAGAGTTCAGCCTGTTCAAAACCCTTATGAGGAAATGGCTGGTTAGAGTTTCTCCTGAAATAAGGGAAATAAGAGGAACTCTGTGCTCACCTGGAAGAAGAGGTTATCATTTGGAAAACCCATGATGGGGGAAGTTTCTTTGGCAAGACATTGAAGTGACTGATTGGAGGAAATCAGTTTGTGCGTGTCCAATAAGCAACAAATATCTCTGAAACCAACAAGAACCTTCCTGAGCAATAACTATTTAACTTTAAGCACCAAAACCTGGTGAAGATTCATAAATGTTAAATTCTGTGCACAGTATGAGAATTGCCTGATAACGGTGAACTTGGAGAAGGGAAAAGTGAATGATTGGACAGTGAATCAGAGAACTTACTTGAACACAAACTCATTACCTACACGTGCACTTAGAATTAGAAGGGGATTAAGTTAAGTTAAGCTATTAGTAATAAGTTAAAATTTGATCGTCTTTTTATGCTTAAAGAAAATTAAAAGCAAATTTGCTGCACGACTTTGGTTGGGGGACTCACATGGGTTGCTGGAGACTGAATCTCGGGAACAAGATATTGGAACCTGGATTTAAGAGGGTGCTGAGGGCAAGAGGGGCTCCTAAATGGCCTCGGGTGCTGAAGGCTTCCTGATTGGATCAGGGGTTTGGATCTGGAGCTCGGGTTGTCGATTGATTGAGTCTGTGCAGCTGCAGAGGCTGCGGGAGGGCTGGAGGTGAATCCACGGACACTCAGTGACTCTAAAGGGACTCTCCTTTGCTTCTTCTCCTTGGGTGACACTAATGGCCACTTTTCACCTTATGGAAACTGATTTCATGTAATATTAGGTTCTGTAAATTACATGACAATAAAGGAATCTTAATAATTAAGTCAGGGTGGAAGGGGTTTGGCAGGAGCCAGCGAAGAATTGGTGGATCAGGGAAGGGTCATGGTTGCTGGAGAGAGGCCGTTGATTGGCCGGTGCCGGACAAGAGGTGAAATAAAATGGATGTCAAAGAAGGGTATTGGTTGAAGTCCAGCAGTGACAAATCTGAAGTTCAGCTCAAGATTCAGGACATGGGGCGCAGGTCGCAGCTAAATGCCTGGCATGTCCAAGCCTGTGACAGACTCTCCGCCCCTCCCTCCACCTTGCTCTTCCCCTCACCACACACTGGAGAAAGTTGCAATGTTATTACCGGGAGAGACCACTAAGTGGGCCTTGCACTGGGTCAGATGAATAAACAGAGTCTTCATGGGACCATAATTTCCATTTTTATAACGGAAGTGAGCTGGTTTACTGGACTCCACCAGACACAGGTAGGTGTGACTGTCTTCCACGCTCAGCTGGTTTATCTGGGTTGAGGCGTTTCCGTGTTCGGGGTCCCCGACGAGCTCATATCGAGTTACATTGCTTTCTGCCACCCACGATCCACCAGATCTCTGCCTGAATGTGACGATGTGCCGATAGGGATCCTTCACCATCCAGGTGACCGTGTGCAGGGTGAGGTCAGACAGAGGCCATTTGAACACACAGGGTAAGGTGACTGAATCTCCCTCAGTCCCACTCACCATTGAGCAATTCCCGTCAGGAGCTGAGGGACAGACACCAGAATATATTAGTCAACATTCCCCGTCTTCACGGTCAATTCCTGCCAAAATTTCCACCTTGTAAAATAATAGTCGTGAGGTTATAGAGCACAGAACAGGTCCTTCGACCTGACACCTTCAAACTGACCCAGCTGGTGTTCTGGGCCAATCCCATTTGCCTGCATTTGACCCATATCTTTCAGACCTTCTCATCTGTTTGCTGGACCAAATGTCTTTGGGATGTTGCATTTGAACCCATTTCTACAGGATCCTCTGGCAGCTCATTCCAGATACAAACAACTCTGTTTTTTAAATTGAGACATACAACACGCTTACAGGCCCTTTCAGCCCACGAGCCTGCGCTGCCCAATTGACCTACAACCCCCAGTACATTTTGAAGGGTTGGAGGAAACCAGAGCCCCAGAGGTAACCCGCACAGACATGGAGAGAACGGGAGCGTGGCAAGATGGCGTAGAAGAAAGACATGTATTCCACCTCTCCCCAGCTGGATCATTAAATACCCAGTTTTTTCATAGCATAAAAGTGGTTAAAAATAAGATTTACAGTTATTTAAATAACAGTGCTTTATGATGGCATCCAATGTGAAAAAAATTAAACCTCAGCTTCAGAAAAAACTACCATATAAAAGTGCGGAAGAATTGAGGCCTACCTGCATAACTGAATCCACGGAGTCATCACTGGGAGTCTCCAAGCCTCAGAGGACTCCAGCCCAATTGAGTCTGTCTCCGGCGCCGATAATGCATCCGCAAGATGGCGCCAGCACATTGGTGAGCTCGGCCGTTGCTGACCTGCATTCACGTGAAGCTGTGAGTGCAGGCGGCACGGCAAATAAGGGGACCCATGAACCCGTGACCTCGCTGGGCGGCCCAGTGGCGTGCAATGTAGCATCTGAGGGCACTTACGCGCGTCCGACGGCTTTGCCTGGCCTGCGTGGGGCATTGCAGGTCCGAGAGCTGCTGGAGAAAGTTGGGGCTGTGGGGGAGCCTGAACACTGGCGTCCTGAAGAGGTCGGGGTGCTGGCGTTTGGTGTCCAGACCCACAGCTGTTCAGTCAAAGGATCTATGATGACTGAGGAAGAAGAGGAACTTACCTTGTTGGAATTCGTCCAGGAGGAGGAGCTTGCAGTTAAAGAAAGTAGATCTCAAAAAATGGAAGTAGAATCTGGACTGGATTCAGTGTTCACTGTTTTGGAAGGGATAGCTTGTTAAATGCATAATATGTCAAAACAAATATCAACTCAAGTGAATCAAGGATTTATGGAGATAAAAATAAAAATGAATACCTTGTGTGATGAAATGTCAACTGTGAAACAGGAAATGACTGTTGTTAAAACTGATATTAATAAATGTATAAAATCAGTTGATACTGTGCAAGATAATTTAAAGAAAATTGAAACAGCTTTCTCTGAGTGTAGAACGTAATAGAGAAAAAATGGGAAAAGTGGAAGGTTCTTTTGTAGATTGGGGAATTCAGAAAAGAGATTTAATGAAGAAGATTGATTCTTTGGAAAATCAAAGTTGAAGGAATAATGTCCAGAGGATATGGAAGGCGTTGACCCTATAAAAAATTTTAAGCACTGGATCCCAGATGTGCTGAGTAAAGAGCTTTTCCCTGAAGGTTTGGAATTGGATAGGGCTCACAGAGCTCTGAGAAGAAGACCACTTCCAGGACAAACACTGAGAGCGGACTTGATTCGTTGTTTAAAGTATCAAGATCGAGGAATGATTTTACTTATGGGCAGTGCAGAACGCAAGGCAGAATCGATCTCCATTAATGGTTCAACACTTTAGAGTGTTTTTTTATGCTGATTTGAGTCAAGAGGTTATTAGAAGACAACGAGAAATCAATACAGCTAAAGATGTTTTGTGGCGAAAAGGCTACAAGTTTGCTTTTCATTATCTTGCAATTTTGAAGGTTTTCTATGGAAATTTTCAATCTCAATTTTTTTGAGAATGATCACGATGCCTTGGGTTTTGCTAATTCTTTGCCGGAATTGCAAATAAATGGGTGTTCTCCTCCATTATCTCCTAAGAGGAGAGTAAATGGGAATGGACATGGGAATGGAAAGGATAGAAAGAAAGAAGAGTTGACACAAAGTCTTCTTGATGTTGAAGATCCAGAGCAGTCGTTGGGCTTGGGCTGAATATATGGACTATATTCGATTGTGTCTGATTAGATAATAAATATGTATCTGGTTGGGGGGGGGGGTGGATGACACTGAAAACTTTGATAATCATCTGCCGCTAGTGGGTTCATCACACCCAGATTTTTAGGGTTTTACTACCTTTGGGTGGTTTGTTTTGGTTTATTTTTTGTTAATTTTAAATAAAATTTTGAGGGGGTTTTAATTTCATGGAAGAATTATAGAGGGGAGCATTATTTTATAGTATGTAAATATATTAGTGGTTAAAGAAGATGTCTAAATTGAATTTTGCAACTTTTAATGTTCAGGGGTTAAATAATCCAATTAAGAGAAAGAGAATATTGGCTTATATAAAAGAAATGAAAATTGATATTGCATTTGACTGAGAAAGGACATCTGAAATTGAAAAGAGATTGGGTTGGTCATGTTTTCTCTTCTTCATTTAATTCTAAGGCAAGAGCTGTAGCAATTTTGATTCATAAAAATTTACCCTTTGAATTGGAATCTTCAGAGGATATGCCGACAGAGTATTAAAAGTGAACTGTAAAATTTTTGCTGAATCTTTATGCCCCTAATGTAGATGATGAGAAGTTTATTTCAGAAGCTTTTTTATTGTTAACTCAAACTAATGAAAATGTTTTAGTTGGTGGTGATTTTAATTGTGTTCTCAACCCTTTACTGGTCAGAAATCCAAAAAATTGTAAAGAAATCAAAGATGGCAACACAAATTAATGCGTTAATGAAAGATTTAAATTTGGTGGATATTTGGAGAAAAGTTAATCCTACAGAGAAAGATTTCTCTTTTTATTCTTCAAGACATGATTCATTTTCTAGAATTGATTTATTTTTGGTATCAGCACATTTACAAGGTAGAGTATTATTAGTTGAATATAAAAGTAGAGTTATATCAGATCATTCATTATTACTTTTTTCCTGTGAAAGTTCGGAGATAGTACGTCCGTCATTTAGATGGAGGTTATTGAAAAAACCAAAGTTTGTTACTTTTGTTAAAGAGCAGATTTCTTTATTTTTGACTGAAAATGTTAATTCTGTGGATAGTCATTTTGTAATATAGGATGCTTTAAAAGCTTATTTAAGAGGGCAAATCATTAGTTATTCTATGAAAGTTAAGAAACAATATATGGCAGAAAGTTTAGATTTAGAAAATAAGATTGCTGAGTTAGAGAAGGATTTTCAGAAAGGTGTAACAGAAGATAAAAAAGTTGCATTAGCGAGGTTAAAATTATGTTATAATACTTTACAAACTTATCAGTTTGACCACTTAATTAATTGATCTAAACAATGTTATTATGAGTTGGGGGAAAGAGCTCACAAGGTAATTTATATTGCCTGGCAATTGAAAGCTGAACAGACATTTCGGACTATTAATGCTGTTAAAAAGAATTCAATAATAACTTATAAGCCTCAGGAAATTAATGACCAGTTTTATTTATTTTATCAAAAATTATATACTTCTGAGGGGAAACAGGATAATGGTTCTATTGATTCTTACATATCTAAATTAAAGTTACCGGTATTAGATGGGAATGATATTCAGGAACTGGAATCTCCATTTACGGATTTTAAAATTAAGGAAGCTATTCAGGAAATGCCTAATGGAAAGTCCCCAGGGGACTTTCCTGTGGAATTTTATAAACTTTTTTATGATGATTTTTCTAACAAATTTGGAGAAGTGTTGAATCAAGTTACTGAAGATCAGAACTTACTAGAATCATGTTCAAGTGCTTTAATAACTGTCATTCCAAAAAAGATAGAGTTCCATTAAAAGTGTCTTCATATAGACCTACCTCTTTATTAAATGTAGATTATAAAATTATAGTGAAAGTATTAACTAATAGACTTGCTAAATATTTGCCTAAATTGGTACACATTGATCAAACAGGTTTTATTAAGAATAGAAAAGCATCAGATAATATATTTTGATTAATTACTTTGGTCAACGCATATCGAAAGCAACCTAACTGTCCTATGGTGGTTGCATTAGATGCAGAAAAAGCTTTTGATAGGGTTGAGTGGGATTTTTTATTTAAAGTGTTAGAGAAATTTAAATTCGGTCCTTTTTTATTGGTTGGGTTAAGGCTTTATATACGAACCCAATTGCTAGGGTGGCAACAAATGGACAAATTTCTTCACCATTTAAATTGACTCGTTCAACTCGACAGGGCTGCCCATTGTCACCAGCCCTATTTGCATTGGTTATTGAACTGTTAGCTCAGGTTATTAGACAAAATTAAGAAATTAGAGGGATGAGGGTTAAGAATGAAGAATATAAAATTAATTTATTTGCGGATAATGTGTTGGTATATTTGATGGAACCGGAATGGTCATTGAAAGAATTGCAAGAGTGTTTGTTGAAATTTGGAGAATGATTGGGATATAAAGTTAATTGGGATAAAATTGAAATTTTACCAGTTGGAGTGGGAGATTATTCTGAATTTAAAACATTTACAAAATTAAGGTGGACAAGTAAAATTAAATATTTAGGTGTGTTTATGTATAAAAATTATCAATCATTATATCAATGAAATTATATACCTATATTAAGATGGATTAAAGCAGATTTAACTAAGTGGAAAGATCATCTATTAACTTTGATTGGTGGGGTTAATTGTATTAAAATGAATATTTTTTCTTGAATTCAATATTTATTTCAGTCACTACCTTGTTTACTTTCTAAGGGCTTTTTTAAAGATTTGAATAAAGCAGTGTGAGAGTTTTTATGGAAAGGTAAACTAGCTCAAATGGCGTGGCATAGACTTACATGGAAGTATATATTGGGCGGTCTACAATTACCACATTTTCAAAATTATTATGAAGCGGCCCAGTTGAAGTTTATTAGTAGATTGATGGATTTAGATCAGCCTCCTAGCTGGGCCAAAGTGGAGATGGCGTGTATTCCTAGGGTTGAAATATATGAATTTATATTTCGTTGGAATCTGATTTTGTTACAGCAATATGATATGCTGATATTGAAGCATTTGTTAAAGATTTAGTTAAAAAAATAGGGTGTTAAGGTCGAAAGATAAATTATCCATTTTAACTCCATTGTGTAACAATCAGCTTATTCCTTTTTCAATGTTTAATAATCATTTAAAGATTTGGGACTCAAAAGGTATAAAGATAATACAAGATTGTTTTGTAGAGGGGCAATTTCTTTCTTTTAATCAATCGAGAGAAAGATTAGATATACCTGTAAATTTCTTGTTTGTGTATTATCAACTTAGAGCTTTGATAAAAGATAATTATGGTAGAGAAATGATTTTACCTACTTTGTTGAGATTTGAATCTTTGATTTCCTTTATACATAAAAAGGGTTATATTTCAGTTATGTATAATTTGTTACAAGAGAGTATGGATAAAGCAGATTGGGAGAAATCGAAACTTAAATGGGAGAGTGATTTATTATTTATTTTTCCCGAAGATGATTGGGCGAATATGTGTCAGGACAATGTAATTAAATTGACTAATGTGCGACATGGAATGGTTAATTATAAATTTTTATATAAATTATATTTTACCCTGGAAAAGTTAAAAAAATATGGGTTTAGTAATTCAGATTCTTGTTTTAGATATGGTTCATGTATTGGTACTTTTTTTACATGCTGTATGGAATTGTGTTAAAGTTCAATAATTTTGGCAAGGAATTAAAGTAGTTTTGGAGAAATTATATAATTTTATATTACTGTTAGATCCAACGATTTTCTTGTTGGAAAATTTGTATTCGTTAAGGGGAATGGGATTGGATAAAATTCAAATTGCCTTTGTACATTTGGTGTTATCAGTAGCTCGTAAATGTGTTGCTAGTACCTGGAAAGATGATACTGAGATTAATATAGCACGTTGGCATAATGAATTGAAAGTATGTGTGGTTATGGATAAAATTATGTATAATTTACATGTTAATTATTCTTTCTTTGTTATTAAGTGGTCTCCGTATTTGAAATATACTTTGAAATGTTTTAACATTTACAATAATCTTTTAATATATATAATCTATATTTTTTTTGCTCCCCTTAAGGGAGTTGGCTGTAGGGGTGGGAGGGTGGAATGGATGTTAATGAAAAAATTTCTTTGATTATTTCTACTGTATGCTATGTTTTTGTTATCTTTTAAATAAAATTTGCAAAAAACTAAGACATGGAGAGAACATGCAAACTCCTGACAGACAGGGAGGGTTTTAAACCCCAGTCCCAATTGCTGATGTTGTAACCACAACGCCAACCTTGGAGCCCATCTCTGTGTGAAAAGATGGCCATCAGGTCCCTCTTGTGTCTTTCCCTTCTTACCTCCAACTAAGGCCCTCTGGGTTCAGGATCGTCTACACTGGGGACAATTCTGTGAGCATTCACTTCATCCAGGTCCCTCATCATCCTCTGCTCCAGGGAATAAACACCCTGACTATCCAAAGTCCCGTTTTACTCAACCTTTCCAGTCCTGGCAACATCCTGGTCAATCTCCTCTTCTTCCTTTCCGATGTATTGAACAAACATAGAACATTCCATCACTGTACAAGCCCTTCAGCACACGATGTTGTGCCGACCATATAAACCTACTCAACAATCTAAGCTTTCCCTCCCTCACACACACAACCCTCAATTTTTCTTGCATCCCTGAGTCTAAGAGTCTTTTAAATGTCCCTATTATACCCACCTCCACCACCACCCCTGGCAAGGTGTTCCAGGCACCCACTGTAATGCGACTGATTACACTCAGAGATTTGAGAGGAGCACAGACACACTTTTAATAGCTTACAATCAATGGCCGGTAGATACAATAGTCCCTGGGTGAATCTGAGGTAAGGTGGGAAATCCAGGGCTTATATTGGGGGGGGGTGGAGTGAGGGTAGAGCCAAGGGAGGAGCCAGGCATCTGAACTCCACACAGTCAGTGAATTCCAGTTCACTGCACCCACCAGTCTCTGTATAAAAACAGACTTACCCCTGACGTTTCCCCTAAACTTCCCTCCCCTCACCTTGTACACATGTCCTCTGGTGTTTGCTGATCATGCCCTGGAGAACAGGTGCTGGCTGTTCACCTAATCTTGTCTAATCTATGTCTCTCCTAATCTTGTCAACCTTGGTCAAGTCTCCTCTCATCCTTCTTTGCATCAAAGAGAAAAGTCCCAGCTCTGCTAAACTTGCCTCATAAGACTTGTTTTTCCACTCCAGGCTACATCCTGGTCAATCTCCTCTCCATAGCTTCCACATCCTTCCTGTAATGCAGTGACCAGAACTGAACACAATATTCGATGTGTGGTCTAACCGGATATTTATCGAGCTGTGACATTACCTCATGACTCCTGAGCTCAATCCCCAACTAATAAAGGCCAATGTACCACAGGCCTTCTGAACTACCCCATCACCTGCGGCTGGTTTCTGAAGGACCAGATCCTGTCCAACTGCCGATGATACTCCTCGCTCAAGGAATGTGCATGAAGGGAACCCTGATGTGACCTGAGAGGGAAAATGGATCCTCATCTCAGAAAAAACTCAGCAGGTCACTGAGCATCGACAGGAAGTAAAAGGAAGCCATTGTTTTGGGCCTGAGCCACTTGGATATAATAGTGGGGGGAGGAGAGGAGGGAGGAAGGAGCATGGGGAGGGGCACAGTCCCACAGGCAAGAGGTTAAAGGTGGGTGGGCAGCATGTGTTGGCGTAACGGTTAGCACAACGCTGTTACAATGCCAGTGATCTGGATCAGGGTTCGAATCCTACGTTGTTTGTAAGGAGTTTGCATGTTCTCCCCACATCATCATTGGATTTCCCCGGGGTCTCTAGTTTCCTCCCACCATTCAAAACTGTACTGGGAGTGTAGGTTAATTGGGTTTAAATTGGGCGGCATGGAGACGTGGGCCGAAAGGGCCAGTTACCACACTGTACGTCTAAATTTAATTAAAAATTAAATTAAGGGAAAAATGCTGAGAAGTGATAAGAGGAGGGGATTCCTCTCTGAATGTAGAAGGAAGGGGGGTTCCCTCTCTAAATGGAGAGGGCAGTGGGGTGGGGAGCTAAGGAAAGGAGACAGAGGGACGGGGAAAGAGAAAGAGAGACAGGGGTGGGTGGGTGTTAACGGAAATTGGAGAAGTCGGCATTAACGCCGTCTGATTGGAGGGGGCTCTAATGGAATATGTGGGGTTGTTCCTCCAATTTGCGGGTAGCCTCGGTCTGGCAGTGCACGAGGCCAGGGACAGACATGTCAGTGCGGGAGTGGGGAGGGGAATTGAAATGATTTGTCACTGGGAGCTCCTTGCTGTGGTAGTGAAGGTGCTCAACGGTCTTCATCCAGTCTCCCTGATGTAGAGGAGACCACAGCGGGAGCACCAGATGCAGTAGATGACCCCTGCAGATTCGCAAGTGAAGTGTTGCTTCATTGGGAAGGACTGTTTGTGGCCCCGAATGTTGGGGGTCTCAACTCAGCCATGTGCAGACTTAGGTTGTGAATGACCACGAAGAATTATCCTGCTTTATTCCACTTGTAAGTTATGAAAACAATATGATTAGTTGGGGGAGGAGTGAAGATTGTGACTCACTGCAGCAGGTGGGCTCTTTGCTCACCTCTCACTTTCAGGTTCGTTGTAACCAAAGTAATAAAATTAATGATGTTGAGCTCCATGCGGCACCAATACTGAGCTTCGTCCTCCCGGCTCAGACGATCCACCATGACCGAGGCGTCTCTCTGGCTCAGGTTCCCCACGAACGTGAAACGACCCCCTCCGACCTCCTGTGTTGCCCGATCACATCGGGAGGATCCAAGGCTGGGATATGTACAGTTAAACACAACTTGACGAGTTGATTTAACTCCTGGTTTAATCTTGTACCACATGATGGTACCAGTGAGGGTCTCCTCCGTGGGTGGGTGGGTGAAACGACACGGCAACATGGCAGAGGCCCCTTCCACGGCTGACACCACATCAGCACCAGACATTGTCCAACCGTAGTAGGAATAATCTGCAGGGAGAGAGGGGAGGGGGGATCAGTATTGGAAGAGGAGAAAACACTGGGAATTTCAGGATGCGAATCTGCTCATTACACATCATCAGTTGCTACTGGGTCTGGTTGAGACATAAACACAGTTGAAAAGGGTGTTACAGGCTCCAATGAGCATCATTCCAGTTGATCAATCTACCTTATAGACACATGATACTGTGTGATAGGTAAACGTTGACCCCCCCCCCACCCCACCTGATTTGGCCTCGACCACCTGCCCATCCGGGCTCCCGACCTCCTACCATCCAAGCCCCTGACACCATGACCGAGGATGATTGCCCAGGCGTCCCAACCACCGAAGCTCCTGATGCCATTACCGTGGACCCTCACCCAGCTGTCTGCCCACCTGAGCTTTTGATGCCCCAGCTGCTGACATTCTCCCCGAGTGCCCACACTTTCAAAGGCCTGACACCCCAACTGCAGACCCTCGCCCAGGCCGCCTGCCCACCCAAGCTCCTGACACCCCGAACACAGGCTAACTACCCTGTCCCGGCCATCTGAGCTCCCACAACTAGGTCTCTGCTGCCAGGGACTTGATAACTTGAGCTAAACAGTGCCCCCCAAACTGGTTTTCCCATTAAAGACTTTCGGTCCCCCACCCCTGCTGTGGAATGTCCCAAGGTCTGAACTGTATCATTAAAAGAAATGAGACAACATGAGGCAAGGGAGGTCACTAGGAAACACCTACTGTACCCCTGGATGGGGACTGACTGCAGGAGGCCTTGAACGACATTGTTGCCTACCACAGTCAAGGATGTATGACCCACGTAAAGGTCAACAAACCCAAATTTGATTTGAAAATTTGTACCAAAAATGTGGACCGTTACACAAGTATATACAGTAATTTTATTTTATTCTTGCACGACCTGCTGAGCTATGTCAATGGATACCATGTAAATAAAAGCTTTTCACTGAATCTGGGAACATTGGAGATATTAATTTAATGCGCTGTAGCCAAGAGCCTTCCCCATAACCAGGGAGGACCAAGGCAGGAAGCCTGAAGACGAACACCCAGTGGTACAGAAATAGCTTCTTCCCCTCCACCATCAGATTTCTGAACGGACAAAGATCCACAGACACGGCCTCACTTTCTCCTCTTGTCCACTAATTTATTTATTGTTTAAATTTAATTTGTAGCAATATGTGCAACTAATGCTGCCCCAATACAACAAATTTCTTCACATTCATGACATTATAGCATGACCAAAACAGGGCCACCCTCCTCACCCCAGTTTTCCAGTCAAGGCCTTTTCCCCACCATGGAATTACCCAAAGTCCAAACTGCAACATTAATAGAGACGATACAGAAAAAGACCTACTGTAACCCTGGACAGAGATCGTCAGCAGGACCCCGCAGAGACAGACCCAATGAGAACTCATCACCAACGTTTCAGTGTCGACTTCTCTCAGCAAAATACTTCTTATTTTCCCACTGTCAAAAATAGATGTGGCTGCAAATGTTACTTCACTTCCTGCAACCGTGTCAGCAGAAAGTAATTTCACTCTGAGAAGGGTCAGGCAGTAACCATTGGAGTTAGGATTTATTCCCCAGAGGCTGGTGGAGAAACTCTCCTCGCTGGGACCCAACATCCCTCCATGTAACTGGATCCTGCACTTCCTAATGGAAAGACCATGATCTGTCCGGGTCAGTAACAGAATATCCAGCACTGTCACACTGAGCACTGGCGCACCTCAGGGCTACGGGCTCAACCCACTCCTGTTCACGCTACTGGCTCATGACTGCATCACCAGATCCAGCTCCAACAGTGTCAAAAAGTTTGGAGATGACTCGACAGTCGTCGGCCTCATCAGCAACAACGACGAGTCGCACTTCAGAGAAGAGGCGGAAAATCTCGTGACGCGGTGCGAGAGGAACAACCTGAGTCTCAACATGAACAAGATGAAGGAGATGATTGTTTACTTCAGGAGGACCAGGAACAACCACCCTCCACTACACATCAATAACTCTGTAGTGGAGAGAGTGGAGACACCAAGTTCCTTGGAGTTCACTTAACTAGTGACCTATCATGGACACTCAACATCTTCTCGTGTATTCAGGAAGGAAGACTGAAGTGGGCAAGGCTACTGGCCACCATCTATAGGAGCTCTATCGAGGGCATCCTGGCCAGATTTATCACAATATGGGGTACGGATGTTGCAGAGAAATGGATTGGAGGTTAATCCACAGGATCGTAAGAGGATCACTGGAGTCTCCTTACCCCCGCCACCAGCAGCACCCATTGATGTGATCTACCAAAATTGTTGTATAAAGAGGGTGCACAAAATCACTGAGGACCCCTTCCACCCTGCACACAACATCTTCCAGCTACTCCCATCAGGGAAAAGATACAGGAGGATCAGAGCCAGTGCCACCAGGCTGAGGAGCAGCTTCTTCCAACGGGCAGAGAGAATGCTGAATGACCAAAGGAACTGGTCACATTAACCATCCAAGTCTCTCATTTATACACAACAATATTTATCAAGGAAATACTTGTCATGCATATGTATCGTTTGTCTGTAGGTGTGTTGCGTCTGGTTGTGTGTCTGTGTGCCTTGCATCGAGGACCGGAGAACACTGTTTAGTTGGGTTCTACTTGTACAATCAGACAACAATAAACTTGACTTGACGAGACTTATCTTTGCCATATAAAGGAAACTCATTGACCAGCTGAGTTTCTCCAGCATCGGGTTTTTACTTCAACTGCGGTGTCTGCACTTTTGTGTTTTCCCTCTGATTGAGTTTGTGGTTGAGGAGTCTGATGGTGGAGGGGGAGCAGCTGTTCCTGAACCTGGTGGAGCGGGACTTGTGGCACCGAGACCTCTCTCCTGATGGCAGCAGAGAGAACAGAGCATGTGCTGGGTGGTGTGGACCCTCGATGACTGCTGCTCCTCTCTGACGGAAGCGTTCCCTGTAGATTTTGAAGTGGGTGGGGAGTGTTTGGCCTGTGACGTGCTGGGTCCAAGATCTTTTACGGGGCTTTCCACTCAGAGTTCTTGGTGTCCCAATACCAGACCATGATCCGACTTCCAAAAAAGCATCACGGTGCACTTTAGCGGATCCACCTGTCAAATCTCCACCCGACTTTCCAATTGTTTTACCTCCTGATGTCTCCTTCAACAGCCTTTCATGGAAAAGTTGTTGAACCAGAGACAATGGTTGGGGTAGCGGTTAGCGTAATGCTGTTACAGCACCAGTTATTGTGATCGGGGTTCAAATCCCACGCAGTCTGTAAGGGCTTTGTACTTTCTCCCCATGTCTGCTTGGGTTTTCCCCGGGGTCTCTGGTTTTCTCCCACCATTCAAAATGTACCAGGGGTGTAGGTTAATTTGGTGTAAATTAGGTGGCACGGACTTGTGGGCTGAAATGGCCTGTTACTGTGCTCTATGTCTATTAAAAATAAAAAAATTACTAACCAGCCATTAAAGAAATGTGAGGGGGTACATAGAGGAGAAAGGTCAGTTAAGATCTCAGGATAGGAGCAGAATTAGGCCATTCAGCCTATTGAATCTGCCCCACCATTTAATAATGAACTGATCCATTTTCCCACTCGGGCCCACTGCCCATCCTTTCCCCATAACCTTTAATACCCGGGCTAATCAAGAACCAGTCAATCTCTGCCTTAAATGCACCCAATTATGTTCAAAAGCAGAAATGCATTTAAAAACAAACAGGATGTTAAATTTAATTTCATCTGTGGAACTGTTTTAAGAGGAAATCAGAAGAGAAATTGGGTCTGCCAGGAATGAGCTGAGAAAGCACTTGGAACATCAAAGAATGAATCCCCAAAAGGAACAAAGGGCCACGTTGCTTCATCAATTGATGTTTGTCACACAAGCTACAAGAGCAGAAGTAGGTCATGTTCCACAGACCCTCTGGCTAAAGACATTTCTCCGCATCTCGGTTTTAAACTGATGCCCTTTTATCCTGAAGTTGTGGCCTCTTGTCCTAGACTCCCCAGGATGGGAAACATCCTTTGCACATCTACTCTGTTCAGGCCTTTCCACATTGAAAATGTCTATGAATCCCCACTCCTCCTTCTGTACTCCAACGAGTGCCGTCCAAGAGCTGACAAACGCTCCTCATTTGCTAACCCTTTAATTCCTGGTAAATCTGCCTTGAATCCTCTCAAATGCTAGCACATCCTTGTGGTGTGCTGTTAGCCAGAATCAGACACACACAAGGTAAAGACTGTACAACAGGCTTTAATCAATAAAGACTTCTACAGAGCCAGGCTGGCTGTGGCTGCAGCACCTCTGAGTGAGGCCTCAGGTGGCCGGCGCAGGCTTATATCCCGGAGGATGATTGACACCCGACCGGGTGGGGCTTGATCCATTCAGGCCGTCTGAGTGACAGTCGGCCAGGTGTTGCCTGTCCCCTTACACTCCTACAGGTACAGAGATTTCCCCCTGCAGTAGGCAGGTGGTGCACCATCACAATCCTTTCTCAAATAAGGTACCCAAAATTGTACACAGTACAGGTAGACCCTGACCCATGACTCTCCCCACTAATGAGCGAATTTTAAAAAATTTATCCACATTAAAAAAACATAACATTTACATGGTTTATGTTGTATTTCACAAACTATATCAGGGATACAAGAGCCAAGATGTGCGTACTTACCTTATTAGTAAGCGTTCCAGATACTGAGGTTGGGCGTGCAAATATGCGAGCCTTCAGAAGGTGCATGCGCTGTGGGGTTCGCGTATCGGAGTTCAGTTGGCGCATGTGGGAGAGTTAAGGATGTAATTTCAATATCGTTAGAGTGATTAGCTCTCCCGCATGCGCCAACCGAACTCCGATACGCGAACCCAACAAAGGCTCACTCATTTGCCAATTGAAGACTTGTGCATGGGTACAGGAATCGAGATATCCGCACCCAGCCCTGTGGCCCCAACTTGGGCCAGAATGTGGAGAGATTTGTTGCCAGGTTTTGGGGTCTTCTGGGCCGGTCATATTAGCCATAAAGTTGAAGTGGTTTCTTAATTGAAACTCACGAACAATGGGTGTTGGCTTAAAAGCATTTGTGTGTACACACAGCATTCTACTGGCAGTTGGACAAAAGAGCAGGACTTTTAATTCAATGACTAACAGACCATCTGGAGTCACATTCACTTATAAGTGGACAGAAATGCTTTTAACATTTAAATATGAATTAGCTTTGGAAGTAAGTTCAAAAGGCCATCTGCTGTGGTTCATGCTTTTGGAAAAATGAAACAGAAATGATGTCATGTGGCAGGTGGTGAGAATTTTCGGAGAAACATATCACTGTAAGGAGAGGCATTTTGAAACCAGAAGGAAGTTGAGCATCCTGGAAAAGGCAGGACTGAAAGACAGTCGCCTCTATCGAGAGAGAGCAATGCTGTTCTGGATTGTATTATCCTTATCATAGGAGATAGCCCCAATCAGTGGCCATGAAGAAGAGTCACTTCACTGTCTCTTTGACAAAAGAAGCCAGTTTCAGGATTGAAGATACAGTGATCAGAAAAGATCATGTTGTGTGTTACTCCTGGACAAAGGGGACACAGAATAAGTGGCTTCTGAAATAAGGAAACCACTTCCTGTCACTTGGTGAGGGGCCTTCAGCCTCGAGAGCTGCTGGTTATCTGTGAGCAGTCATGGGTGTTCGTAGATAGTGAATAATTTATTTAATTAATTCAAAGGGTCGGTCTTTTGTTTGTTTATTTATTTTCCCGGGGTGATTTTGAAAGTTGGGTGGGGGCCTCGCGCAGGTGCGTGATGTTGGGCAGGCAGGAGAATTTATAAAGGGAAGGCCAGCTTACCCTGCTGTTCACTTGGTGAGGAGCCTTTAGCCACGAGAGTCTGGTGCCTGCTGGGAATTGATGATTGTGAGAGGGATTAATTGGGAAATTAAGTAAATTATCAGGGACCAATAAAAAGGAGGGTTCACTAAAGGAGGGGCCAGTGAGTAAGCGGCCTAGTGAAGGAGAGAGACTTCAAGGCTTTGACTCGAGAGGCTTTTGCGAGCTGAGGAAGAGCCCTCTGTGAGGTCAGGTTTGGTAAGTCTCTTTTGAAGTTGATCTAAATTAATCTAATGTAAATTGAAGAGCAGGTGATAGATGCAGTTAGGGCAGGTGAGTGCAGGATGTGGGAGGTCAGGGGCAGCACAGATGTTCCTGATGATGACACATGCAAAAATGCATCCAGTTGCAACTCATGGAAGCCTGGGTTAGGGAGCTGGAGTTACAGCTGGATGAACTGTGGATCATAAGGGAGGGAGAGGCAGTGATAGATAGGAGTGATGGGGAGGCAGTCATCCCCAGCAGTCAGGAGTCAGGGAAATGGGTGTCTGTGAGGAAAGGGAAAGGAGGGGAGAGAGGCAGTGCTGAGAACTCTTTTGGCTGTTACCCTCAACATCAAGTATACTGCTTTGGATACTGTTGGATACTGATGATCTACAGGGGACAAGTCATGGAGATCGGGTCTCTGGCACAGGGGCTGGACCCTTGGCTCAGAAGGGAAGGCGGGGAAAAGAGTAGGGCTCTTGAAGTTGGCGACTTGCTGGTTAGGGGAGCAGATAGAAGGTTTGCTGGATGTGATCGCTAATACAAAAATACCAACCAATCGCCTGATTGGTATATTGCTTCCCAGGTGCTAGGGTCAGGGATGTCTCTGATCATGTCCACAGCATTCTGGAGAGGAAGGGCGAGCATACAGAAATTGTGGTCCATATGGGGACCAATGACATAGTTAAAAATGGGGATGAGGTCCTGAAAAGGGATTACATAGATTTAGGGGAGAAGATGAAAAGCAGGACCTCAAGAATGGCAATCTTGGGATTGCCGCCTGTACCATGTGCTAGTGAGGGTAGGAATAGGAAATTGTGGAGGATGACTGTGTGGCTCAGGAGCTGGGGCAGGGGTTCACATTTCTAGATCATTGGGATCTCTTCTGAGGCAAGTCTGACCTGAACAAAAGGGATGGGCTGTACTTGAACTGGAGGGGGACCAATATCCTGGCGGGCAGGTTTGTTAGAGCTGATGGGGAGGGTTTAAACTAGTTTGGCAGGGGGATGGGAATCAGAATGAGAGTACGGAGATGAGGGAGGAAGTACACCTAGATTGGAAGGAACAGAACATAAATATAAATGAAGGAGGGAGGACGGTAAAGGTAGTTAGTCACACAAGGAGTACATGTGGAGGAAAGTCTCTCTAGGACATGTATTTTAATGCAAGGAGCCTAGTAAATAAGGAGAATGAGCTTAAGGCATGGACGGCCATGTGGAAATACGATATTGTGGTCATCAGTGAAGCTTAGTTGCAGGACCCAGGTTTGGCAGTTAAATATTCCAGGATTCTGTTGTTTTACGCATGGTAGGACAGGGGGGATAAAAGATGGGTGGGGGGGGGGTTGCATTGCTTATTAGAGAGAACATTACAGCAGTGCTGTGGCAGGATGGTTCGGTGGGATCGTCCAGCGAGGCTATTTGGGTGGAATTGAGGAATGGCAGAGGCATGAATATATTAATGGGAGTGACCAGCTAATGGGCTGAGGGAATTAGAGGAGCAAATTTGTAAGGAGATTGCATATACGTGTAATAAACACAAAGTGGTAGTTGTGGGAGATTTCAACTTTCCTAACATTAACTGGAACACCCATACAGTAAGGGGGCTGGATGGGGTAGAGTTTATTAATATGTTCAGGCAAGTTTTCTGAATCAATACGTAGAAGAACTGACTTGAGAAGGGGCAGAATTGGATCTCCTATTAGGGAACAAGGTAGGTCAGGTGACAGAGGTTTGTGTTGGGGAACACTTTGGGTCTAGTGATCACAATACTATTAGTTTTAGACTAGTAATGGAAAAGAATAGAGGTGGGCCAAAGGTGGAGATTCTTGACTGGAAGAAAGCAAATGTCAAGGGGATGAGAAAAGATTTGGAGGGTGTGGAATGGGATAAGTTATTTTCAGGGAAGAATGTAGCTGATAAATGGAGGATATTCAAAGGAGAAGTTCTGAGAGGGTAAAGTTGGTCTGTCCCTGTGAGGATTAAAGGAAAGGTTAGAAACTGTAGGGAGCCTTGGTTTTTCAAAAGATATTGGGGACTTGTGGTAGGTAAATTAATGGAGAAAATTCTTAGAGATAGTACTTATAAACATCTGGATAGACAGGGTCTGATCAGGAGCACTCAACATGGATTTGTGGGAGGAAGGTCATGTTTGACCAATCTGATTGAATTTTTTGAAGAGGTGACTAGGAATGTGGATGAGGGTAGCGCAGTGGATGTTGTCTATATGGACTTCAGTAAGGCCTTCGATAAGGTACCACATGGAAGGTTAGTTAGGAAGGTGCAGTCTTTAGGTATAAATTTTAAGATAGTCAAATGGATTGAACATTGGCTGAAAGGGAGAGGCCAGAGAGTGGTAGTGGATAATTGTCTGTCAGGTTGGAGGCCGGTGACCAGTGGTGTGCCTCAAGGATCTGTATTGGGCCCATTGTTGTTCGTTAAATACATTAATGATCTAGATGATGGGGTGGTGAATTGGATTAGTAAATATGCAGACGATACTAAGATAGGTGGAATAGTGGATAATGAAGAAGGTTTTCAAGGATTGCAGAGGGATTTGGGCTGCTTAGAAAAGTGGGCTGAAAAATGGCAGATGGAATTTAATGCTGATAAGTGTGAGGTGCTTCATTTTGGTAAGAAGAATCAGAATAGGACATACGTGGTAAATGGGAGAGCATTGAGAAATACAGAAGAGCAGAAAGATTTAGGAGTGACGGTACATCGTTCCCTGAAGGTAGAAACTCATGTGAATAGGGTGGTGAAGAAGGCTTTTAGTATGCTGGCCTTTATCAATCATTGCATGGAATATAGGAGTTGGGAGGTGATGTTGAGATTGTATAAGACGTTGGTGCGGCCTCATTTGGAGTTCTGTGTGCAGTTCTGGTCGCCTAATTATAGGAAGGATATAAACAGAGTGGAGAGAGTGCAGAGAAGGTTTACCAGAATGTTACCTGGGTTTAAGCCTCTAGAGTATAGGGAGAGATTGGGCAGATTAGGTCTTTATTCTTTGGAGCGTAGAAGGTTGAGAGGGGATTTGATAGAAGTATTTAAGATTATGAAAGGGATAGACAGAGTGGATGTGGATAGACTATTTCCGTTAAGAGGAGGAAAGATTAAAACAAGAGGACATGAGTTAAGAATTAAGGGGCAGAGGTTTAGAGGTAACATGAGGGGGAACTTCTTTACTCAGAGAGTGGTAGCCGTGTGGAATGAGCTTCCAGGAGAAATAGTGGCGGCGGAGTCAATTGTATTATTTAAGAAAAGGTTGGACAGGTATATGGATGAGAAGAAGATGGAGGGTTATGGGCATTGTGCAGGGAGGTGGGACTAGAAAGGGGTGTTTGGTTCGGTGCGGACTAGAAGGGCCTAATGGCCTGTTTCCGTGCTGTAATTGTTATGTTATGTTATGTTATGACTTGGTTTGGAGGAAGAGGGATGTGTACAACGGGTATAAACAGCAGGGAATGGATGAAGTGATTGAGGAATATAAGTGTAAAAATAAAACAGACATAATTCTCTGAAAGTTGAATCACATGTGGACAGGGTGGTGAAGAAGGCATTTATTATGTTGGCTTCATAAATCAGAGTATAGAACACAAGAGTTGGGATGTTATGTTGAAGTTGTACAAGGCATTGGTGAGGCCAAATTTGGAATATTGTGTGCAGTTTTGGTTGCCAAATTACAGGAAGGATAGAAACAGTATCGAGAGAGGGCAGAGGAGGTTTACGAGAATGTTGCTGGGGTTTCAGGGAATGGTTAAGCAGGCTGGGATTTTATTCCCTGGAGCATAGAAGGTTGAGGGGTTATTTGATAGAGGTATTCATAATTATAAGGGGGAATGGAGAAAGTCAATGTGGACAGGCTTTTCCCACTGAGAGTGGGGGAGATTCAAACAAGAGGGTGTGGATTGAGAGTAAAAGGGGAAAAGTTTAAGGGAAACATTAGGGGAAGTTTCTTCATGCAGAGGATGGTGGGGATATGGAATGAACTTCTGGCAGTGGTGGTAGAAGCAAGGTCGATGTTAATATTGTTGGTCGTACACACACAAACACACAAACACCCACCCACACTCACCCACCCACACCCACCCACACCCACCCACCCACACCCACACTGAAGTGCCAGTTGATGAAGTAGACAAAGACGATGTGGTCAAACAATAATCATGGCTTTTATTAGCAGAAACTCGGTACAATAATGAAAGACAATAGGTGCATTAACAGTTATACCCAAGGGGAGTGTCCTTAACAGTAGAGATAATGCACAGCCAATGTTAGCACAGCAAGGCTCGCAAGAGGGGAGACAGGCAGCTTGGCAGACATTCACCACAGTGTTCTCCACCATAGACCTGAAGGCAGCATACCACCAACTGCCCATGAGAAACAGCGATCACATTTACATGGCATTTGAGGCAGACAGCAGGCTGTTTCAATTTCTGCGACTCCTCTTCGGTGTCACTAATGGAGTGTCCCTGTTTCAGAGAGAAATGGACCGAAGAGTAGATGAGTTCCAACTGAAAGTGGTGTTCCCCTACTTAGACAACGTGACAATCTGTGGCCACACTCAGGAGGATCATGACACGAATTTAAAAACACTTCTTCCAGGCAGCCGAGGAAAGGAACCTAACATACAACAGAGACAAATGTGTCTTTAGCACCAGGAAGTTGCCAATCCTGGGCTACATAGTGCAGAACGGGTATATCAGCCCAGACCCAGCCCTCTCCTAGACCTCCCAGTGCCACACACGCTGAAAGCACTAAAAAGGTGTTTGGGATTGTTCGCTTATTACCCAATGGGTCCCCAACTACGCCGACAGGGCCCGCCCACTTATAAAAGCCTCAGTTTTCCCACTGTGTCCAGCAGCCACCAGATCATTCAGGGACATTAGGGACCATATCGCTAAAGCTACCATGCGGTCCATAGATGAGTCGATCCCATTTCAAGTAGAAACAGATGCATCCAATGTGGCTCTGGCAGCCACCCCAAACCAAGGCAGATGACCGGTGGCCTTTTAAATCATGATCCTTACAGGGGTCAGAGGTAAGACACTCAGCAGTAGAGAAGGAGGCCCTAGCCATTGTGGAAGCAGTAAGGCACTGGCGACATTATCTGGCGTCCAAACACTTCACCCTTGTCACGGACCAACGGTCTGTGGGTCTTATGTTCGATAACCAGAACAGGGGGAGAATTAAGAATGACAAAATCCTGCGCTGGCGGATAGAATTGTCTACATTTAACTATGACATTCTATACCGCCCTGGGAAACTCAACGAGCCCCCGGACGCACTGTCCAGAGGCACTTGTACCATCCTTAACCCCACGTCCCAGTTGCAGAGCTTGCACAATGAGCTGGGCCATCCGGGGGTCGCTAGACTGTTTCACTTCATTAAAACCCAAAACCTCCCATTTTCGGTCGAGGAAGTGAGGTCAGTGAACAAGAGCTGCCCCATCTGTGTGGAATTTGCAAACTGCAATTTTACCGGCCAGACAAAGCCACCCTGATAAAAGCTACCAAACCTTTTGAGTGCCTCAGCCTTGATTTTAAAGGCCCACTCCCGTCCAATAATAGAAATGTCTATTTCCTAAACGTACTAGATGAATATTCCCGTTTCCCCTTCGCAATCCCGTGTTCTGATGGATCAACAGCCACTGTTATAAAATGCCTCCAACCCATCTTCAGCATATTTGGGTACCCGAACTACATACACACAGACAGGGGGGCTGCGTTCATGAGCGCAGAAGTACCTCAGTACCTGCATGAGAGAGGGATTGCTACCAGCCGCACTACAAGTTACAATCGCAGGGGAATGGACAAGTCGAAAGGGAAAATGCCACTATCTGGAAAACGGTCCTCTTGACCTTAAAAGCAAAAGACCTGCCTGTTACTAGATGGCAAGAAGTGTTGCCAGAAGCCCTACACTCTAGACCAGGGGTGTCAAACTCAAATTCACGAAGGGCCAAAATTAAAAACTTGGACGAAGTCGAGGGTCGAACTAAATATTTATTGAAAATTTTCAACACCATCTGCATGTTTTCTCTTCTTTCAACATATGTAATGTTAAACTTTTTCTTATTAAAATAAATGTTTAATAATAGTTTTGGATAAACTCTTTCCAGAAGCATAAACAAATGAGAAATAAAATATTCAATAAATAATATTTCTCTATAGAGGATTTGTCAAATGTTGCTAGTGTGCTGTCGAATAGTAAAATCTGAGGGCCATTGAGAATGTGGGAGAATAACATGATTCCTGAAACAATCCAATGGGTGACTGATTGTGGGCATGAACTCTAGCAGGGTTATTTGCCATGCCCTTTTTCCATTGGTACAGATATCCTTTCATTTACACACTTTTCAAGTTTTATGCCTAATGAGCTTGTATCCAGGTGCAGGACCATTTTTAACCAGGAATATATTTATCACTGTGACATGAAACTATTGGAAGATCGTTTTATCCTGAGATTAAAGTTCATAATCCTTACTCAGGCCTGTGTGCGGGAGGGCGGGGTTTGCGGGCGATCGGGTTGGACAACGACAGTGCGGGGGCATCGGCTCTCACTACAGGGCGGCATCTCGGCAGATCAGCGGCCCCGTCACCGTGAGTCGTGGGTCGGCCTGCGGCAGGGAGGGGGAGTGGGCAACGGTCCTGGCGAGGTCAGGCTCAAGGCCTCCGGTTCCGGGCGCTGGGAAGCGGCCTTGGCTTCCCCTGACTCCGGCCAGGCCCCAAAACCAGAGTCCACGGTGAGACCCTGCAACGTAAACAGAGGAGGTGGGGGTGATTAGCGGGCTGACGCCAATGCATTCTGGGATTTGTTGTATTACTGTGCATGCGCTATACTGGCGCGGCGGCCAGCGGGCCACCTCTAATACATTTTTGAAATGATCTTGCGGGCCAAATATAATTATGTTGCGGGCCAAATTTGGCCCGCGGGCCAGAGTTTGACATGTGTGCTCTATTCGTTCTTTGTTGTGTACTGCCACTAACATAACCCCACATGACCATATCTTTTCTTTCATAAGGAAAGCCACGACGGGCACAGTTCTGCCTAAATGGATGATAACACCGGGACCTGTTCTCCTCTGGAAGCACTGCAGACCCCACAAAGCGGACCCGTTGGTGGATCAAGTGGAGTTGAGGCACGCGAACCCTCAGTACACCTTCGTCACATTCCCAGATGGAAGAGAAGACTCAGTGGCCGCCAGGGATCTCGCACCGGCCGGATGTGTGAACAACGCGGAGGAAACACAGATGCCTACAGATCAACAAGGAGCCCAGCAGCAGTCACTAGAACAGTCGTCCATCGAGTCACCCCAGAGGACTATACCACCCACCCCGGAAATCAGGACCCTGTGGGTACGCCCGCCCCACAAAATATCACCACCCTAGACTTGATGGCAGGACCTAATCCCATACAAGAGGATCCCCAGCCCAAACGGCCACATTACCAACCAGTACTTCCCACTCCTACACTTCCACCAAGAAAGGCCAAAAGGCAGACCGCACTCCCCACCCCTACACCACTACCGAGGAGGTCCAGAAGGCAACGGAAGCCACGAAAAATTTTGGACTTATGAACTTACAAACAAGGGAAGGAAGACGGGGGGGGGTGGGGGGGGGTAAACAATTTTTTAAGGGGGGGTGAATGTGGTGATATGTAATTACACCACTAGGCCACCAGGGGTCATCCTGGTGACCTGTATATAAAGCAGTCCGGAGCTACAGTCGAGCTTTCCAGGTTCATCTTGCAGAGACAAGACCTCTTAGTGTACATATTAGTTTATTAAAGCTGTCTTATAGTCGCACTCTTTGGCTTGGCTTCGCGGACGAAGATTTATGGAGGGGGTAAAAAGTCCACGTCAGCTGCAGGCTCGTTTGTGGCTGACAAGTCCGATGCGGGACAGGCAGACACGATTGCAGCGGTTGCAAGGGAAAATTGGTTGGTTGGGGTTGGGTGTTGGGTTTTTCCTCCTTTGCCTTTTGTCAGTGAGGTGGGCTCTGCGGTCTTCTTCAAAGGAGGTTGCTGCCCGCCAAACTGTGAGGCGCCAAGATGCACGGTTCGAGGCGTTATCAGCCCACTGGCGGTGGTCAATGTGGCAGGCACCAAGAGATTTCTTTAGGCAGTCCTTGTACCTTTTCTTTGGTGCACCTCTGTCACGGTGGCCAGTGGAGAGCTCGCCATATAACACAATCTTGGGAAGGCGACGGTCCTCCATTCTGGAGACGTGACCCATCCAGCGCAGCTGGATCTTCAGCAGCGTGGACTCGATGCTGTCGACCTCTGCCATCTCGAGTACTTCGACGTTAGGGGTGTAAGCGCTCCAATGGATGTTGAGGTTGGAGCGGAGACAACGCTGGTGGAAGCGTTCTAGGAGCCGTAGGTGGTGCCGGTAGAGGACCCATGATTCGGAGCCGAACAGGAGTGTGGGTATGACAACGGCTCTGTATACGCTTATCTTTGTGAGGTTTTTCAGTTGGTTGTTTTTCCAGACTCTTTTGTGTAGTCTTCCAAAGGCGCTATTTGCCTTGGCGAGTCTGTTGTCTATCTCATTGTCGATCCTATCATCTGATGAAATGGTGCAGCCGAGATAGGTAAACTGGTTGACCGTTTTGAGTTTTGTGTGCCCGATGGAGATGTGGGGGGGCTGGTAGTCATGGTGGGGAGCTGGCTGATGGAGGACCTCAGTTTTCTTCAGGCTGACTTCCAGGCCAAACATTTTGGCAGTTTCCGCAAAGCAGGACGTCAAGCGCTGAAGAGCTGGCTCTGAATGGGCAACTAAAGCGGCATCGTCTGCAAAGAGTAGTTCACGGACAAGTTTCTCTTGTGTCTTGGTGTGAGCTCGCACTGCTGGTGTGGTTATTGTCAGTACACTGTCTCCAGCCGATTCATTGGTGACATCATTTCAATTAGTACCTACTTGTGAAATGTACATAGCATTCTCCATAGTTTATATAAAGTCACTGAGTATGAATTCTTCAGTATTTCAAATAAAAGCTGTTTTAAAATGTGTGTATGTGTGTAACCTACTCTAATTTTACCAAATTCTCCCAATATTTATCTACATTACAACCTCAAAATCCGGCAGCAACAGAAATTCACCAAGACAAATGGTTAATTAAACAAAAGTTGCTTTTAATTATCTTTAAACATGAAAACAAGATCAAACTCTAACTGATTACTATTAACTTTACTTACCCTAACTTAACCCCCTTCTAATTCTAAGCACACGTGTGTGTGTAATGTGTGTTTTTAAGTTCAAAACAAGTTATTTGATTCACAGTCAAATCTCACTTCTCACTTCTTCAAGTTCACCGGTATCAGGCAATTCTTATAGTGTGCCCAGAATTTAACATTTAAGAATTTTCACCAAGCTTTTGTTCTTGGAAGGTAAATAGTTACTGCTCAGGAAGGTTCTTGTCGGTTTTCAGAGAGAGATTTGTGGCTTGTTGGACATACATAAACTCCTTCCCATCAGCCACTTCCATGTCTTGCCAAAGAAACTTGACTCATCAAGGTTTTCCAGATGATCAACACTTTCTTCCAGGTTACCACAGGTCATTTTGTGTCCCTTATTTCAGGCAAAACATTATACAGCCAGCCATTTCCTCTTGTATCAACCACAAGGATTCCAACAGGCTGAACTCAGAACTCACAACCCGTCTTCAAAATGGGCTTTCAACAAGCTTCCAAAACCCACTGCCCAAAGTCAGTTCTCTCTCTCTCTCTCTCTCTCTCTCTCTCTCTCTCTTTCTCTCTCTCTCTGAAAAATCCTGTTTGTCTCTCTCTGCTTCAACACCACAAAAAAATCAATTCCAACGACCCTGAGATGGGCCCTTCCATTTGCCAAAACATTTAGACTGGCCAAGCTCTTGTTTTTTAAATGGAATCTATTTTCACAGATCACAAGAAAAAGGAACAGAAGCAGGCCATTTGGCCCCTCGAGTCTGCTCCATGAAACCTCCCTGAGCTAAACTGTTTTGGTACATAGTCCCAAGTTCCAGCCTTGTCCCCATATCCCATGATACCCTGACTAATTAGATCCCTATCAATTTTCCCTTTAAATACCCCCAATGATCCGGCCTCCATGTGGCAACAAATTCCACAAATCCACAACTCTCTGGTTAAATTAATTTCTCCTCATATCTGTTCTAAATTGGTACTTTCTAATTCTAAGACTGTACCCTCTTGTCCTGGAATCACCCAACAGGGGAAACATCTTATTTACATCCACTCTGTCTAATCCATTATTATTTGAAATATTTCTGTGAGATCCCCTCTCATTCTTCTATATTCTAATGAATAGAATCCAAGAGCCACTAAGTGTTTCTCATATGTTATCCTCCTCATTCCCGGAATCATTCTGGTAAACCTCCTCTGTACCCTCTCCAACCTTGCTATATCCTTTCTAAGATATGGGGCCCAAAACTGCACAGTCTCCAAATGAGGTCACACCAGTGCCCCATCGAGCTTCATCACACCTCTTTATTATGCACAATGCCCTTTGAAATGAATGCCAACATAGCATTTGCCTTCTGTACCGCCGATCCAACCTGGCGGTCAATATTCAGGGTATCCTGCACGAGGACCCCCAAGTCCCTTTGTACTTCTGAGGTTTGAATTTTCTCCCCATCCAAATAATAATCTGACTGTTTATTTCCTTGAACAAAATGCACAAGTGTACATTTCTCAACATTATATCACATCTGCCATTTCTTCGCCCATTCTCTTAAGCTGTCCAAGTCTCTCTGCAAGCTTTCGATTTCTTCTACATTTCATACTCTACCACTTGGTCTCATCTGTAAACTTTACCACAAAACCATTTAATCCTCAGTCTAAATCATCAATATACATTGTCAAAAGAAGCAGTCCCAACACTGACCTTTACTGAACTCCACTAGTAACAGGCAACCAACCAGCACAGAATCCCATTATTCCCACCCTTTGCTTCCTGCCTATCAGCCAATGCTCCACCCAATCTATTATTTATCCGGTAATTCCATGGACTCTCATCTTACTAAGCAGCCTCTTATGTGGCACCTTTTCGAAGGCCTTTTGAAAATCCAAATACACAACTTCTACATCCTCTCTGTCCATCCTCCTTGAGATTTCCACAAAATATTCCATTGGGTTGGTCAGGCAAGATTGTCCCTTCATGAAACCATGCTGGCTTGGACCTACCCTGCCATGCACCTCAAAGTATTCCATAACTTCGTCCTTGAGGATCGATTCCAATATCTTTCCAACTGCTGAAGTCAGACTAATAGGCCTAGAATTTCTTTTTTTCTGCCTCCCTCCTTTCTTCAACAGCGGAACTAATTTGTGACCTTCCAGTCCTCGGGATCCATGCCGAGTCGATTGATTTCTGGAAAATCAATTCCAATGCCTCGACAATCTCCAAGGCCATGGATGCACCTCATCCGGTCCCGGAGACTAATCTACCTTTAGACGATTCATCTTACGAGGCACCATCTCTCTTGTAACCCTGACTGTACTAAATTCTATTCCTGGAGACCTTTGAATATCAAGTATATTGCTACTGTCCTCCACAGTGAAGACTGGTGGAAAATATCCATTTAGATCCTCTGCCATCTCCTTACCACCCTTAATAATTTCTCCAGCTTCATTTTCAATCGTCCCGATATCTACCCTTGTCTCTCTTTTACTTTTTGTATATTTGAAGGAACTCTTAGTATCCTTTAGTATGTTATTTGCCAATTTCCTTTCAGAATTCATCTGTTCTATCCTCGTGGCTTGCTTTGTCTCTCTCTGTACATTTTAAAAAATTTGCCATCAAACCTCAGTGATGGCCATAATGTCAGACCTTTCGCTTTGCATCTGCACAACTAGGCCGTCTACCTTATTCCTAATGCTCCATGCTGAAGAAGATTGAAAAGAGGATTGGTGCGAGAACACAGCCTTGCTTCACGCCATTGTTAATGGAGAAGGGTTCAGAGAGCTCGTTGCTGTATCTGACCCGACCTTGTTGGTTTTTGTGCAGTTGGATAACCATGTTGAGGAACTTTGGGAGGCATCCGAGGCGCTCTAGTATTTGCCAAATCCCTTTCCTGCTCACGGTGTCGAAGACTTTGGTGAGGTCAACAAAGGTGACGTAGAGTCCTTTGTTTTGTTCTCTGCACTTTTCTTGGAGCTGTCTGAGGGCAAAGACCATGTCAGTAGTTCCCTCTGTTTGCACGAAAGCCACACTGTGATTCTGGGAGAACATTCTCGGCGAGACTAGGTATTATTCTATTTAGGAGAATCCTAGCGAAGATTTTGCCTGCAATGGAGAGCAGCGTGATTCCCCTGTAGTTTGAGCAGTCTGATTTCTCGCCTTTGTTTTTGTACAGGGTGATGATGATGGCATCACGAAGGTCCTGAGGCAGTTTTCCTTGGTCCCAACAAAGCTTGAAAAACTCATGCAGTTTGGCATGCAGAGTTTTGCCGCCAGCCTTCCAGACCTCTGGGGGGGATTCCATCCATACCTGCTGCTTTGCCACTTTTCAGTTGTTCAATTGCCTTATATGTCTCTTCCCGGGTGAGGACCTCATCCAGCTCTAGCCTTAAGGGCTGTTGAGGGAACTGGAGCAGGGCGGATTCTTGGACTGAACGGTTGGCACTGAAAAGTGATTGGAAGTATTCTGACCATCGGTTGAGGATGGAGATCTTGTCGCTGAGGAGGACTTTGCCGTCTGAGCTGTGCAGTGGGCTTTGGACTTGGGGTGAGGGGCTGTACACAGCCTTTAGAGCCTCGTAAAAACCCCTGAAGTTACCAATGTCCGCGCTGAGCTGGGTTCGTTTGGCGAGGCTAGTCCACTACTCATTCTGGATCTCCCGGAATTTGCACTGAAGATGGCTGCATGCGCGACGGAAGGCTCGTTTTTTCTCTGGCCAGGACGGCTTTGCAAGGTGAGCCTGGTGGGCAGATTGCTTCTTTGCCAGCAGCTCCTGGATTTCCTGGTTGTTTTTGTCGAACCAGTCCTTGTTTTTCCTGGAGGAGAAGTCCAGTTCCTCTTCAGTGGATTGCAGTATGATACTGAAACAAGCCACGAAAGACCTCAACAATGAAGACGCTGTTTACATCCAGTACCGCATGGATGGCAGTCTCTTCAATCTGAGGTGCCTGCAAGCTCACACCAAGACACAAGAGCAACTTGTCCGTGAACTACTCTTTGCAGACGATGCCGCTTTAGTTGCCCATTCAGAGCCAGCTCTTCAGCACTTGACGTCCTGTTTTGCGGAAACTGCCAAAATGTTTGGCCTGGAAGTCAGTCTGAAGAAAACTGAGGTCCTCCATCAGCCAGCTCCCCACCATGACTACCAGCCCCCCTACATCTCCATCAGGCCCACAAAACTCAAGACGGTCAACCAGTTTACCTATCTTGGCTGCACCATTTCATCGGATGCAAGGATCGACAACGAGATAGACAACAGACTCGCCAAGGCAAATAGTGCCTTTGGAAGACTACACAAAAGAGTCTGGAAAAACAACCAACTGAAAAACCTCAAAAAGATTAGCGTATACAGAGCCGTTGTCATACCCACACTCCTGTTCAGCTCCGAATCATGTGTCCTCTACCGGCATCACCTACGGCTCCTAGAACGCTTCCACCAGCGTTGTCTCTGCTCCATCCTCAACATTCCTTGGAGTGACTTCATCACCAACATCGAAGTACTCGAGATGGCAGAGGCCGACAGCGTCGAATCCACGCTGCTGAAGATCCAACTGCGCTGGGTAGGTCACGTCTCCAGAATGGAGGACCATCGCCTTCCCAACATCGTGTTATATGGTGAGCTCTCCACTGGCCACCGAGACAGAGGTGCACCAAAGAAGAGATACAAGGACTGCCTAAAGAAATCTCTTGGTGCCTGCCACATTGACCACCGCCAATGGGCTGATATCGCCTCAAACTGTGCATCTTGGTGCCTCACAGTTCGGCGGACAGCAACCTCCTTTGAAGAAGACTGCAGAGCCCACCTCACTGACAAAAGACAAAGGAGGAAAAACCCAACACCCAACCCCAACCAACCAATTTTCCCTTGCAACCGCTGCAACCGTGTCTGCCTGTCCTGCATCGGACTTGTCAGCCACAAATGAGCCTGCAGCTGACGTGGACATTACCCCTCCATTAATCTCATCCGTGAAGCCAAGCCAAAGAATGCTCCATGCATTTAAGTCCAATCCCCTTAGACCGGGATCTGATTTCTCTGTTGTTCCATTGTTCACCAAATTATCTTGCCTTTCCCTTTGTTTTTTTTTTGCTGCAATCAATTTCCAATTTCACTTTGTCTACCATTACACCCTGGTTTCTTTCTACCCTAATCTCAGCACTAAGATTCAGATCCCTCCCCATCCCCCGCCAAACTCATTTAAGCCCTCCCCAACAGCTCTAGCAAACCCATCTTCCAGGATGTTTGTCCCCCTCCAGTTCAGGTGCAGCTCATCTTGTTTGTAGAGGTCAGACCTTCCCCAGAAGAGATTCTGATGATCTACAAATCTGAACTCCTACCCCCTACACTAACTCTTGAGCCACACATTCATCTACCACATCCTCCTATTTCTACCCTCTCTAGCACATGGCTCTGACAGCATCCCTAAGATCACCACCCTTGACGTCTTATTTCTTAACTTCCTACTTAACTCCCTGTATTCTCTTTTTAAAACCTCATCTCTACTCCTCTCTATGTCATTAGTCCCCACATGGACCACAATGTCTGTCTGCTCCCCTCCCCCCCCCCTCAGAATACTGTGAACTCGATTAGAGACCATGACCCTGGCACCTGGGAGGCAACACACCAGTTGGGACCCTCGAACTCATCCACAGAAACCCCTATCCACACACCCAATCAAAGACACCCCAATCGCTATCACACTTCTCTTTTTCCCCTTACCATCCCAGCCAGGGGTCCTGCCTCTGGACCGGAGACATCACCACCTTAACTCATCCCTGGACACTCATCTCCGTCAACTGTATCCAAAAGGCTCTACCTGTTATTGACTCGAAAGACCACAGGGGAATCCTGCACTGTCTGAGTCTTTCCCTTCCTTCTCCTGACAGTTGCCCATCTACTTGCTTCCTGAAATTTCAGGGTGACTGCCTCCCCAACACTCCTATCTGCAACAACCTCTGCCTCTCCCAAGATCCACACTTCATCCACCTCTAGCTCCAGTTCCCTACCTTGGGTTGTGAGGAGTTGGAGCTGAATGCATCGCCTGCAGGTGTAGTTATCAGTTTTGAACTGTTTGTGACCTTTCTAAAACCCCACAATTGATCTCCTCCAAAAACACATCTATGCACAATATAATAGAATACAGTCTGTCTGTGTGTTGGGTCTTCTTGTATATCTGTTTGCTTTGCTCCGAGGACAGGAGAACGCTGTTTCGTCAGGTTGTTCTTGTACAATCAGAACACAATAAACTTGAGTGGGATGAAGTGTGGCTGTTGGAAAGACAAATCTGGTTGATTCCGATCGCTAAAGCTTCAGGATTGTTTCTTGCACTTACCAACAATCAAGACGTGAACCATCTTGGCATCTTTCTTAAGGCAGTCAATAATTGCTGATCTATCAAAGGGTTCAATTTCTGCAAAATAAAAATGGCACTTTCCCAGCACGCTCTCTTCGTGGCTGTTTGGTTTCACAATTCAACACTTACTTGCTTTTGAGGAAGTAGAGAAAGAGGAAGGAGCTCAAAATATATTTCAGTGGATGTCATGGGGACCATGTGGGTAGAATGAACTCAGTTATGTCTATGGCAGAATCAGAATTTATTGCCTTGGACGTGTCATGAAATTTGTTGTTTTGTGGCTGCGACACAGTGCAAACATTGCTATAAAAATACCTTTGAAAATAAATAAATTAATGTGAAAAAGGCAAGAAAGTGAGGCTGTGTCTGTGGTTTATTGTCCTTTCAGAAATCTGACGGCAGAGGGGAAGAAGCTGCCCTTGACCATAATATCCAGCACCCCACAGCTTCCGTGGATTCCTCCCATCGAGCGACCAGCACTTCCTTCAGCCAGAGATTTCTAGAGATGCAACATGACCTCTTGGCCTTTGAACTCAATCCGCCCAATAATGAAGCCCAGCGTCTCATAGGCTAGTGGTTCTCAGCCTCACATCCCATCTTCAGTCATCCCTTACGAACCACAGAGCACTGGATGTCATCCTATGGCACTGACACCCCATGGTTCATAAGGGACTACTGAAAGTGGGATGTGAGCAGGAAAAAAGTTGGAGAAGCCCTGCCATGGACCTTCTTAACTCTCCCATCATCCTGCGTGGAAACTTTTCTTTGAATATTTATGATTTTCCCAATTTAAACTCAAATACTTCTCAACATGATCAGTGTCCGTTATAACAGATACCTTTATTATTTGAAGATTCATAACTACTATGTTTAATGAATTGCAAGAAATAAAGGAAAAGAAGGATTTGTATAAAACTAAATTGAAGTAGGAACAAGATTTAAATATACAAATTCAAGAAGAATATGGATGAAACTGTGTCGAGATAGTGGAACTAATACAATCAATGCTCGATATCAAATGGTTCAATATTATTTTTTGCTTCATATGTATTATACACCCTATCAGTTAAATAAATTTAATTTGAATTTCTCTGCTCAGTGTTTTCGATGTAAAAAAGAGGTTGGTAATTTTTTTGTATTCATTGTGGTCGTGTGAAAAGGTAAAAGATTTTTGGAGAGAAATATGTGTTATTGAAAAGAAGATATTAACACTGAAGGTTAAATTAGGTCCAAGAATTTTGTTTTTGTTGGGCAATATATATGATGAAGATATTAAGTTGGAATTAGATAAATATAACAAGAGATTTTTGAGTCTATCAACGGCCACAGCGAGAAAGTGTGTGGCTAAAATGTGGAAATTGGGAAACAATGTTAAAATAGAAGAATGGTTTAATGAAAGAAAATATTGTCTCCCATTAGAAAAACCTACTGAGAGAAGATTTTGATGAATTTTGTCAGATATGGGGGCCTTATGTGAGATTTATGAATATAGACTGATCCAGACCTTCTAATCCAATCCCCCCTGAAAATATGGTATTTGCATCCAGAAATATTATGGTGTTATTAATGTGGATTTAATTATTACGATGGATGTATTTTTTCTTTTTTATATCTTTTTTTCTATTCTGCAGGGGTTAGACATGGTGGGGGGGGAGGGCGAAGATTGAAAATTATTTAATATCTATTTGTAATGTTATCACAAGTCAATTAGTAATGTATGAAGACAATAATAAATAACATTTTCAACAAAAATACATGTTCAATGTCCGAGCATTAACCCTGTACTCACCCTTCAGGTTTGACCTTCCAAAATGCACCACCTCACACTTATCCGGATTGAACTAGATCTGTAAAGGGCAAAGTATATGAAGAGTATTTGGATAACCATGGACTAATTATGGATCTTCAACATGGCTTTGAGCATGGTATGTCACATTTAACCAATCTTACACAGATTTTCAAGGATGTTACTTGGAAGGTTGTAGATGTTGTCTACATGGACTTTAGTAAGGCCTTTGACAAGCTCCTGCATGGGAGGTTAGTCAGGAAGGTACAGGCAGTCGGTATTCATGGTGAGGTCGTGAACTGGATTTGACAGTGGCTGGACGGGAGAAGACAGAGAGTGATGGTGGTTGATTGCCTTTCTGATTGAAGGCCTGTGACCAGAGATGTGCCTCAGGGAATCATTGTTTGTCATCTATAGCAATGATCCAGATGGCAATATTGCAAACTGGATCAGCAGGCCCAAAGATCGGAGGTGTAGCACACAGAAAAGAGGGCATTCAAAGCTTGCAGAGGGAACTAGACCAGCTGGAAAAATGAGCTGGAATTTAACGCAGACAAGTTTGAGGTGTTGCATTTTGGAAAGATAAAGCAGGGTAGGACATACACGGTAAATGGTCGGGCACTGAGGAGTGCAGTAGAACAGAGGAACCTGGGAATACAGATACATAATTCCCTGAAAGTGGACAGGGTGGTAAAGAGAGCTTTTGGCCCAATGGCCTTCATAAATCTAAGTATTGCGTATAGGAAGAAGTTCGGATGTTTTGGTAAAGTTGTTTAAGACACGGGGGAGGCCAATTTTGGAGCATTGTGTGTAGTTCTGGCCACCGAACTACAGGAAAGTTATGAATAAGATAGAAAGAGTGCAAAGAAGATTTACACAAATGTTGCCGGATTTCAGGAACTGAGTTACAGGGAAAGGTTAAACAGGTTTGGACTTTATTCCCTGGAGTGTTAATGAATAAGTGGGGTGGGGGGGGGGGGTGGTAAATAAATAACAAACAGACTGGGCCTTCAAATTAATTAATTAAATAAATCTATATCTACAAACACCAATGACTGCTTACGGATAACCAGCGACTCTCGTGGCTAAAGGCTCCTCACCAAGTGAACAGCAGGGTAAGCTGGCCTTCCCTTTATAAATTCTCCTGCCTGCCCAACATCACGCACCTGCACATGAGTCCCCTGGCGAACTTTCATAATCACCCTGGGATAATAAATAAAGAAACAAACAGACAGACCCTTCAAATTAATTAAATAAATAAATCACTATCTACAAACACCCATGACTGCTCACGGATAACCAGCGACTCTCATGGCTGAAGGTCCCTCACCAAGGGACAGGGAAGTGGGTTCCCTTATTTCAGAAGCCACTTATTCTGTGTCCCCTTTGTCCAGGAATAACACACAACACGATCTTTTCTGATCACTGTATCTTCAATCCTGAAACTGGCCTCTTTTGTCAAAGAGACAGTGAAGTGACTCTTCTTCATGGCCACTGATTGGGGCTATCTCCTATGATAAGGATAATACAACCCAGAACAGCATTGCTCTCTCTCGATAGAGGTGACTGTCTTTCAGTCCTGCCTTTTCCAGGATGCTCAACTTCCTTCTGGTTTCAAAATGCCTCTCCTTACAGTGATATGTTTCTCCGAAAATTCTCACCACCTGCCACATGACATCATTTCTGTTTCATTTTTCCAAAAGCATGAACCATGCAGGGCAGATTGCCTTTTGAACTTATTTCCAAAGTTAATTCATATTTATATGTTGAAAGAATTTCTGTCCACTTATAAGTGAATGTGACTTCAGATGGTCTGTTAAAAGTCCTGCTCTTTTGTCCAACTGCCAGTAGAATGCTGTGTGTACACACAAATGCTTTTAAGCCAACACCCATTGTTTGTGAGTTTCAATTAAGAATCAATTTCAGCTTTATGGCTAATATGACCAGCCCAGAAGACCCCAAAACCCAGCAACAAATCTTTCCACATTCTGGCCCAGGCTTAGGGTTGGCGCATGCTGGAGAGTTAATCACTCTGACGATATTTAAATCACATCCTTAATTCTCCCGCATGCGCCAACCGAACTCCGATACGTGAACCCCACAGCACATGCACTTTCTAAAGACTCGCATATTCGCACTGGAATCAAGATGGCGGTGCCCAACCCCAGTACCTGGAATGCTGACTAACAAGGTAAGTACGCACATCTTGGTTCTTAAGTGCCCTGTATCCCTGTTATAGTTTGTGAAATACAACATAAACCATGTAAATGTTATGTTTTTTTAAAGTGGATACATATTAAAAAATTTACACGTTTGTGGGGAGAGTTGTGAGTCGGGGACTATCTGTCCTGTGTACAGTTTTGGGAACTTATTTGAGAAAGGACATGCTGGCACTGGAGAGGGTTCAGACCAGATTTACTAGAATGATACCAGGAATGAAAGGGTTAGCAAATGAGGAGCGTTTGTCAGCTCTTGGACGGCACTCGTTGAAGTACAGAAGGAGGAGCGGGAATTCATAGACATCTTGAATGCGCAAAGGCCTGAACAGAGTAGATGTGCAAAGAGTGTTTCCCATCTTCGGGCGTCCAAGACAAGAGGCCACAACTTCAGGATAAAAGGGCGACAATTTAAAACTGAGATGCGGAGAAATGTCTTTAGACAGAGGGTCACGAGTCTGTGGAAATTGTTGCCACAGGCAGCTGTGGAAGTGAGGTCGTTGGGTGTATTTAAAGTGATTATTCAGGGCATCAAGGGTTACGGGGAGAAGGCCAGGGAGTGGGGCTGAGTGATAAGGATCAGCTCATGATTAAATGGCAGAGCAGCCCCGAGGGGCCGATTGGCCTACTTCTGCTCTTATAGCTTGTGTGACAAATGTCAATTGCTGCAACAACATGGCCTTTTGTTCCTTCTGGGGGTTCGGGCTTCGATGTTCCAAGTGCTATCTCAGCTTGTTCCTGGCAGACCCTCTCTCTCTTCTGACTTCCTCTTAAAACAGTTTCACAGCTTAAATTAGCTTCCACATCCTGTGTGTTTCTAAATGCAATTCTGCTTTTAAACATAATTGGGTGCATTTAAGGCAGAGATGGACAGGTTCTTGATTCGCCCGGGCATTAAAGGTTATGGGGATAAGGACGGGCAGAGCGGAGAAAGTCGGGCAGTGGGGAGAAGGCTGGGCAGTGGGGAGAAGGCTGGGCAGTGGGGAGAAGGCTGGGCAGTGGGGAGAAGGTCAGGCAGTGGGGAGAAGGCTGGGCAGTGGGGAGAAGGTCAGGCAGTGGGGAGAAGGCCGGGCAGTGGGGAGAGGGCAGTGGGGAGAAGGTCAGGCAGTGGGGAGAAGGCCGGGCAGTGGGGAGAAGGCAGTGGGGAGAAGGTCGGGCAGTGGGGAGAAAGTCGGGCAGTGGAGAGAAGGCTGGGCAGTGGGGAGAAGGCAGTGGGGAGAAGGTCAGGCAGTGGGGAGAAGGCTGGGCAGTGGGGAGAAGGTCAGGCAGTGGGGAGAAGGCCGGGCAGTGGGGAGAAGGCAGTGGGGAGAAGGCCGTGGGATTGGGAGAAGACCGAGCAGTGGGGCTTAGTGGGAGAATGGATCAGCTCATGATTGAATGGTGGGGCAGAATTGATGGGCTGAATTTCTCTATTACATCTTATTCATTGGACTATGGATGAGATGACCAACTTGCCTGCCCGTAAAAGAACCTCTCTCACTGCATCTCAGTACAGGTGAGAATAAACCTGAACTTTGGTGCATTCCTTGCCAGGAGCTTTGTTTGCAGGTCATGGAATGATGGGCTTTCTGGCCAAGTTTGCAGATGATACAAAGGTCGGTGGAGGAGCTGGCAGTGTTGGGGAAGCAGGGAGGCTGCAGAAGGACTGGGACAGAGGAGAATGGGCAGAGATGTCAGAAAGTGCCCAGTCATGAAAAAATAAATGAGCAGACTATTGTATAAATGGGGAAAAAATGGAAGATACTCAAATGCAGAGAGACTGGGAGTCCTCGTGCAGTATCATCTGAAGGTGAACTTGCAGGTTGAGGCGTTGGTGAAGAAGGCCAATGCGATGCTGGCATTCATTTCAAGAGGAATCAAATACAAGAGCAGGGATGTGATGTTGAGGTTTATAAGGCCCTGAAGAGACCTCACTTGGAGAATTGTGAGCAGTTTTAGGCTCCTCATTTAAGAACGGAGGTGCTGACATTGTAGAGAATTCAGGGGAGGTTCAGAAGGATGATTCCAGGAATGAAAGGGTTACAATTTGAGGAACGTTTGACAGTTCTTGGTCTGTACTCATTGGAATTACGAACAATGTGGGGGTGGGAGGGGGAGTCTCATTGAAACATTTCAAATGTTGAAAGGCATGGATAGAGTTGATGTAGAAAGGTTGTTTCCCACAGTGGGAGAGTCTAGGACAAGAGGGCACAACTTCAGGATTGAAGGGTGTCCGCTGAGAACAGAGACGCGTAAGAATTTCTTCAGCCAGAGGGTGATGAATCTGTGGAATTTATTGCCCCAGGTGGTTGGGGAGGCCAGGTCATTGGGTGTATTTAAGGAAGAAATTGAATCGATCTTGATTAGCCAGGGCGTCAAAGGTTATGGGGAGATGGCGGGAAGTGGGGCTGAGTGGAAAAATGGATCAGCTCATGATTAAATGGCCTATTTCTGCTCATCTCTTAAGATCATATAAGTGACCTTATTCCTCAAAGTACCCCCTCACATTCATTTCATGGGTGGTTAGTAATTTATTTATTTTTAATAGACATACACACAGTCACAGGCCATTTCGGCCCACGAGTCCATGCCACCTAATTTACACCCAATTACCCTTCACCCCTGGTACATTTTGAATGCTGGAAGGAAACTGGAGTCCCCGGTGAAAACCCAAGCAAACACGGGGAGAGCGTACAAATCCCTTGAATTGTGCTAATCTCTACCTCAACCATTTTTCTTGGTTCATCAACTTTTCCATGAAAGGCTGTTGAAGGAGACATCAGGAGGTAAAACAGTGGGAAAGTCGGGTGGAGATTTGACAGGTGGATCCACTAAGGTGCACCGTTATGCATTTCTGGAAGTCGGATCATGGTCTGGTATGGGGGCACCAATACCTCTGAGCAGAAAACCCCACCAAAGATCGTGGACCCAGCCCATCACAGGCCAAACCATCCCCACTCACTTCAAAATCTACAGGGAACGCTTCCGTCAGAGAGGAGCAGCAGTCATCGAGGGACCACACCACCCAGCACATGCTCTGTTCTCTCTGCTGCCATCAGGAAAGAGGTCTCAATGCCACAAGTCCTGCTCCACCAGGTTCAGGAACAGCTGCTCCCCCTCCACCATCAGACTCCTCAACCACAAACTCAATCAGAGGGAAAACACAAAAGTGCAGACACCGCAGTTGAAGTAAAATCCCGATGCTGGAGAAACTCAGCTGGTCAAAGAGTCTCCTTTCTATGGCAAAGATAAGTCTCGTCAAGTCAAGATTATTGTTGTCTGATTGTACAAGTAGAACCTAACTTTTTACTTCCTCGATAAAGATAAATGAATATTGTTTTGTCTAAGTGAGAATCTCGGATGGTCAGCGTGATCAGTTCCTTTGGTCGTTTAGCATTCTCACTGCCCGTGGCAAGAAGCTGTTCCTCAGCCTGGTGGTTCTGGCTCTGATCCTCCTGTATCTCTTCCCTGATAGGAACAGCTGAAAGATGCTGTGTGCAGGGTGGAAGGGGTTCTCAATGATTTCATGCACCCACTTCAAACAACAATCCCAGTAGATCACGTCAGTGTAGGGTGGGGAAGGAAACTCCACTGATCCTCTCTGCCACAATTATGATAACGTGGATTGACCTCTGTTCCATTTCTCTGCAGCAACTGTACCCCATTGTGATGCAGCTGGACAGGACACCCTCGATAGAGCTCCTGTAGAAGGTTGACATAATGGTGGACGGTAGCCTTGCCCACTTCAGTCTTCTCAGGAAGTGCAGTCACTGTTGTACCTTCCTGAACACATGAGTAGATGATGAGTGTCCACGGTAGGAAATGAAAAAACATTTGCAGCCACATCTATTTTTGACAGTGGGAAAATAAGAAGTATTTTGCTGAGAGAAGTCGACACTGAAACTTTGGTGATGAGCTCTCAGTGGGTCTGTCTCTGCGGGGTCCTGCTGTCGATCTCCGTCCAGGGTTACAGTAGGTCTTTTTCTGTACCGTCTCTGTTAACGTTGCGGTTTGGACTTTGGATAATTCCATGGTGGGGGAAAAGCTTTGACGGGCAAACCAGGGTTAGGAGGGTGGCCCTGCTTTGGTCGTGCTATAATGTCATGAACGTTACGAAATTCGTTGTATTGCAACAGCATTAGTTGCACATATTGCTACAAATTAAATTTAAACAATAAATAAATTAGTGGACAAGAGGAGAAAGTGAGGCTGTGTCTGTGGATCATCGTCTGTTCAGAAATCTGATGGCGGAGGGGAAGAAGCTGTTTCTGTACCACTGGGTGTTCGTCTTCAGGCTTCCTGCCTTGATCCTCCCTGGTCATGGGGAAGGCTTTTGGCTACAGCGCATTGAATTAATGTTTCCAATGTTTCCAGATGCAGTGAAAAGCTTTTATTTACGTGCTATCCATTGACATAGCTCAGCAGGTCATGCAAGAATAAAATAAAATTATCGTATATACTTGTGTAATGGTCCACATTTTTGTTCCAAATTTTCAGATCAAATTGGGGGGGGGGGGTCAACCTTTACGTGGCTCATACATATTTGAATGTGGTAGGTACCTGTGTCATTCAAAGCCTCCTGCTGTTGGTCCCCATCCAGAGGTACAGTAGATGTTTTCTGTTGACCTTCCTGCCTCATTTTTTCTCATCATCTCTGCTCATCTTACGGTGCGGACATTGGGACATTTCACAGTGGATGGGGGGTGGTAGAAAAGCTTTCACAGGAAAACCAATGGGGCAGAAAACACTGTTTAGCTCATTTCCATCTCCATGGCAGCAGAGACCTACCTGTGGGAGCTCGATAGCCGGGACAGGGTCATTAGCCTGCATTTGGAGTGTCAGGGCTCGTATGGGAAGGTGGTCAGGAGCCCGGATGGCTGGGCAGTTGGGTTGTCGGAAGCTCGGATGGATTGGAGGTCAGGAGCTCGGATGTGCGGCCAGATGGGGTGTTGGGAACTCGGATGGGCAGGTGGTCTGGAGCTCGAATGGCCAGGCAGTCGGGGCGTCGTGAACTCGGATGGGTGTGCAGTTGGTATGTAGGGAGCTCGGATGGGTCACAGATCAGGAGCTCAGACGGGTGGGCAGTTGGTATGTAGAAAGCTCGAATGGGCAGGTAGTTGAGGCGAAAAATAAAAGGGTGAAAAGGCATGATTTCTGGGCCAGAAAAGTGGGGGGGGGGGTTGGGGCTCGACTATCACACTGTATCACGTGTCTCTACGGTAGATTGATCATCTGGCATGGTGCTCATTGGAGATTGGAAGGTGGAGGGGATCTTACAGAAACACAGAAAAGTGGCTGCTGGTGACCGTGGTCAAGGGTCAAGGGTTAGGTAAATTCTTGGCGAATTGCCATGCCTTTTCTGGGTTTGTTAAAAACTTTCCCTCCCCCCACCCCCCCCCCCACCCCCGCAGCATCACTTTCAGGGTGTCCGGGTTCTCCGCACGCACTCAGATCCTTTCTGCTTTATCAGCCTTTTGGCTGGTTCAAGCACCTTCCTGGACTTCAGGATGCTGCACTAATGTCGGGGTAGAAGGAAACCTTCTATTTCCATCGGGCATCCCCTCCTTCTTTTTTTTAAAAAACTTTATTTAAAATTTTATGACATGAATAAAATAAAAATTACATTTAAAGAAATAATAAAAAATAAGATAATAAAAATTAGAATACTACATCACTAAACTACACAAATTAACCCCCCCAATAATTATAACACAACATTAATCGTCTAATTTAAAATTAGTCCAACCCTCCCCCCAAATAAAGAGTGAAGAATTAATTAACAATGTTGCAAATAAAATAGAAAAAACCCCACTTACAAAAAAAAGGATAAAACTTAACAATAAAAAAAATTACTAACAACAAAAAAAATATCAATACTAAAATAATACCCTTAAACATATATTTAAATCAAACATAATACATGTATTTAACAAATGAAATCCACTTTAAAACTAAGTTCAAATATTAAAATCATATATCAACCACATATCTGTTATTCAAAAAAATCATAATTAATAATACATAAATACAGAATTTCCATTAATACCAAGTTTCCTTTATAATTCATCAAGAGAACAAAAACATCCCTTAGAAAAACAATAAGATAAACTTTTTATTCCCTTCCCCTCCCCTTATATAAAAAAAAGAAAAAAAAAAGAAAAAAGTTCAAACTCTTATAAAATTCTCCATATTCTTCATTTATATCATCTTCAAAATTCTCTATCGAAATTAACTTAATTTTATTAAACTCTTCTCCCTCAATGTATTTGTACTTAATTTTCTTCTTTTTCTTCCTATCACCTTTCCCCTCATCTTCCTCTTCATCTAATTCAACGTCCTCAATTTTTGACTTATTATCTTCTGTGACATCATCCTCTTAAAAAAGAAAGAAAAAAGAGAAACCCCCCCCAAAAAAAGAGAAAAAAAAGGAGAGAAAAAACCTCCGAATTCCCTCTCAATTACAATCAGAAAACAAAAAGAGTTAAAAAAAATTATTTATTTTAAGAAAATAATAAAAAAAACCTTCACTTCTTAACCCAAAAATTAAAAAGAAAAAAAAACAGGTCAGAGGTCACGACTACCTCCTCCTGTTTAAACCGCCCAAAGCGGTAACTCCCCCAAAATATTGGGTGTGAGATAACTCCCAGGTAGCTGATGACTTCTGGAAACTAGTGCCCACCCAGTTCCCTCTCCCAATGCCCATTTCATTAAACTATCATCATTATTTAAACTATTTAAACTCTTCTCAAAAAAAAGATAAAAGATTTATTTTTTAAAATCAACGTTACCACTTCAGTCACCATTGCTTCCATTTCTTTTAAAAATCTGGATCCAACCTTACATCTCTACTCTCTTTGGAGACCTTGAAGGACTACATCGTTCCTGAAACTGCATGATTGGTAGAGACTAAACAAAGTCCATAACCCCTTTAGGATTGTCAAAGAACTTTGGCTAATTTCCATCCTAAAAAATCTTCAGTTCCGCAGGATACATGAATGTTGCCTTATGTCTTTTTTTCCACAACCGTTCTTTCACAGAATTAAATTCACGTCGTTGAAACATAATTTCTTGACTCAAATCTTGATAGAAGAAAACAGGATTATTCTGAACCATCAAAGGAGATCTATTTTGCTGGGCATTTCTAATAGCCGTACGTAAAATTGTCTCTCTGTCACAATAGTTTAAACAACAGATCAGAACAGCTCTTGGATTCTGTCCTGAAAAAGATTTTCTTCTTAAAACTCTATGAGCACGTTCCAGTATTAAACCTTCAGGGAATTTATCCTGTCCTAACACTCGTCTTGGATCTGGTCCTTCTATGCCTTCTGGCAAACCAACAATTTTCACGTTGTTCCGTCTAGATTGATTCTCAAAATAATCAACCTTTTTTGCTAAATTTTTATTTTGGATCTGCAATGTTTCAATTATTCTATTTTCATCTTGCAGTTGATCCTGTGCATCGACTAAACCTTGATCACACATTTCAAATCTTTCAATGGTTTCAAGCTTAAAAGCTCCATTAATGACTTCCGCCATCGCATTAATCTTGGAAATAAACAGGTTCACAAAATTAGCTAAGTGACTCGATATAGAATATATCTTATCTTCAAGATCCTTAACAGACATTTCAACAGAAGTAGATTCAGCCATAATGGGGTCTTGCTGTTCCTTAGAGACCACGGGATCTTCTGTCTCTTCCCTTAATTTAGTATCTTTTCTAGCAGTTTGACTTCGTATAAAAATCCATCTCAAAGTCCCCCCAGCAATGCCAGGAGACTGAAGATCAGGATTATCTTTAAGCCAAATCTCTTTAATCATCTTCACTGAATCGATGTCTGGAAAATCCGTTGTAATTGAGGATGCATTTTGCAGCGCCACCACTGTAGCAGTCGAATGACAGCTCTTTAACTCTCCAGCTGGTGGCGCCCCAGCTGATTCAACTGTCAAAGTCTCAGTAACAGCACTCACAGTGGCCGTTGTGTGAAATACTGGCACCCGGCCAGCTCTTTGTTCTGAAAGCTGTTGAGTGAGACCTTCAGAGAGCCTCATCGGCTTAAAATGAAGCTTCAATGCCGAACTCTGCACATTTTCTTCTGGATCCATTCTATGCTGAGTCCTGGCTTCTTGTAAACAAGTAGGCTCAGACAATTTCAGAAAATGTAGTTTTTTAACAGTCTGTTGATGTTTTCTTTTACCCTTTTTTTTTGCATATGAACCATTAGGTATTAATTCAGCACCTCTTATTATTTATAAACTTTTAAAAGAACTTTAACGGGCACTTAAAGACAAAACAATAAATCAGAGTCAGGAGAAGTCTGGAAGGTACGTCTGTTCCCTACGCCATCTTGCCATGCCCCCCAAGGCATCCCCTCCTTCTTGTTCCAGCTGCCACTGCTCCCAATATTTTCCCAATATTTTTTCTCTGTCTTGGTAGCGATTTACCCAAATGCAGCACCTCGCCCTTCTGCCGGTTCCACTGCATCTGCCGTTCCTTAGCCCAGTTCCTCATCTGGTCCAGGTCCCAGTACAAACCTTCTTCTCTGTCCACCACCGCACAGATGTCCATGTTATCAGCCCATGTTCCTTCCCACAAATATCCCCATTCAAATCATTTATGTATATTTGATAAAGGGTCCCAGTCCCAGACCCTGAAGCCCTCCACTGATCACGGTCCTCCAGTCTCTTCAGCCACTCTCTGACTCCAGTCCCTCAGTTAATTTATTCAGCCAACTTGCTAGTTGATTTCCTACTTCATGTGTATTAACTTCCCAGACTAGCCGACCATGACAGGAGTTTTTTAAATTATAAATTTAGACATATAACATGGTAACAGGCCCTTTCAGTCCACGAACCCATGCCACCCAATTACACCCAATTAACCTACAACCCCCCCCCCCCCCCCCACTCCAGTAAGTTTCTAACAATGGAAGGAAACTGGAATCCCTGGAAAAAACACATACAGACACAGGGAGAACGTGCAAACTCCTTACAAACAGTGCAGGTTTGGACCCTGGTTCCGATCACTAGTGCAGTAGCATTGTGCCAACCTTGCCTCCCTTAGCAAGCACTTTTCTCAAATCCAGATAACTCATGTTAAATGCCTTGTCCTTATCCACCCTCTTTGTCCCTCCAGTGTCCCCAAACGAAACACTGACTGACCATTTCTCCCTGTGGATGCTGTCTGACCCGTTGTGACCCCCATCAGTTCTCTCTCTGCCTATCAGATGCACAGCGATCGTATCTGCTTCCCCTCCCTCTCCTTTGGGACACATTCCAGGCACCTCCAACTGTGCAGGAAACATTCTCGCTTCGTACATCCTTCAACTCTCTCTGTAAACCTGTAACTACTAATCAGGTTCAAGTCCATGATCACAGGGACCTTGGGTTTCAAATCCATACATCCCTCAAGGTCACCAACCAGGTTAAGATGATTAAGAAGGCCTATGGGATGCTGGACTTCATTAATAGGGGGATGGAGTTCAGGCATCGAGAGGTCATGTTCTCTCTGGTGAGATCACACTGTGTTCAGTTCTGGTCACCTCATGCAGAGTAGATTGGCCAGGGTATTGCCTGGATTGGGAAACAAGTCTTATGAGGCAAGGTTAGCAGAACTAGGAGTTTTCTCTTTGGAGTGTAGAAGGATGAAAAGAGACAATAGAGGTCGACAAGATTCTGAGAGGCAGAGACAAGGTGAACAACCAGGATCTGTTTCTCATGGCAGGAACAGCAAACACCTCAGGACATGTGTACAAAGTGAAGGGAGGGAAGTTTAGGGGAGACGTCAGGGGTAGGTTTTTGCACAGAGAGTTGTGAGTACCTGCAATGCCTTGCTAGGGATGTTGGTGGAGGCTGAAACATTGAGGGCATTTAAGAAACTCTTAGACAGGCACATGGATGGGAGAAAAAGAGAGGGTTACGGTGTAGGGAGGGTTTAGTACTATTTTTAAAGAATATCTGAGTCAGCTCAACATTGAGGGCTGAAGGGTCATACTGTGCTGTAGGGTTCCATGTTCTATTGCCTGACTCTACATATACAACCTAACAAAACAGCACTTCTCTGAAGCACGATGGTGTACCCACATACACACTCTCAGGTGCACAAACATATTTAATCATATCTCTCAATAAAGATATCATTAAAAATAATATATACAGATAAATATTTTGGGATGACTTATCTGGTAACAGGATCTTCTTTGGCCTGGCTTCGCGGACGAAGATTTATGGAGGGGGTAAATGTCCACGTCAGCTGGAGGCTCGTTTGTGGCTGACAAGTCCGATGCGGGACAGGCAGACACGGTTGCAGCGGTTGCAGGGGAAAATTGGTTGGTTGGGGTTGGGTGTTGGGTTTTTTCTCCTTTGCCTTTTGTCAGTGAGGTGGGCTTTGCGGTCTTCTTCAAAGGACGTTGCTGCCCACCAAACTGTGAGGCGCCAAGATGCACGGTTTGAGGCGATATCAGCCCACTGGCAGTGGTCAATGTGGCAGGCACCAAGAGATTTCTTTAGGCAGTCCTTGTACCTTTTCTTTGGTGCACCTCTGTCACGGTGGCCAGTGGAGAGCTCGCCATATAACACGATCTTGGGAAGGCGATGGTCTTCCATTCTGGAGACGTGACCCACCCAGCGCAGTTGGGTCTTCAGCAGCGTGGATTCGATGCTTGCGGACTCTGCCAGCTCGAGTACTTCGATGTTGGTGATGAAGTCGCTCCAATGAATGTTGAGGATGGAGCGGAGACAACGCTGGTGGAAGCGTTCTAGGAGTCATAGGTGATGCCGGTAGAGGACCCATGATTCGGAGCCAAACAGGAGTGTGGGTATGACAACGGCTCTGTATACGCTTATCTTTGTGAGGTTTTTCAGTTGGTTGTTTTTCCAGACTCTTTTGTGTAGTCTTCCAAAGGCGCTATTTGCCTTGGCGAGTCTGTTGTCTATCTCGTTGTCGATCCTTGCATCCGATGAAATGGTGCAGCCGAGATAGGTAAACTGGTTAACCGTTTTGAGTTTTGTGTGCCCGATGGAGATGTGGGGGGGGGCTGGTAGTCATGGTGGGGAGCTGACTGATGAAGGACCTCAGTTTTCTTCAGGCTGACTTCCGGGCCAAACATTTTGGCAGTTTCCACAAAACAGGACGTCAAGCGCTGAAGAGCTGGCTCTGAATGGGCAACTAAAGCGGCATCGTCTGCAAAGAGTAGTTCACGGACAAGTTTCTCTTGTGTCTTGGTGTGAGCTTGCAGGCGCCTCAGATTGAAGAGACTGCCATCCGTGCGGTACCGGATGTAAACAGCATCTTCATTGTTGAGGTCTTTCATGGCTTGGTTCAGCATCATGCTGAAGAAGATTGAAAAGAGGGTTGGTGCACAGGATACTGTGCATCAATCCCACAGCCTGTGGGAAGAAGCTATTTCGCAGCTGACGGCCCTGATTTCAATGCTCCTGTACCTCCTTCCTGATGGCCGTGGGTCAAAGACACTGTGCCCTGGATGGAAAGGGTCTCCCATAATTCTTAGAGCCTTATTGAGTCAATGCTCTCAGTAGATGACATCAGTAGAGGAAAGGGAGACCCCAGTGATCTTCTCAGCCGGTTTAGACTAAGACCAGAAGATATTGGAGCAGAAATAGGCCATTTGGCCCATCAAGTCTGCTCCACCATTCCATCCTGAGCTGATCCATTCTCCAACTCAGCCCAACTCCCCTGACTTGCCCTGATATCCTGACTATTCATATACATAGATTTCAGATTTATGGTACGTGACATCACATACAAATCTGAGATATGTTTTACTGCAGGCGAGGCAAATTTTGACTTATTGATAATGCAAAACAAAACTGTACACAGTGAACACATGTAAACAAATAAAGAAATATAAAGCAAACTGACTGTGCAAAACAGAGGGAATAAAAATATCTATCAAATACAAACGTAAGAGTCCTTAAATGAGTCCCTGATTGAATTGTCATTGAGGAGACTGATGGTGGAGGGGTTGCAGCTGTTCCTGAACGTGATGTGAATCTTTTGGCACTGAGACCTCTTTCCTGATGGCAGCAGCGACAACAGAGCATTTGCTGGGTGGTGTGAATCCTTGATGATTGCTGCTGTCCTCCAACGGCAATGTTCCCTGTAGAGGTCCTTAATGAGGGGGAGGGTTTTGCCAGTGACTTCCTGGGCTGTGGCCACTACCTTTTGGAAGGCTTTAAGCTCGTGGGTATTGGTGGCACCCCACCAGACTGTGATACAGACGGTCAGCACACTTTCCACCACACGTCTGAAGAATTTTTCCAGGAATTCTTTTTTTAAAAAAATGTTTTATTTTTCACACTATAAACCATACTGACCAAAATACATACAGACATTTTTCTCTTGAATATATAGTGTCATGTTCTCCCCTTTTTCCCCCCTCCCTTCCCTCCCTCCCTCACCCCCCCTCCCCATTTATTCAAAGTTCAATCTATATGATTCATTAAAACCGTTAAACAATGGCATCACTTAATAAAATAAACAAGAAATTTGTGTCTTCTACTTTTATATATTTCGTTGTCTTCTCCTTCAGTCATTTTAGGGGGTGGGGGTCCGCGGTAGGCCCTCTCTGTTGTATACGGTTCATGTATGGTTCCCATATTTGTTCGAATACTGTGATGTTATTTCTTAAATTGTATGTTATTTTTTCCAATAGAATACATTTATTCATTTCTATGTACCATTGCTGTACTCTCAGGTTGTCTTCTAATTTCCAGGTTGATAAATACATTTTTTTGCTACAGCTAAGGCTATCATAATAAATTTTTCAGGATTTCTTTTTTTTTAAACTTTATTTAAAATTTTATGACATGAATAAAATAAAAATTACATTTAAAGAAATAATAAAAAATAAGATAATAAAAATTAGAATACTACATCATTAAACTACACAAATTAACCCCCCCCCAATAATTATAACACAACATTAATCATCTAATTTAAAATTAGTCCAACCCTCCCCCCCAAAATAATTAATTAACAATGTTGTAAATAAAATAGAAAAAACCCCACTTACAAAAAAAAGGATGAAACTTAACAATAAAAAAAATTACTAACAACAAAAAAAATATCAATACTAAAATAATACCCTTAAACATATATTTAAATCAAACATAATACATGTATTTAACAAATGAAATCCACTTTAAAACTAAGTTCAAATATTAATATCATATATCAACCACATATCTGTTATATTAAAAAAATCATAATTAATAATACATAAATACAAAATTTCCATTAATACCGTTTCCTTTATAATTCATCGAGAGAACAAAAACATCCCTTAGAAAAACAATCAGATAAACTTTTTATTCCCTTCAAACTCTTATAAAATTCTCCATATTCTTCATTTATAACATCTTCAAAATTCTCTATCGAAATTAACTTAATTTTATTAAACTCTTCTCCCTCAATGTATTTGTACTTGGTTTTCTTCTTTTTCTTATCACTCTTCCCCTCATCTTCCTCTTCATCTAATTCAACGTCCTCAATTTTTGACTTATTATCTTCTGTGACATCATCCTCTTAAAAAAGAGAGAAAAAAGAGAAAACCCGCCCCCCCAAAAAAAGAGGAAAAAAAAGGAGAGAAAAAAAAGCTCCTAATTCCCTCTCAATTACAATCAGAAAACAAAAAGAGTTAAAAAAAATTATTTATTTTTAAAAAATAATTAAAAAAAACCTTCACTTCTTAACCCGAAAATTAAAAAGAAAAAAAAAACAGGTCGGAGGTCACGACTACCTCCTCCTGTTTAAACCGCCCAAAGCGGTAACTCCCCCAAAATATTGGGTGTGAGATAACTCCCAGGTAGCTGATGACTTCTGGAAACTAGTGCCCACCCAGTTCCCTCTCCCAACGCCCATTTCATTAAACTATCATCATTATTTAAACTATTTAAACTCTTCTCAAAAAAAAGATAAAAGATTTATTTTTTTAAATCAACGTAACCACTTCGGTCACCATTGCTTCCATTTCTTTTAAAAAACTGGATCCCACCTTACATCTCTACTTTCTTTGGAGACCTTGAAGGACTACATCGTTCCTGAAACTGCATGATTAGTAGAGACTGAGCAAAGTCCATAACCTCTTTAGGATTGTCAAAGAACTTTGGCTAATTTCCATCCTAAAAAATCTTCAGTTCCGCAGGATACCTGATTTTGCCTTATGTCTTTTTTTCCACAACCGTTCTTTCACAGAATTAAATTCGCGTTGTTGAAACATAATTTCTTGACTCAAATCTTGATAGAAGAAAACAGGATTATTCTGAACCATCAAAGGAGATCTATTTTGCTGGGCATTTCTAATAGCCGTACGTAGAATTGTCTCTCTGTCACAATAGTTTAAACAACAGATCAAAACAGCTCTTGGATTCTGTCCTGAAAAAGATTTTCTTCTTAAAACTCTATAAGCACGTTCCAGTATTAAACGTTAAGGGAATTTATCCTGTCCTAACACTCGTGGAATCCATTCAGTAAAAAATTTTGTTGGATCTGGTCCTTCTATGCCTTCTGGCAAACCAACAATTTTCACGTTGTTCCATCTAGATTAATTCTCCAAATAATCAACCTTTTTTGCTAAATTTTTATTTTGGATCTGCAATGTTTCAATTATTCTATTTTCATCTTGCAGTTGATCCTGTGCATCGACTAAACCTTGATCACACATTTCAAATCTTTCAATGGTTTCAAGCTTAAAAGCTCCATTAATGACTTCCGCCATCGCATTAATCTTGGAAATAAACAGGTTCACAAAATTAGCTAAGTGACTCGATACAGAATATATCTTATCTTCAAGATCCTTAACAGACATTTCAACAGAAGTAGATTCAGCCATAATGGGGTCTTGCTGTTCCTTAGAGACCACGGGATCTTCTGTCTCTTCCCTTAATTTAGTATCTTTTCTAGCAGTTTGACTTCGTATAAAAATCCCTCTCAAAGTCCCCCCAGCAATGCCAGGAGACTGAAGATCAGGATTATCTTTAAGCCAAACCTCTTTAATCATCTTCACTGAATCGATGTCTGGAAAATCCGTTGTAATTGAGGATGCATTTTGCAGCGCCACCACTGTAGCAGTCGAATGACAGCTCTTTAACTCTCCAGCTGGTGGCGCCCCAGCTGACTCAACTGTCAAAGTCTCAGTAACAGCACTCACAGTGGCCATTGTGTGAAATACTGGCACCCGGCCAGCTCTTTGTTCTGAAAGCTGCTGAGTGCGACCTTCAGAGAGCCTTACCGGTATAAAACGGAGTTTCAATGCCGAATTCTGTACGTCTTCTTCTGGATCCATTCTACGCTGAGTCCTGGCTTCTTGTAAACAAGTAGTCTCAGACAATTTCGGAAAATGTAGTTTTTTAACAGTCTGTTGATGTTTTCTTTTACCTTTTTTTTTGCATATAAACCATTAGGTATTAATCCAGCACCTCTTATTATTTATAAACTTTTAAAAGAACTTTAACGGGCACTTAAAGACAAAACAATAAATCAGAGTCAGGAGAGGGCTGGAAGGCATGTCTGTTCCCTACGCCATCTTGCTATGCCCCTCAAATTTTTCATGATTTCTGATGTCAATCCAAACTTCTGCAAACTCCTGAGGAAGTAGAGGTGCTGATGTTCTTTCTTCATGATCAGTCGATTATTTAAGGCAGAGAGTCAATCAATCTTTGCCTTAAATACACCTAACGACCTGGCCTCCACAGCCTCCCATGGTAGCAATTCCAGACGTCACCAAGTTTTGGTAAAGAAATTCCTCTGAATCTCTGTTTTAAATGGGTCCCGTCAATCCTGAAGTTGTGTCCTGTTGTCCTAGACGCCTCTGCCATGTGAACTAACTTTCCCGCAGCTAAAAGCTCAGCAGGTCAAACAGTGAATTTATGGTGCAAATATAAAGATATAGAAACTACGTTTCAGGCTTGAGATTTTCATCAAGGCATGAGCAAAATGTCAGCAGGTGCTTGAACCAAATGGTGGGGGAGGGGTAGGGGGGGAGCAGAGTCCCACAGACAGGAGGTAATAGGTGACTAAGGGAGGGAGCACTGCAGCAAACAGGGGGCGGGGGGATGGCTCTGTGAATGGAGAAGGAATGGGGTGGAGAGATGGGGGGATGGGGCAGCAGGAGGCACAGAGTCCCACAGGCAAGAGGTAAAAGGTGGCTAAGGGAGGGAGGCACAGCAGCAAACAGGAGGAGCGGGATGACTGTGAATGGAGAGGGAAGGGGAAGAGAGATGGAGGAGATGGGGGATGGGGAGGGAGGGAGAATGGGGAATGGGCTAGCAGAAGCTGACATTAATGCCATCTGGTTGGAGAGAACCCAGAAGGAATATTAGGTGTTGCTTTTCCAGTTTACAGGTGGTCTTAGTATGACATCCATCAGGCCAAGGTCAGACATATGTGGGTATGATCCCATCACCAGACACATCTCCTGCCCTTTCTATAGGGAATCATTCCCTCTGTGACTCCCTCATCCACTTTCCCCTTCCTGCTATTCGCCCCCTGTTGTAGGTATAACTACCCTGAGCTCCTCCAGCCTGTATCTCCCCTGTTGTAGGTATAACCACCCTGAGCCCCTCCAGCCTGTATGTCCCCTGTTGTAGGTATAACCGCCCTGAGCCCCTCCATCATGTATGTCCCCTGTTGTAGGTATAACTGCCCTGAGCCCCACCATCATGTATCTCCCCTGTTGTAGGTATAACCACCCTGTGCCCCTCCAGCCTGTATCTCCCCTGTTGTAGATATAACCGCCCTGAGCCCCTCCAGCCTGTATGTCCCCTATTGTAAGTATAACCACCCTGAGACCCTCCAGCCTGTATCTCCCCTGTTGTAGGTATAACCACCCTGTGCCCCTCCAGCCTGTATCTCCCCTGTTGTAGATATAACCGCCCTGAGCCCCTCCAGCCTGTATGTCCCCTATTGTAAGTATAACCACCCTGAGACCCTTCAGCCTGTATCTTCCCTGTTGTAGGTATAACCACCCTGTGCCACTCCAGCCTGTATCTCCCCTGTTGTAGATATAACCGCCCTGAGCCCCTCCAGCCTGTATGTCCCCTATTGTAAGTATAACCACCCTGAGACCCTCCAGCCTGTATCTCCCCTGTTGTAGGTATAACCACCCTGAGCCCCTCTAGCCTGTTACACCCCTGTTCTACTGTGTTTATTTCTCAACCAGATCCAGCAGCATCTGACGACGTGTGATGAACAGATTCGCATCCTGAAACTCCCGGTGTTTTCTCCTCTTCCAATACTGATCCATCTCCCCTCTCTCCCTGCAGATTATTCCTACAATGGTTGGACAATGTCTGGTGCTGATATTGTGTCAACAGTGGAAGGATCCTCCGCCGTTTTGCCATGTAGTTTCACCCACCCACCTACGGAGCAGACACTCACTGGAACCGTGATGTGGTACAAGATTAAATCAGGAGTAAATAAACTTGTGTTTAACTGTACATGTTCTGACCTTGGATCCTCCCAATATGATCCGGCAACACAGGAGGTCGGAGGGGGTCGATTCACGTTCGTGGGGAACCTAAGCCAGAGAGATGCCTCAGTCATGATGGATCGTCTGAGGCGGGAGGACGGAGCTTGGTATCGGTGCCGCGTGGAGCTCAACATCGGTAAAATTCAAACTGTGTTTCCAATAACCCTGATCGTGAGAGGTGAGAAAATACCCCATCTGCTGCATTGGGTCACACTCTTCACTCTTCCCCCAACTAATCATAACATAACATAACATAACAATTACAGCACGGAAACAGGCCATTAGGCCCTTCTAGTCCGCACCAATAAAATTCAACAAGTTTGGTCAAACATGACTTCCCATGCACAAACCCATGTTGAGTGTTCCTAATGTATCGCTAAGAACATTTTCCATGAACTTACCTACCACTGACTTTAAACTTACAGCCTGATAATTGCTAGGCTTGCTCCTTGAACACTTTTAAACAAAGGAACCACCTGTGCAATACGTCAATCTTCCGACACTATACCTATCTTTCCTGCATGAGTTCATATTGTTTTCAAAACTTACAAGTGAAATAAAGCAGGATAATTCGACGTGGTCATTCACAACCCAAGTCTGCATATGCTTGACTTGAGACCCCCAACATTCGGGGCCACAAACAGTTCTTCCCAATGAAGCAACTCTTCACTTGCGAATCTGCAGGGGTCATCTACTGCATCTGGTGCTCCCGCTGTGGTCTCCTCTACATCGGGGAGACTGGATGAAGACCGTTGAGCACCTTCACTACCACAGCAAGGAGCACCCAGTGACAAATCATTTCAATTCCCCTCCCCACTCCCGCACTGACATGTCTGTCCCTGGCCTCGTGCACTGCCAGACCAAAGCTAGTCACAAATTTGTGGAACAACACTTCATATTCCGTCTGGGCCCCCTCCAAACAGACAGCGTTAATGCCGACTTCTCCAATTTCCGTTAACACCCCCCACCCCATCTCTCTTTCTCATTCCCCATCCCTCTGTCTACTTTCCATAGTTCCCCACCCCCTTCCCTCTCCATTCAGAGAGGAACCCCCCTCCTCCTATCACTTCCCAACATTTTTTCGTTAATTTAATTTTTAATTAAATTTAGATGTACAGTGTGGTAAATGGCCCTTTTGGCCCATGTGTCCGTGCCACCCAATTAACCTACACTCCTGGTACATTTTTGAATTGTTCGAGGAAACTGGAGGCCCCGGGGAAGAACCACGAAGATACGGGGAGAACATGCAAACTCCTTACAGACAGCACAGGATTCGATCCCTTATCCTGATCACTGGCGCTGTAACAGCATTGCACTAACCAATACACCAACCCTTGCTGCACCACCCACCTATAACCTTTTGCCTGTTGGCCTGTGCCCCTCCCCATGCCCCTTCCTCTCTCCTCTCCTACCCCACTATTTTATCCAGGTGGTAATGGACGGCTCAGGCCCAACCCTTTGGCTCCCTTTTACTTCCTGTTGATATTCCGTGACCTGCTGTGTTTTCCCGAGACAAGGATCCATTTTCCCTCTCAGGTCACATCAGGGTTCCCTTCATGCAAATTCCTCGAGTGAGGAGCATCATCGGCAGTTGGACAGGATCTGGTCCATCAGAGACCAGCCGCAGGTTGATGGGGTCGTTCAGAAGGCCTGTGGTACATTGGCCTTTATTAGTTGGGGATTGAGCTCAGGAGTCATGAGGTAATGTCACAGCTCGATAAATATCCGATTAGACCACACACCGAATATTGTGTTCAGTTCTGGTCACTGCATTTCAGGAAGAATGTGGAAGCTATGGAGAGGGTGAAGAGGTGATTGACCAGGATGTTGCCAGGACTGGAACGGTTGAGTAAAATGCAAGGTTGGATAGGTTGAGTCTTTATTCCCTGGAGCGGAGGAAGATGAGGGACCTGGATGAAAGCTCACAGATTTGTCCCCGAGGTAGACGATCCTGAATCCAGAGGGCCTTATTTTGAGGTGAGAAGGGAAACACTCAAGATGGATCTGACGGCCATCTTTTCACACAGTAGTCATCGCAACACCATTACAGCACCAGTGATCGGGACAAGGGTTTGAATCCCACGCTGTTTGTAAGGAGTTTGCACATTCTCCCCGTGTCCGCGTGAGGGTTTCCCTGTAGGTTCCATTCCCCCCCCACCCACCCACCCTTCAAAACACAACATGGGTTGTAGGTGAATTGGGCAGCGCGGGCTCGTGGGCTGATAGGGCCTGTAACCGTGCTGTACATCTCAATTTTAAAATAGAGTTGTTTGCATCTGGAATGAGCTGCCAGCGGATCCTGTAGAAATGGCCACGATTGCAACATCTTAAAGACATTTGGTGGGGCGAACGGATGAGAAGGGTTGAAGGATATGGGTCAAATACAGGCAAATGGGACTGGCCCCGAATGCCAGCTGGGTCAATATGAAGGAGTCAGGCCGAAGGGCCTGTTTTGTGCTCTATAACTCCATAACTATTATTTTACAAGGTGGATATTTTGGCAGGAATTGATCGTGAAGGCAGGGAGGGTCGACTGATAAATTTTGATGTCTGTCCTCCCCTCAGCTCCTGACGGGAAGGGTTCAGTGGTGAATGGGACCGAGGGAGATTCAGTCACCTTACCCTGTGTGTTCCAACGGCCTCTGTCTGACCTCACCCTGCACACGATCACCTGGATGGTGAAGGATCCTTATCAGCTCGTCGTCACATTCAGGCGCAGATCTGATGGATCGTGGGTGGCAGAAAGCGATGCAACTCGATACGAGCTCATCAGGGACCCCAAACATGGAGATGCCTCAACCCGGATAAACCAGCTGAGTGTGCGAGACAATCACGGCTACCTGTGTCTAGTGGAGTCCAGGAAACCAGCTTATTTCTATAATATAAAGGGAATTAACGGTCAAGTGAAGACCCCCTATATTCATCTGTCCCAGTGCGAGGCCCGCTTGTTGGTCTCTCCTGGTAAGAACCCATTGCCAGTGTGTGGTGATGGGGAGGATGGGACAGAGGGTGGGTCCCAGGGCAGGACAGAGGGTGGGACAGAGGATGGGGCTCCTCTGGATGGGAACCAACTTTACCGCAGCCAAAAACTCAGCAGGTCGAACAGTGACTTCATGCAAGCAAAGATACAGAACCTACGTTTCAGGCTTGAGATTTTTATCAAGGAATGAGCAAAATGTTAGCAGGTGCCCAAACTAAATGGTGGGGGTGGGGCGGAGGGGGAACAGAGTCCCACAGGCAGGAGGTAATAGGTGGCTAAGGGAGGGAGGCACAGCAGCAAACAGGGGGAGGGGGGAGGGCTCTGTGAATGGAGAGGGAATGGGGTGGAGAGCTGGTGGAGATGGGGGGATGGGGCAGTAGAAGGTGCAGAGTCCCACAGGCATGTGGTGATAGGTGGATAAGGGAAGGGGACACAGCAGCAAACAGGGGGAGGGGGGAGGGCTCTGTGAATGGAGAGGGAATGGGGTGGAGAGCTGGTGGAGATGGGGGGATGGGGCAGTAGGAGGTGCAGAGTCCCACAGGCATGTGGTGATAGGTGGATAAGGGAAGGGGACACAGCAGCAAACAGGGAGAGGGGGGAGGGCTCTGTGAATGGAGAGGGAATGGGGTGGAGAGCTGGTGGAGATGGGGGGATGGGGCAGTAGGAGGTGCAGAGTCCCACAGGCATGTGGTGATAGGTGGATAAGTGAAAGGGACACAGCAGCAAACAGGGAGAGGGGGGAGGGCTCTGTGAATGGAGAGGGAATGGGGTGGAGAGCTGGTGGAGATGGGGGGATGGGGCAGTAGGAGGTGCAGAGTCCCACAGGCATGTGGTGATAGGTGGATAAGGGAAGGGGACACAGCAGCAAACAGGGAGAGGGGGGATGGCTCTGTGTATGGAGAGGGAAGGGGATAGAGAGCTGTAGGAGACTGATCTTCCAGTGGTCAACCATTTCTAATCTGATGCCCATTAGGGCAACTTGTCTGTCCATGGCCTCTTGTGATATCCCACCAAAACCTCCCATGAATTGGAAGAGCAACACCTAATTTCTGTCTGGGCACTCTCCAGCCACATGGCATTAACATCAACTTCACCAGATTCTGCCAGTCTCCACCCCATTCTCCCTCCCTGCCTCATCCACCTGTGCACAATTACTTCTTTATTGTTTTATGCTAGTGGGAGTGAGGAGAAGAAAAAAAGAGTAAGTAATGAAACTCGTTCCCTGCACAGAACCTTACTCAGAAAACAATATTCTTGCTCAGCTTATATTGTCCTTTAGATGGGAGCCCACGGACAGTTTTGAATGTAGTTTTAAATGTTTTTTTTTTAACTTTTACAATCTAATGTTTTTGCTACTTCTGTCCTTTGCAATTCCTGAGATTTACAATTCAGTGATCTTCCCAGCAGCTTTCTGATCCCCCATATCTCTTGCTTCACACGCCCATCTCCTTCGAGTCCTGCTATGCTCTGCAGCTGTGGATGGCTTAAGCTAATATTGTGTACGTACTACAGCAGAAACCCCTTCCCATAATTCTTTACACCCTGGCCTGTATCTCCCCTGTTCTACTGTGTTTATGTCTCAACCAGACCTAGCAGTAACTGACAACATGTAATAAGCAGGTTTGCATCCTGAAACTCACAGTGTTTTCTCTAGTTCTTCCAATACTGATCACCCCTCCCCTCTCTCCCTGCAGATTATTCCTACAACGGTTGGACAATGTCTGGTGCTGATATGGTGACAGCCGTGGAAGGGGAATCCGCCGTGTTGCCATGTAGTTTCACCCACCCACCCATGGAGCAGACCCTCACTGGTACCGTGATGTGGTATAAGATTAATCTAGGAGTAAATCAACTTGTGTTTAACTGTACATATCCCGACCTTGGACCCTACCGATGTGATCGGGCAACACAGGAGGTCGAAGGGGGTCGATTCAGGTTCGTGGGGAACATGAGCCAGAGGGATGCCTCGGTCATGGTGGATCATCTGAACAGGGAGGACGAAGCTCAGTATCGGTGCCACGTGGAGCTCAACATCGGTAAAATTCAAACTGCAGTTACAACAAACCTGACAGTGAGAGGTGAGCAAAGACCCCACCTGCTGCAGTGCGTCACAGTCTTCACTCCTCCCCCAACTAATCATATTGTTTTCAAAACTTACAAGTGACATAAAGCAGGATAATTCAACATGGTCATTCACAACCCAAGTCTGCACATGCTTGAGTTGAGACCCCCAACATTCGGGGCTACAAATTGTCCTTCCAAATGAAGCAACACTTCACTTGTGAGTCTGCAGGGGTCACCTACTGCATCTGGTGCTCCTGTTGTGGTCACTTTTACATCGGAGAGACTGGATACCGACCGTTGAGCACCTTCACTGCCACAGCAAGGAGCTCCCAGTGGCCAATCATTTCAATTCCCTTCCCCCCCCTGCACTGACCTGTCTGTCTCTGGCCTCCTGCACTGCCAGAATATTGTGTTCAGTTCTGGTCACAGCATTACAGAAAGGATGTGGAAGCTATGGAGAGGGGGCAGAGGAGATTGACCAGGATGTTGCTAGGACTGGAAGGGTTGAGTAAAAGGGGAGCTGGGATAGGCTGGGTCTTTCCTTCCTGGAGCGTAGGAAGATGATGAACCTGGATGAAGTGAATGCTCACAGATTTGTCCCCAAGGTAGATGATCCTGAACCCAGAGGGCCTTAGTTTGAGGTAAGAAGGGAAAGACACAAGAGGGATCTGACAGCCATCTTTTCACACAGAGGTGGATGGCATGATCTGTGTAGTGGTCAGCGCAATGTCTTTACAGCACTGACGATCGGGACCAGGGTGCAAATCCCACATTGTCTGTAAGGAGTTTGTACGTTCTCCCCTTGTCTGTAATATTACAGGATACTATCACCAATGTATATATTTGTATATATTTACATATATTAGTAGTGATTGGCTGAGAGCCGTAGCCACACCCACTGGCAGGTCATAAAGGGATGCTTCTACCCAGACCCAGGTCAGTCTGGACTGGACGACCTCGATGTATTGCGCTCCAGTCTTTTGTTAATAATAGCCTTGGTTTGATTCAAAAAGTCTTTGAGTCATTCGACGCACTACAATTTTATTTGCAAAAGTTTCAACGGATGGAGAGAATGCTGCGAGCAAAATGCCTCAGCATCGACCCGCAGTCAGCTACTGCCCAGAGTGATTTCAGGCACTGGGTGAGGTGCTTCGAGGCAAACCTGCAGAGATCAGACCCCATCGTGGCGGAAGACACAAATATACTGGTAACCCTGATGTCCGTGGTGTCCACGGTGGCCTACAAAAACATCCAGGATGCCATGAATGTGCTGAGGGGACTCTACGAGTGGCCTGTGAATAAGGTCTATGCCAAGCATATGCTAGCGACCAGTAGGTAAACCGGTGAGTCCTGCAGAACCTGCCTCCAGGCACTGAGGTTACTGGGTAGAGCTTGTGCATGCACAAACAAGATGGTGGCCGGAATCGCCGACGACCTCATCCGGGATGTATATGTGGCTGGGGTCCGATCCAATGAAGTGAGGCAACAATTGCTGGAGTATGGGGGAGACAGCTTGGTGGAGACCATTCAAATTGCTGGATGACTACACACAGGGCTAGGCCCCCCGTTACGATGTGAGTAGAATGCCAGCGTTTAGCCCAGGCTCCCCACGCCCCGGTGATGGCCTCGCCGCCGCCACCACACTACTCGACGCAGCCCCAAAGTGCTATTTCTGTGAGAGGGAGAAGCATAGTTGATCCCTATGCCCTTCAAGGAAGGACCGATGTGCGAGTCCCAATTGCCTTCCCCAAATTCAAATTACTTGTCCTCAGAACTCTCATTCAATGAGAGCGAGGAATGCATCGCATGGCAACACTTGATGTCATGACACAAGCATCACATGCGGAAAGATCCGCCCCGCAACGCTCCACCCTCGCCACTATGACGCCACGCTCCACTCTCGCCGCTGTGATGCTGATCCCCGACATGGCCCCCCCCCACCCAACAGGACCTTCGCGCAAGCAGGCCCCAAATTGCCTACACAGCGACGGCCGGCGCCTCCACAGCTCGACGACTCTGACCGTGTCCCGGCACAGGAAGACCCCGTCGGCCAGCCTGCACAGCGAGTATTGCCACCTCTGCAGCTTGCCGCTGACTCCGGCCGAATGCTACCGTCTCTGCAACTCACCACCGTCAACCCGCCCACGCTGATGAAATCACCGCATGAGCTTAGCACGCACCAGGCCAAGGCCCCATGACACTTCACCCCCACTCCAGCGACGCGAGGATACACTGGACGGCCTCGCCAGCGACGAGTGATGTCATCACACCAGCCTCCACCGTCACCAACACAGACTGCAGCCCCACTCCCTGTATCAGTTGCTGCATCAGTGACATTAAAACCAGGACCAGCAAAACCCCCCTGCCAAGGCTATGGAAATGATTAAGGTGAACAGCAAACTGTCTATTTGATTCAGGTTCGAAAGAGATCTTCCTTCACCAGGACCTGGTCCAACAATGCGCGCTAGCAGTACACCCGACAGACCAGAAGATTTCACTGGCCACAAAAGCCCACTCAACGGACACCAAGGGGTATTGTGAGGAGATCCTGAAAGTTCAGGGCATCAGATATATTGGTTTTAAGTTACTAATCCTGTCTCAGCTGTGTGCTCCTGTATTGTTGGGGTTGGATTTTCAATGCCATTTTCAATCGGTGTCACTGCATTACGGGGGTCTTCACGTCCCACTCTCTGTCTGCCACCACCACTCCACTCTGGATACCTCCTGCCAGTGTCACCCCATGCCAATACCCGCACTCCGACACTCCACTTGCAGCCTCTCCACCCCCCTGGTCGCTCCTCCAGCACTCTTCACTAACCTCACCCCTGGCTGGAAACCGATCACCACTAAATGTGGCAGTACAGTTTTGGGGACAGGAAATTTATTAAAAGTGAGGTGTGCAGATGGCTGGACGAGGGCATCGTTGAGCCCAGCGCAAGTCCCAGGAGGGCGCAGGTGGTAGTGGTGAAGAACGGGGAGAAGCTGCGGATGGTGGTTGACTACAGCCAAACTGTCAACCACTTCACGCTTTTGGATCCTTACCCTCTTCCGCGAATCACGGATGTGATGAATCAGATCACCCAATACCGTGTGTTTTCCACCATCGATCTCCGGTCAGCCTACCACCAGCTCCCGATCCGCACGGAAGACCGCCCTTTCGCGGCCTTCGAAGTGAACGGGCATTGTATCAATTACTCAGGATTCCCTTTGGTGTCACAATGGTGTCGCGGTCTTTCAGCGAGAGATGGACCAGATGGTAGACCAGAACGGCCTAACAGCTACATTCCCGAATCTAGACAATGTCACCATCTGTGGCCACAATCCGCAGGACCATGACGCCAACCTTGACAAATACTTCCAAACAGCGAAATGGCTGAATCTGACCTATAATTTCGAGAAGAGTGTCTTCCGGACCACTCGACTCGCAATTCTAGGTTGCGTGGTGGAAATCGGGATGGTAAAGCCAGACCCGACCGCATGCGCCCTCTCATGGACCTTCCACCGCCCCAAACCCAGAAGACACTCAAACGCTGCCTGGGGCTTTTTCCTACTACACCCAATGGGTCCCACAGTACGCTGACAAGGCATGACCACAGTCCCAGTCAGCAGAAGTCAGAGCGGCCTTCGACCGCATCAAGTTGGACATCGCCGCAGCCACTCTGCACGCCATAGACGGATCCATACCCTTCCAGGAAGAGAGTGATGTATCTGGCTTTGCGCCGGCAGCCACCTTAAACCAGGCCGATAGGCCTGTTGCCTTCTTTTCTCGGACCTTCCAGGGCCCAGAAAGCCGACATTCCTCTGTCATTGGAGACACTACCTCATGGCAGGCGCTTTACACTGCTGACCGACCAATGCGTGGCCTCATTTATGTTTAGCAGCAACCATCAGGATAAGATCAAAAACGACAAGATCGCCAGGTGGAGAATCGAACTCTCTACCTTCAACTACGATATTCTGTACCAGCCTGGCAAACTTAATGACCCGTCCCATGCCCTTTCCTGTGGGACATGCACCAGTGTACAACTGGACAGGCTGCAGAGACTCCATGAAGAGCTCTGTCACCCAGGGGTCACCAGGTTCGCCCACTCTGTGAAAACTCACAACCTGCCCCATAAGGTCGAGGAGATCCACTCCATGATCTGAGCCTGCCCAGTATGCGTTGAGTGCAAGCCCAACTTCTTCTGGTCAGAGAGGACCCATGTCATTAAAGCAACATGGCCCTTCGAATGACTCAGTGTGGACTCCAAGAAGCCCCCACCATCAACGAACCATAATACCTACATCCTCACAGTAATCGAGGAGTACACCCGCTTCCCGTTCGGTATTCCCTGTCCGGACATGACCGCCTCCACAGTCATAAACGCTCTGCATGGCATATTAACCATTTTTGGGTACCCCAGTTACATCCATAGTGACCGGAGTCCTCGTTCATGAGTGCGGAGCTGTGGCAGTACCTTCTGGAGCACGGTATTGCTTCAAGCAGAACCACTAGCTACAACCTGCGCAGTAACGGGCAGGTCGAAAGGGAGAATGCCACCATCTGGAAAGTGATCATGCTTTCCCTTCATTCTAAAGGCCTCCCCACCACTCGCTGGCAGGACGTCTTCCCAAACGCCCAACACTCCATCAGGTCACCAGTGCTACCCTGCACGAACATATGTTCTCGTTCCCACGGAAATCGTAGTCGGGAATGACCACACCGGCTTGGCTGATGGTCCCAGGACCTGTCCTACTGAGACATCACATCTGGTACTCGAAAATCGACCACACAGTCGACCGGGTAACACTGTTAAACATGAACCCACACTACATTTATATCAAGTACCTGGACAGATGGGAGGACACGGTCTTGGTAAGGGACCCGGCCCAAGCTGGGTCTGATGTTGTCACGTTCCAGCCCAAACCTCCATCCAATCCTCCCCTAGGTTACGGTGCCAGGACAGCGAGACCAGCAGCTCCTCACAGATGACAATGGCAGCAGTTTGTACCAATCTACAGCCAACGATGACCATGGACTAGGCAAAACTGTGTGTGAACCCCAGTGATGATACTCCAACAGCTACCCCAATCCCGGCGCCACGGCGATCACGTGGACATTCAGGCCTCCCGACTGCTACAACCCATGAACACTGCATGCTATTCCCCCCGCCCTTTTTTAACTCACCCCAGGGGTCAGTTCTTAAAGAAGGGGTGAATGTAATAGTATAGGATACTCTCACCAATGTATATATTTGTATATATTTACATATATTAGTAGTGATTGGCTGTGAGCTGTAGCCACGCCTACTGGCAGGTCATAAAGGGCTGCTGCTAACCAGACCCAGGTCAGTCTGGACTAGTCGACCTCGATGTACTACGCTCCAGTCTTTTGCTAATAAAAGCCTTGGTTTGAGTCAACAAGACTTTGAGTCATTCAACGCGCTACAGTGTCCATGTGGGTTTTCCCTGGAGGCTCCAGTTTAACCCCCTCCCCATCTTTCAAAACATACCAAGAGATGTAGATTAATTGGGTGGCACGGGCTCGTGGGCTGAAAGGGCCTGTAACCGTACTGTATGTCTCAATTTAAAAAAATAGAGTTGTTTGTATCTGGAATGAGCTGCCAGAGGATCCTATAGAAATGAGCACGATTGCAACATCCCAAAGACATTTGGTCGGGCAAATGGATGAGAAGGTTCGAAGGATATGGGCCAAATGCAGGCAAATGCGACTGGCCCAGAATGCCAGCTGGGTCAGTGTGATTCAGGCTGAAGGGACTGTTCTGTGCTCCCATGACTATTATTTACAAGGTGGAAACTTTGGCAGGAATTGACCGTGAAGGCAGAGAGGGTCGACTGATATATTCTGGTGTCTGTTCTTCCCTCAGCTCCTGACGGGAATTGCTCAATGGTGAGTGGGACTGAGGGAGATTCAGTCACCTTACCCTGTGTGTTCAAATGGCCTCTGTCTGACCTCACCCTGCACACGGTCACCTGGATGGTGAAGGATCCCTATCGGCACATCGTCACATTCAGGCAGAGATCTGGTGGATCGTGGGTGGCAGAAAGCAATATCGAGTTATGAGCTCGTCGGGGACCCCGAACATGGAGATGCCTCAACCCGGATAAACCAGCTGAGTGTGCGAGAAAGTGGCAGATACCTGTGTCTGGTGGAGTCCAGTAAACCAGCTAATTTCCATTATCCAAAGGGAATTTATGGTCCCCTGAAGACCTCGTTTATTCATCTGACCCAATGCGAGGCCCACTTGGTGGTCTCTCCTGGTAAGAAACCTTTGTCACTTTCTCCAGTGTGTGGTGAGGGGGAGGGCGGGGTGGAGAGTCTGTCACAGGCTGGGACACGCCAGGCATTTAGCTGCACCCACGCCCCATATCCAAAATCTTGAGCTGAAGGTCAGATCTGTCGTTGCCAGACTTCGACCAACTTCCCGGACTCCGACTAACACACAATTTGTTTCACCTCTTGTCCGGCACCTGCCAATCAACGGCCTCTGTCTGTCAACCTGATCCACCAATCCCTCAATGGCTCCTGCCCAACCCCTCCCACCTTGACTTGATTATTTAAGATTCCTTTATTGTCATGTAATGTTACAGAACATGTAATATTACATGAAATTGCTTTCTGTAAGGCAAAGAGTGGCCATTAGTGTCACATGAAGGGAAGAAGCAATGGAGAGTCCCTTCAGAGTCGCTGAGTGTCTGTGGATTATCTCCAACCCTCCCGCAGCCTCTGCAGCCACACAGACTCCTGTTCGATCCATCGACAACCCAAGCTCCAGATCCAAACTCCTGACCCAATCAGGAAGCCTTCAGCACCCGAGGCCTTTTGGGAGCCCTTCTTGCCCTCAGCACCCTCTCGAATCCAGGTTCCAATATCTTGTTCCAGTCTCCAGCAACCCATGCAGGTCCCCCAACCACAAGTTGCCCGCATCCTGTGTGGGTTCCTCAGCCACTGAGCCTCTCACTGGTCCATCCACTGTTCTCTCTCTTCCACGAATGCTGCTCGACCCATTGAGTTTCCCCAGCAGATTGTTTGTTGCTCTGGATTCAAGCACCCACAGTCTGCTTCCTCACACCACCTTGACCTTGGACCCTCATTCACTCACACTGACTATGGGAAGGTGTCACAGTTTAGTGGAGCCTTGGCCCCCTAACATGTGTGGACTGGTAACTGTGCAGCAAGGGCCATGGGACTGGCAGCGATCACGAGGTACACATCTCGCGCAAAGGGTGAGGGAAGGAAAGAGGACTCCATGTAGGGTCTTGGCTCATCTCTCCACCTCCAAGTGAAACAACACTTCACTTGTGAACCTTCAGAGGTCATAGAACATTACAGAACAGAAACAGGCCCTTCAGCCCTTCCAGTTCCACTAACCTGCACCCAGTCTATATCCCTCCATACCTCACCCATCCATGTACCTGCCCAAATAATTCTTAAATTGAGGCCACATTTACCACTACTCATTCAACATTCCACCACCCTCTGTTCCCCCTAAACTTTTCCCCTTTCACCCTAAAGCCATGTCCTCTCGTATTTCTCTCTCCTAATCTAAGTGGAAAGAGCCTTCTCCCATTTACTCGGACTATACCCTTCATAATTTTGTAAACCTTGATTAAATCTCCACTTATTCTTCTTCATTCCAAGGAATAAAATCCAAACCTGTTTAATCTTTCCCTGTAACTCAACTCCTGAAGACTCAGCAACATCCTAGTAAATCTTTTCTGCACTTTCAATCTTATTGATAGCCTTCCTGTTGCTAGGCAACCAGAACTGCACACAATATTCCAAATTTGGCCTCACCAATGTCTTAAATAACTTCAACACAACATCCCAACTCTTATCCTCAATACTTAGATTTATAAAGGCCAGATGCCAAAAGCTTCCTTTACAACCCTGTCCACATGTGACACCCCCTTCAGGGAACAATGTACCTGTATCCCCAGGTCCCTTTCCTCCTCCACACTGCTCAGTGCCTGATCATTTACAGTGAATGTCCTTTCTGGATTTGCTCTTCCAAAATTCAACACCTCACACTTGTCTGCATTAAACTCCATCATCCATTTACTGGCCCAGTTTCCCAGCTGGTCCAGATCCTTCTTCCAGCTTTGAAAACCTTCCTCACTGTCCATAATGCCTCCTATCTTTGAGTCATCGACAAACTTGCTGATCCAATTTACCACGTTATCATCCAGATCATTGTTATCCCAACACAGATTCCTGAGGCACACCACTCGTCACCGGCCTCCGGTTTGAGAAGCAATGATCCACGGGCACTCGATTTTCTCCCCCACAGACAATTTCGAATCCAGTTTACAACCACTCTATGTACACGTAGTGTTATGAGCCTAGAGGGCCCCAAAACCCAGCAGCAGTAGAAATTCACCAAGATAATGGTTACTTAAATTTCTTTTAAACATAAAAAGAGGGTCAAATTTTAACTTATTCCTATTACCTTAAACCCCTTCTAATTCTAAGTGCACATGTATGTAATGTGTTTGCATTCAGGAAAGTTCTTTGTTTCAATGTTCAATCATTCTCTTTTCACTTCTCCAAGTTCACCGGTATCAGGCAATTCTCATACTGTGCACAGACCTATACATTTATGAATCTTCACCAGGCTCTGGTGCTTAAAGTTAAATGGTTACTGCTCAGGAATGTTCTCGTTGCTTTCAGAGAGAGATTTGTTGCTCGTTGGACACACACGAACAGATTTCCTCTAATCAGTCACTTCAATGTCTTGCTGAAGTAACTGCCACATCATGGATTTTCTAGGTGATAACCTCTTCTTCCAGGTCAGCACAGAGTTCCTCTTGTTTCCCTTATTTCATGAAAAACACTCTAGCCAGCCATTTCATCTTGTAAGGTCAACAAGGGTTTTGAACAGGCTGAACTCACAACTCACAACCTGTCTTCAAAATAGGGTTTTCAACAAGCTGCCAGCTTGCCATTTTGCAGCCTCAACTGCTACTGTGGAACTGACCTCTCTCTCTCTCACACAAAAAGAAATCACCTGTTTCTTTATTCTCTCTCTACTGGTAAAAACCATACGACCTCTTCCAGGGCTCCAAACCCAATTGCCGAAAGATCTTATCTGTATCTCTGAGCCTGGACTTTATCACCCGTACACAATAGATCAGCATCTTCATTGCTTCTGCAAAGTCAACCGGAGCCTCAGCATCCAGCTTCAGCAAAGCTCTTGCATTTGAAATGAGATGTCTTTTGTGATGTGTTACTGTTTGTGAAGTGACCTACATAAAACCCCCACAATCTCTCTTTTAAACACAATTTTTTTCATTACTATTCTAACATATCCCCAAACACTAGTGCCTGAACTGTCTGAACTAACCTCCCTTGTGGAACATTTCCTTCATCTACCTTCTTGGCAACTTACTGAAAAAAAACTGAACAAGGGGGAGTCACGTGATGGAGTAGTGGCCAGTTGGTTTGAACCAGCCCTCTCCAGAAAAAAAGAATAAAAAATTGGAAAAGACAGAGCTCAACGAATATAAAACTCAAGAAATAGAAGATAAAGTTACAGAGAAGAACAAGAAGATGGCACCAAAAAAAGAGAAAGTATGATCAATGGGAAAAAAGAAGGAAAATCATTGGAGAAGAAAGAAGAAGGCCTTACCTGCACGCAGGGGCAGGGAGCTACAGTGGTGAAGAGCAGCTGATCTCTGAGGTTGGTGAGTGCCCTGCGAAATCGTGACCTCCCGACCGGTGGACTCCAAAACTGGCTTTTTGAGCCAAACAAAAGTGCGCAATCATAGGATAAAGTGAACACCAGCAGGAGGGGGGGAGGGGGGGCTCAGCTGAGGAGCGGGCAGCTACAACGTGACCAGCTGAGAGAAGCCCGGCATCAGGGCGCTCAGCTGGAGGAACAAAATAACGGCGAGGAAAAGATCGAGGAGCCGGAAGAGGGAGAACGGTGGCAGGGTGGCTGACAACAAGAGAATCAACAGCAGGAGGCCCAACAGACAGATGGCCCGTGACCAGAGGCCCAACAGCAAGAGGTCCAGCAAGAAGAGGCTCAACAAAGTGAGACAAGCAACTCATCAGGAAAATCAGAAGAGACACAGATACAAAGAAGAGAAGAAGAAGACCCAAACACAGGTACAGACACAGAAGAAGAGGAGGAAGAAGACCAAGATCTTCACAGGGAAATAGAAGGTAAAACAGATGGACAGAATATAGATAAAGTTTTTTTTCGAGAACAAATGAGAGCATTAAAAGAATGGTTGTCATTAGAATTTAGTGCAGTTAAAAGAAAAATGAAAAGAGCATAAGATAAAATGCAAAGTTTAGAACTGGTCATGACAGAAATAGGGAAAAGCATGTGGAAGAGCGGGAAACGTCTCTAGAAATGGAAGTAAAGAGAAAAATTGGAAGAAAGTGACAAAAAAGTTAGACACAAAAGTTGTTATCTCAGAAAATTGATATGTTGGAAAATTATAGTAGGAGAAACAACGTAAAAATAGTGGGCCTGAAGGAGGGTGAAGAAGGCACAGACATGAAGGAATTTATAAAAGGATGGATCCCGAAGGTCCTGGGAACGACAGAAATGCAGGAAGAAATGGAAATAGAAAGGGAACACAGAGTATTAGCTCCGAAACCACAGACACATCAAAAACCAAGATCCATCTTAGTAACATTTTTAAGATATACAACAAGAGAAAATATACTGGAGCGGGCAAGGAATAAAATTAGAGAAGATAATAAGCCATTGGAATATAAGGAACAAAAAATATTTTTTTACCTGGACAAGTTTTGAACTCTTAAAGAAGAGGAAGGAATTTAATACGGCGAAAACGATTTTATGGAAGAAAGGCTATAAATTCATGTTAAGACATCCAGCCGTGCTTAAAGTATTTATACCTGGGGAGCAAAACAGGCTGTTCTCGGATCCGGAGAAAGTGCAAGAATTCACAGAACATTTGCAGGGCAGAAGAAGAGATGAAGAAATGTAACATGAAAGAAGAACGGTGATAAAGTATATATAAAGATGTAAAAATATAAAGTAAAAATAATGTATATGTAAAGAACTAAAGATGGAAAAGAGAAGGGAAGGAAGGAAGAAGGGGGAAAAGAGAGAGAGCTTTGTAATATGTATAAAAAGATAATGTTTTCTTGGGGGGGCTGGGGGGAGAGAATAACCGTCATTGTGAAATCAGTTGATGCTTGCGAGCAAGATCGCAAACCAAATGGAAAGGGGAGTTGTGGTTGCCTGGCAAGGGATAAGGGGAAACTCAGAGAGGGGGGGTTCATTTGGGGTCAAGGTGTTATTGGTTGTGGGGATTGTCAGAGTATTTCATGTTTTAAATGTGTTGTGATACATTGAGTTTAAAAAATGAAAACTAAAAGACAAAAATGGGAAAAAGGGGGATGGAGGTGGTGAGGAGGAGGAAAAGAGGTGTAAACAAGATATAAGATGGCCATGTTGAACTATATGACTATAAACATTAATGGAATACATAACCAAATTAAAAGGAAGAGGCTACTAAATTTACTGAAAAAAAAAAGATATAGCATTTGTGCAAAAAACGCATCTAACTGAAGTGGAACATAACAAACTAAAGAGAGACTGGGTAGGACATGTAACAGCAGCATGATATAATTCAAAAGCCAGAGGTGTAGCCATATTAGTTAACAAAAATGTACCAATCAAAATAGAGGAGGAAATAATAGATCCAACAGGGAGGTATGTAATGATAAAGCGTCAGATATACTCAGAATTTTGGAATTTTCTCAATATATACGCACCTAATGAGGAGGATCACAAGTTTATGCAAGATATTTTTTTTGAAGAGTGTAGATACACAAGGGAATATATTGATAGGAGGGGACTTTAACCTTAATTTGGACCCAAAGTTGGATAAAACTGGACAAAAGACAAGCAAAAAGAATAAAGTAGCCAAATTGATGGTTAAATCAATCCAGGAAATGAAACTTATGGATATATGGAGGAGGCAGCACCCAAGGGAGAAGGAATACTCATATTATTCGAGTAGGCATAAAACATACTCAAGGATTGATATGTTTTTGTTGTTGGCCCATATTCAAGGGAGAGTTAGAGAGTTAGGAAAACTGAGTATAAAGCTAGATTACTTTCTGATCATTCACCCCTGTCATTAGTAATAGAACTGGAGGACATCCAACCAAGAACATATAGATGGAGGTTAAACTCCATGCTACTTAAAAGACAGGATTTTAGAGAGTTTATTGAACACCAAATTAAAACATATTTTGAAATAAACACAGAATTGGTTAAAGATAAATTTATACTATGGGATGCAATGAAAACCTTCATTCAAGGGCAGATAATAAGTTATGTAACTAAGATGAAAAAGGAATACAATCAGGAAATAGAGCAGTTGGAAAGGGAGAAAGTATTTACAGAAAAGGAACTAGTGAAAAGGGACGATATAAAGAAAAAGAGAGAATGGCGGACATAAAAATAAAATACAAAACATTACAAGCGTATAAGGTGGAGAAGAACATAATGGAAATAAAGCAAAAGTATTACGAATTGGGGGAAAAAAACATAAAATATTAGCCTGGCAACTTAAAACAGAAGAAGCTAAAAGACCTGTATTGGCATCAAGGAAAAAGGACAAACAAATCACATATAACCCAACAGAGATTAATGAAAACTTAAGGAATTTTATGAATAATTATACCAAACTGAGAATGAGGGGAAAGATGATAAAATAGAAGAGTTTTTAGCTAAAATTGAACTGCCAAAATTGCAAGAGGAGCAAAAAAAAAACTGATAAAACCATTTGAAATAGAGGAAGTAGAGGATATATTAAAAAAGCTGCCGAACAATAAAACACCAGGAGAGGATGGATTCCCAATAGAATTCTATAAAACATTTAAAGATTTATTAATTCCTCCTCTCCTGGAAGTAATGAATCAGGTTGAAGAAACACAAAACTTGCCAGACTCATATAAGACAGCAATAATTACAGTAATACCAAAGGAAGGATCCATTAACACCAGCATCATATAGACCAATACCTCTACTTAGCTCAGATTATAAGATAATAGAGAAATTATTAGCAAACAGATTGGCCGACTGAGTACCAAAAATAGTAAAACAAGATCAAACTGGATTTATCAAGAAAAGACGAACAGCAGATAATGTCTGTAAACTTATTCATTAAATTCATGCAGCTCAAGGATTAAAGTAAAAAAACAATGGTGGCTGTTGCCTTAGATGCAGAAAAAGTCTTTGACAGGGTAGAGTGGAACTACTTATTTAAAGTATTACAGAAGTTCAATCTGCCAGAAAAATATATTAATTGGATTAAAGCATTATATAATGGACCATTGGCAAAGGTAAATGGATATGTATCGAACCAGTTCAAATTAAGTAGATCAACTAGGCAGGGATGTCCATTATCGCCCTCATTGTTCACCTTAGCAATAGAACTATTGGCAGATCTGATAAGAATAGAAAATAAAATAAAAGGGATAAAAATAAAGGAGAAGGAGTATAAAATCAGTTTATTTGCAGATGACATCATAGTATACCTAACACAGTGGTTCTCAACCTTTTACTTTCCACTCACATACAACTTTAAATATTCCCTGCCATAAGTATTCTGTGATTAGTAAGTGATTGCTTAAGGTGGTCTGTGAGTAGGAAGGGAAGGTTGAGAATCACTGCTCTAGACCCAATTATTACTGAAATATTTTGTTTGAGAAAATTGTCATTGGTCCATTTCCTTTGGAGATCTGAAACCGTGCACATAACGAGTCAATGAGGGATGATTAAAACAGTGGTTTTCAAACTTTTTCTTTCCACCCACATACCACCTTAAACAATCCCTTATTAATCACAGAACACTTATGCATAGGGAATACTTAGTGATATGTGAGTGGAAAGTAAAAAGTTGGGAACTACTGACCTAACAGAACCAGAGATATCAATAAAATAACTACATAAGAAATTGAAGGAATATTGGAGTATAAGGTTAACACAAATAAAAGTGAAGCGATGCCAATGAGTGATGCAAATTGTACAGAACTTGAAAAAGAATCACCATTTAAATGGCAAGCACAAGCTATCTGATACCTAGGGATCAGGTTAGATAATAACTAAAGCCACTTGTACAAACTAAATTATCAGCCACTAATAAAGAAATTCCAGGAAGGCTTAGAACATTGGAAAAAATTACCGCTAACGTTGTTAGGGAGGGTGAACTGCATTAAAATAAATGTGCTCCCAAGGATACAATATTTATTTCAAATGTTACCAATTCCCTTAACAGAGAAATTCTTTGTTGAACTAAAGAGAATATAACCATATAACCATATAACCACTTACAGCACAGAACAGGCCAGTTCGGCCCTACTAGTCCATGCCATAGCAAATCCCCACCCTCCTAGTCCCACTGACCAGCACCCGGTCCATACCCCTCTAGTCCCCTCCTATCCATGTAACGATCCAGTCTTTCCTTAAATGTAACCAATAATCCCGCCTCGACCACGTCTGCCGGAAGCTCATTCCACATCCCCACCACCCTCTGCGTAAAGAAATTTCCCCTCATGTTCCCCCTATAATTTTCCCCCTTCAATCTTAAACCATGTCCTCTAGTTTGAATCTCCCCCTTTCTTAATTGAAAAAGCCTATCCACATTTACTCTGTCTGTCCCTTTTAAAATCTTAAACACCTCTATTAAGTCCCCTCTCAATCTTCTACGCTCCAGAGAAAAAAAGCCCCAGTCTGCACAACCTTTCTCTGTAACTCAGACCCTGAAATCCTGTCAACATTCTCGTGAACCTTCTCTGCACTCTCTCTATTTTGTTTATATCTTTCCTATAATTTGGTGACCAAAACTGTACACAGTACTCCAAATTTGGCCTCACCAATGCCTTGTACAATTTCATCATAACCTCCCTACTCTTGAATTCAATACTCCGATTTATGAAGGCCAACATTCCAAATGCCTTCTTCACCACACCATCTACCTGAGTATCAGCCTTGAGGGTACTATTTACCATCACTCCTAAATCCCTTTGTTGCTCTGCACTCCTCAATTGTCTACCATTCAATGTATATGACCTATTTAAATTTGCTTTTCCAAAATGCAGCACCTCACATTTATCTGTATTAAATTCCATCAGCCATTTCTCAGCCCACACCTCCAGCCTTCCTAAATCACCTTTTAATCTACGGTAATCTACCTCACTGTCCACAACACCACCAATCTTTGTGTCATCCGCAAACTTGCTTATCCAATTTTCTACCCCTACATCCAGATCGTTAATATATATAACAAATAATAGTGGACCCAGGACCGAACCCTGAGGAACTCCACTAGTCACCGGCCTCCAATTGGACAAACAATTTTCTACCACTACTCTCTGACACCTCCCATCCATCCATTGCTGAATCCATTTCACTACCTCCTTATTTATACCTAATTTATACCTAATGCCTCCACCTTTTTTCCTAACCAGGAATAATAAGGAAATTCTTGTGGAAAGGGGGGAAACCGAGGGTAGCACTAGATAAATTAACAGAGTGGTACAAACAAGGTGGTTTGCAGTTACCAAACTTCAGAAATTATTATAGAGCAGCACAATTAAGGTATTTATCAGATTTTTACCAGACGAGAGAAAAACCAGATTGGACTAAGATAAAACTAGATAAAATAGGAGAGAAGGTACCAGAATATATACTTTATAAGTGGGATGAAAAGCTGGTGCAATGTAACAGCTCACAAGTATTGCATCATTTACTTAATATTTATGGAAGAAGATATACATAGAAAATAAATTACCAAATACCAAAATAGTTATTGCCGCAAAATCCGCTAATCCCTTTTACAATAGATAACCTTTCCTTTAGAGAATGGGAAAGAAAAAGAATCAAGAAAATAGAAAATTGTTTTTTGGGAAATAATTTATTAACATTTGAACAGTTGAAGGACAAATATGGAATAACTCATGGTACAATGTTTGTATATCATCAACTGAAAGCTTATTTAAAGGATAAATTGGGAAACAGACTGAGATTAACAGAAGGAAGCAGCTTTGAATATGTGATTACAGACAATGATAATAAAAGGATTTATAACGAACATGTACATTAAGCTGCAAGTTAAAGAAAATGATGAAATAAGCTATAAACCTCAACAAAAGTGGGAAAAGGATTTAAACAAAAGATAAAAAATGAAACATGGGAAAAGTTATGTTCTGGAACTATGAAGAATATAATAAACACGAGATTATACATGATTGGTTACACAGGTTATACATCACGCCTCAAAAATTAAAAGAATGGGATCCAACAATATCAGACAGATGTTTTTGCTGTAAAAATGAAATGGGAACAAGAAAACATGCAATTTGGGCATGTACGAAAGTGAATACATTTTGGGAAGGAAGAACTAAATCAGATATTAAATAAAATCACAAAAAAACAACCTATCAAAAAATCCAGAGATCTTTCTTTTAAGTAACATAAGTAGTAAAGAATTAGTCTTCAAATTGGATAAAGCGCAAGAAAGATTCATTATGATAGCCTTAGCAGTAGCAAAAAAATGTATAATGAGAGTACAGCAATGGTACATGGAAATGAATAAATGTATTCCATTGGAAAAAATAACATATCATTTAAAAAAATAAAGTTTGAACAAATTTTGGAACCGTACATCGAACATAACAGAGAGAGTTTGCCTCAAAATTCCATCCCCTAAAAGGATAAGAAGACAAAACGATTTAATTTAGTGTGTAAAAGTAGATGGCACATTTTTCTTGTTTGTTTTATGGTTTTATTGTATTGTATATGTTGAATATTTATTGGTTTTGGAGGGGTGTGGGAAGGGGGGAGGGAGGGAAGGGGGAAAAAGGGGGAAAATGCCACTGTGTTTACTGAATGAGAAACGTTTGTACATATTTTGGTTGATATGGTTCACTGTGTGAGAAATAAAAAATGTTAAAAACTGAACAAGATTCATTAAACGTGACCTACCATGCAGAAAACCATGCTGACTGTCCTTAATCAGTCCATATCTGTCCAAATATCTACACATTCTATCTCTCAGAACTCCTAATAATTTACCTACTACTGACGTCCGGATCACTGGGCCATAGTTACCTGGTTTACTCTAGGAGCCTTCGTTAAACAGGGAGACAACAGGAGTCACTTTCCAATCCCCCAGCACCTCTCTTGTGGCCAAGGACATTTTGAATCTGACAGGGCCCCTGCAATTTCAACACTTGTTTCCCTCAAGGTCCAAGTGAATATTAGATCCGGCCCAGGGGATTTGTCCACCTTTATTCGCTGTCAGGCAGCAATCTCATCTCCCTCCTTAATCTCCATACATTTCATGACGTTTCTATTTGTTTCCCTTCCATTCGTAAGCAAAATGCCAGTTTCCTGAGTAAATACTGATGCAAAAATAGTGTTTTGTTAGTCTCCATGCATCGTTGACCACTCTGATCCTCCCGGGGACCATTTTTCCCTTCCTGATTTCATTATTTAGTATTCCCTTACATTTTCGATATTCTGTGAGTACCTCATTTGCTCCTTGTTACCTATAACCAGTTATACACCTCTCTCTTCTTCTTAATCCTATTACCAATATCCCTTGAAAACCATTGTTCCCTATGCCTGTTAATTTTCCCTTTAATCCTGGTAGGAACGTACCTCAAAATCTCGCCCTTGAATGCCTTCCACTTGTTGGACGCATCCTTGCCAGAAAACAGTTTATTCCAATCATCTCCTTCAAGATCCTTTCTCATTTCGACAAAATTGGCCTTTCTCCAATGTAGAACCTCAACTCGAGGATCAGACTGATCCTTATCCATAAGTAACTTGAACTTAATGACATTATGGCCACTGGAACCAAAGTGCTCACCAACACAGACTTCTGCCACCTGACCTGCCTGGTTCCCTAATAGGAGATCAAGTATTGCATCCTCTCTCATTGGTACCTCAGCATATTGATTTAGAAAACTTTCCTGTAGACATTTGACAATCTCCAAGCCACCCAGTCCTTTCACAGTATGGGAGACCCATTCAATATGTGGAAAGTTAAGATCTCCTACTACCACAACTTTGCTTCTTACGATGGTCTGCCAGCTCCCGACAAATTTGTGCCTCTAATTCTCTCAAACTATCAGGTGGTCTATAATTCAAGCCTGTTAGTGTGTTCACACATTTACCATTCTTTAGCTCCATCCAAATGGCCTCTGTCGACGAGCCCTCTGGACTCTCCTGTCTCAGCACAGCTGTGATATTTTCCCTGACTTGCAACACCACTCCTCTCCCTTTCATCGCCCCTGCCCCCATCACGTCTGAAGCAACAGAACTCCGGAACATTGAGCTGCCAGTCCTGTCCCTCCTGCAACCAAGTCTCACTAATAGCAAGAACATCATAATCCCACATGGAAATCCACTTCCTAAACACATCTAACTTATTGACAATTTAAAATTGATACATCTGAGAACATTCCTATCATGTACAAACCTCTGCTTTCTGAATTTCCATTCTGTCCTGCTTTAACAGCTCTCCCTCTCTTTCTTTGTCACCATCTATTATCTCCATGGCTTCCTGGCCTTAATCAATTAACTCAATTCCAGCCTCCTGACTCCAACTCTAAAAATGTTGAGGGAAACTTCTTCACACAGAGTGTGGTGGGAGTGTGGAACGGGCTGCCTGCTGAGGTGGTGAATGTGGGCTCAATTTTAACATCTGAGAAGTATTTGGACAGGTACATGGTTGGGAGGGGTATGGAGGGATATGACCTGGGTACAGGTTAGTGGGACTAGGCAAAAAAATGGTTCAGCTCAGAATAGAAGGGCCGAAGAGTCCTGTTTCTGTGCTGTAATGTTCCATGGTTCTAAACAGTCCATTCAACCCTTCTAGTCTGTTCCAAACTATTATTCTGCCTAGTCCCACTGACCATATTCCTCCAGACCCCTCCCATCCATGTACCTGTCCCCCTTGCTTGTTTCTTGTCTGTCAAACTCAAGTTGGCAGCTCGTTCCACACTCCCACTACTCTCTGTGTGAAAAGGTTCCTCCTGACATTCTCCCTGAACTTCTCCACTAACCCATGTCCTCCAGTTCTTGTTTCACTCCAACCTCAGTGGAAAAAACCTACTCTGTGTTTACTCCTCAAAATTTTAAATACCTCGATCAAATCTCCCCTCATTCTTCTACGCTCCAAGGAACAAAGTCTTAACCTGTTTAACCTTTCCCTGTACCTCAGTTCCTCAAGTCCCGGCAACATCCTCATGAATCAAGTGAGGGTGGATTCTGGGCAGGTGCAACCAGGTGGTGGATCAGGGAAGAGTTAAGTGATGGGGGAACCCGGTGGGGGGGGGGGGAGACAGGTAGATTATGGGGAATCAGGTGGGGTAGAGTGGGGTGAGACAGGTAGGTGATGAAGAAACCAGGTGGGGAGAGGGGGTCAGGTCAGTGATGGATGAACCAGGTGGGGAAGAGGAGGGTGAGACTGGTAAGTGATGGGGTAACCAGGTGGGGGAGAGGAGGGTGGGGCAGGTAAGTGAAAGGGGAACTGGTTAGGGGAAAGAGGGGTGGGACAGGTAGTTAATGGGGGAACAAGGTGGGGGAGAAGGGTGTCAGTTAAATGATGGTGGAACCAGCTGGGTGAGAGGGGGTTAGGTAAGTGAAATGGGAACTGGGAAAGGTAGAGAGGGGTGGGACAGGTAATGAAATGGGAACTGGTTAGGGGAAAGAGGGGTGGGACAGGTAGTTGATGGGGAACAAGGTGGGGGAGAAGGGTGTCAGGTAAGTGAAGGGGGAACCAGGTAGGGGAGAGAAGGGTAGGACAGGTAAGTGAAATGGGAATTGGGTAGAGGAGAGAGGTTTGGGACAGGTAAGTGAAATGGGAACTGGTTAGGGGAGAGAGAGGTGGGACAGGTAAGTGAAATGAGAACTGGTTTGGGGAAAAGAGGGGTGGGACAGGTAGTTGATGGGGAACAAGGTGGGGGAGAAGGGTGTCAGGTAAGTGAAGGGGGAACCAGGTAGGGGAGAGAAGGGTAGGACAGGTAAGTGAAATGGGAACTGGGTAGAGGAGAGAGGTTTGGGACAGGTAAGTGAAATGGGAACTGGGTAAGGTAGAGAGGGGTGGGACAGGTAAGTGAAATGGGAACTGGTTAGGGTAGAGAGGGGTGGGACAGATAAGTGAAATGGGAATTGGTTTGGGGAAAAGAGGGGTGGGACATGCAGTTGATGGGGGAACAAAGTGGGGGAGAAGGCTGCCAGGTAAATGATGGTGGAACCAGGTGGGGAAGAGGGGGTCAGGCAAGTGAAAGGGGAAGCAGGTGGGGGAGAGGAGGGTGGGAGAGGTAAGTGAAAGTGGAACTGCGTAGAGGAGAGAGGTGTGGGACAGGTAAGTGAAATGGGAACTGGGTAAGGTAGAGAGGGGTGGAACAGGTAAGTGAAATGGGAACTGGTTAGGGGAGAGAGGGGTGGGACAGGTAAGTGAAATGGGAACTGGTTAGGGGAAAGAGGGGTGGGACAGGTAGTTAATGGTGAACAAGGTTGGGGAGAAGGGTGTCAGGTAAATGATGGTAAAACCAGGTTCGGGAGTGGAGGTCAGGTATGTGAAGGGGGAACCAGGTCGGGGAGAAAAGGGTGGGACAGGTAAGTGATGGGGGAACTGGTTGGGAGGGAGGGTGTTGGGACAGGTGAGTTAAGGGGGTACTGGGTAGGGGATCAAGGGGTGGGACATGTAGGTGATGGGGAACAAGGTGGGGGAGAAGGGCGTCAGGTAAGTGATGGTGGAACCAGGTGGGGGAGAAGGGGATGGTCAGGTACGTAATGGAGGAACCAGGTGGGGTAGATGGGGATGGTTCAGGTAAGTGATGGGGTAACCGGCTGAGGGAGAAGGGGGTCAGGTAAGAGATAGGGAAGTGGGTGAGGAGGAGGAGATGGACAGATGGAACCTAGTGGGTGTTGGGGGGTGCAGCAGTCTCGTTTGTCCTCAATCCTTTGAGGGACGAGGACTCAACGTGCAATGCACCAACATTGTTCTCACTCTCTTTCCCAGTCTCGTTGAACCCCACCTTCATTTATGTGCTAGTCATCCTGGTTCTCCTGATCACACTTTGCGTCATCCTTCTCATCTTCCGGAAGAAAGGTGAGCTCCTCTCTTGCTGACCAAACACATCTCTCTCTGAAGGAGGTGGAACCAATCAGCTCGCTAACCCATCTCCATTTTTCCATCAGTGCTGGCCACAGGTGGGGTGAAATGGTAGCGAGTTGTCCAACAGAGAATGGATGGCACTGTTGGTGTAGTGGTTAGGACAATGTTGTAACAGCGCCATAGAGACCAGAGTTCAAATTCAGCGCTTTCAGGAGTTTGCACATTCTCCCCGTGACCTGCATGGGTTTTCCGCAGGTGCTCTAGTTTCCTCCCATTCTTCAAAATATACAGAGATTCCAGGTTAATTGGGGTATTTGGGCGGCACGGGCTCATGGGCTGGAAGGGCCTGTTACCGTGCTGCATGTCCAAATTTAAATGAAGTTGGGTGAACTTGTGGATCCTGGTTCATTCGGTGGACCTCACGAAATGATATTACCCAAACGTTCGTCCTGGTCAGACTATTTTATTCTGCAGAATTGTGAGCGATCTGCACAAGGCCTCACAAAGATGCTCTCTCTATAAAGGCTGGCAGAGATTGACCCCGTGTTTCACAGCTTGCCTTTGTTCAGTCTACACATGGGTAGGGTTACACTTGACCCAATCAAAAGTTTTCACAGTACATTCTTACTCAATGCAGTTACTACAAGTACAAATTCCATTGCCACATAAGATCGACAGCCTCTTCTCAGACTTGCTCGATGATTGGTTCAGAGTAAATTCCTATAGTTCGTCAACATGCTAATTAGTCCTCTTGAATTGCCTTGCCTGCCTTACTAGAATTATGCAAAACCTAACTGTGTTCTTTACTTACTATTAACCCCATCCTTCCTCAATCTCTGCTGCCCCTCCCCAGTTGCCTGGTTTCCCAATGCCCCATTCAAAGCACACCACTTTTCCCAGGGACCACCCTGAAGTGCCAGTTGATGAGTAGATAAAGACGATGCGATTAAACAATATTCATGGCTTTTATTAGCTGAAGCTTATGGTACAATAATGAAAGACAATAGGTGCATCTACAGTTATATCCAAGGGGAGTGTCCTTAACAGAAGAGATAATGCACAGCCAATGTTAGTACAGCAAGGCTCGCCAGAGGGGAGACAGGCAGCTTGGCAGACATTCACCACAATCTCCCCCCGGCAGAAGAAGGGTTGAAATCAAAAGGAAAGCTACTAGGGAAAACTTAAACAAGCAATACAAGGATACCATATTTGGCATTGAGAATTCTCTGACAGCTAAAACATGCCAGTATCTAGCAAAGTAATCGAAATATAATGAGTTGTTTTATGAAAATTGGAGCCTATTGGGTTGTTTCCGAATTCTGGTTGATATTCTCAGTGGGACAGGTGCAGGCCTTCTAAACTTTGTAATCTTGGGAACTGGTACAGGTCCTGGATCTGTAGTGTGGGAAGGTCGGACATCTGGACCTGCTCCAGAATCACCAGCTTGAAGTAGTGGAGCCTCAGCATGGCCATCTGAAAACTGACTAGGGGTCACAGGCTGGTGGGGTAAGTCCAACCTCTCAGGCTCACTCTGAGTAGGGGTGCGAGGAAGGGGTGAACCAAGTGAGGCCAGATCTCTTTGGGGTAGAGTGTCCATGCTCCCGTCTGGGAATTTAACATGAGCATAATTGGGGTTAGTATGCAGTAGCTGAACTGGTTGGACTAGGGGGTCTGTTTTATGTGCCCGAGCGTGGCTCTTCAGCAGCTCGGTTCCAGGCTCAGATAAACAGGCTGGCCAGTCCATCACAGATCCTGATTTCCTTGAACAATCATGTATCCATGTATCGCTTGCTTAAGTTTTACCTTGTAGTTGTCCTTTTGATTTAAATTCTTCTTCTACCAGGGGGAGACTGTGGAAAATCTCTGCCAAGCTGCCTGTCTCCCCTCTGATAAGCCTTGCTGTACTAATATTGGCTGTACATTATCTCTACTGTTAAGGACACTCCCCTTGGGTATAACTGTACATGCACCTATTGTCTTTCATTATTGTACCATAAGTTTCTCGTAATAAAATTGAAGTGCCAGATGATGAAGTAGACAAAGACGATGTGGTCAAACAATAATCATGCCTTTTATGAGCAGAAACTCATGGTACAATAATGAAAGACAATAGGTGCATATACATTTATACACAAGGGGAGTGTCCTTAACGGTAGAGATAATGCACACCCAATGTTAGTACAGCAAGGCTCGCCAAAGGGGAGACAGGCAACTTAGCAGAGATTCACCACACACCCCCTCCATGATTCCCTAGATCACTCCTCCCTTCCCTCCTGATCTCCTCCTTGGCACCTACCCCTGTGACTGCAGGAGATGCTCTACCTGCACCCACACCTCCTCCCTCAGCACCATTTGGGGCCCCAAACAGTCTTCCAGGGGAAACAACACTTCACTTATGAATCTACAGGGGTTATCTACTGCATCCGGTGCTCCCATTGTGGTCTTCTCTACATCGGAGAGACTGGGCACAGACTGGGACATGGCTTCGCTGAGCACCTTCACTCCGTCTACAGCAAAGACCTCCCAGTGGCCAACCATTTTAATTCCCTGCACCATTCAAACACTGACATGCCTGTCCATGGCCTGACGCTCAGCCAAACCGAGGCCACCTACAAATTGGAGGAATAATACCTAATATTCCATCTGGGCCCCCTCCAACCAGAGACGACCTCCAATTTCCATAATCCCCCTTATCTGAGACTTTCTTTCCCTCTGTCTCCTTTCTCCCTTTCCTCTCCATTCGGAGAGCTACTCTCCCACCCATATCCACCTTTTACCTGTCGGCCTGTGTTCCCCCCTACACTTTCCCCCCTCCTCTCCTCCTTCCCCCTCTCCACCACTTTATTCCGGCACCTTCCTGCTTTTTGCTCGTGCTTTGACAAAGCATCGACACCTGAAATGTTGGCCACCCTTTACTTCCTGCAGATGCCACATGACCTGCAGTTCCCACCCACTCATGCTGCAGTGAATCCCAGTCGTCCACTCCTTGCCCACTCAAACCATCAGCTGGTTCAAACCAGAGTTGGATCTCAGGGACTGGTGGGGAACTGGGTCAAGACTGGGTTCTAAGTTAGCATAGATAGAATAGACCAAATGGCCTAATTCTTCACTGCTGTTGAGATAAACCTCATTAAATTCTGGTCCATTCATGTTGCCGAAAGTTGTGATTACTGCTTGGTGAGCAAGGTTAAAAATATCACGCTGAATTTGTCATGTGACTCCATGGGCCGTGGGAGGGGATTCATTGGGGGGGGGTCAGTGACAGGGGAGTGTTTTCATGGGTAAGGTATCTGTGGGCTAGAGTATCCATGGGTGAAACTGTCCATTACAAGAGAGTCTGTGGGGAAAGTGTTCCTGTGGGAGAGTGTCCGTGGGTGAAGCTTCATCCATTAGTAGGGTGTCCATGGGAAGAGTCAGTGACGGGGGAGAGTGTCCATGGGGAGAGTCGATGATGGGGGAGAGTGACCGTGGGAAGAGACGGTGACGGGGGAGAGGGTCGATGGGGAGAGTCGGTAACAGGGCGAGTCACTCTGAGCCATGACATTTATTTGACCTTTAATTCTGCACCTCTTGGTAGATGGGGTGGATTTCAGGTTTGAAGGTTAATACTTCCTCAACTTTTTATTCCTTCAGAGAATCTGTGTCTGATGATGTGTAAGAGTCGTCCAAAAAGGTAAGATTATCAGATATTAGGTAAAGAGTAACTTCCCCCATGTGACCCTGTGGGCCTCAGGAATCCCTGACCTCGTTTCTAAAGTGATCCATCCTTTGAACGACTAGTTTCTTCGATCACTGTGTAAGCTGAACTAGTGGTGAAGATCAGGGTCAATGAAGCTGATTAAACAAGATGGTTGTGAAGAGAGATCTAGGCACACTGGCCTTGATAAATCAAGGTTTTGTGTGTAAGAGTTGGGATGTTGTGTGGAAGTTCAATAAGACATTTGTGAGGCCAAATTTGGAGAACTGTGTGCAGTTTGGTCACCCAACCACAGGATCAATATCAATAAGATAGAAAGAGAGCAGTTGCCTGGACTTCATGAACTGAGTTACAGGGATAGGTTAAACAGGTCGGACTTTATTCCCTGGAGCGTAGAAGAGTGATAGAGATGTACAAAATGATGCGGGGGTTGGATAGAGTAAATGCAAGCAGTCTTTCTCCACTAAGGTTGGGTGAGACAAGAACATGATGTCATGGGTTCATGATGAAAGGGGAAAGGTTTAGGGCAGCTGTTCTCAACCTTTTCCTTTACACTCACATCCCTCTGTAAGTAATCCCCCTGCCAACGATGTTCTTAAGGGATTGCTTAAGGTTGTGTGTGAGTGGGAAGGGAATGTTGAGAATCACTGCTCGAGATACAAATGTTCCTGAAATATTTTGCTTGAGAAAAATTGTTTTTGGCCCATTTCCTTTGGCGTTATGAAACTGTGCACATAACGAGTCAATTAGGTATGAATAAATCAGTGGTTGCGTGTCGGTGGGGTAGAGTGTGAGAGTGTCTGTGGAAAGAGTGGGTATCAAAGGTTAAGGGGTGAAGGTTGGGCTGTGGAGCTGAGTGGGCATATGGATCAGCTCATGATTGAATAGCAGGCCAGACTCAATGGGCTGAATGTCCTATTTCTGCTTCTGTGTCTTATAATCTTGTGGACATCCCAAATCTTCTCAGAAAGTAGAGATGTTGGTGTTTTTACTGGAGCTGAGGTTTATTCAAGATTCAAAATTCCTTCATTGTCATGTAATAGTACAAATCGTGTAATATTACATGCAATTGGCTTCTGCCTGGTGTAAGACAGGCAAAGAGTCACCATAAGTTAACCCGGTGACCCTTACGGAATAAGAGAAAGAAGCAATGCTGTTCCAGTGCCAGTGACCTAGGTTCAAATCCCGTGCTGTCTATAAAGAATTTGTACATTCTCCTCATGTCTCCATGAGTTTCCCAGGAGCTCCAGTTCATCGTTCAAAATGTACAGGGTTGTATGTTAATTACTTGTGTTTGGGCGGCACGAGCTCATGGGCCGAAGGGCCTGTTACCATACTGTATGTCTACATTTTAAATATTTACAGCTCCTTTAGAGTCACTGAGTGTCGTGGATTTTGCATCATATTGAATCTCTCTGTAAATTTGCCTTTGGTGTGTGGGGGCGAGGGGTCACGGTGAGTGAGGGTGGAGGAAGGTCACAAGTGGGATGGTGCTGTGATCTCTTAACCTTGGGTCCATTTTCAACAGGAGCGCTCCAAATTCTACCAGCCTTGGTGGGAGAAGGGAGAAGAAGCTTCAGTCTGCATCAGGTACAGAGTTGGAACAGGCAACCTTTCGGGTCGAGACCCTCTATCGAGATGAGTGGGATAGGGCAATATCCGCAATATCAGTGGGGAAGGAGGTAGGGGGTGGCAGGATGTGGAGAGGCAGGAAGAGGGAAAGGTGACGGGAGCATGGGAAGGTTAAAGCGAGAGATAAGAATGGGAGTGGATGGAGTAGAGAGGAAGGAAGGGGAACCACAAAATTTCGTAAGGCATTTGAGAAGGTCACTGCATTTCTTCAAGGATTCAAGATTCAGTTTATTTTCATGTCATAAAAACAGTGTCATGGTCCACAAAACTGCCTTTTACCTGCTGTAAGGAAGAAAGATTCGCCATCGGCAGAAATTGCCTGAAGTGTCTCTTACAGACAGAGAAAGAGAAGCAAAAGAGAGGACCCCCCCACCCCCCCAAAGTCACCAAGTGATGATTCTCTCACTTTTATTTTTAAAAATGGCAATACTGTCGCTGGGGTAGACCCAGGAGGGCAGGGAGCGGACACGGAGCAAGGTCCTTCCACCCGGACTCAAGCCGATGGCATGAGGTTGGGGGTGGGGTGGGTTCTGCGGTTGACATTGTCCGCCCCTCTGATGTAGGTGACGCGAGCGCTGCTTTTATGGCATCGAGCGTCATTAAATGGTAGTGACAGTTGACGCACACCAGTGACGCGGCCTGGGGCGGGTGGACCGTTGCTAGTGTGCGTCAAGCTGGACGTTAGTGATCGCAGAGAGGGTGGGGGAGGCGGGTCTGACAGTGATTGATGGCCATGACCGTTATGGGGGGGTGGGAGGGGCATAGCACATCGCTTGAAACCAGCTGTGGCGGCCTCTTGTCTTACAAAATGGACATTTTCTTCTGTGGTTTCTGTTACCATTCACTGTCCAGCTTGGTTACTGATCAGAGGTCAGTGGACTTTATGTTTAACAGTAAAACGTAAACAAAGATAAAGAACGCAAAGATTCAAGAATGGAGACTGGAACTTGCAGCATTTAGTTCCACAATAAAGTACTGTCTTGGGCCCTGACACATTGAGTTCAGCTTTACTACCGCCGCATTCGCTGATGTTCACCACGGACTTTGTCATCCAGGAATAACTCCGGCTGCTGCATTTTGTTAGAGCAAAGAATCTCCCCTTTTCTACAGAAGATGTCGAGAAGACGTGCTTCATGCATGGTCTGTGCTGAACTAAAGCCTCAGTTCTACCAGCCACCAGGAGGGACTCTTATCCAAGCAGCAACACCCATGGGACAGTTTAGTATTGATTTCAAGGGCCCCTTGCCGACAGCTTCACGTAACCCATATCTGCTTACAGAGTTTGATGAATACTCACGTTTCCCCTTTGCCTTCCCATGTCCCAATATGCAGACTACCACAGGGATCAGATGCCTGGATATGCTTTCAGTCCATGGGGAATGCCAGATTACATCCACTCTGATCAAGGCATGAACTTCATGTCTCGCAGAAGGGGGTTGCCACAAGTCATACTATCCCTTACCACCCAATCGGGAAGGGACAGGTAGAGGGGTTCAACAGCATCATATAGAAGGCAGTCCATTTGGCCCTTAGATCATGTTACCTGCCCAAAAAGCAATGGGAATTGGCGCTTCCTGAGGTACTACATTCCCAAAGATTGCTCTTGTGTACAGCAACAAATACTACACCCTGTGAACGGTTTTTTTGCTTTCCAACGCCGCTCATTCTATGGAAATTCACTGCCCTCCTGGCTAATGACCCCTGGACCTACACAACTAGGACCTACACAAGGGTTGTGAGGAGGAACAAGAACGAACCACTTGTAGATCAAATTGAACTCCTAGACCAGTGGTCCTCGGCATTTTCGTTCCCACCCAAATACCACTTGAGGCAATGCCTTACTGATCACAGAGCACCGATGGCATTGGGCATACTTAAAGTGGGATGTGAGTGGAAAGAAAAAAGTTGAGAACCACTGTCCTTGACAGTAATCCCACATATGCAAACATCAGGCACCCAGATGGACAGGAGTCTACTGGGTCTGTCCGTGACTTGGCACCTTGTCCAGAAGCCCAGGCAATCCCCACATCTACTAATGTAGAACAAGATCAAAGAAATCTGGTGGAATCAATCCTGGAGGAGGAGGAAGATATAACTTGTCGCAGCGGGGAGGATGATGAAACCGTAGGCCTTTTCACTCTGTGGGCGAGTGGTGACACTACTTTTAATTTTTTCAATATCAAATTTTATCAGTGAAACTCTTGGGAAGGTAGAACATCCTGGGCCTTTCACACTGCGGTCCAAATTCCCTGTAATTTGCCCTCCTCAGCAATGACGTAGTGAGTGACGCATTACCAATTCATAGAAAGTCCTATCAGATGTCAGAAAACTGTGCATGTGTGTGTCTGTCTGTGTGTGTGCGTGTGTGTATTCACACAAACAGACAAACCAGCTCACGAATTGGCGGGCAAGTCCTCAGTAGATCTGATTGTGAGAACTCCAGGTGCGCGACAAGTCCACGGCCTGGCAGCTTGTGTCATAAAAGTCCCAGGAGCTGTGTCATCGGTTTCCAAGGGATTTAAATGTGTGTGAGATTTTTATTAAAGTCAATTGGTTCAACTCACTTTCGACTCTGTGTGGTTCTTTATCTCGCTGTGAGACCAGTGCAGCTACAATACACACGCAGAAGATATATTTCAGACCCCACCTCCTGTCAGTATCAGGCTCCGCCTTCCCAACAGTATCAGGCCCCACCCACCCACCAGTGTCAGGCCCCGCCCTCCCGTCAGTTTCAGCCACACCTCCACACTCATTGAGATTCCGTGCATGTGGAGTTGGACGTCTGCAGACAGCCTGCACCTCGGCCATAATCCCTGCCTGTCTTACAGATACCTGCACGTACGCCAACGTTGTGATCGATGGTGGAGAAGCCCAAACACCTGAGGCCCACGGTGCAGGTAAGTTCAATGTTCCTCATCGCCACCTCCCAGGTGACTTGGATTCCAGCTAGTGGAGAAATGGAGCAGCTTCAGGGGGTCATGGTTCACGTAGCGGTTAGTACGAAGCTGTTACGGTGCCAGTGACTCGGTTCCAATCCACTACTCTCTGTGAGGATTTGGCATGTTCTCCCCGTGACCTGTGTGGGTCTCCTCCAGGAGCTCCAGTTTCGGTGGCAATCAGTGGTGAGCAGGGTACTGCAGGGGTCGGTGCTGGGCCCACAACTATCCACAATATACATATACAATCTGATCTGGAAGAGGGGACAGAGCGGGGTGTATCTGTTTGGTGATAACACTGTATAGAGTGGAAAAGCAAATTGTACAGAGGATGCAGAGAATCTGCAGAGAGATATCAATAGGTTAAGTGAGTGGGCAAAGGGCTGGCAGGTGGAGTCCAATGTTGGTAAATGTGAGGTCTTCCACATTGGAAGTAAAAATAGAAGACCAGAATATTATTTAAATGCCAAGTGATTGCAGCACGTTGCCGTGCAGAAGGACTCGGGAGGGCTTGTGCGTGAATTGCCAATAGTTGCCAGGATGCCAAGAAAATAAATTAAATGTTAACCTTCACTGCAAAAAGCATTTGATAGATTGGAATAGGAATTTTTATTTTTTTCGGTATCAAATTGTTTTGGCTTTCCAAATACTTTTATAAATTGGATGAAAGTGTTATCTAATCAACCAAAAGCTAAAATGGTTGCAAATAGAATTAAAAGAGAAATTGGGTGTGAATTTGAGACTTCCATAACAAAGTCAATTAGAATATTTAATTACAGATAGATTTATTACTAATATGTATATAAAATTGCAAAATACTATGGGGAAGGACATATAAATCAAAATAATGATGGGAAAAAGATTTAAATATACAAATTCAAGAGGAAACATGGTCTAGATTGTTTCGAGAGAGTGTGATAAATATGTTTAATGTTAGATCCCAAATGGTTCAATATAATTTTCTCCATCAATTATATTGCACTCCATATAAATGAAATGGACTTAATTCCAATTATTCTGATGTGTTTCTGATGTAATAAGGAAATCGGGACTTTTTACATTGGGTTTGGTCTGGTGTAAAAGTGGAGGGTTCTCCAAGGATTTGAGTTTGTTACTAGGACAAATTATGGAGATAAAGATACAAAATGATCCGAGAATATTTCTACTTGGAAATATAGATGAAGCAGATAGAAAATTGAAGTGGGATCAAAGTCAAGAAAAATTTCTGAGTCTGGCAATAGCGGCAGCAAAGAAATGTGTAGCAATAACGTGGAAAACGGAGAATTTTGTATCAATAGACAGATGGCAGATTGAATTGCAACATTGGATACCATTAGAAAAAAAATTACTTAGCGTTTAAGGAACAGATTGAGAGTTTTTATAAGATTTGGGAATCGTATATGGATTTCATGAATAAAAGTCCATCCACATCATCCACCTGACCCACCCCTCTCAGCTAATGATTAATAAAATGTAGTCAGTAAGTATTAATGATTATAATAATGATTAAAGTAGAGATTTAGGTGTTGTTTTTCTTTCTTTTCTTCTTTCTGTCTGGGGGTGGGGGGAGGGGGGTTGGGGAGAAAATAGAAAAATTCACTGTATGATTTTGTACTATGTTGTTCCAAGTTGTTATTTTCATTGAGTTAAATGTTTGTATTGATGCAAATGATAAATAAAATCTCCTTCCGAAAAAGCCTTCATTGCCAGAGGGATTGAATTTAAGGGCAGGGAGGTTGTGGTGCAACTGGACAAGGTCCTGGTGAGGCTGCATCTGGAGAACTGCGTTCAGATCTGGTCTCCCTACTTGAGGAAGGATGTCCTGGCTTTGGAGACGGTGCAGAAGAAGTCCAGCAGGTTGATTCCAGGGATGAAAGGGTGAGCCTATGAGGAGAGACTGAGATATCTGGGCCTGTACTCACTGGAATTTAGAGGAATGAGAGAGGATCTTATAGAAATGTATAAAATTGTGAAAGGCATAGATAAGATAGAGGTAGGTAAGTTGTTTCCATTGGTGGACGAGACCTGAACTAGGGGACATAGCCACAAGGATCCGGGTTGTAGATTTAGGATGGAGATGAGGTGGAACTGCTTTCCCCAGAGGGTGGTGAATCTGTGGAAGCAGTGGAGGTGACCTCAGTAAATAGATTTAAGACAAGCAGGATAGCCGGCAATGTCCAGGAAATAAAACATGCTGAGGATGTGGTTGGAACAAAATACCCAAAAATCTTCATGGAAATTCTGCATAAATGTATTTTTTCAAACACCACATTTATATTCTTTGTAACAGAGATACACGGTTCACACAGAGTTGACTCTGGCAACACAAAGACAGTGTTGGCAAACCTCTGACATGGAGCCAATCACAACTGCATTAATGGAAGAAGGCTCAATGTCCACCGAGTCATTAAGGGAAGCATCTCACAGGTCGGCTGCAGGAAATGGTGCTGCCCTTCGGCTGGTGGCTTTTTTTCTTGTTGCTCGGAGTCTTGCTTGTTCTTCCTCAGCATACTCTTGTGGTCTGCTCATGGAATCCCTGGTGGCATCAGCCCTGAGGAGGACTTGGAATTGTTCCTCAGATTCCTGCTGCCTGCTCCTTGTTTGTCTGGAGGACTGAGAACTGACACGGGCATTTTGCTGCTGCTCTTTTTCCAGCTGCCTGCTCCTTGTTTGTCTGGAAGCACCAACAGGGAGGCTAGACTGATGTTCCTCTGCTGTCTTTTGCTTTCTCCTTTCTCTAACTCTACGGGCTTGTGAAGAGCTTCTGCCAATGTTGCTTTGCTATTTGGGCTCATATTGAACTGGGTCTGGCCACTTGTTTTTATTCTGAATGTACACTGAAGCACAGCACTGTAACTAATTGAGGAGTCCCTGGTGCAAGTTCAATCATATAACCATACAACAATTATAGCACAGAAACAGGCTAAATTGGCCCTTCTAGTGCATGCTGATGACTTACTCCCAACTAACCCCACTGACCTACACATAACCCATAACCCACCATTTCTTTCCCGGCCATATACATATGCAACTCCTCCTTAAATGGTAATATCGAGCCTGGCCTTCACCACTTCTCTGAGTGAAGAAGTCTCCCCTCATATTTCCTCTAAACTTTTGCGCCCTAATTTTCAGCTCATATCCTCTCATTTGTATCTCTCCCTTTCTTAAAGGAAAAGGCCTCTCCACATCCACTCTATCTATACCTCTAATCATTTTAAATATCTTTATCAAATCCCCTCTCAACCTTCTACATGCTAAAGAATAAAGACCTCACTTATTTGACCTTTCCCTATAACGTGGACCCTGTAACCCCAGCAACATTCTAGTAAATCTTCTCTGCACTCTCCAATTTGTTGATATCTTTCCTTATAATATGGTGACCAAAACTGTGGACAATATTCCAAGTTTGGCCTCACCAATGCCTTGTACAATTTTAACATAACATCCCAGCTCCTATATCCAATGCTCTGATTTATAAAGGCCAACATGCCATAAGCTTTCTTCACCACCCTATCCACATGTGACTTCGCCTTCAGGGAACTATGTGCAATTATTTCTAGATCCTTCTGTTCTTCTGCAATCTTCAATGCCCGACCATTCACCATGTACGCCCTATTTTGATTAGCCTTACCAAAATATAAAACTGATCTGCATTAAACTCCATCTGCCATCTTTCAGCCCAGTCTTCTAACTGGCCTAAATCCCTCTGTAAGCTTTGAAACCCTTCACTATCCACAGCTCCACCAATTTTGGTATCATCCACATACTTACAAATCCAATTTACCACCCCATCATCCAGATCATTAATGTACATGACAAACAGTAATGGACCCATTACTGAACCCTATGGCACACCACTAGACACCGGCTTCCAATCTGACAAAGTTATTGACCACTACTCTCTGGCCTCTCCCATTCAACCATTGTTGAATCCTTTTAACTACTTCAACCTTTTTTTGAACTTTTGAACTTCATATGACCTTAAAGGTTAAATTCAATGTAGTTATGACATTCAGCATCAAATTTTACCCATACTGAACCTCTTGGACGTTTCTAGAATGCTCCATATTGACTTGCATGGAGAACAGACAAACAGACAGACATAAATGCACAAATACATTTAAGACAAGGTTGGATAGATTTCTACATAGTTGGGGAACTAAGGGATTTGGGGGAAAGGCAGGTGAGTGGAGATGAGCCGATCATCTGATCAGCCGTGATCTTATTGAATGGTGGAGAAGGCTCGACAGGCCAGATAGCTGAGTCCTGCTCTTATTTCTTATGCTCCTTCCATGGTCCAAAGACGTATTGGGTTTGTAGGTAAATCCATCAATCGGATGTAGATGGACAACGTGGGTTCGTGGGCTGAAAGTATCTGTTACCGTGTTGTATCTCTCAATTAATGAACACAATTAATAAATGAATAAATTAAATTCACATTCTCCTTCAGATCCAGGTGGCCCAAAGAGCGGAGTCAGAGCTTCAGAAGAGGGTGAGCCAACTCTATCCTTCAAGATACTCTTGAACATGTTCACCTGGCAAAACACCCACTTCCCCTTCCCTTGCTCAGTGGTTAGAGCACTAGTCTTGTAAACTAGGGGTTGTGAGTTTGTTCCTTGGAGGGGCTTCATTTCTGTGAGGGGCGCTGGACAAAGTGGTGACTCTGTCTTCCTTAAGGTAGACAAGGTTAAAGAATTTCATGTAGTATTATGTGACAATAATGGAACCTTTACCATTACCTTTTACCTCCTCAAAGTGTCTTCCTGCCTCCCTCCCCACCCCATGACCATTATATTCAGGGACCTGCTTTATGTTCATCCCTGACGAAGGGCCCAGGCCCAAAATGTTGGTTACTCTTCTCTTCCTGTGGACACTAAGTGACCTGCTGAGTTTGTCCAGCACGTTAGTGGATGGCACTGTAGTGTAGTAGTAATAAATAATAGTTCGATTATCGTCTATAATGACTTGCAGGATTATGTAGATTGGTTATCAATTGTAATGGCTGGCATGTTGCACAGAACCACGAGGGAGTCGTGTGGTGCAGAATCACAAGGGGTGTAAGAGACTGTAATGGTGGAATAAAGACTGAATATAGTTGAACTCCATCTCAGTGTTGACTTCATTTGAACTCAGGACTCAACATTGGCGATGAAGATGAACTGAGATTTTTGATATTTAGCTACACAGGAGAAAATAGGGCATCTGCAGGAATTGAAGCCACAGGAATTAAAGGTTTGTCTCCATTTGACCCGATTGGGTGGCTTGGTACGAGGAGTTCGATTCATATGCTGACAGCGTGGGACTGTTTGTCAATGGGGCGACGCCAGCAGAGCTCACACGGAGGAGGGCTCTATTCTTGTATACTGCTGGGGCTGCAGTGCAGGAGATTTTCAGGACACTGGCCAACACAGGGAACAAAGCTGATTATAACAGGACTGTTGATGCCTTGTAAAATTATTTTGTTGTGGAATCAAATGCCACATTCCAATGCCATGTCTTTTGACAGATCAAACAGAGGGACATGGAAACCATTGCTCAATTGGTCACATGACTCAGGAAGGCAGCCGAAGGTTGCAATTATGGAGCAGATTTGGAAAACCATCGAGATCAGGTGGTGCAAAGTTGTACATCCAACCACTTGAGATGCCAGTTGTTGGAGAAAGGTGCAACATTCACACTGGCAGACACATTGACAACAGGAGCATCATCTGAAGCAGTGGAAACTCAGTTTCAGACGATGAAATTGGATGGTCCCCCAGCTGGACGTGATGGTGCAGTTTATGGTCATGTTTGTAAGATATTTACCGCCGCAGGCAAAAGACAGGAACAAGGTAAACACACTCATTATTCGGAACGTTGTCAATGTTACTGATGTGGCAATATCGGACATTTTGGCAAGGATTCGTGCTGTCCAGCCATGGCTCAAGTGTGCAGAAGCTGTGGTAGAAAGGGCCATTTTGCTAAGAAATGCAGAGCCCCACCCCAGACAAGAGGTGAACCCGGACATACAAGGGGGATGAGAGGCAGATGTAGGCCAAGGGGCAAACAAAATGTACGTCACATTGAAAAGGGTCCATGTGAATGTGAACGTGTATGTGAAGACGATCAGGAAAAACAAACTGAGACAAGAAAGGCTTTCGTCATTAACAATAAACATGCAAATGCAAAGATGCCATCAGTGATTGGAGGTGTGAAGGTCGACATCATGGTGGGCAGCGGGAGTGATACCAACATCATAGACAGGGTATTGTGGGAGGAACTGAAAATGAAAAAGATAACATGTACAACCAGAAGATCTGAGAAAAAGTTGTTTCCATACACCTCATCAAAGCCACTTCAAACAACTGGATGCTTTACAGCAGAGGTGCAGGTGGATGCCCAGAGTAATCTTACACCACCTACCACGATGGCAGAGTTCGTTGTCATAGAGGAACTTCCACTGAGAAGGGAGATGGTGCAGGTAATGGGTGTATTACGTATAGGCCTGAATGTGAACTCAGTGCAATCCTATATTGATTTGAAGGAGGAATTCTGGTCAGTTTTTGAAGGTTTTGGAAAACTAAGGAACAGGTAGATCAAACTGAAAATAGATCCAGAGGTCAGGCCAGTAGCACAACCCTGAGAAGGACCCCGTTTGGGCTGAGGGAGAAAGTAGACATGAACTTGTCCAACAAGACATAAGTGAACCAGTGGAGGAACCAACACTTGGGTCAGCCCAGTCATTGTAGTCTTGAAACCCAATGGAGAGATCAGACTATGTATTGACATGAGGAGAGCAAACGAAGCAGTAGTGGATCCTACAATGGATGAAGTCCTACAGGAACTATCGACAAGCAAAGTCTTCTCGAAGTTGGATTTGAAATGGGGTTTCCACCAGCTAGAACTCGAGCCAGAGTCAAGAAAAATCACGACATTCATCACACTTTGTGGATTGTTTAGTTACAAGAGCTTACTATTTGGTGTAAACGCTGCTCCAGAGATCTATTAACATGAAATCCACAAAGTCATCCAAGGAGTTCCCAGTACAGCGAACATCTCAGATGATATCATTGTCCATGATGCCACATGTGAGGAACATGATGAAAGACTTAGACATTAGCCTGGTTGAGAGATGTTGGATTGACAGTGAATGCAGACAAATGTTTGCTGGGTACAGGTACACGATCCTTTATCCGGACATCTAAAATCCAGAAAGCTCCAAAATCCGGTAAGTGGGGAGAGAGGCGGCCGGTGCTTGGGGGAGGCATCCACTGGACCGGCGCTTGGGGGAGGCGGCAGGGTGGCCAGCATTTGGGGGAGGCAGCTGGGCAGCCAAGCGAATGGAAGGGGGTGGGGGTGGATACGGCAGCACAATTGAGGTGGGCTTTCTGAAATCTGGAAAAATCCATAATTCGGAACACACTGCCCCCCAAAGGTTCCGGATAAAGGATCGTGTACCTGTATATCCGAGAGGGTGTTCATGGGTCACAAGCTGACTAGTGAAGGTATCAATCCAACTGAAGATAAAATCAAGGCAATTGCAGAGGATTGAGAACCAAGGACTGCAACAGAAGTGAGGAGCTTTCTGGGCCTAATGAACTTTTATGCCAGGTTCATTAAATCTAGCAACTATTGCAGAACCACTGAGAAGGCTGACATGGAAAAATGCTCACTTCGTGCTTGGACCCGACCAAAAGAAGGCATTCCAGAAATTGAAAAGAAGCCTGATGAGTGCACATACATTGGGATATTTTGATCCAAAGGTTCAGACACGAGTTATAGCTGATACCAACCCAGTGGGACTTGGAGCAGTCCTAGTTCAGAAGCAAGGGGAACAATGGAGGGTGATTGCATATGTGAGCAAGTCACTTACTGACGTTATTCAGAGACAGAGAAGGAGGCCCTGGGACTTTTATGGGCCTGCAAACATTTCCATGCTTATCTATATGGCATAGAGTTTCAGCTCTTAACTGATTACAGAGGACTCAAAGCAATTTATTCTTCAAGTTCGAAGCCATGTGCTAGAATTGAAAGATGGATCCTGGGATTACAAAAATATCATTACAGGATGATTTACATAACAGGAAAAAATAATATTGCTGATTCATTATCAAGGTTGTTGAAAGAAGATGGGGTAAAGCATTCAATGCTTGAGATGGAAGCTGAATCGTTCGTGAGATTCGTTGTGGTGTAGCAGTACAAACCAGGTAGATTGAGAAGGAATCATGTATGGACTCAGAACTGATGGACATGAGGGATCAGATCAACAGCTGTCAAAATAAAACCTATGTGGCCATCAGAGATGAACTGTGTACAATTGGAAGATGTGTACTCAGGGGAAACAGATTTGTTATTCCACAGAAACTGAGAGGGAGGATGGTAGCACTGACTCACGAGGGACATTTAGGAATTGTTGGGACAAAAACTCTCCGTACAATCGTTTGGTGGCCAGTAATGGAAAACGACATGGAAAAATATGTGAGATCATGCCATAGGTGTCAGGTGACAAGCAGACCTAACCCACCTGAACCGATACGAAGTACACTGAGACCAGCAGGACCATGGGAGGATATTGCTGTAGACCTCTTGGGCCCATTCCCAACGGGAGAGTCGCTTATGGTGGTTGTCGATTATTACAGCAGATATTATGAGTAGGTCATAATGAAATCAATAACAGCAAAAAAAAAGACTATCGGAGAACTGAGGGAGATCTTCGCCAGACATGGCTTATCAGTGACTTTGCATTCAGACAATGGAGCTCAATTCATATCAGAGATACTCCAAGAATTCTTGAGAACTACTGGTGTAAACCACAACAAAGTTACACCAAAGTGGCCACAGGCCAATGGAGAAGTTGAATGTCAGAATCAGTTAATGGAGAAGAGAATGAGAATCATTCAATCAGAAGGGAAGGATTGGAAAGAAGCTCTTTTAACCTATGTAGCAGCATACAGAGCGATACCACATTCTTCTTTGGCTTGGCTTCGCAGACGAAGATTTATGGAGGGGGTAAAAAGTCCACGTCAGCTGCAGGCTCGTTTGTGGCTGACAAGTCCGATGCGGGACAGGCAGACACGGTTGCAGCGGCTGCAGGGGAAAATTGGTGGGTTGGGGTTGGGTGTTGGGTTTTTCCTCCTTTGCCTTTTGTCAGTAAGGTGGGCTCTACGGTCTTCTTCAAAGGAGGTTGCTGCCCGCCGAACTGTGAGGCGCCAAGATGCACGGTTTGAGCCAATATCAGCCCACTGGCGGTGGTCAATGTGGCAGGCACCAAGAGATTTCTTTAGGCAGTCCTTGTACCTTTTCTTTGGTGCACCTCTGTCACGGTGGCCAGTGGAGAGCTCGCCATATAACACGATCTTGGGAAGGCGATGGTCCTCCATTCTGGAGACGTGACCCACCCAGCGCAGCTGGATCTTCAGCAACGTGGACTCAATGCTGTCGACCTCTGCCATCTCGAGTACTTCGACGTTAGGGATGAAAGCGCTCCAATGGATGTTGAGGATGGAGCGGAGACAACGCTGGTGGAAGCGTTCTAGGAGCCGTAGGTGATGCCGGTAGAGGACCCATGATTCGGAGCCGAACAGGAGTGTGGGTATGACAACGGCTCTGTATACGCTTATCTTTGTGAGGTTTTTCAGTTGGTTGTTTTTCCAGACTCTTTTGTGTAGTCTTCCAAAGGCGCTATTTGCCTTGGCGAGTCTGTTGTCTATCTCATTGTCGATCCTTGCATCTGATGAAATGATGCCACAGGAAATGTGCCACAGGAAATGTGCCATAGTACCACAGGAAAGAGTCCAGCAGAACTCTTTTTCGGAAGAAAGATCAGAAACAAAATACCACTAGTTATTGACGTAATGAATGACCAGAAGTGGAAGACCATGATGCTGAAGGAAAAGGGGCAACAAAACTGTATGTGGACACGAAGAGGAATTCCAGACCTTCAGATGGAATGCCAGGGGATGAGGTACTGGTGAAGAAAGAAAGTCAGAATAAAATGGACACACCATTTATTCCCCAACCATATATTGTGGTCTCCAGAGAAGGAAATCAGGGAATGGTCCAGTCACCAGAAGGTGTTACTTATGACAGAAACACATCACATGTGGAAAAAGTATTATCGTCGCAACGCTCCGGTGATGTCTACGCCAGACAAAACTGCGAAAGAGCAGAACGGAGATGACCAGCTTGATGGACCTAGAATGCACCAGCTGGAATGAGAAACTAATGGAAACCAGCATCAAGGTGGTAGACAAACTGAGCAAGACATCGCGGTCCAGAAGCGGGCCAGAGACCACCAGGAGAGAGACCACAACGTCAGCGACAACAACCTAGGAGATTTCAAGACTTTGTGATGTATTAGTGTGGAGAACTTTGTATTAACTTTGTATTTTATAGTTTGCAAATCTGTGTTTTGTAAATCATTCAGGAAAATATGTGATTTGGAAGTGGATATTGGTATTGAAAATAATCAGTATTGAAAGTTGACTGTTTTAAAAGTAGTTTAAGCATTATTCATTTATTTGATGATCCTTTTATTTGATAAGGGAGGGATTTAGTGTAGTTGTAATAAATAATCGTTTGGTTATCGACTATAATGACTTGCAGGATTACATAGATTGGTTATCGATTGTAATGGCTGGCATGTTACACAGAACCACGAGGGAGTCATGTTGTGCAGAATCACGAGCGGGAGTAAATGACTGAATATAGTTGAACATCTCAGAGTGTTGACTGTATTTGAACTTAGGGTTCGACAGGCGCCACAGTCATAGTCTCTGCAGAATTTCCCGTTAACACCAGTGAATATCAGGTCCCACTTCCTTCGGTATCAAGCCCCACCCCTTCATCATCAGGCCCCACCTCCCGTCAGTATCAGGTTGCACTTCCCGTCAATATCAGCACACCCCATTAGTATTAGGCCCCACCCTCCCATCAGTATTTGGCCCCACCCTCCTGCCAGTATTAGGCCCCCACTTCCCATCAGTATCAGGCCCCGCCCTCCCATCACTATCAGCCACACCTCCACATCATTGAGATTCCGTGTATGTGGAGTTGGACGTCTGCAGACAACCTGCACCTCGGCCGTCATCCCTGCCTGTCTTACAGATACCTGCACGTACGCCAGCCTTGTGGTCGGTGGTGGAGAAGCCCAAACACCTGAAGCCCACGGTGCAGGTAAGTTCAATGTTCCTCATTGCCACCTCCCAGGTGACTTGGATCACAGCCAGTGGAGAAATGGAGCAGCTTCAGGGGGGGTCACGATTCACGTAGTGGTTAGTACGAAGTTGTTACGGTGCCAGCGACCCGGTTCCAATACCCTGCTGTTTGTGAGGATTTGGTACGACCTCCCCGTGACCTGCATGGGTCTCCTCTGGGCAATCAGTGATGACCAGGGTATTGCAGGGGTCGGTGCTGGGCCCACAACTGTTCATGATGTGCATTAACGATGTGGAAGAGGGGACAGAGTGGGATGTATCTGTTTGGTGATAAGACTGAATTGAGTGGAAAAGCAAATTGTACAGAGGATCTGGAGAATCTGTAGAGAGATAGCGATAGGTTAAGTGAGTGGGCAAGGGGCTGGCAGGTGGAGTCCAATGTTGGTAAATGTGAGGTTATCCACGTTGGAAGGGAAAATGGAAGATCAGAATATTATTTAAATGGCAAGTGATTGAAGCATTTTGCCGTGCAGAGGACCTGGGAATGTTTGTGCATGAATCACAAAAGATTGGTTTGCAGGTGTAGCAGGTTATCAAGAAGGCAAATGGAATGTTGGCCTTCATTGCTGGAGGGATTGAATTTAGGAGCAGGGAGGTTCTGCTGGTGAAGATGCATCTGGAGACGGTGCAGGGGAGGTTCACCAGATTGATTCCAGAGATGAAGGGGTTGGCCGATGAGGAGATATTGAGTCATCTGGGACTGTACTCGCTGGAATTTAGAGGAATGGAAGTGGATCTTATAGAAAGGTATAAAATGATGAAAATCAGAGATAAGATAGAGGAAGATAAGTTGATTCCATTGGTGGGTGAGACTAGAACTAGGAGACATAGCCTCAAGATTCAGGGGAGTAGATTTAGATGGGGAGGAACTGCTTTCCCCAGAGAGTGGTGAATCTGTGGAATTCACTGCCCATTGAAGCAGTGGAGGTGACCTCAGTAAATAGATTTAGGGCAGGGTTGCGTAGATTTTTACATAGTAAGGGAATTAAGAGATAAGGGGAAAAAGCAGGTCGGTGGAGATGAGCTGATCTTTGACCCTTGGAAAAAGACTGTGAACCTTCCCTTTAACCAAGCCCCTCATGACTTTATAAATGTATATAACAGTGGTTCTCAACCTTTTCCTTTCCACTCAGAAACCACTTTATTCCCTGTTCCATTGGTGCTCTGTGATTAGTAAGGAATTGCTTAAGGTTTGGTATGTGGGTGGAAAGAAAAAGTTTGAAATCCACTGTTTTAATCTTCCCAAATTGATTCATTATGTACACGGTTTCAGAAACTCCAAAGAAAATGGACCAATGACAATTTTTTTCCAGCAAAATATTTCAGTAACAATTGGGTCTAGAGCAGTAACTCTCAACCTTCCCTTCCCACCCACACCCCACCTTAAATAATCCCTTAACAATCACAAAGCAGCAATGGCGTAGGGATGACTTAAAGTGGGTTGTGAGTGGAACAAAATCTTTGAAAACCACTGCTCTAAACCCACCTGATCCATGATTCCATCCAATATTTTCTTAAACATTGCAATAGTATCTGCCTCAACCCTCTTCTCCGGCAGCCCTCCGGGTTCCTGTTAAATCTCTCCACCCCATCCCACCCCACCCCCTACCTTAAACCTCCTGTAGATCCTCTGGTTACTGATTCCACTACTCTGGGCTAATGATGCTGTGCCCCTCTGTGAGATCACCCCTCACACCCTCCTGCACTCCAATGAGTAATGCCCCAGCCTGCGCAACCTTTCCCTGCAGCTCAGAGCCCCCCGAGTCCTGGCAACATCTTTGTAAATCTACTCTGCACCTTCTCCAGCTCGACGACATCTTCCTTGCAGCATGGTGAGCAAATCTGGACACAGTCCTCCAAATGGGGCCTCATTGGACTTCATGGCTGTTGGATTTGTGTCCAATAGAAACCTGTCGGTCATTTGGTCTCATCCAATTTGAGACCAGGTGGAAAATTGGACTGAAAAATGGCAGATGGAATTTAATGAAGACAAGTGTGAGCTGATGAGTTTTGGAAGGACAAACTAAAAGAGGACGTACACGGTAAATGGTCAGGCACTGAGGAGTGAAGTAGAACAGAGGGATCTGAGAACACAGATACATAATTCCCTGAATGTGGTGTTACAGGTGGATAGGGTTGTAAAAAGATCTTGTGGCATGTTGGCTTTCATAAATCAACGTATTGAGTACAGGAATGGGGATGCTATGGCAAAGTTGTATAAGACATTGGTGAGACCAAATTTGGAGTATTGTGTGCAGTTTTAATCACATAACTATAGAAAAGATATCAATGAATAGAGTTCTGAATTTATCATGTGACTCCATGGCTGTGGGAGTGGATTCATTGGGGGTCAGTGATGGTGGACAGTGTCCGTGGGAAGGGTGCGTGGGGGGGGGGGGAAGGTGACCTATCATGAACACTCAACATCTCCTCACTTGTCAGGAAGTGATTGCTTAAGGACGTATGTGGGTGGGAAGGGAAGGTTGAGAACCATTGCTCTACACCCAAATGTTACTGAAATATTTTGCTTGATAAAAATTGTCATTGTCCATTTCCTTTGAAGTTCTGAAACCATGCACATAACAAGTTAATTAGGTACAATTAAAATAGTGTTTTTCAAACTTTTTTCTTTGTACCTTAAGCAATCCCTTACTAATCACAGAACATCGATGGCATAGGGAATACTTAAAGTGGAATGTGAGTGGAAAGAAAAAGTTGCGAACCACTGTAGAGAGTCGTGGGAGTGTGGAACGAGCTACCAGATGAAGTGATGAATGCAGGCTTGATTTTGACATTTAATAGAAATTTGAACATGTAAGTTCATGGGAGGGATATGGAGGGATATGTTCTGGGTGCAGGGATGAGGCAGAATAGTTGGTACACACTAGATGGGCTGAAGGGCCTGTTTGTGCGCCGTAGAGTTTTGCAGTTCTGTGTAACTGCCCACAGTACTCCGCTGGGGAGAACTGGGTTCAGAGAGTCTGTGATAACAGTGTGAAGGTCGGCCCCCGTTGAACGGCATGTGCGTCGGACATCAATCCACCATCTGCCGGACTCGGATGCCGGCTGCCACTGGAGGGAGAGTATTTGTCACCTGCCTCCTGCTCCTGTAAACCCCATGGTTCTCGAGTGCGGGTGTGCCCTTCCTGGAGTGTGCCTGCACCATTCTGCTTCCTGTGTTTCAGGTGTCATCTACGCAGCCGTGGGGATGAAACAGTGAAGGTGACAATCGTCGACGATGGCTGAACCCAGGAAGACGGCCCCGTCCCTCCCTCATCCGGGGTGGGAACAAGTGATTGGTCGCGACATAAGTCCCAACTTTCAAGTAATTTGATTAGATGAAAATCTCCCTGGCGCTGCCCATCCTGTCATACCGAGTGTTGTCACTTATATTACAGCCTTATTTGCTCCATAAAACACAGGTTAAAGTTCAAGTTTATTTGTCATCCGATTGGACCAGGACAACGCGATGAAACTGCGTTCTCCTGCCCACGGGGCACAACAGTGTAAAGATGACACGTATAACAGAAGAACAGAAATGCTGCAGGAACTCAGCAGGCCGTGTAGCTTCCAAGGGAGGGAAAGCCCAGTTGCAGGAAGGACATCAATATTTAAGGCAGAGATTGATCGGTTCTTGATGAGCCAGGGCGTCAAAGGTTCCTAGGTCTTATGCTGACATGTCTGTCTATGGTTTCACCCACTGCCAGATGGAGACCACCCACAAATTGGAGGAACAATACCTCGCCTCCCATCTGGACCTCTTGCAACCGGATGGCATTTACATCCAGTTCTCCAGATACTGTTAAAACCCACCCTCTCTGCCTCTCGGCCTCTCTTATTAACCCCTTTTTCTGTTGGTCTGCTTTCCTCCCCCTCCCATTCTTCCTGTTTCCCTCCAGTAGTCTTTTAATTCAGATGACTGTATCTAGTTTATACTCATATCTTGAAGGGCTCTGCCCTGAAATGTTGGTTATATAGAGGACAGGTGCTGAACCTTTCATCTAGGGTTTCAAAAACCGGGACTTCTTTTTGTAGATGACATCTGCTCATTAAAGATAGAATTTGGCACCAGACATGACCCTCACTCAACTCCCACTCTCCGTCCTCACTACCTTCTACAGAGGATGTATCGAGAGTATCCTGTGTAACTGTATCACTGCCTGGTTTGGAAGCTGTACCATCTCGGACCGCAAGAGGACAATGAAGTCAGTGGAAAAGATCACTGGGGGCTCTCTTCCTACCATGAAGGACACCTACAACACTTGATGCAAGTGAAAGGCAATAAACATTGTGAAGGACTCCACATGCCCCTCACGTAAACTGTTCTCCTTTCTGCCATCTGATAGGAGGTACCGTGGCACTCGGGCCCTTACATCCAGACTGGGCAATAGCTTTTACCCCCAAACCATCAGACTCCTGAATTCCCAGGACATTTGTGGATAGTGAACCATGGACTTTTACTGTGTACATCTTAATATTTTTATGTGTTTAACCTCTATTCTAATGTATATTTATGTAAATATGCTCCATGGTCCTGGAGAAACGGTCTCTCGTCTTTACCATGCAAGCCTAGTATGAATGACAAATAAAGAGGATTTGACTTGACCTTAATAATGTATCAAAACATGACACCCAAATAAATCTGGTGGGGGGGGGGGGGTGTGGGGAAGGGAAGAAAAGAAACAGAAGAAATTATAATTCCTTTTCAAGGAACTTATAAAATTTCCCTTATTTAAAGATGGGGGAATTTACGCTTATCTTCTTCTATAATATAATCAATATCTCCAATTCTCAATTAAATAAAACAATTATCTATTATGTTATCAAAGAAAAACAAACACCCCTATAAATCAAAACCCCGACCTCTGAACTAGGTCATCTAAAATAAAGGTACACGGTGTAGAGGTATGTTTGGCGGAAGGGGCAGAACCAGTGCAGAAGGGGCTAGACACAGAGGCCTCCTATCTACTGGTAATTAGCCATTACAGCCACGAGGCAGAGTGATTCAGCAGAACCCACAGGTCTACTGAGAAGCCTTGGCCTACTCAACGTAGCTACATCATGAGGTCGTTCGTACGTCAGATGTCATGACGGCGGGTCACATGTTGTGTGTCTATATTGAGCCTGACCGCACGTCAATGAACACTTCTACTCTGGCTGACAATTTTGTGTGTGGTCTCGTTATTCCTCACACTTCAACATGATGGCATAAAAGCACAAACATCATCCGCCACAAATGGGAATCGAATGCCAACAACGGGGACCCAGGCCGCACATCACTGGAGCATTCAAACACTCTAATCCTTAAGGTTATGATCACAATCCATAAATGGGCCCCACGTCTTGTGGAAGTTGGTCTTTACGTCTTTAATTGTGTATCTGATTTTTTTTCCAAACTTACGTAGAACATGATATCGCTTAACAATTGTGTGTGAGTAGGCAGAGAACTGTCTTTCCAGTTCATCAAAATTTCCTGTGTAGCTATCAGAGGAGTGAAAGATAAAATTCGCTCTTGAGATGAAGCCAGTAAAGCATCAGCTTCTTGAGAACATCCAATAAATGTAATGAAGGGACAGGGTTCAACTTGACCTTAAAAATCACCGATAAGGTTTGAAAGTTGTTTTTCCAATTTTCTGTAAATGAGGGCAAACCCAGAACCTAAGAATCAATGAAGCTCAAAAATGTTGCATTTATATCAGAATAAAAGTGAGATAAGTTTCAATCTATGTGCTCCATGGACGGCCTTGAATTGCAACAGACAATGTCATGCTCAAAAGGAGGTCGTATTAATCGCATTGGAAATAGAATCCCAAACTTCATCTGAAAGTGATAGATTCAAATCATGTTCCCAATCGTTCTTGATCTTAACTAGTGAGGCTATTCTCAAGTCCAGCAAATTATTATAAATAATTGATATTGAGCCTCGATTTGGGAGCTGTAAGTCAAAAAGGAAATCAAGAATATTTGTCTCAGGAATTTTCCTGATTGAATAAAATATCTAACTTCTAAATATTGAACCTTTGGCATAGTTGATAAGATAGAATACACAGATTGTGATAGTACAGCTCTATCACCAATGAACATAGTGTATATAGTTACTGTATCTAGACTGTGCTTACAGCGATTGGCTGAGAGCTAAGCCACACCTATTGTCTGGGCCTTAAAGGGTTGTGTCCCTAGCCAGGACTGGTCGGCCACCTGTGAAGAGCTCCGGTCTTTTGCTAATAAAAGCCTTGGTTTGGATCAACAAGTGTTTGGTTCTTTCGACGAGCTCTACATAGATACAGGGTATGAAAGTTTTAGATGAGGAGCATAAAATTAATTTATTTGCTGATGGTGTATTGATGTACCTAACAAATCCAGCTCAGTCACTTTTACATTTGAAGGAATGTTTAATACAATATGGACGGGAGGAGTCACGTGATGGAGTAGTGGCCGGACGGTGAACTCCAGCCCTCTCCAGAAAAGTCGGAAAAAACAAAGGAAAACACAAAGGCACAAAAATAAAAATTAAAGTAAAGTGAGTATAAAGGTGGAAAGAAGATGGCGATGACAAAAGAAAAATCGAAACCAACGGTAAGAAGAGAGGAAGAGAAGACAACGGAAGATGAAGGAGAAGGCCTTACCTGTTCGAAGAGGCCCGCGGTGGAGAGAGAAACCCGCTCCCTCAGGTTGGAAGAAAGTGGACTACAAAAATGGCTCGCTGAGCCGAGTAAAAGTGCGCAACCGCGCATGAAAAAAAACACACCGACGGGAGGGGTGACCAGCTGGGGAGTTGATCTCCACAACCGGCAATGACAGCTGCAGAACACCTGCAGCAAGAGGAGAACACAGAAGACAATGGAAACAAGAAAGAAGAGAAGAAAAGGGCAACAAAGAAACAACAGATGGCCAACCCAGAGGAAGAAGAAGAGGAAGAGGAAGGGTACAGTGAAATAGAAGAAGAAGGGAAAGGCAAGATAAAGGATATACTTTCTCTTATTAAAGAATACATGGAGTCATTTAAAGAATGGCAAGTGCAAGAATTTAATGACTTAAGAAGAAGAATAAACAATACAGAAGAGAAAATGAATAAAATAGATATGACCTTAACAGAAATGGGAAAGAAAATGGACAAGATGGAAGAGCGGGAAACAGCAGTAGAAATGGAGGTAGAGGACTTAAAAAAGAAATTGAAGGAATCTAATAAAAAAGTTATAGAGACACAAGAACTGTTAGCTCAGAAAATAGATATAATGGAAAATTATAACAGAAGAAATAACATAAAGATAGTGGGCCTTAAGGAAGATGAAGAAGGCAAGAATATGAGAGAGTTTATAAAAGATTGGATCCCCAGGATCCTAGGATGTCCAGAACTACAGCAAGAAATGGAAATAGAAAGGGCACAAAGAGCATTGGCCTTTAAACCACAACCACAACAAAAACCAAGATCTATTGTAGTAAAATTCCTAAGATATACTACAAGAGAAAAGGAACTGGAGAAGACAATGGAAAAAGTAAGAGAGGGCAACAAACCACTGGAGTACAAAGGGCAAAAAATCTTCATTTATCCAGATATAAGTTTTGAACTCCTAAAGAAGAGAAAGGAGTTCAATACAGCAAAGGCGATTTTATGGAAGAAAGGGTATAAATTTATACTAAAGCATCCAGCGGTATTGAAAATATTTATTCCAGGACAACAAAACAGACTATTCTCGGATCCAGAGGAAGCACGAAAATTTGCAGAACAATTACAAAATAGACTGAGGGATGAAGACGTGTAACGAGAGTACAAAAGACTGCGAACTAAAAAGACACATAAGTTTTGAACTCCTGAAGAAGAGAAAGGAGTTCAATACATCGAAAACGATCTTATGGAAAAAAACTATTCTCAGATCCAGAGGAAGCAAGGAAATTTGCAGAACAACTACAAAACAAACAGAGAGATGAAGACATGTAATAAGAGTAAAAATGACCACGCTTTATATGTATGTGGGTAAAGAGGTATATGTGTGTATATGTATAATGTGCATATATGAAGGTATCCGTATTTAGAGGAAAATATAGATAGTATAGACAAGAATTAATAAGGGAAGGAAATGGAAAAGAGGGAATAAGGAGGGAATTAAAAGAGTGACCTTTGTTACATATGAAAAGTGAAATCTATTCTGGGGGGGGCTGGGTGGGGGGGGGAGTTACAGTCACTGCAAAATCAGCTGACGCTTGCGAGTGAATTCGCAAATCCAAATGGAGAGGGGAGATGTGGTTGTCCGACAAGGGATAAAGGACAACTCAGGAGGGGAAGGGGGGATTGGGGCTAAAGAAGTTTTAAATAGGAGAATAAGGAAAATGTTTGATGTTTTAGGAATGTTGTCTTATAAAGGATTCAAAACAAGAAAACAGAAATGGATAAGAAGGAAAGGTAATGATGGAGAAAAGGAAAGGGAAGATAAACAAAGTATAAAATGGCTACGTTGAACTATATGACTTTAAATATTAATGGAATACATAACCAAATTAAAAGGAAGAAACTGCTAAATTTACTGAAAAAAGAAAAAATTGATATAGCATTTGTGCAAGAAACACATTTAACTGAATTGGAGCACAAGAAATTAAAGAGAGATTGGGTAGGACACGTAACAGCAGCATCGTATAATTCAAAAGCAAGAGGAGTAGCTATATTAATTAGTAAAAATGTGCCATTTAAAATAGAAGAGGAAATAATAGATCCAGCAGGGAGATATGTAATGATAAAATGTCAGATATATTCGGAGTTTTGGAATCTACTCAATGTATATTCACCTAACGAAGAAGATCAAAAGTTTATGCAAGATATCTTTTTGAAGATAGCAGATACGCAAGGGAACATATTAATAGGAGGGGATTTCAACCTGAATTTGGATTCAAATATGGACAAAACTGGGAAAAAAATTAACAGAAAGAACAAAGTAACCAAATTTATAATTAAATCGATGGAAGAAATGCAACTTTTGGATATATGGAGGAAACAACACCCAAAGGAAAAGGAATATTCATATTACTCGGCTAGACATAAAACATACTCAAGAATAAACCTATTTTTGTTATCAGCTCATATGCAAGATAGAGTAAGAAAAACAGAATATAAAGCTAGAATATTATCGGACGATTCACCCTTGATATTGACAATAGAGTTAGAGGACATCCCTCCAAGAATGTATAGATGGAGATTAAACTCCATGCTACTTAAAAGGCAGGATTTTAGAGAATTTATTGAAAAACAAATTAAAATGTATTTTGAAATAAATACGGAATCAGTGAAAGATAAGTTCATACTATGGGATGCAATGAAAGCATTCATTAGAGGGCAAATAACAAGTTATGTAACCAAGATGAAGAAGGACTATAATCAGGAAACAGAGCAGTTGGAAAGGGAAATAGTAAATATAGAAAAAAAATTAGCAATGAAGGAAGATACAACTAAAAGAAGAGAATTGGCAGATAAAAAAATAAAATATGAAACACTACAAACATATAAGGTGGAGAAGAACATAATGAAGACAAAACAGAAATATTATGAACTAGGGGAAAAAACACACAAAATCCTAGCATGGCAGCTTAAGACAGAACAAACTAAGAAAATGGTATTGGCATCAAGGAAAAAAGACAAACAAATCACATATAATTCAAAAGAAATTAAGGAAAATTTAGAGAATTCTATGAACAATTATACCAAACTGAAAACGAAGGGAAAGAAGGGAAAATAGATGAATTTCTGACTAAAATTGAACTACCAAAACTACAAATAGAGGAACAAAATAAATTAACAGAGCCATTTGGAATAGTAGAAATATAAGAGATAATAAAAAAAATACCAAATAATAAGACACCAGGAGAGGATGGATTCCCAATAGAATTCTATAAATCATTTAAAGACTTATTAATTCTGCCCCTCCTGGAAGTAATCAACCAGATTGATAAAACACAAAGCTTACCAGATTCATGTAAAACAGCAATAATTACAGTAATACTAAAGCAAGGGAAAGATCCACTCACACCAGAGTCATATAGACCAATATCTTTACTTAACACAGATTATAAGATAATAGCTAAACTATTAGCAAACAGATTAGCAGAGTATGTACCGAAAATGGTAAATCTAGACCAAACTGGATTTATCAAAAAAAGACACACAACAGACAATATTTGTAAATTTATTAACTTAATTCATGCAGTAGAAGAGAATAAAGCACCAACAGTAGCAGTTGCTTTAGAGGCAGAGAAGGCCTTTGACAGAGTAGAATGGAATTATTTGTTCAAAGTATTGCAAAAATTCAGTTTACCGGAGAAGTATATTAATTGGATTAAAGCATTATATAAGGGACCATTAGCGAAAGTGACAGTAAATGGACATGTATCAAAGCAATTTAACTTATGCAGGTCAACATGACAGGGATGCCCACTATCACCTTTATTGTTTGCGTTAGCTATAGAACCACTAGCAGAACTGATAAGAACAGAAAATAACATAAAAGGGATAAAAATAAAAGACAAGGAATATAAAATCAGTTTATTTGCGGATGATGTTATAGTATACTTAACAGAACCAGAACTATCAATAAAAGAATTATATAAGAAATTGAAGGAATATGGAGAAGTGTCGGGTTACAAGATCAACGTAAATAAAAGTGAAGCAATGCCTATGAATAATGCGGATTTCTCAAAATTTAAGAAGGAATCACCATTCAGATGGCAAATGCAAGCAATAAGATACCTAGGTGTACAAATAAACAAAAATCTCGGCCAACTATATAAACTCAATTATTATCCACTAATGAAAAACTTACAGGACGATTTAGAGGTTTGGAAAGATTTACCATTAACACTAATAGGAAGGATAAACTGTATTAAAATGAACATTTTTCCAAGGATATTATACCTATTTCAGGCATTGCCAATATGACTGACAGAGAAATTCTTCAAGGAGTTAAAGAAAATAATAAGGAAATTTTTATGGAAAGGGGGGAAACCGAGGATAGCACTAGATAAATTAACAGAATGGTATAAACAAGGAGCCTTACAACTGCCAAACTTTAAAAATTATTATAGAGCCGCACAATTAAGATACCTATCAGATTTTTATCAAACAAGGGAAAAGCCAGATTGGACTAGATTAGAATTAGATAAAATAGGGGAAAAGATACCTGAACACATATTATATAAATGGGATGAAAAATTGGTACAACATAGAAGTTCTCCAGTATTACATCTAATCCAAAAGAGTTCTACAAATATGTTAATGGTAAGAGGAAAGCTAGAGACAAAATTGGTCCCTTAAAAAATCAGAGCGGAAAACTGTGTGTGGAGCCTAGAGAAATGGGGGAGATATTGAACAGTTTCTCTTCTTCGGTATTCACTAAGGAGAAGGATATTGGGAGATGTGAGATACGAAAAGCAAATTGGGTAAATATGGGGAATATAGAGATTACAAAAGTTGTAGTTTTAAGGCTTTTGAAGAATATAAAGGTGGATAAGTCTCCGGGACCAGACGGGATCTTCCCCAGGACATTGAGAGAAGTGAAGGAGGAAATAGCAGAGGCTGTGGCGGTAATTTTCCAAATGTCATTAGATATGGGGATAGTGCCGGAGGATTGGCGCATTACGCATGTGGTTCCGTTATTTAAAAAGGGTTCAAGGAGGAAGCCTGGCAACTATCGGCCTGTAAGTTTGACATCTGTGGTAGGTAAATTAATGGAGAAAATTCTTAGAGATAGTACTTATAAACATCTGGATAGACAGGGTCTGATCAGGAGCACTCAACATGGATTTGTGGGAGGAAGGTCATGTTTGACCAATCTGATTGAATTTTTTGAAGAGGTGACTAGGAATGTGGATGAGGGTAGCACAGTGGATGTTGTCTATATGGACTTCAGTAAGGCCTTCGATAAGGTACCACATGGAAGGTTAGTTAGGAAGGTGCAGTCTTTAGGTATAAATTTTGAGATAGTCAAATGGATTGAACATTGGCTGAAAGGGAGAGGCCAGAGAGTGGTAGTGGATAATTGTCTGTCAGGTTGGAGGCCGGTGACCAGTGGTGTGCCTCAAGAATCTGTATTGGGCCCATTGTTGTTCGTTATATACATTAATGATCTAGATGATGGGGTGGTGAATTGGATTAGTAAATATGCAGACGATACTAAGATAGGTGGAATAGTGGATAATGAAGAAGGTTTTCAAGGATTGCAGAGGGATTTGGGCTGCTTAGAAAAGTGGGCTGAAAAATGGCAGATGGAATTTAATGCTGATAAGTGTGAGGTGCTTCATTTTGGTAAGAAGAATCAGAATAGGACATACGTGGTAAATGGGAGAGCATTGAGGAATACAGAAGAGCAGAAAGATTTAGGAGTAACGGTACATCGTTCCCTGAAGGTAGAAACTCACGTGAATAGGGTGGTGAAGAAGGCTTTTAGTATGCTGGCCTTTATCAATCATTGCATTGAATATAGGAGTTGGGAGGTGATGTTGAGATTGTATAAGATGTTGGTGGGGCCTCATTTGGAGTTCTGTGTGCAGTTCTGGTCGCCTAATTATAGGAAGGATATAAACAGAGTGGAGAGAGTGCAGAGAAGGTTTACCAGAAGGTTACCTGGGTTTAAGCATCTAGAGTACAGGGAGAGATTGGACAGATTAGGTCTTTATTCTTTGGAGCGTAGAAGGTTGAGAGGGGATTTGATAGACGTATTTAAGATTATGAAAGGGATAGACAGAGTGGATGTGGATAGACTATTTCCGTTAAGAGGAGGAAAGATTAAAACAAGAGAAAATGACACTGTATATGTGTGAAAAGGAAAAAGTGTGTATCATGGTTAATGTGATTTATGGTGTGAAAAATAAAAATTTATATTAAAAAAATACAATATGGATGTCTTTCTGGATATAAAGTTAATTGGGAAAAAAGCGAAATATTACTGGTGAGTGAAGGAGATTATTCAGCTTATAAGAACATTCTTAATTTGAAATGGATGGATCGAATTAAGTATTTGGGTATAATCATGGATGTCAATTATCAATCTTTATATAAATTAAATTATGTTCCGTTAATTAAAAAATATTAAAACTGATTTGATTAAATGGAAAGATTTACCTATTAATTTATTGAGTAGAATAAATACAATTAAGATGAATATTTTTCCATGTATACAATATTTATTTAAATCTATTCCATATTTACTTGATAATATTTTTTTTCGAGATTTGAATAAAATGGTTAGGAAGTTTTAATGGAGTGGTAAATTTTCAAGAGTAGCCTTGAATAAATTAACTTGGAAATATGATCTAGGGGACTACGTTTACCACATTTTCAAAATTATTATGAAGCAGCCCAACTTAAATTTATTAGTTCATTGATGGATTTAGAACGGCCCCCTAGTTGGACCAAAATTGAGATGGCAAATATTTTTGAATTTGAAAAATTTTCGTTTAGATGGAATGTAAATTTGTTACAGCAACATAATGTGCCTATATTAAAACATTTAATGAAGTTATGGACAAATAAAAAGAAAATGATTGGTTCTAGTGGTGAATTGTTGGCCTTGACTCCGTTGTATACTAATCAACTTATTTCTTTCTCAATACATAATCGAAGTTTATTACACTGGAGATTAAAAGGTGTGGAAAATTTGGGAGATTGTTTTAAAGAAGGTAAATTTTTATTTTTTGATCAGATGAGGGACAGTTATGGTATTGATAAGAACTCTTTATTTCTTTATTATCAAATTCGATCCTTGTTAAAGCATGTGTTTGGTAGAGATATGATTTTACCTGAAATGACTAAATTTGAGTCTTTTCTTATGAAGGTACCAGAGAGGAGATATATTTCAGTTATGTATCAAATATTACAGGATGGTATGTATAAAAAGGGTTGGGATAGATCTAAAATTAAATGGGAAGCAGAGATTGGTTTTATTTTTTCCGAGGATGATTGGTCAGATATTTGTTATGATACTATAACTATCACTGACAAAAGGCAAAGGAGGAAAAACCCAACACCCAACCCCAACCAACCAATTTTCCCTTGCAACCGCTGCAATCGTGTCTGCCTGTCCCGCATCGGACTGGTCAGCCACAAACGAGCCTGCAGCTGACGTGGACTTTTTACCCCCTCCATAAATCTTCGTCCGCGAAGCCAAGCCAAAGAAAGAAAGATAACTAGATTGATAAATGCACGTTATGCAATGACCTGCTCCCATTCCATCACCCTCTAGACATCTCCCAACCATGTATCTATCCAATTTATTCTTTAAACACACGATCGAGCCTGCATTCACCACATCAGATGGCTGCTCATTCCACAGTCCCACCCTTCTCTGAGTGAAGAGCATCCCACTAATGTTCCCCCTCAACCTATCCCCATTCAGTTTAAAACTATGATCTTTTGTATTTATCTTCCCCAATCTAAGTGGTGTGATGGGTTATATTATATTTTATATTCTATATTAATATTTCTTTAAAAGAGATAGATTGTGGGAGGTTTAGTGCAGGTCACTTCACAAATAGAGTAATGCTTCACATCTCATTTAAAATGCAAGAGCTTGGCTGAAGCTAATCATACAGGCACCAGTGGCTTTGGAAAAGACAATGGGACTGTTGTGGAAGGAATTTTAAAATCAGGTGCAAACAAACACTCCTGGCTCAAAGTGCCGATAAATATCTTTCAAGGATTGAGTTAGCCCTGCAAGAGATTCTGGATTTTAGAAGCAGAGAGAGAGGGAAATACCAAACAGGATTTCTCTTTGGGAGAGAGAGGGAGTGAGAGAAAAGAGAGAGAGAGAGAGGAGAGAGAGAGAGAGAGAGAGAGAGAGAGAGAGAGAGAGAGAGAGAGAGAGAGAGAGAGAGAGAATTCAGTTCAAGTTCTGCAGTAACTTTTAAGGTTGTAACATGACAAGCTGGCAGTGGCTTTTGGAAGTTTGTTGAAAACCCCATTTGAAGACCTAACATAACATAACATAACATAACATAACATAACAATTACAGCACGGAAACAGGCCATTAGGCCCTTCTAGTTCACACCGAACCAAACACTCCTCTCTAGTCCCACCTACCTGCACAATGACCATAACCCTCCACCTTCTTCTCATCCATATACTTGTCCAGCTTTTTCTTAAATAATAAAATTGACTCTGCCACCACTATTTCTCCCGGAAGCTCATTCCACACCGCTACCACTCTCTGAGTCAAGAAGTTCCCCCTCATGTTACCTCTAAACCTCTGCCCCTTAACTCTTAACGCATGTCCTCTTGTTTCAATCTCTCCTACTCTTAATGGAAATAGTCTATCCACATCCATTCTGTCTATCCCTTTCATAATCTTAAATACTTCTATCAAATCCCCTCTCAACCTTCTACGCTCCAGAGAATAAAGACCTAATCTGCCCAATCTCTCCCTGTACTCTAGATGCTTAAACCCAGGTAACATTCTGGTAAATCTTCTCTGCACTCTCTCCACTCTGTTTATATCCTTCCTATAATTAGGCGACCAGAACTGCACACAGAACTCCAAATGAGGCCGCACCAACGTCTTATACAATCTCAACATCACCTCCCAACTCCTATATTCCATGCAATGATTGATAAAGGCCAGCATACTAAAAGCCTTCTTCACCACCCTATTCACATGAGTTTCTACTTTCAGGGAACGATGTGCCGTTACTCCTAACGGGTTGTGAGTTCTGAGTTCAGCCTGTTCAAATCCCTTATAGTCCTTACAAGAGGAAATGGCTGACTAGAGGGTATCTCCTGAAATAAGAGAAACAAGAGGAACCCTGTGGTGACCTGGAAGAAAAGGTTATCATTTGGAAAACCCAAGATGTGGTAAGTTTCTTTGGCAAGACACTGAAGTAACTGATCGGAGGAAATCAGTTTGTGTGTGTCCAACGAGCAACAAATATCTCTCTGAAACCAACTAGAACCTTCCTGAGAGGTAACTATTTACTTTTTCACGAGAGCCTGGTGAAAATTCATAAATGTTAAATTCTGTGTATAGTGTAAGAATTGCCTGATACATGAACATGGAGGAGTGAGAAGTGAGAAGTGAGATTGGATTGTCAATCAAAGAACTTTCCTGAAAATATACACATTACATACACGTGTGCTTAGAATTAGGAGAAGGTTGTTAATAGTAATAAGTTAAAGTTTGATACTCTTTTTATGCTGAAAGATAATTAAAAGTAACTTTTTTTAAGTAACCATTTGTCTTGGTGAATTTCTATTGCTGCTGGATTTTAGGGTCCTCTGACCTTGTAACTGGGGAAAAAGCCTACTCATATCCACTCATAATCATGTAAACCTCTATCAAATCTCCCCTCATTCTTCTTTGCTCCAAGAAATAAAGTCATAAACTGTTTAATCTTTCCCTTGTAAGGTAAAAACATCATGAGTTGGGACCGGAGAAGGAGTCACCCAGTACTAAGGAGTAACAGGAATGCAGGTGTGACCTTGTACGCTCAAGATAAGTGTGGCAATAACAAGATGATGTGCAGCAGACTAACAGAGAAGGGTAGCAACAGCTTATTCATTGGACAATGTACTGGTATGATCATTTACTAAGTGCGTGTCCTGAGGTATAAAAAAAAACACCACTTGCTGATATCGGGAGAATGCGCCTTCTCCAACTAACACTGTTAGTTGCAAGTGTTAGAATCCGGTAATAAAGAACCTTGATTTCGACTCAGTCTGGTGTCTGACTCACTCATTCTCGAACAAAGCAGACCTAACACCCTGTAACTCAGTTCCTGAAGACTCAGCAACATCCTAGTAAATCTTCTCTGCTCTCTTTATTTATATTTTAAAAAGATAATACAATCAAACAATAACATAAAAAACCCTTGTTACAAAAATACATTAGTAAAATACAGTCGTAAATTAATAAATTAATAAACCACCCCAACCCCCTTAAAAAACCCAAACTACCCCTATTTCTACAAACCAACATCTAAAAATTACCTCAACATAACATATATAAAAAGTAATTAAAAAATAATTAAAATCCTTAATTAACATATACTAAGACCCATATATTTTAAATATGGATCACACATTTTAGTAAAAATGGAATAATTATTATGTAATCTATGTTTTTTTTATAAATAGATACAAGATTTTAATTCATTATGCCATCTTTGAATATTAATCTCTACACCATCTTTCCATGTTACTGCAATACATTTTCTCGCAACAGCTAAGGTTAAACGAATAAAAGCGATTTGAAATTTATCCAATTTCCATTCCCTTAAATCTGTCGTAAACACTTAAAAATAATATAGGATCAAGTAATAACTGAATATTATATAAACATTCTAAAAATTGTCTAACTTTTAACCAAAAATTTTGCACCTTTTCACATAACCAGACCGAATGTAAATAAGTCCCTTTTTGTACTCCACACCGGAAACATAAATCTGAATCCCTAAATCCATATCTTTTCAACTTTTCCGGTGTCAAATATAACTGATGTACAAAATTATAATTAACTAAATTATATCTTACTTTAATCCGTTTAGTTACGGCATTCTCACATATCTTTATCCAATATAATAAGTTGTCAATCTTTCTCCCATTTTGGGACAGGGAAAAGATGGTAGGAAAAGGGAACCATGGTTGACGAAGCAGGTGAGAGAACTCGTCAAGCGGAAGAAGGAAGGGGTAGGGAGGGTTTAGTACTTTTTTTTAAAGCACAACATCGAGGGATCATCCCACCCCCTGCTGGTCACTGGGAGATGGGTCAGCCCCTCCGATCCTCTGCTGGTCACTGGGAGACTGGTCAGCCCCTCCCATGCCCTGCTGGTCACTGGGGACTGCTCAGCCCCTCTCATCCCCTGCTGGTCACTGGGGACTCCTCAGCTCCTCCCACCCCCTGCTGGTCACTGGGAGACTGGTCAGCCCCTCCCACCCCCTGCTGGTCACTGGGAGACTGGTCAGCACCTCCCATCCCCGGCTGCTCACTGGGAGACTGGTCAGCCCCTCCCATCCCCTTCTGGTCACTGTGAGACTGGTCAGCCCCTCGCATCCCCTGCTGGTCACTGTGGGCATTGCAGCCCTGCTCCACCTGCCGGTCACTGTGGGCATTGCAGCCCTGCTCCACCTGCCGGTCACTGTGGGCATTGCAGCCCTGCTCCACCTGCCGGTCACTGTGGGGGTCCCGCTGCTGAAGTTTCAGACTCCCTGAGGGGTGGCAACATCTGTCAGCAAGAAGAAGAAGTTCTAGAGTCCAACCAACGTCCCGGTCGGGGGAGGTGGAGAAGCTGCTACCGGCGCCCCGACAACCTACTTCAAGTGTGTGGTCGTTGCTTCGCTTCGGCAGTTTGGACCAGTCCAGGCGTTAATAAGTATAATTAGGAAGGGCTTGCATGTTGAGGTTTGACATCAGCTTTTGATTTTGTAATAGATTTGTATAAACTAAAATGCTCTCGGCGTGTGTGTCTGTTTTCTTTTGGTAACACAAACACTGTGACCAATCTAAAATGAACAAAGTGAGAGGTACAAGTTTAACCAAGACAGATGTGGAGTAACTGTAATGTACAGGCCCCCAAACACCAGTCGGGACATGAGTAAATGTAATGTACAGATCACCAAACACCAGTTGGGACGTGGACTAGCTGTAACGTATAGTCCCCCAAACTCCAGTCGGGACGTGAACTAGCTGTAATGTACAGGCCCAAAAACTCCAGTCGGGATGTGGACTAGCTGTAATGTATAGGCCCACAAAGTCCAGTCAGGACATGGACTAGCTGTAATGTACAGGCCCCCAAACTCCAGTTGGGGCGTGAACTAGCTGTAATGTACAGGCCCAAAAACTCCAGTCGGGACGTGGACTAGCTGTAATGGTATAGGCCCACAAAGTCCAGTCAGGACATGGACTAGCTGTAATGTACAGGCCCCCAAACTCCAGTTGGGGCGTGGACTAGCTGTAATGTACAGGCCCACAAACTCCAGTCAGGACATGGACTAGCTGTAATGTACAGGTCCCCAAACTTCAGTTGGGACGTGGACTATCTGTAATGTACAGGGCACCAAACTCCAGCCGGGAAGTGGACTAACTGTAATGTATAGGCCCCCCCAAACTCAAGTCGGGACGTGGACTAACTGCAACGTACAGGCCTCCAAATTCCAGTCAGGACGTGGACTAAATGTAATATAGAGGCCCCCAAACAACAGTCAGAACGTGGACTAGCTGTAATATACAGGACCCCAAATTCCAGTCGGTTTCCTGGACTAACTATAATATACAGGCCCCCAAAACACCAGTCAGGACGTGGACTAACTGCAACGTACAGGCCTCCAAATTCCAGTCAGGACGTGGACTAAATGTAATATACAGGCCCCCAAACTCCAGTCGGAAATTGGACTAAATGTAATATACATGCCCCCAAACTCCAGTCGGAACGTGGACTAGCTGTAATGTACAGACCTCTAAAAACTAGTCGGGATGTGGACTAGCTGTAATGTATAGGCCCCCAAACTCCAGTCGGGACATGAGTAAATGTAATGTACAGATCACCAAACACCAGTTGGGACGTGGACTAGCTGTAACGTATAGTCCCCCAAACTCCAGTCGGGACGTGAACTAGCTGTAATGTACAGGCCCAAAAACTCCAGTCGGGACGTGGACTAGCTGTAATGTATAGGCCCACAAAGTCCAGTCAGGACATGGACTAGCTGTAATGTACAGGCCCCCAAACTCCAGTTGGGGCGTGGACTAGCTGTAATGTACAGGCCCAAAAACTCCAGTCGGGACGTGGACTAGCTGTAATGTATAGGCCCACAAAGTCCAGTCAGGACATGGACTAGCTGTAATGTACAGGCCCCCAAACTCCAGTTGGGGCGTGGACTAGCTGTAATGTATAGGCCCACAAACTCCAGTCAGGACATGGACTAGCTGTAATGTACAGGCCCCCAAACTTCAGTTGGGACGTGGACTATCTGTAATGTACAGGGCACCAAACTCCAGCCGGGAAGTGGACTAACTGTAATGTATAGGCCCCCCCAAACTCAAATCAGGACGTGGACTAACTGCAACGTACAGGCCTCCAAATTCCAGTTAGGACGTGGACTAAATGTAATATAGAGGCCCCCAAACAACAGTCAGAACGTGGACTAGCTGTAATGTACAGGCCCCCAAATTCCAGTCGGTTTCCTGGACTAACTATAATATACAGGCCCCCAAAACACCAGTCAGGACGTGGACTAACTGTAATATACAGGCCCCCAAACACCAGTCGGGACATGGACTAGCTGTAATATACAGGCCCCCAAACACCAGTCGGGACATGGACTAGCTGTAATGTACAGGCCCCCAAACACCAGTCGGGACATGGACTAACTGTAATATACAGGCCCCCAAACACCAGTCGGGACATGGACTAGCTGTAATATACAGGCCCCCAAACACCAGTCGGGACATGGACTAGCTGTAATGTACAGGCCCCCAAACACCAGTCGGGACATGGACTAACTGTAATATACAGGCCCCCAAACTGCAGTTGTGACGTGGACTAACTGTAATGTACAGGATCCCAAATTCCATTTTGGACGTGGACTAGCTGTAATGTATAGGCCCACAAACTCCAGTCGGGACATGGACTAGCTGTAATGTACAGGCCTCCAAACTCCAGTCAGTACGTGGATTAGTGTAATATATAGGACCCCAAACTCCAATAGGGACCTGGAGTAAATGTAATGTACAGGCGCCCCAAACACCAGTTGGAATGTGGACTCATTGTAATGTACAGGCCCCCAAACTTCAGTTGGGCCGTGGACTAACTGTAATATACAGGCTCCCAAACACGAGTCGGGACCTGTACTAGCTGTAATGTACAGACCCCCAAACACCAGTCGGGATGTGGACTAACTGTAATGTACAGGCCTCCAAACTCCAGTCAGTACGTGGATTAGTGTAATATATAGGACCCCAAACTCCAGTCGGGACCTGGACTAACTGTAATGTACAGGACCCCTGTCCTGGATAAACATGAACCTCTAACTTTAAGCTACCGAAAGAAAATAGACACACGCCGAGAGCACTTCAGTTTATACAAATCTTTATTACAATTTCTAAAGCTGATATCAAACTACAATATGCAAGCCCTTCCCAATTATAGTTATCAACGCCTGGACTGGTCCCAACTGCTGAGGCGAGGCAACGACTGCACACTTGTAGTAGGTTGTCGGAGCGCCAGTAGCAGCTTCTTCACCTCCCCCGACCGGGACGTTGGCTGGACTTTAGAAGTTCTTCTTGCTGAGAGATATTGCCACCTCTCGGAGAGTCTGAAAACTTCAGCAGTGGAACCACGGCTTATATTACCCATTTTAGCTTATCACTTTGAACACAATGGTTTATTTTGCATCAAGGTTAGGTCTCTGACTGAAAGACTGTGACCAAAACAAGCAGGAAGATTAAATGTTCTTGGTTCACAGATGTCTTTTTGTCAGATAACTGCATCTCTGGACCCCATGGTGGAATTTAGCTTATGTCTGCTGAGACTCAAGCAGGTTACTGATTCTCAGCCTTGCAGAAGCAAAAAACATGGTTTAAATCCTCCATTACATTCCACCTCTTGGTCACAGTCTGTCACTTACGAGACCTTACAAGCATTCGAGTACAGAAGGAGTGAAAAAGAGATTCCAAATCTACAAAAATCACAAAAATAAACCATAATGCGAGCAACCAACGGGGAATAACGTGGCCCAATCCCCCAAATGTACCAGTTAACCATGAAAAAGGGTTCCAATCAATCCTTGTGGGCCACAATACCCAGACGCTGAAGCTCACGAACAGATTTTGAAACATGCTGAACAATATCAGATATATTAGTGGATACATCGGGCCGTGTCCCCCACGGGCAACTCCCTCGGAATGTCCTCGACATTACAAATCCAATTGCTGGCATCAAAGCAGCTGTTAAGCCAGATCAGCAGGAGCGCAAGACGGAGGACCTGGAACAAAGAAGCCTGACACATGTTACTCACGATGCCTTAAGTGTTCAGTATTTAAACAAACTAAACCATCCTGTCCCTCAATAGCTACCCACCGAGTGTTACCCTGGGCAGGTGTCACTATTTCTCCTTTTACAGGAGGGCCACTACCTGGTGGTGCCACCCATACCTTTTGTCCGACATTCTCTAGCTCGGGAATGGGGGACAATGACTGTTTTTCCTCTGGAGTAGGCTGTAGTTCAGAAGCGTGAAGAAGTTGGTGGAAAGGTGTACCTCCCTTCAAAGGGCGATGATTCAAATTGTCGACTGCCTGCTGCAGCACATGGCACCACCCCTTCAGGGTCCCCAGTGGTGTTAATAAATGAATTTGTTCCTTCAGTAAGCCATTCATTCATTCAACTAACCCGGCAACCTGCGGGTAATATTCCCGGAGAAGTGCGAGCCATTATCAGACTGAATCTCCTCTGGAACATCATAACAAGAAATTAAATGGTTTAGTCCTTGGATAGTGCTGGCTTGGTCAGCCGTCTTGGTGGGAAAAGCAAAAACCAGGCCCAAAAAGGTTTCAACCATTACTAGGATGTAACATTTACCCATACAGTCTGGCATGGGGCCTATGTAATCAATTTGCCAGACCGCAGCCGAGCGAGCTCCCCATCTTATTCGGCCATATGGACCAGGAGGAACGGTGCGGGACTTCGCAAGCTGACATGCTTGGCATGTACGAACGACCATGCGGACATCATCCTGATAGACGGGTAAGGCATGTGTATGGGCCCACATAGCTGATCCATTCTCCCCCAAATGGCCACTCTGTCCGTATGACCATCGAGCAAGGGGGACAATATCAGCGCAGCAGATAGCGGCAAGCTGATCTGCTACTGCATTATGTTGTGCCATGTTCATCGTCGCATTGGTATGGGCGTCAACGTGATATACGGTTAACTCACGATGGTGGGATGCATCCCACAACAGCTGCCACGACTGTTTGCCCCATACTGGGCGGTCATGTATCAGCCAGTCGTTCTTTTGCCAATCAGGCATCCATACCACAAGTCCATTAGCCACAGCCCAGGAATCAGTAAACACGCGAAGAGAGTGATCATGGGGGTCTAGTGGTAAAGTGACTGCCTTCAACTCAGCATACTGACTGGAGCCACCATCCCCCTCCTCCAATAAGTGAGTTCCTGACCTGGGATGGTAAGCCATTGGCTTCCACTTCTGCTTTCCTTGCACCCACCGGCTGCTACCATCAGTAAACCAGGCGTCCTCTTGTTCTGCTTTCTGTACCATCTCTTCCGTGGCCCCTTGGATCATCACATCATCAATATAATGGTGAATTGAGAGGGAAAGCGATACTGGCACAGTCTTCAAATCACGGGCAATTAGGCCGTGGCAAATAGCTCTGATGGAGGCGGGTGAAGGTATACTGGCGCCCCTTCCAGGTAAAGGTGAACTGATCCTGTGAGACCTCAGCTATAAGAATACTGAAGAAGGCGTGAGCGAGATCAATGACAGCATACCATGTTCCTGAGTTCCCAGTAGCAATGTTTTCAATAAGGGTAACAATGTCCAGAACTGCTGAAGCCAGTGGTGGGGCATGTTTGTTCAAAAAACGATAGCCAACTGTCATTCTTTAGGAGCCATCCGGCATCTGGACCGGCCAAACAGGGTTATTAAAGGGCGGCGTTGCGGGCCTCACTACCCCTTCTTCTTGCAAAGCATCGAAGGTGGCACTAATCTCTTCTTGCCTTCCAGGGAGGAGATATTGTGGAATGCATACTGGTTTCGGGATGGGGGGGGGGGAGGCACCATCACAGGATCCCACTTAGCCCGACCCACCACTAGACTTTTTGTAATAGTCCAAATTCCAAATGCAAATCCCCCTTGGCTAGTATTAAGGGCTGTACCGGCCAACATATTGATACCCAGGATACACTCGTCAGTGGCAGCCACCAGGGCATGTAACCATATAGGGGAAGGGCCATCACCCACCGTGGCGCGGACTTTTATTTCCTTTGCCAGGGTGATCGCTCCTCCCATCCCCTCTATTCGAAATGTCGGTCCAGTCCAGAGGTCGGGGTTACCCAGAATCAGTGAGTGCTCCTCAACAGTATTGACCAAGGCCAAATATTGGCGGTCATTACCCCCACCCCATTTTTCACAATTCCTCCCTTTTCTCTTTACCATGTATTTCTGATTAAACTGCATTATAATCGTTCTTCTTGTTGGCTTTTTGTTTCCTCAAATTGTTGGAGCATAAGTTGAATTTGTCGTTGAGATCTCGTCCCATCAGATTGACACCAGCTTGAGGAACCAGAATCAGGTCTTCAACTGCCTCCCTGTTCTGGTACTTCACACATACCCACTTGATCAGAGGGGTCTCCATGACTCTTCCCCCCCTACTCCCGACATTCTGATGTTTTCTTTCCCCACTGACATGTCTCATGGGGCCTGTATCCCACTGGATCTCTCTGCTCCCAAATCTACCATAAATACTACTTCTTCTTCTAGGGGTCCTAATTTTAGATTTACCAGAGTTCCTGTTGGTATCCAATGGACCCTAGAGAGGGGAACCCCTGACACCCCTCGTCCTCATTTTCCATCAGAGCTCAGGATCGAGTCTCTCTCCTCCATTTTGGGGAGTCTCGCCTCAGATGCCCTTCTTCATCACTCACAATGGTAACATCTCAGGGGTCCTGTCCTCCAGACTCCCCCTTTTTCTTGTCCTATTCTGCCTCCTCTTGTCATACTTCCCCCCTTCTCAGGGCTGTCTCTCTTTCACGTTCCCACTTTCTCTGTACAACTGTTCCACTGCCTGCACCATTATTCTCACCTTTCCCTTTGGTTCTCATTGTCCCTCCGGACATACAGTTTCTGGGCCTCTTTCAACAACTGATCCAGAGATTTCTCATTCCAATCCTCCATCTTTTCTAGTTTCTTTTTAAAGTCTGGGCAGGATTTTGTCACAAAATTTGCTCGAAGGAGTTGTTGTCTTCCCTCCAAGTCTGGATTCACACCAGAATACTGCTGCATGTTTATTCTTAACCTTTGCAGGAAAACTGTGGGTGCTTCCTCCTTTTCCTGACGATTGTCAAAGGCTCGCTCAAAAGTTTGGCTATTTGGCTCCGCTTTTATTCTAAAATTTCTGCTAAAATTCCTTTTATTATTAGATCTCTTAAATCCTTTAAGGGTGATTTTGAGTGGGTTTATCTGCAATCCTCCCCTGTTTCCCTCTCCGGCCCAGACACAGTTCTCAATGTCCCAGATATCCTCTTCCTTCAACGGCTCTTCTGCCACAGGTTTTAATATCATTTGTCGTGCACCTGTGGCAGAATAAATTAATCTAACTATACATGGCAAGGTGAATGAACCATTGCCCCCCAACCTCTGAGACTCCAGTCTCCCCATGTCCAATCGCCCCATACATTTTCCTCCTGATATTTGTTTCCAGCCTTTCGGATTCTCTCTCTATATTTATTAATATGGACAGTCACATCTGAGATATTAGTTAATTCATCCGGGATGTATGTGCAACATTCGGAGCCAATTAAAGCGCAAGTCCCCACTTTTTCTGCCAAAATAAAATCGAGGGCCATGTGTTTTTGGAGGGCTGTAAGTCGAATGGCTGTCATTTCTGTAGTTATGGCCTGGACCTAGGACTGGAGTTCCCAAGTTCCAGGTCTGTATCATTTACTAGTTCTTCTAAGGTGGCCTGCTAATTCTTGAATCTCCACCCCATCCCGTCCAGTTCCGTAGGCCGGGAAAAACATCCACATGAGGCGGTCACCCTTAGTCACTCTCCTTTTGCTCTGCCCATGTGATGAAACTGGTACAGGAGATGCTTTGGGAAAGCATCTTCATCTGTTATACCAGTCGGATGGAGCATCTCTACAGCCAAAGCCAATAGCAAGCAACTTGATACATGAGAAGTAGTCAGTATAATTACCTCCCTCCTTTACATCAACACACACCCCACCTCCAATACTCTCAGGAAATCAGAATCAGAACTTATTGTCACAAACAAGTCATGAAATTTGCTGTTTTGTGGCAGCATCACAGGGCAAAGATTTATAAAAACCTCCTTACAGCAATAAATAAAAATAGTGCACGAAAAGTCAAAGTGAAGACGTGTCTGTGGTTCATTGATCATTCAGGAATCAGATGGCAGTGGGGAAGAAGGTGTCCTTGTGCCGCTGAGGGCTCATCTTCAGGCTCCTGTACCTATTTCAGGCTCCTTACCTGTACCAGGTGGTGGACACAGCCCAGGACATCACAGGCAAAACCATCCCCACCATCAAGAACATCTACGGGGAACACTGCCGTCGGAGAGCAGCAGCAATCATCAAGGATCCACACGCTCTGTTCTCGCTGCAACCATCAAGAAAGAAGTGTTGGCCCCACAGGACTCACACCACCAGGTTCAGGAACAGCTGCTCCCCCTCCACCATTAGCCTCCTCAACAACAAATTCAATCTGGGACTCATTTAAGCATTTCATTGTTTTTTCTTTTTGTTCTCACTGCATTGCAGTTGATTTACATTCGTTATCTGTTTACGGTTCTTTGTTTTCATGTTTTACTCTGTGTAATGTTTGCACTACCAATTAGTGGTAATTCTGCCTGGCCGTCAGGAGAAAAGAATCTCAGGGTTATATGTGATGTCGTGTACGTACTCTGACAATCAATCTGAAATCATCTTTGTACCTGATGGTAGCAGATTGAAGAGAACATGGCCTGGGTGGGGGGGGGGGGGGTGGTGAATCCATGAGGGTGGAGGCTGCTTTCTTAAGACACCGCCTCATGTAGATGTCCTCGATGGAGTGAAGCCTGGAGCCCGTGATGTTGCTGGCCGAGTAAATGACCCTGTGGAGTTCTCTCTTGTCTTGAGCATCGGCCCCTCTGTACCAGACAGTGATGTGACCGGCCAAAATGGTCTCCACAGTTCTCCTGTTGCAGTTTGAATCTTCAGTGACATATCGAATCTCCTCAAACTCCTCACAAAGTATCGCCGCTGGCGGGGCTTCAACATGATTATATCAACATGGAGGCTCCAGGAGATGTTGACACGCAGGAATTTGAAGGTCTTGACCCTCTCCAATCCTGAGCCTCCACGAGGACTGGGTCGTGTTCTCCGACTTCCGCCATCCTCAGGCCTAGTTTTTCCCATCTCTCACGATAGGAAATTCCCTAATCCTGTCAACAACAAACACAAAATGGCAGCACTGGCAGAGCTGCTGCAACGACAGTACTGCCACTAGTGAGGACCCGGGAGAGTGAGGAGGGGAGACACAGCACTGCCCCTCAGGGTCCTACTGCCTGGTCATGAGGCCAAGTACTCTGTACAGCCATTAAATGGCCCATTGAAGGAGCCAATGTTTCTTTTAAAATCCTGCAAACCACAGAGGTCTGTGTCCAAGCTGGCGGTGCCTGAACTGAGTAGCTTTCCATGAGGGGTTGCAGAATCTTGGGGAGCAGTGGACTGATGCAGGGCACCAGATCTGGGGAGAACACCCCCTCCCTTCACCACGAAGAAGGAAAAGCTTGGGAGAATTTCATCAACGTATGAGAAAAATGACGGCAGGCGCCCAAACGAAATGGTGGGGAAGGGGCAGGGGGAGAAACAGAGTCCCACAGGCTGGAGGTAATAGGTGGAGAAGGGAGAGAGGCACAGCAGTGAACTGGGGAAGGGGGGAATTGCTCTTTGAATGGAGATGGAAAAGGGAGGAGTGTTGAAAGAAAGACAGGGGGAATGAGGGAGGGAGGGAGAACAGGGAGTGGGCTAGCAGAAACTGGAGAAGCTGATGTTAATGACATCCGGTTGGAGAGAACCCAGACAGAATTTTAGGCGTTGCTCATCCAATTTAAGGGTGGTGTTTGGACTGTGCTCCTTCCACTCCCCTTTCTCTCACCCACCATTTTGTTCAGACACCTGCCCACATTTTGTCCCGATTTTGATGAAGGTATCAAGCCCAAAGCCTTGGTTATAGACCTTTACCCTCAAAGGACACTGTTTGACCTGCTGAGTTTCTCCAGCGTCGTGTTTTTACTTCACCTTCGGTGTCGACAGATTTTCCTATTTTACCTTGGCTTCATCTACTCTGTCCAGACCTTTCAAGATTGGAAATGCTACTATGACATCCCCCCTCATTCTTCTGAGCTCCAAGGAGTACAGTCCAAGGGCCAAATGTGCCTCATACGCTCATCGCTTCAGTCTAGGAATCTTTCTTGTGGATCTTCTCTGAACCCTCTCCACTGCCAACACATCCTTTCTTCAAAAAGGAGCCCAAAACTGTACCTGTACTCCAGGTGAGGCCTCACCAGTGCCTTATAAAGCCGCAACCCCACATCCCTGCTCTTGAATCCTGTTCCTCTAGATATGAATGCCAACTTTGCATTTGCCTTCTTCACCACAGACTCAACCTTCAGGGGATCCTGTATGAGGACTCCCAAATCCCTTTGAATTTTTCCGCCATCCAAATAATCGTCTACCCTTTTAATCTTTCTAACAAAGTGTGTGACCGTACACTCTCTTACATTGGATTTCATTTGCCACTTCTTTGCCTGTTCTCCTTTGACATTGGGGACCCTCTGTAATGACGTCCATTCCGATGCTTTGCAGCTGCCGTTCCACACTATGATGCAGCCAGACCGGACCCTCCCAATTGTCCTCATGTTAAATATTGTGAAGAATATTTGACATTTCCCCCTGAGGAAAAAGACTCTGATCATCCACCTTAATTCCCCCCCCTCATCATTTTTATAAACCTCTATCAGGTCTCCCCTTGGCCTCCCACGTTTCAGAGAAAAAAATCCCATTTGTCCAATCTCTCTCCATAGGTGTCCTCACCCCCCCAATCCAGACAGTCCCCTGGCAAATCTGAACCTTTTCCAAAGCTCCACATCCTTCCCTTGGGCAACTTAGCGCCACACTATTACTGTGCCAGTAACCCAGGTTCAAATCCAGTGTCGTCTCTCAGGAGTTAGTACCGTCTCCCTGTGACCTGCAAGGGTTTTGTCCGGGGGCTCGGGTTTCATCTTGCCCTCCGAATGTGTACGGGGATTATAGGTTAATTGGGCAGCATGGGTTTCATGAGCAGGAAGGCGCTTCTACCGTTCTGAATCATTAAATTATTTTAATTTAAATTCAGACATTCAACGTGGTAACAGGCCCATTCAGCCCACGAACCCCTGCTGCCCATTTACACCCAGTTGACCTACAAACCCCAGTACATTTTGAACAATGAGAGGTGTTACAAGATGAAACCAGCAACTACAAAGAAGGCAATATCACACAGGGGTAAAGATGAACAATTACTTTATTAACAAATAATTCACCTTCAAAATCCCCCACTGGTTACTATTCAAATTTCTATAACAGTGTAAAACTAATACATTCCCCAGCTTAAATATAACATATGTAATTAAAGTCTAAGTTATATTTCCAAACAGCCCACAGAAAAACTTAGACACAAAACACACAAGACTCACAAAACTTCGATCTCAACCGAAGCAAAGATCATAAACAAAATTCAGTTTGTTTGGTAAACTGAAGCCAAAAGATCTCTGAGAGAGAGCACAAAATTCGAAGTTGTTTTGTGTTGCTTGAAGAGAGAGGAACCACCGGCTTGGACCAGATCCTTCTGGCTGCCTTCGGAATGTTCATCCTTTTTAAAATCCCAACATTCTAAACTGTCCTCCAGACCATGACTCATGTTCTGGACCTTCTTCCACTCCACAGCACCACCCAGTGGTGGTTTATCATCCAAGTCCAGAATTTTTTTTTCATTTTCTGCACATGCTCAGTCCATCTCCCACTCTCTCAGTAGTCCACGTTCATCTTGGCTCTCAAAGGAAAACTGTCACTTTTTAACATAAAACCTCACAACACATAGCCCAAAACACAAAACAGAACTCTGTAACACCTCCCTTGTTTAAAAAAATTGGTCCACTAAAACAACTTTTTAACAATTAATGGAAGTATTACATAAATAAAATACAATAAACATTCCATTTTTTTACAGTAAGTATGTGATTAGATTCATAGCTACCCAGATTAACATCTTGACAAACAATCTGCTATTACATTATCCATCCCCTTGATGTGTGTAATAACTAAATCATACTCTTGTAACATTCAGCTCCAGTTCACTAACCGTCTGTTCTTATTTTTCATTTTCGACAGAAAACTAATGGATTATGATCAGTATATATTATTAATGGTTTTTGAGCAGTACAAATATACACATCAAAATGTTGCAACACTAAAGCAAGTGCTAGTAACTCCTTCTCAATGGACAAGTAATTTTGTTGATGGCCGTTAAACTTTGTCGAGAAGTACGAAATAAGATGTTCTACTTTTTCACCATTCTTCTGTAACAGTACAGCACCAATCACTTTGTCACTTGCCTCCATGGCTAAAGAGAATGGCTTTTCAAAGTTAGGGGACACAAGTACAGACTGATAGCATAAAATGGCCTTTAACTTCTGAAACGCTTCCTGGCATGCATCTGAGCAGATAAAATTTTCTTTCTTTCCAAGTAGTTTTGTTAATGGGAGTGCAATTTCGGCAAAGTTTTTATGGGCAGGATGTAGTAGAGAGTTGGAAGTCTATTAAAGATCAGATTTTGAGAGTGCAAAAGCTTTATGTTCCTGTTAGGTTAAAAGGAGGGGCAAAAGGTTTGAGAGAGCCGTGGTTTTCAAGGAATATTGGAAACTTGGTTCGAAGAAAAAGGGAGGTACATTAGATATAAGAAGCATGGAGTTAAGGAGATGTTTGAAAGATACATTGAATGTAAGAGGAATCTTAAGAGAGGAATTAGGAAAGCTAAAAGAAGGTATGAGGAAACTATGGCAAGCAGGGTGAAAACTAATCCAAAAGAGTTCAACAAATATGTTAATGGTAAAAGGAAAGCTAGAGACAAAATTGGTCCCTTAGAAAATCAGAGTGGAAAACTGTGTGTGGAGCCTAGAGAAATGGGGGAGATATTGAACAGTTTCTTTTCTTCGGTATTCACTAAGGAGAAGGATATTGGGAGATGTGAGATAAAAAAAAGCAAATTGGGTAAATATGGGGAATATAGAGATTACAAAAGGTGTAGTTTTAGGGCTTTTGAAGAATATAAAGGTGGATAAGTCTCCGGGACCAGACGGGATCTTCCCCAGGACATTGAGAGAAGTGAAGGAGGAAATAGCAGAGGCTCTGGCGGTAATTTTCCAAATGTCATTAGATATGGGGATAGTGCCGGAGGATTGGCACATTGCGCATGTGGTTCCGTTATTTAAAAAGGGTTCAAGGAGGAAGCCTGGCAACTATCGGCCTGTAAGTTTGACGTCTGTGGTAGGTAAATTAATGGAGAAAATTCTTAGAGATAGTACTTATAAACATCTGGATAGACAGGGTCTGATCAGGAGCACTCAACATGGATTTGTGGGAGGAAGGACATGTTTGACCAATCTGATTGAATTTTTTGAAGAGGTGACTAGGAATGTGGATGAGGGTAGCGCAGTGGATGTTGTCTATATGGACTTCAGTAAGGCCTTCGATAAGGTACCACATGGAAGGTTAGTTAGGAAGGTGCAGTCTTTAGGTATAAATTTTGAGATAGTCAAATGGATTGAACATTGGCTGAAAGGGAGAGGCCAGAGAGTGGTAGTGGATAATTGTCTGTCAGGTTGGAGGCCGGTGACCAGTGGTGTGCCTCAAGGATCTGTATTGGGCCCATTGTTGTTCGTTATATACATTAATGATCTAGATGATGGGGTGGTGAATTGGATTAGTAAATATGCAGACGATACTAAGATAGGTGGAATAGTGGATAATGAAGAAGGTTTTCAAGGATTGCAGAGGGATTTGGGCTGCTTAGAAAAGTGGGCTGAAAAATGGCAGATGGAATTTAATGCTGATAAGTGTGAGGTGCTTCATTTTGGTAAGAAGAATCAGAATAGGACATACGTGGTAAATGGGAGAGCACTGATGAATACAGAAGAGCAGAAAGATTTAGGAGTAACGGTACATCGTTCTCTGAAGGTAGAAACTCACGTGAATAGGGTGGTGAAGAAGGCTTTTAGTATGCTGGCCTTTATCAATCATTGCATGGAATATAGGAGTTGGGAGGTGATGTTGAGATTGTATAAGACGTTGGTGCGGCCTAATTTGGAGTTCTGTGTGCAGTTCTGGTCGCTTAATTATAGGAAGGATATAAACAGAGTGGAGAGAGTACAGAGAAGGTTTACCAGAATGTTACCTGGGTTTAAGCATCTGGAGTATGGGGAGAGATTGGACAGATTAGGTCTTTATTCTTTGGAGCGTAGAAGGTTGAGAGGGGATTTGATAGAAGTATTTAAGATTATGAAAGGGATAGACAGAGTGGATGTGGATAGACTATTTCCTTTAAGAGGAGGAAAGATTAAAACAAGAGGACATGAGTTAAGAATTAAGGGGCAGAGGTTTAGAGGTAACATGAGGGGGAACTTCTTTACTCAGAGAGTGGTAGACGTGTGGAATGAGCTTCCGGGAGAAATAGTGGCGGCGGAGTCAATTGTATTATTTAAGAAAAGGTTGGACAGGTATATGGATGAGAAGAAGATGGAGGGTTATGGGCATTGTGCAGGGAGGTGGGACTAGAAAGGGGTGTTTGGTTCGGTGCGGACTAGAAGGGCCTAATGGCCTGTTTCCGTGCTGTAATTTTTATGTTATGTTATGTTAAAATCTACAATTGTAGTCAATCATACCGAGAAATCTCCAAAGAGCTTCCTTATTACCGGGGATAGGGAACTTAGTGATAGCCAATACTTTTGCTCCAACTGGTGCCACCTGTCCCTGTCCTAACACATAACCCAGATAAATTACAGAGGCATGTCCAAATTCACTCCTGTAGAAATTCTCTGTGAGGTGTACTTCCATCAGTCTCTGAAATAACTGCTCTAATTCAAGCATGTGTTCTTCCCATGTATCCATACTAATTAATAAATTATCGATATAGGCTCCTGTGTGCTCTAAACCCTGAATTACTGCATTAATCATTCTCTGAAATGTGCCAGGTGCATTTTTCATCCCGAAAGGCATAACATTATACTCATACAATCTTGAAGGTGTTACAAATGCAGATATCTCCCTGCCTCTCTCTGTCAAAGGAACACACCGATATCCTTTTAAGAGATCAATCTTTGTAAGATATTTAGCCTTCCCCACCTTATCTATACAATCATCTATTCTGGGGATAGGGAATGCATCAGTCTTTGTCACCATGTTTACCTTTCAATAATCTGTACAAAACCTAATTGAGCCATCTGGCTTAGGCACCAGAACACAGGGTGAACTCCAATTTGAACTTGATTTTCAGATGATGTCACATTTGAGCATCTACTTCTTGATCCAACAATCTGCTCTTTTCCTGATTAACTCAGTAAAGATGCTGCTTAATAGGCTTAGCATCACTGACCTCCACATCATGACAAACCACAGTAGTTCTTCTTGAAACATCTGGGAATATATCCTTGAATTTTATAAGTAATGTCTTCATTTCTTCCCTTTCTGATTTAATCAAATGCATTAACTTGATGTCTAAGTTTTGCAAAACTATCACTTATCACTTATGACCTTCAACGAAACTTATCTCCTTCTTACTTTCCTCTATAATTAGCATCTTGGTTGGAATCCTAGTCTCCTCCTCAGTCATTTTCCCAAAGCAAGGTTTAAGCATGTTCACATGACAGACCTGTGTCTCTCTTCAACGATCAGGCATCTCAATGACATAGGTGACCTGGTTAATTTTTGAATAGCCTTATATGGTCCTGAAAACTCAGCTCTCAAAGGGTTTGACTGCATTGGAAACAAAACCAATACTTTGTCACCAGGTTTAATGTCCCTAATTTTAGCTTTATGATCATACCAAATATTATTTTTTCTCTGACCAGTTTTTAAATTTTTCCTTGCCATCTTGAAAGCCTGACGCAATCTGTTTTTAAATTTGAAAACATAATCCAACAGATTGTATATCATTATGTATCCACTGTTCCTTCAACAATAGTAATGGATCCCTGACTTCATGACCAAGCACCAACTCAAATGGACTAAAACCAAGAGACTCCTGAGTTGCCTCTCTAACAACAAATAATAACAAATGGATTCCTTCATCCCAATCCTTATTAGTTTCCATGCAATAAGCCCTCATCATATTTTTCACAGTTAAATGGAACCTTTCCAAGGACCCTTGACTTTCAGGATGATAGGTAGATGACATAATTTGATGGGATCCCAATTCATACACCACCTGTTGAAATATTCCAGACATAAAATTACTCCCTTGGTCTGATTGAATTTCACTTAGTTGGCCAAACAGTGTGAAAAGTTTTAGCATAGCCTTCACAATTGTCTTTGCTTTAATGTTTCTCAGGAGAATAGCCTCTGGAAACCTTGAAGCTGTGCACATGAGTGTTAACAAATATTCATTTCCCACTTTGGTTTTTTGGCAATGGGCCAACACAATCCACTCTCACTTTTGAGAAGGACTCCTCAAAAGCAGGGATGGGTTGTAAAGGTGCCACTGGTGTTCCTTGATTAGGCTTGCCCACCAGTTGACAAGTGTGACAGGTTCTACAAAAGTTCACAACATCATTTCTTAATTTCAGCCAATAAAACTGTTTCCATATCTTTTCTACCATCTCCTTCACTCCAAGATGACCTCCTAAAAATGTACTATGAGCCAACTTTAATATTTCATTCCTGTAAATTTTGGGAATTACAACTTGCCTTATTACTGCCCAGTTTTCACTGGCAGGTATCACTTGTGGTCTCCACTTTCTCATCAATATTTCATCTTGAACAAAGTAATCTACTGGCACAGTTTCAATTTTCTGGTTAGACAGAATCTTATCTCTTATCCCAGCAAGATCAGGATCATGCTTTTGTTTAGCTATTAATCTTCTCTTGACAACAGCAAAGCTGGATCCTTAGGTTTGTCCTTAATGCTTGCCTCCACTACAGGATCATCACAGACTTTCTCTCCCTCTACATTTTTTCTAGACTTGGCTCTAGTGATGGCACACGCAGGGTAGATTTCCAAATCCATTTTGGACTCATAAACCAATGGCTTACTTGTGAGTTTCACCGCAGGTATGACTATACCCTCTGCTAAATAATTTCCTAACAAAAGAGAAACTCCATCCACCGGCAGACTTGATCTTATCCTTATCATAACCGGGTCGTTAACTAAGTTTGATTTCATCACTATTCTATGTGAAGGTATAGGCTCTGCTTCACCATCAATGCCTTTAATTAAATTCTCATCTCCAGTATCGGTCTCCTCACCAAAATTCAAAATGTTGCTTAATACAAGCGATTGGGCTGCTCCAGTATCCTGCAAGATTTTAACTGGCAATTCATTGGATCCTTCTTTAACTGAAATGAAACCTTCAGTCATGAATGGTTTAAAATATCCCTAACTTTCTCACTCTGAACACAGGCAGTTGGTCCCACCCTTTTCTCTTTCGTCCTTTTCAGTACAGGACAATAGTGGCAAATAACACTCGAAAATGTTTCCTTCACCCATTTCCCTTCCTCTTTTCCTTTAACCTCACTTCTAGCTTTTCTTTCTATTCTACTTGGATTTTTCAGCAATATTCCTTTGAAAGATTTTCCCTGGTGTCCACTTAGACTCGTGGGTTAAAGCATATTTCTCTGCGAATTTAGCCAATTCTTGCCACGTTTTTCTATTTTTCTCTGCCAAGTACATCTGAATATCGTCAGGAACACAATTTTCAATCTCCTCAATCAGAATGATTTCCCTCAATAAATCAAAGTTATTTTCTACTTTCATAGCGGTACACCACCAATCGAAACACACAACCTTCATATGAGCAAAATCCAGGTAAGATTGGATTGCTGCTTTTTTTAAACTCCTGAACTTTTGTCTATAAGCCTCTGGGACGAGTTCATAAGATCGGAGTATAGCCTGCTTTACAAATTCATAATCAGCTGCTTGTTGTACAGTGAGACATGAATACACCTGTTGGGCTTTCCTTTTAAGAACACTTTGTAGCAGGAGTGACCACTGGTCTGATGGTCATTTTAAATTTACAGCTAATTCCTCAAAATGCTGAAAATACTGGTCTATTTCAGCATCCTCAAATGGAAGAACTAACCTCACTACTGACCAGAGACCTCTCCTCCTGACCACCATGTGGATTTTGGGCTTCTCCCTCTCCTTGGGTTAGGGTCTGCTTCAATTTAGTTAGTTCTAGCTCATGTTTCCATTCCTTCTCTCTCCTCCCTTGCGGCTGCCCTTTCCTCCATTTCTGCCTGCCTTACTGCTTCCCGTTTGGCTTTCCTTCCTGTCTCTCTTTTTTCCTCTAACTCTAGTTTTCTCAATGCCAACTTTACTTCCTCTGAAGTTTTCTCCTTTGGAAACTGTTCTAATGCACCATCTTCAAATACCCCCTTTCCTACATGGTGCTTAACAATCTTTCGAGCAATTTCCTTCTCTTTCATCCAAGTTTTTACTGTAAGAAGTTTGAACTTGCCAACTATAACCATCAGTTCTGACTTTTTAGCCATTTTTAAATTAACCACTGAAGGGTTCGCGATGAACTGGTCAATATTCACAGTTGCTTGTTTTTCTCCTGGTTATTTATACACTCACTGTTTATTTTTAATTTCAAGCTGGAGGTTGAGCCAAACTCAAACGACTGATAACTAAGCACAAGTTAATCGCCCCTAAAGCTCCAAAATTGGTTTGATCCCAGACGATGTCCCCAAATTATGTTACAAGATCAAACCAGCAACCACAAAGAAGGCAGATCACACAGGGGTAAAGATGAACAATTACTTTATTAACAAAAATTCACCTTCAAACTTTAATCCAAAATCCCCCCTTTTATAACAATGCCCACTGGTTACTATGCAAATTTCTATAACATTGTAAAACTAATAAATTCCCCAGCCTAAATATAATATATGTAATCAAAGTCTAAGATATATTTCCAACCAGCCCACAGAAAAACTTAGACACAAAACAAACACAAAAACACACAAGACTCATAAAACTTTGATCTCAACCGAAGCAAAGATCATGAACAAAATTCAGTTTGTTTGGTAAACTGAAGCCAAAAGATCTTTGCGAGAGAGAGAAAAGAGTCGCCTTCTTGTGTTGCTGCAGAGAGAGGAACAAAGGCTTGGTCCAGATCCTTCTGGCTGCCTTCGGAATGTTCCTCCCTTTTAAAATGCCCAACATTCCAAACTGTCCTCCAGACCATAACTCATGCTCTGGGCCTCCTTCCACTCCACAGCCACCCCAAGTGGTGGTTTATCATCCAAGTCCAGAGATTTCTAGATCATCTTCTGCACATGCCCCGTCCGACTCCCACTCTCTGCAGTCCACCTTCACCTTGGCTTTCTAAGGCAAACTCACTTTTTATCATAAAACCACACAAAGCATAGGCCAATACACAAACGAACTCTGTAACATTACACTGTTGTGCCCCGCCGGCAGGCGAATGCAGTTTCATCGCGTTGTCCTGGTCCAATCAGATGACAAATAAATTTGAACTTGAGGAGGCTGGGTCATTGGATGTATTTAAGGCAGAGATTGATTGGTTCTTGATAAACCAGGGCATCAAAGGTAATGGGGAGAAGGCTGGGGAATGGGGTTGAGTAGGGAAAGGGGATACGCTTGTCAGAAATAAAACTTCTCACACATGAGTCTCTTTAAAACTGATGACACGACAAGCTTTATTTACAAGTCTGCAGAGTTGGACTCAACTGGTTTCTCACCAGTTAAGCCCCGATACATACAGTGCATTGATTTTTATACCTTTATTATTTGCCCTTCCCCTTCTTATTAATACTGTTTTAATTGGTTAGTATTACAAAAACATTCTAAGTATAACTGCATTATTAATTATCACGTTCGTTACGTACGCTGTGAACTCTACATTCACTAAATTCTGTTTCTCACACTTCTTATCAATCCTTTGTCTCCTGCATGTCTCTCACTATGACCATGAAAAGATAGGTTTAAAAAAACATATTCAGCAGATCCTTCTGTCCTTGACTGCTAGTAAACTCTCTGTCCGTTCTGGCTTCCCTGTTTATGATTAATCATCACATTTTAACTTAAGTCTTTTTAACCTAAATTCTCTATATAACAATCCACCCCTTTCTCTCTTTAAAATGTGTTGAATATATGTATAGATATGAATGGGGATTCTAAGCTAGGGAAGAGAAATGTTTTATGATACATTAATCTCACGCTGAAATAAAAGTCTTACAGGGTCTCCCATTCCCCCTGGTTGCATAGCTTGTTCGACCATGGAAATCACCAGGCTGCGTAGACAGGGAATAATACAGGGCAAAATAAGTAGGAGGAATAAAATACCTCCGATGACCCACAAGAAGGTACGCCACCAGGTTCCTCCAAACCATTTGTCCATCCAATTAAATTGTGGGAAAGGATGCCAGGTTTGAACCGGTACATGGGACAATGTACGAATATTATCAGCGATTTTACGAACGGCTTTTCCATTATCATCAATCTGTAAGCAGCAGTTAGTCAAATTAAGTTTGCCACATACACCTCCTTCCGTGGCTAGGAGATAGTCTAGGGCTAGACGGTTCTGATATATAGCAGAGCGCATTTGACCTTGCTGGGATGCAAGTAATTGCAGGGCTATAGCTGTTTGATTTGTAACAATTTCAAGGACTGCTTGTAAGCGAATTATACGATTTAACATATATATAGGAGTACGATAACCCCAGGATCCATCTTGAGCCCATGTAGCGGGACCATAATATTGAATTATGCGTTCTGGAGGCCAATCATCTCTCCATTGTCCCAAATGTACCGTGGTAGAGCGGGGTTGACGATGTAATGTATCAAAGACCTTCACGCCTAATTTATGACCGTGATCGTGGGGTAAAAGGAAAAATTCTGGGTGGATTATTCCTAGGAAACAAGTTCCACTCCACTGTGAGGGAAGACGAGTATAAGCTTTATTACCACATACCCAGAATAATCCATTTGGGGATACTCCATACCCCCTTTCCCAAACTCTTTTAAGAACGGGATTTGATTGGTATGGTCCTGTGATGGTGGAAGTGGTACAATTCCAAAACTGAATACTGCTATTAGACAGGGGTAGGCAATTAGTTTTAAAAACAGTGGATAAGAACCAAGTCTGAGGTTTAGGAAACCAAGTGAAAACACCAGGCGAAATGCGAATCCATACAGCCTTGCAGGGACTTTCTCCTACTGGGTATTTGCCGGCTCGTGAGAGACAATAAAAACCAGAGGGGATGTTAGAGAGAGACCAGGTTTCTCTTGATCTCGTTCGGTTAGTTGTCCAAATCCGGGAAATCATGGTCAATGAATTGAGGGGTTCCCCCCACCAAGGCCATTGTTCTGACATCCGTGGACCCCCGCAGACCCAACAATTGGTTACATTAAAAGTTCCTGCAATTTTAGTTGCCAGATCTACAAAAAGGTTATCTCCCCCAATTGCATTACCGAAACTTACATGGTTATTTGGATGGACTCGAACTAAGTCCGGCTGTCTTAAAGGGACAGGCAATTTCGAGTGTGGAGTGTAACTTTTCATTGGAACAGTACGTTGGTGTATGCAAAACCAGAGTCCATCAGGGCATGGTGGGCTTGAGTCACCTTTCCAACCGTTAAGAGGGAAAGGAGTGGTATTAGGAATCTGTATATAATGACCCATATTATTTCCTTCTTTTTCCACACAAGGGGTATATGGATGTTGGGTGGTATTTTCTGCCCAGCATTTCTCAGGAACTGAGGTATGGGAAATGAAATTACCTTCCTTTCTTCCCCAAATGTGGTCCTGAAACAGGACCACTGTATCTCTGCATTTCTTACATTTCACACCTGATAAAGACATAGGCAAACTAAGAAAAATCAAAGAACATAACAATAACATTGTGAATTAAGTCTTTTTGCGAAATCGTAAGGTAAGAGGTTTTTCTCCAGGAATACAAGTCCAATCTGAGTTCGTATCAGGGTCCTGAGGCGCCTCTACAGGTCCCTTAAATCTGGATGCGTGTGTCCACCCCTTCTCTCTTGTTCGTGCTGCAGCTTCTGTAGTTAAGAGAATTTGGTATGGACCTTCCCACTGGGGCTGGAGTTTTTCAGTCTTCCAGGTCTTGATGAGAATCCAGTCTCCTGGTTCCACTTTGTGTAAAGAAAAGTCTAGAGGCGGTGTTTGTGCCAATAGTCCTCTCTTTCGTAAATCTGTAAGAGAGCGTGACAGTGCCTGTAAATAGTTCCTAACAAATATATCCCCTTCCCCCAAGGTGGGACACCCCTCAACTGTACTCCAGAAGGGAAGCCCAAACATCATTTCATAAGGGGACAGCCCTACATCTTTTCGTGGGGCAGTACGAATTCTCAATAAGGCCAGGGGCAGACACTTTATCCAAGGCATTTTAGTTTCCACCATTAACTTTGTCAATTGGATTTTTAGTGTTCCATTCATACGTTCAACCTTCCCTGAGCTTTGTGGATGCCAAGGGGTATGTAATTTCCAAGAGACCTGTAATGCATTACAAATCAATTGCTGGATTTTTGAAGAAAAATGTGGACCACCGTCTGAGTCTATAGAATCCATTATACCATATCTGGGGATTATCTGCTCTAGGAGGAGGTGAGCTACTGTAGAGGCTGTAGTATTTATTGTTGGGAAGGCTTCTACCCATCGGGTAAAGTGATCTATTATCACCAACAGATATTTCCATCTTTGAACTTGAGGTAACTCTGTGAAGTCGATCTGGATACGTTGAAAAGGGCGTATGGCTAATGGTTGACCTCCCATGGTCCCTGTCCTCATTATCTTCTTATTAATTTTTGTGCATAGGTAACAATTTTGCACCTCTTGTTGGGCCAAGGTGTAGATTCCCTTACACACATATTCTCGAAGCACTGTGTCACATAAGGCTTGGGTGCCCCAGTGGCTCTGATGATGCAGGTGTTTTAAAATATTGCGAGTTATTTCTTTATTTAGAACCATTCTTCCATCTGGTGTTTTCCATGTTCCATCAGGTAACTGGCTTGCGCCCAGCTGATCCATGTTCTTTTCTTCCTTAGCAGTGAAAATGGGAGCTGTCTTTATGCCTTGCCTTATTGGGATTAAAGTCAGCAAACGGACTTCTTGTTGCATGGCTGCTCTTTTGGCTTCTTCATCAGCCAGTCTGTTTCCAATTGCTGTCGGGTTATCTCCCCTTTGATGGCTTGGTATGTAGACCACTGCTATTTCTTGGGGTAATGTTAAGGCTTCTAAAGTCAGAGTAATCATCTGTTCGTGTGCCAATTCCTTTCCTCTTGATGTAATTAGACCACGCTCCTTCCAGATCTTACCAAAGGTATGCACTACCCCGTATGCGTATTTGGAATCTGTGTAAATCGTTCCAATTTTCTTTGCCAGTATTCTGAGGGCTCTCTGCAAGGCATATAGTTCACAGGATTGTGCTGACCAGCTTCCGGGTAGTCTCGTGGATTCTACTACTTTCCAAGTATTTCCTTCTATTATAGCATACCCATTTCTTCTCATTCCGTCAACACATCTGGCGGAGCCGTCAATGTAGAATTCATATCCTTCTCCCAGCGGAGTATCGCAAAGGTCTTCTCGGGTCTTGGTCCGAAGATCTGTCAACTCGACACAGTCATGCTCCACCTCTTTTTCTGTTTCACTGCCGTATAAAAATTAATAGCTGGGTTGCAGCTATTAATTTTTGCAAACTGTAAATCTTCTCCAACCATTAAAATGGTTTCATACTTTAATATGCGAGAATCAGTCAGCCATCGATGGGCAGTTTGTGTTAATAAAACACTCACAGAATGGGAGGTGTACACAGTCATCTTTCCTCCAAAAGTAAGTTTACGTGCTTCCTCTACCAACAGAGCAGCAGCCGCTACTCCCTGGATACACGTCGGCCATCCGCGAGACACTGGGTCCATCATTTTGGAAAGGAAAGCCACTGGGTGTCGCTGACCGCCTTTTTCCTGTGTTAAAACTCCCACAGCTGTTCCTTGGTTATGAGTGACAAATAGCTGGAAGGGCTGTTTTAAAGAGGGCAGAGTGAGTACTGGGGCTCGTGTTAGGCGATGTTTCAAGTCCTCGAACCATCCCTCCTCCTCCTGGGTCCATTTCAATGGATAGTCATTTTCATTTGTCAGTTTATCATACATAAACTTCACCAAAGCTGAGTAGTCCTCTATCCATAACCTACAGTATCCTAAGAGTCCCAGGAATTGTCTTATTTCCTTCTTATTACGAGGTAAAGGCATTCTAGTGATTCCCGCAATTCGTTCAGGGGTAATCCGTTTCTGTCCTTTACTTATCTGGTGTCCCAGATATATCACAGTTTTCTCAACAAACTGTAACTTGTTCCTGGACACCCGTAGACCCTTTTTCCCCAGATAATTCAAGAGTCTAATGGTCTCTCCCCTCATTTCTTGTTCCTTGGGTCCTGATAATAGTAAATCATCCACATACTGCATTAGTTGGGAATCATCAGATTGTGGATAGTCCATCAGGATTTGTTCTAGCATTTGTCCAAACAGGTTTGGAGATTCAGTGAACCCTTGGGGCAATACAGTCCACCGAAACTGTCTCCGTCTACCTGTCCATGGATTTTCCCATTCAAACGCAAACATATCTCTACTTTCCTCTTCTAATGGACACGTCCAGAAGGCATCCTTCAAGTCGATAACACTAAACCACTCATGGTCTGGGGGAATCCGACTCATAATAGTATAGGGATTAGGCACCACTGGGTGGCGGGTCTGAACAATAGCATTCAAACTTCTTAGATCCTGAACTAGGCGATAGGATCCATCTGACTTTTTTACTGGGAGTATAGGGGTGTTATAAGGTGACATGCATTCTTCTAATAGTCCGTCTCGTATTAAAGTCTCAATTACCGGCTGTAGCCCTTTTCTCCCTTCCAAAGAAATAGGATACTGACGTTTCCTTACCGGCTGATGACCTGGTATTAATGTGACATGTAAAGGTGGGATGTCCAGACCTCCTCGATTTCCCTCCTTATACCAGACTCTCTCGTCAATCTGCCGTTCATCCTCTTCCTTTAAAGCGCAGAGGTGGACTCGCACTTCTCCGTCCACAGGGAGAGCACCCAAACCTAGGAGAGCCTGTAAGTCCCTTCCTAGGAGGTTAAATCCAGCCGAAGGTAATAACAAGAGGTCTTGTACCCCTTCTCTTTCTTCCAGTTTCACTGTTATTTGGGGAATTATTGATACCATTCTGGGAGCCCCTTCTATCCCAGAAATTGTCAAATTACTTTTTATAGGCTCAGTTCCGATTGGCACAGTTATTACACTACTTCGTTCCGCTCCTGTGTCCACCATAAACACCACCTCTTCTCCCTTGGGACCAATTTTTAGTTTTACCAGGGGTTCCCTCTTATACTTGGTCCCCAACATTTGGAACCCCTGACACCCCTAATCTTCTTCCATAAGTTCGAGGGCACGCAATTCCCTCTTGTATCGGGGGCATTCCCTCTTAAAGTGTCCTTCCTCATTGCAGTAATAGCACTTAACGAACCTCCGGGGTCTTCCCTCTCTTGGATATCTTGGATTGTTTAGAGGAAGGTTTTGTTTTCTTTCCCCTCTGGATTCAGCATTCATCTGTCGGATAGTCTGTACCATAACCTTTGTCGCCTTCTTTTGATCTTCTTCTTCTCTCTGCACATATACTTTTTGTGCCTTTTTTAACAGTTCACTTAGGGGTTTTTCACTCCAGTCCTCCTCCTTTTCTAGTTTCTTTCTAATGTCTTGCCATGATTTGGAAACAAATTCAATTCGAATAAGCTGTTCACCCATTGGTGTACTAGGGTCCACACCAGCATACTGTTGGACATTCTTTCTCACCCTCTCCAAAAAATCAGTAGGGGACTCGTCTTTCCCCTGGTGGTTCCCAAATGCCTTGGTAAAATTGTGACCCTTTGGCACAGCCTCCCGTATCCCTTTAATTGTCCACTCTCTATATTGTCTCATACTTGCCAATCCCTCGGGTGTTCGTTTGTCCCACCTGGGTTCATTTAAGGGATATTTTTGTTCATGGGGTCTAGGGTCCCCAGGTTGTTCATATTCCCACATGAGGAGGGCAGCCCGTCGAATCATCTGCCTCTCCTGGGGTGAAAATAATGTTCCCATTATTGCCTGCATCTCTTCCCACGTATATGTGTTTGGTCCCAAGAATTGGTCAAGCTGTTCAGCCAGTCCTATAGGATCTTCCAATAACTTTTTCATTTCTTTCTTAAATCCCCGCACCTCTGTACTAGTTAGGGGAACATTCACATATCCCGTTCCCCCTCCCGGTCCTCCCATAGGAACTTCTCTCAGGGGATTTAGGTTTATTGAAAACTTTGATGGTCCTGGACCAGTCTGGGATCTTGTCCAGGGTCGGTTTACCGGTGGAAGTTTAGGGTCCGACTCCCTTAATTCATCCTTTTTTTCCCGGCCCCCTTCGGGGCAATCAGATTCATCACCTTTCCCCTCCGGTAATAAGCTTTCCTCGGGCGCAGTAGGCACCGGGGGAATATAAGGAGGGGGAAGGTTGTCCAGAGGTTCCCATTTCTTTTCTCCTGCTACCCTCAATTTAAAACATTTTGTTAAGGATCCTGGCCAGGGAACCCAACAAAATGCATATGCTGACTCTTCTTGATTCACCTTTGGTCTCGAATTTACATATATGTTTAATGCTTGTCTAACCCAATCCTCATCAGATCCAAATTTCGGCCACCAGACCGAGGAACCTTTAATAGGTTGTTTTGACCAAAGGAGACAATATTGGACCATCTTTTTCTTGTTTTTGTCCCGATATCTTTTACTATCCCAATTTTCAAACATTCTCCCCAAAGGGCTGTCAAGGGGAACTCCCAGGAATTGTCCTGAATTTTCAGACGAGCCCTTAGATTTTGATCCTCCCATTTTCCCACCTAGATCTGTTTATCGTTGCTGAGGACCCTCTCGCTCTGGACCCTACTCCCTTCTTCTCAGACGCCTCGTCGGAGGTGCTGTCCCTCCTTCGGTTACCGCTGAGGTTTTCCTGGGGTTGACCCCTCTCTTCTCGGCACTTCGTCGGAGGTGCTGTCCCTCCTTCGGTTACCGCCGAGGTTTCCCTGGGGTCTATCCTAGAGTCCCGCGACAGGGTCCTCACACCACGACAAAAGATCTATACTTAATCTATTCCGTTAGGTTTTTATCCAAACAGGTGTATCCCGTTACACCTGTTACCCAATCCCCACACCACAATCGTAAATCGTCACTTACCGGTGTCTTCCCGGGGATTGAACCGTCACCCTTCTCCTCTCCATCTTGTCGTGTCACCCTGTCCGGATACCACTCGCTCAAGCCGCCCGAAGCGACGAGCAAGGGACTAGGAGCCGCTGAACTCAGCGGGGTGCACCGCCTCCGATGTCCCTCTTCTCGCCTCCCCTCACGGCCGGAGTGTAGATCCCGGACGAGCCCCCATTTGTCAGAAATAAAACTTCTCACACATGAGTCTCTTTAAAACTGATGACACGACAAGCTTTATTTACAAGTCTGCAGAGTTGGACTCAACTGGTTTCTCACCAGTTAAGCCCCGATACATACAGTGCATTGATTTTTATACCTTTATTATTTGCCCTTCCCCTTCTTATTAATACTGTTTTAATTGGTTAGTATTACAAAAACATTCTAAGTATAACTGCATTATTAATTATCACGTTCGTTACGTACGCTGTGAACTCTACATTCACTAAATTCTGTTTCTCACACTTCTTATCAATCCTTTGTCTCCTGCATGTCTCTCACTATGACCATGAAAAGATAGGTTTAAAAAAACATATTCAGCAGATCCTTCTGTCCTTGACTGCTAGTAAACTCTCTGTCCGTTCTGGCTTCCCTGTTTATGATTAATCATCACATTTTAACTTAAGTCTTTTTAACCTAAATTCTCTATATAACAACGCTCATGATTGAATGGCGGGGTAGTCTCGATGGGCTGAAGGGACTTTTCTGTTCCTATATCTTATGGTGCTAATGAGGCTGGAATATTAGTGCCAACTCCCAACACAGGGACAGGATGGACAGCGCCAGGGAGCTTTTCATCCCAACCAAATATTGCAGAGTTGGGAGTTAAGTCCAGACCAGTCACGGGTTCCCAGCCCAGATGAGGGAGGGGACGGGGTCTCCCTGGGTCCAGCCGTCATCCATGTTCGGCACCTTCATTGGTTCATCCCCACATTGATGTAAATGGCACCTGAAACACAAGAAGCAAGATGGTGCTTGCACACTCCAGGATGGGCGCACCCGGACCCGAGATCCGTGGGGTTTCCAGGCGCAGAAGCAGCATCAGTGTGAAGGGCAGGTGACAAAGACCCCCCCCTCCCCTCCCTCTCCCTATGCCGAGTTGCAGCCAGCATCCCGGCCCGGCAGATGGTGCATTGATGCCCGACTCACATGCATTTCAACAGGGCTGGCCTTTCCACTGGTATCACAGACTCCCGAACCCAGTCCTCCCCAGTGGAGTACTGTGGGCAGTTACACAGAAACGCAGAACACTATGGCACACAAAAGGGTCCTTCAGCCCATCTAGTCTGTTCAAACTATACTGCCTCGTCCCTGTACCCAGACCCAATCCCTCCATACTCCTCCCCTGCACGGACATGTTCACATTTCCATTCAATGTGAAGATCAAGTCTGCATTCAACACTTCATCTGGTAGCTCATTCCACACTCTCAGCCTCTCTACATGAAGAAGTTCCCTGAATGTTCCCCTAAATATTTCCCCTTTCACCCTTAACCCATGCCCTCTAGTTCCTCTCTCACACAACCTCAGTGGGAAAAGCCTGTTGCATTTACTCTATCCTGTTGCCATTATTACACGAAGAGGGTCAATCAGACAGGAAGAGCTCAGGAAGTGCTCAGGAAGTTGCCGGGGAGTGGGGGGGCATCAGGTACAGGGAGAGGTTGGACAGGCGGGATCTTCATTCCCCGAGAGGTCAGCCTCTACAAGAAATCAATCGAGGGCATCCTGGCCGGCTGCATCACAGTGAGGTTCGGTTACTGCAGAGAAATGGAAATTTTGGTGGTTTGATGGAGGTTGGGGCCTGTCACTGACGGGAGGCGGGGTCCTGACACTGACGGGAGGTGGGGGCCTGACACTGATGGGAGGTGGGGGCCTGACACTGATGGGAGGTGGGGGCCTGACACTGACAGGAGGCGGGGGCCTTACACTGACGGGTGGTGGGGGTCTGACACTGAAGGGAGGTGGGGGTCTGACACTGATGGGAGTTTGGGGCCTGACACTGACGGGAGGCGGGGGCCTGACACTGATGGGAGGTGGGGGTCTGACACTGACGGGAGGTGGGGGTCTGACACTGATGGGAGTTTGGGGCCTGACACTGACGGGAGGCGGGGGCCTGACACTGATGGGAGGTGGGGGTCTGACACTGAAGGGAGGTGGGGGTCTGACACTGACGGGAGGCGGGGGCCTGACACTGATGGGAGGTGGGGGCCTGACACTGACAGGAGGCGAGGGCCTGACACTGACGGGAGGTGGGGGTCTGACACTGAAGGGAGGTGGGGGTCTGACACTGAAGGGAGGTGGGGGTCTGACACTGACGGGAGGTGGGGGTCTGACACTGATGGGAGTTTGGGGCCTGACACTGATGGGAGGCGGGGGCCTGATCCTGATGGGAGGTGGGTCCTGATACTGTAGGAGGCGGGGCTTGACACTGACTGGTGTTAACGGGAAATTCTGCAGCGACTGTGACTGTGGTGCCATCCACCAATGTGTTGGACAAACTCAGCAGGTCATGCAGTGTCCACAAGAAGCAAAGAGTAACCAACATTTCAGCCCTGGGCCCTTCGTCAGGAATGAACAAAAAGCAGGAATGTCCCTGAATATAATGGTGGGGGTGAATGGGGGAGGGGAGGTGGGGGTAGAGGGGAGGAGTGCAGCCTCATAGGTAAAAAGTCGGTGGTGAACATATATGGGAGGGCAGAAGGTGAGGGGTAGGGGGGAGAGGGGTGCTCACTGAATGGAGAGGGAAGGGGTGGGGAGCTGGTGGAACGGAGACAGAGGGGTAGGGGGAGAAAGAGATTGGGGGAGTGGGTGTGTTAACAGGAACTGGAGAAGTGGATGTTAATGCCGCACGGTTAGACAGTACCCAGACGGAATATTAGGTGTTGCGGTTCCCTTGTGGAATTAGCCAGGGTTTGGCCTTTTGACGTGTGGTGGGACCCGATACTAAATACTGAGCTCCAAATTCTCACTTTCCCTTGTCCCTCTGACTCCTTCCCTCCATCCCCCCATCCCCTTCCTCTCTGTGAGGAGGGAGCATCTTTCTCTGCCCCCCCCAGCCCCCTCCCCACCAGCTCCCCCCCCTCCCACCTATCACCTTTACACATTCCCCCTCCCTCCAGTTTATACCTATGGTCCTATCATTCAAACCCACTGTGGGTGTTTTGCCAGGTGAACACGTTCAAGAGTATCTTGAAGGATAGAGTTGACTCACCCCCATCTGAAGCTCTGACTCCGATCTTCAGGCCTCCTGGATCAGAAGGAGAAAGTGAATTTTATTTATTTATTTATTTATTGTTTTAATTAATTGAAAGATACAGCATGGTAACAGATACTTCAAGCCCACGTACCCGCACCATCCATCCACATCTGATTGACTGATTAACCTACGAACCCCATGGTTCTTTGGAATGAAAATCAGAAGAAATTGGGGCAGGACTCGGCTATCCGGCCCGTTGAGCGTGTTCCACTATTCAATGAGATCACGGCTGATCTGATGATTGGCTCATGTCCACCTTCCTGCCTTTTCCCCATATCCCTCAATTCCCCTACTACGTAGAAATCTATCTAACCTTGTCCTAAATACATACACTGAGGTCGTCTCCACTGCTTCAATGGGCAGTAAATTTCAGATTCACACCCCTCTGGGACAAGCAGATCCACCTCATCTCGTCCTAAATCTACGACCCTGTATCTTGAAGCTACGTCCCCCAGTTCTAGTTTCCCCCACCAATGGAAGCAACTTACCTATCTCTATCTGATCAATGCCTTTCACAATTTTATACATTTCTATGAGATCCCATCTCATTCCTCTAAATTCCAGCGAGTACAGGCCCAGATATCTCAGTCTCTCCTCATAGGCTCACCCTTTCATCCTTCGAATCGACCTGCTGGACCTCCCCTGCACCGTCTCCAAAGCCAGGACATCCTTCCTCACGTAGATCTGCAGGCAGTTCTCCAGATACAGCCTCACCAGTAACTTGTTCAGTTGTAGCACAACCTCCCTGCCTTTAAATTCAAACCCTCTAGCAATATGGGCAACATGAAGGAGCCGACAAGGTTGGTGTCGCCGTTAGTGAACCGCTTTTACAGCGCCAGCGATCGGGACTGGGGCCAACCCTGCGCTATCTGTAAGGAGTTTGTACATTCTCCTTGTGTTTGTGTGGGTTTTCTCTGGGGGCTCCAGTTTCTTGCCACTGCTCAATATGTACGAGGGGTTGTAGATTAATGGTTGTAAATTGGGCAGCATGGACTTGTGGGCCAAAATGGTCTGATGCAGTGCTGATGTCTAGATTAATTTTTTTAAATTAAGCATTCCATTTCCCTTTCTGATAACCTGCTGAACTTGCAAACAACCTTTTGCGATTCACGCACAAGCACTCCCAAGCCCTTCTGTACGGCAGCGTGCTGCAATCACCTACCATTTAAATAATATTCTGATCTTCCACTTTTCCTTCCTTCCAACGTGGATAACCTCACATTTACCAACATTGGACTCCACCTGCCAGCCCCTTGCCCACTCACTTAACCTATCAATATCTCTCTGCAGATTCTCTGTATCCTCTGTACAATTTGCTTTTCCACTCTATACAGTGTTATCACCAAACAGATACACCCCGCTCTGTCCCCTCTTCCAGATCAGATCGTATATGTATATTGTGGACAGTTGTGGGCACAGCACTGACCCCTGTGGTACCCTGCTCACCACTGATTGCCAACCAAACTGGAGTTCCCGGAGGAGTCCCAGGCAGGTCATAATGAGAACATGCCAACTCCTTACAGACAGTGAGGGATTGGATCCCAAGTCACGGAAACTGCAACAGGTTTGTGCTAACCTCTACACCAGGGGTGTCAAACTCAAATTCACAGAGGGCCAAAATTAAAAACTTGGACTAAGTCGAGGGCCGAACTAAATATTTATTGAAAATTTTCAACAACATCTGCATGTTTTCTCTTCTTTCAACATATGTAATGTTAAACTTTTATTAAAATAAATGTTTAATAATAGTTTTGGATAAACTCTTTCATTGTCATTGTCATTGGCCCATTTCCTTTGGAGATCTGAAACCGTGCACATGACGAGTCAATGAGGGATGATTAAAGCAGTGGTCTTCAAACTTTTTCTTTCCACCCACAGACCACCTTAAGCAATCCCTTACTAATCACAGAGCACCAATGGCACAGGGACGCGAGTGGAAAGAAAAAGGTTGAGAACTGTTGTATTGTGGTAACTCCACATCTGATTAGGTTAATTGTTAGGCAAGTGGTCAGAGAAGGACCCCCCCACCCCAAGAAAGGCTTAAATCACAGGAACAAAATAAGCTTCCGTCTCACTGCTCCCAATCTTACACACAGTCCTGATGTGGAATGTGGGGTCGCAGCTCCACGTTCACCCGAGTTCAGGTGCTGTCTGTGTGGAGTTTGTACGCTTTCTCCTTGTCTTGGACCAACAGGTCAGTCGCCTGACGAAGTCACCCGAACCCCCCGTTGAAACGCCGGCGTCCGGGGCAGTGGAGGAATTGGCTGAGAAGAGCGCGTTGCTCCCACCTCCCTCCCATGGTTGGAGAGGGATTAAACTGCGATCTCATGGCACCGGGCTCGTCTCCAACAAAAGGAGTGGGAGGCAGGGTCCGCCGCGCACAGAGCGAGGGGGAAGGCATCGCCAACGAGACGTTCGGCCCAGCGTCGCCGCTGAAGCGCAGATCCAGCGAGGATGGTCCCCAACTCCAGCCGCGTCTGTGTGTCCAGGAGCCGGGCGGGCTGAGTGCGGCGCTCCGATCCCCGGGATTCGGGACTCTGAGATCCCTCCACACCTCCGGCGTCTTCATTTTCACCTTCAGCGGCCAGTAGGCCAACTCTAATATATATTTAATATGATCTTGCAGGCCAAATATAATTGGCCCGCGGGCCAGAGTTTGACATATGTGCTCTACACTAACCATGTCACAAGATCAAGGAACAGAAGTAGGTCATTCAGCCCATCGAGTCTCCTCTGCAAATTCACCCTGAACTAAACCGTTCTCACATCTAGTTCCCAATTCCTGCTTTTTCCCCATGTTCCTTGATACCCTGACTAATTAGATACCTGACAATCTCCCCCCTTAAACTTCCCCAATGATCGGGGCTCCACAGTTCTATGTGGCAACGAATTCCGAAATCTATGACCCTCTGGCTAAAGAAATTTTTCCTCCTCTATTTTAAATGGGTTCTTCTAATTCGAAGACTGTGCCTCTTGTCCGGGAAGCATCCCATTCACAGCCACTCTGTCCAATCCTGTCAGCATTCAAGATGTTTCTGAGATCCCCTCTAATTCTTCTACACTCCAATGAATAGAGTCCAAGAGCTGATCAACCTTCCTCAAATGTTAACCCTTGAATTCCAGGAACCATCTTGGTAAATCCTCTCTGTACACTCTCCAACATCATTACATCCCTTCTAAGATAAGGGGCCCAAAAATGCACACACTTCTCCAAATGGGCTCTCCCCAGTGCCCCACAGAGCCTCATCAACACCTCTTTATTCTTATACACTATTCCCCTTGAAATGAAGGCCAACATAGCATTCGCTTTCTTTACTGCCGACCCAACTTGGTGGTTAAACTTTAGGGGATCCTGCATGAGGACCCCAAGTCCCTTTTCACTTCTAAATTTTGAATCTTTTGCCCATTTAATAATAATCTGCCTGTTTATTTCCTCATCCAAAATGACCAACCGTACATTACTCAACATTGGATCTCATCGGCCGTTTCTTTTCCCCTCTCCCAAACTGTCTAAGCCTCTCTGCAACCTTTCGGTTTCTTCAACACTTCCTACTCCACCACCCATCTTGGTGTCATCTGCAAACTTGGCCACAAAACCATTCAATCCATAATCTAAATAATTGGTATACATTGTGAAAAGAAGCAGCCCCAACATTGATCCCAGTGGAACGCCACTCGTAACCGGAAACCAACCGGAACAGGATCCCTTCATTCCCACCCTTTTGCTTCCTGCCCATCAGCCAATGCTTCTCCCTCTCTAATCTAATATAAATCCTGGAATTCCAAGGGCTCTCCTCTAATGTGGCAGAAATTCAAGACATCCACATTGACAGTAGGGAACACATCAGGGGTTTGTCAGGGCCCGATGGCAGGCACCTTGCCTGGTACATTTTACTTGACTTTACTTGATTGGGATGGAATGGGACCCCACTCCCCACCCCCCACCCCATCCCTCCCTCAGAAGGATGATAGATCAAGAAGGCAGGGGGCTGAGATACTCAGAACTACACATTAACTGTGCTCCTATGAAATGTAAATATGGTGGCCAAATTTTCAGAAAAACGTTCTGCTTTTCCCTTAAGTTACAGATAATTTTCTCCAGGGGACACAGCTTTGCATTTCTGCATTCTAGCTGCAATGCCCAAGTGCGAGTCAGATAGCCAGGGAACCGCTCTGCACTTCCTGGCCACGGCCAATGCAATCATTACACATTGGATTTGGAGTTTGGACGCCTTCATCTTGAGCATCATGTCCATCATGTTCCCAAAAAGGAACAGCTCTGTATCCTGGGAGAATTCTTTACCTCTGATTTTAATCTCAGGCTTGGCCCAGTTCCACCCAGAAGGGTCCCTCCCTTGGTACACGTCCAGGATCTGTGTACAAAGGTTCTCAATGCCACATCTGAAGAATTGGTCTGAAATTTATGGTTTAGCCTTATTCAATTTTTGTGGTGTCAAATATAGCCGGTGGAGAAAGTTATACTGCACCCGCCAATACCAGGCATTAATAATCGTGGTCATACTGTTCCGACATAGGTCCGACCAGCACCGCACATCAAGTCTGACTCCCAACTTTGCCATGATTTGTGAAGGGTCGGTTTTGGAGTAAGGAATACATCCTGAGATGAACTTCCCTGTATTCCCCCTTCAAATCAGGGACTCTTTGGGGACAGCCCCACTCCAGACCCTACGTATTGATTAATTTTGTTCCATAGAGAAATTATGTGTTTTAATATCATGTGGTCTTTTTTTCCAATTAAGTGTCCCACTTGTAAATAAAATCTCTTCCTACCTTTTCACCCACTGTGTGCAGACCAATTTGTGCCCTGGATGGTGCATCTCCCCCTCAAATAGTCAGGCAATATACCTCGACTGGGCTGCCCAATCATATTTCTTAACATCTGGTAGCCTTAAACCGCCCAGTCGAAAATCCCAGAGCGTGTGCCACAAGCAAAAGTCCTGAGATAACCAACCTTGAAGTCCCGCCTTTTAACTTCTTTCCTAACTCCCTATACTCCCTCTTCAATATCTCATCATTATGTCTCTCAATGTCATTGGTCCCACGTGGACCACAACATCTGGTTGCTCCCCCTCCCACTCCAGAATTCTGTGTACTCAATCCGAGACATCCCTGACCCTGGCACCTGGAAGAGAACATACCAACCTGGAGCTCCATTCTCATTCACAGAAGCCCCCATCCATTTGTCTAACCAAAGTGTCCCCAATCACTAATGCTCTCCTCTTCTCCCCTCTTCTCTTCTGAGCCAGGATGTCAGCCTCTGTGCCAGAGGGGTGATCACCTTGACTTATCCCTGGTAGGTCGTCTCCACCCACAGTATCCAAAATGGTATATCTATTATTGATGGGAATGGCCACAGGAGTTCTCTGCACTGTCTGTACCTTCCCCCTTCTCTCCCTCTCCTGACAGTCATCCAGCCACCTGCCTCTTGAATGTTAGGGGTGACTGCCTCCCTGAAATTCCTGTCTACCACTACCTCCTCCTCCCTCAAGATCTGCAGTTCCTCCAACTCCAGCTCCCTAACTCAGTTTGGAAGGAGCTGCCGCTGGATGCACCTTTTGCAGGAGTAGTGGTGTACGCTCACCCAGATTTCCCACATCCTGAGGCCGGACCAATCCACGGCCACAGGTGTTTTCTTTATCTAAATTTAATTTAAGGATTTAAACCACCTCCCTTGGTCTTACCTCTCTGGCAGCAAGCCAGCTCTTCCGCAGCCACTGCTCGCTGAAGCTTCTTGAGCCAAAGCCTCGCGCTCCACTACTTCCCTGTGCCTCTAACACAGGGGGCTGCTCCTTTACCTCCCCCTCCTTTTATTGGACCCTGCCAATTAACTCAATTACCCAATTTCTCCTTCCCTCAAAACTACACTCAGCTAAACTCTTTGCCGTCTGCGCCCTTTTCAAGCTTTCCAACAAACGTGGACTCACCAATCACTTGCCCCTCTTCCGACTCGACTGGAAATGAAATGAGAAGTGAGCCTCTAAAGCTGCTCCATTTCTCCACTGGCTGGAATCCAAGTCACCTGGGAGGTGGCGATGAAGAACATTGAACTTACCTGCACCGTGGGCTTCAGGTGCTTGGGCTTCTCCACCACCGACCACAAGGCTGGCGTACGTGCAGGTATCTGTAAGTCAGGCAGGGATGACTGCCGAGGTGCAGGTTGTCTGCAGATGTCCAACTCCACATACACGGAATCTCAATGAGGGTGGAGTTGTGATGGGAGGGCAGGGTCAGATAATGACTGGAGGGGGGGGCTTGATACCGACAGGAAGTGGGACTTGATACTGATGGAATGTGAGAGTTTATATTGACAGAATGTGGGGCCAGATATGAATGGGAGGCGGAGCAATGATACGATAGGATGGTGGGGCCTGATGCTGACAGGAGGTGGGACCTGACACTGACGTAGGAGGGGCCAGATACTGAGGGGAGGTGGGGCCTAATGCTGACAGGAGACAGGACCTGATACTGACAGGAGGCGGGACCTGATACTGACAGGAAGCGGGGCCTGATACTGACGGAGGCGGGGCAAGATTCTGAGAGGAGTTGGTGCCTGATACTAACGGAGGAGGGGCCTGATACTAACAGGAGGCGGGGTCTGATACTGAGTGGAGGTGTGGCCTGATGCTGATTGAGACGGGGCATGATACTGAGAGGAGGTGGGTCCTGATGCCGACAGGAGGTGGGACCTGACACTGATGTAGGAGGGGCCAGATACTGAGAGGAGGTGGGGCCTGATGCTGACAGGAGGTGGGACCTGATACTGACAGGAGGCGGGGCCTGATACTGACGGAGGTGGGGCCTGATACTGACAGGAGGCAGGACCAGATACTGATAGAGGCGGGGTCAGATACTGAGAAGAGGCGGGGTCTGATACTGAGAGGAAGTGGGGCCAGATACTGACAGAGGCGGGGACTTATACTGACTGAGGCGGGGTCTGATACTGAGAGGAGGCGGGGCCAGATACTGAGAGGAGGCGGGGCCTGATACTGACAGAGGCGGGGCAAGATTCTGAGAGGAGTTGGTGGCTGATACTAACGGAGGAGGGGCCTGATACTGGCAGGAGGCAGGGCCAGATACTGACAGAGGCGGGGCCAGATACTGACAGAGGTGGGGCCTGATACTGAGAGGAAGCGGGGCCAGATACTGACAGAGGCGGTGCCTGATACTGACTGAGGCGGGGTCTGATACTGAGAGGAGGCGGGGCCAGATACTGAGAGGAGGCGTGGCCAGATACTGAGAGGAGGCAGGTCCAGATACTGACAGGAGGCGGGGCCTGATACTGACAGGAGGCAGGGCCAGAAACTGACAGAGGCGGGGTCAGATACTGAGAGGATGTGGGGCCTGATACTGACAGAGGCGGGGCCTGATACTGACAGGAGGTGGGGTCTTATACTGAGAGGAGGTGTGGCCTGATGCTGACGGAGGCGGGTTCTGATACTGAGAAGAGGCGAGGCCTGATACTGAGAGGAGGCGGGGCCAGATACTGAGAGGAGGTGGGGCCAGATACTGAGAGGAGGCAGGTCCAGATACTGAGAGGAGGTGGGGCCAGATACTGAGAGGAGGTGGGGCCAGATACTGAGAGGAGGCAGGTCCAGATACTGACAGGAGGTGGGGACAGATAGAGAGGAGGCGGGGCCAGATACTGAGAGGAGGTGGGGCCAGATTCTCAGAGGAGGCGAGGCAAAATACTGACAGAAGGTGGTGGCAGATATTGAGAGGAGGCGGGGTCAGATACTGAGAGGAGGCGGGGCCATATAATGAGAGGAGGCGGGGCCCAATACTGACAGGAGGCGGGGAAAGATACTGAGAGGAGGTGGGGCCAGATACTGACAGAAGGTGGGGAAAGATACTGAGAGGAGGTGGGGCCAGATACTGAGAGACGGCAGGGCCAGATACTGAGAGGAGGTGGGGAAAGATACTGAGAGGAGGTGTGGCCAGTTACTGAGAGGAGGCGGGGCCAGATACTGAGAGGAGGCAGGACCAGATACTGAGTGGAGGCGGGGCCAAATACTGAGAGGAGGCGTGGCCAGATACTGAGAGGAGGTGGGGCCAGATACTGAGAGGCGGCAGGGCCAGATACTGAGAGGATGTGGGGCCAGATACTGAGAGGAGGCGGGGCCACATACTGAGGAGACAGGCCATATACTGAGGGGGCGGGGCCATATACTGAGAGGCGGCAGGGCCAGATACTGACAGAAGGTGGGGAAAGATACTGAGAGGAGGTGGGGCCAGACACTGAGAGGAGGTGGGGAAAGATACTGAGAGGAGGTGGGGCCACATACTGAGAGGAGGTGGGGCCAGATACTGAGAGGAGGTGGGGCCAGATACTGAGAGGAGTTGGGGAAAGATACTGAGAGGAGGTGGGGCCAGATACTGAGAGGAGGTGGGGCCAGATACTGACAGAAGGTGGGGAAAGATACTGAGAGGAGGTGGGGCCAGATACTGACAGAAGGTGGGGAAAGATACTGAGAGGAGGTGGGGCCAGATACTGAGAGGTGGCAGGGCCAGATACTGAGAGGAGGTGGGGAAAGATACTGAGAGGAGGTGTGGCCAGTTACTGAGAGGAGGCGGGGCCAGATACTGAGAGGAGGCAGGACCAGATACTGAGTGGAGGCGGGGCCAAATACTGAGAGGAGGCGTGGCCAGATACTGAGAGGAGGTGGGGAAAGATACTGAGAGGAGGCGGGGCCAGATACTGAGAGGAGGCGGGACCAGATACTGAGAGGAGGCGGGACCAGATACTGAGAGGAGGCGGGGCCAGATACTGAGAGGAGGCGTGGCCAGATACTGACAGAGGTGGGGGTTACCTAAAGCCGGGAACATGGAGATTGTTGCTGGTGGATTGGAGGGTGCCCGGGAGTAGATGACGTGTCGTTCTGTACGATCCTCAACAGTGGATGAGGCCGAGGACAGACCTGTCCATGTGGGAATGTGGACAGGATGGAAACGGCCGGGAGGTCAAGCTGGAATCTGTTGATCAGGTGACCCTGTACCAGACACGGATCTCTTGTCCAAAAAGGTGCTGGAGTTTACCTGTCTCCCTGTTGGTCATCAGGGCTTCGTAAGTCCTGTTGTTGTCTCCTGGAACACACATTAAAGAAGCAGGATGGAGATATTCAGCTTATCTTGGTTTATGCGGAGCCTATTGTGGGCAGGTCCTGGTGGGGATAGGGCCCGGTGGGGAGTTGGTGGGGCAGGACCCGGTGGTGACAGGGCATCTTTCTGCTGGGGTTGTAGCCTGTGTGGGTGTGTTCTGGTGAGTCTGGGACCTGGTGGCATTCTGGACACTACCTGCTGCCAATCCATTTCCCCATCCCACGATGAATCAGGTTTTGGATCTTAACACGTCCATGGTTTCCTCAGTCTGCACAGCATTGTGGGCCGAAGGGCCCACACTGTTCTGGAACATTCCATGTTCTATAACAGCTGTGACATGGCCCTCTGACCCTTTTCAGTCTCAATGCTGAGTTTCACGGGTCTGACAAAAACAGCATCCCTCTATTTAAAACTTTTCCCTCTGAGGTTGGAGTGAGACAGGAACTGGAGGACATGGGGTCTGGAGGAAGGAGAAAGGAAAATCCCGCCACCACAGGGTCTGCATCCAAGATGGTGGCACCAATGTTCGGCAGCATCAACGATTGGTTGCAGACTCCAGGGAACTGGAGGGGACTGGCTCAGGGCAGCATAAAACGGAGAGAGCAGCCTCCCATCCCCCTGTCTGAGAAGGAGAAGAAGAGGAGATGACCCACAGGGCGGTGACCAGAGAGAGGTTTTGCGGCCAAGGTACCGCACAGGCTGCGGGATGCTGGAGACGGCGGTCAAGGGGCTCGCACCAGGCTTTGGGCTGCTGGAGACGGTGGTCAAGTGTCTCGGTCCAGCTGTGGGCTGCTGGAGACCATGGTCAAGCAACTCGGTCCAGGCTGCGGGCTGCTGTAGACGGCTGTCAAGGGGCTCGCTCCAGGCTGCCTGCTGCTGGAGACGGTGGTCAAGTGTCTCAGTTAAGGCTGCAAGCTGCTGGAGACCATGGTCAAGCAACCCCGTCCAGGCTGCGGGCTGCTGGAGATGGTGGTCAAGGAACTCGCCCCAGGTTGCGGGCTGTTGGAGACCACGGTCAAGGGTCTTGCACCAGGCTGCGGGCTGCTGGAGACGGCGGTCAATTGGCTCACACCAGGCTGCAGGATGCTGGAGACGGTTAAGGGGCTCACACAAGGATACGGGCTGCTAAAGACCACATTCAAGGGGGTCAGTCCAGGCCATGGGTTGCAGGAGATCACAGTCAAGGGGCTCGGATCAGGCTGCGGGCTGCTGGAGACGGTTGTCAAGGGACTCGCTCCAGGCTGGGCTGCTGGAGACCACGGTCAAGGGGCTCACACCAGGCTGCGGGCTGCTGGAGAAGGAAGTCAAGGGTTTTGCAACAGGCTGTGGGCTACTGTAGATGGCAGTCAAGGGGCTTGTACCAGGCTGCGGGCTGCTGGGTACCATGGTCAAGGGACTCAGTCTAGTCTGTGGGTTGCTGGAGACGGTGGTCAAGGGGCTCGCTCCATGCTGCGGGCTGCTGGAGACGGCATTCAAGGGGCTCACTCCAGGCTGCGGGCTGCTGGAGACGGTGGTCAAGGGGCTCGCACCAGGCTGTGGGCTGCTGTAGACGGCGGTCAAGGGACTGAGAGGAGGTGGGGCCAGATACTGAGAGGAGGTGGGGCCAGATACTGAGAGGAGGCGGGGCCAGATACTGAGAGGAGGCAGGTCCAGATACTGACAGGAGGCGGGGCCTGATACTGACAGGAGGCAGGGCCAGATACTGACAGAGGCGGGGTCAGATACTGAGAGGATGTGGGGCCTGATACTGGCAGAGGCGGGGCCTGATACTGACAGGAGGCGGGGTCTGATACTGAGAGGAGGTGTGGCCTGATGCTGACGGAGTCGGGTTCTGATACTGAGAAGAAGCGGGGCCTAATACTGAGAGGAGGTGGGGCCAGATACTGAGAGGAGGTGGGGCCAGATACTGAGAGGAGCCAGGTCCAGATACTGAGAGGAGGTGGGGCCAGATACTGAGAGGAGGTGGGGCCAGATACTGAGAGGAGGCAGGTCCAGATACTGACAGGAGGTGGGGACAGATAAAGAGGAGGCGGGGCCAGATACTGAGAGGAGGTGGGGCCAGATTCTGAGAGGAGGCGAGGCAAAATACTGACAGAAGGTGGTGGCATATATTGAGAGGAGGCGGGGTCAGATACTGAGATGAGGCGGGGCCATATAATGAGAGGAGGCGGGGCCCAATACTGACAGGAGGCGGGGCCAGATACTGAGAGGAGGTGGGGCCACATACTGATGAGACAGGGCCATATACTGAGGGGGCGGGGCCATATACTGAGAGGCGTCAGGGCCAGATACTGACAGAAGGTGGGGAAAGATACTGAGAGGAGGTGGGGCCAGATATTGAGAAGAGGCGGGGCCAGATAATGAGAGGAGGTGCGGAAAGATACTGAGAGGAGGTGGGGCCAGATACTGAGAGGAGGTGGGGCCAGATACTGAGAGGAGGTGGGGAAAGATACTGAGAGGAGGTGGGGCCAGATACTGAGAGGAGGCGTGGCCAGATACTGACAGAGGTGGGGGTTACCTAAAGCCGGGAACATGGAGATTGTTGCTGGTGGATTGGAGGGTGCCCGGGAGTAGATGACGTGTCGTTCTGTACGATCCTCAACAGTGGATGAGGCCGAGGACAGACCTGTCCATGTGGGAATGTGGACAGGATGGAAACGGCCGGGAGGTCAAGCTGGAATCTGTTGATCAGGTGACCCTGTACCAGACACGGATCTCTTGTCCAAAAAGGTGCTGGAGTTTACCTGTCTCCCTGTTGGTCATCAGGGCTTCGTAAGTCCTGTTGTTGTCTCCTGGAACACACATTAAAGAAGCAGGATGGAGATATTCAGCTTATCTTGGTTTATGCGGAGCCTATTGTGGGCAGGTCCTGGTGGGGATAGGGCCCGGTGGGGAGTTGGTGGGGCAGGACCCGGTGGTGACAGGGCATCTTTCTGCTGGGGTTGTAGCCTGTGTGGGTGTGTTCTGGTGAGTCTGGGACCTGGTGGCATTCTGGACACTACCTGCTGCCAATCCATTTCCCCATCCCACGATGAATCAGGTTTTGGATCTTAACACGTCCATGGTTTCCTCAGTCTGCACAGCATTGTGGGCCGAAGGGCCCACACTGTTCTGGAACATTCCATGTTCTATAACAGCTGTGACATGGCCCTCTGACCCTTCTCAGTCTCAATGCTGAGTTTCACGGGTCTGACAAAAACAGCATCCCTCTATTTAAAACTTTTCCCTCTGAGGTTGGAGTGAGACAGGAACTGGAGGACATGGGGTCTGGAGGAAGGAGAAAGGAAAATCCCGCCACCACAGGGTCCGCATCCAAGATGGTGGCACCAATGTTCGGCAGCATCAACGATTGGTTGCAGACTCCAGGGAACTGGAGGGGACTGGCTCAGGGCAGCATAAAACGGAGAGAGCAGCCTCCCATCCCCCTGTCTGAGAAGGAGAAGAAGAGGAGATGACCCACAGGGCGGTGACCAGAGAGAGGTTTTGCGGCCAAGGTACCGCACAGGCTGCGGGATGCTGGAGACGGCGGTCAAGGGGCTCGCACCAGGCTTTGGGCTGCTGGAGACGGTGGTCAAGTGTCTCGGTCCAGCTGTGGGCTGCTGGAGACCATGGTCAAGCAACTCGGTCCAGGCTGCGGGCTGCTGTAGACGGCTGTCAAGGGGCTCGCTCCAGGCTGCCTGCTGCTGGAGACGGTGGTCAAGTGTCTCAGTTAAGGCTGCAAGCTGCTGGAGACCATGGTCAAGCAACCCCGTCCAGGCTGCGGGCTGCTGGAGATGGTGGTCAAGGAACTCGCCCCAGGTTGCGGGCTGTTGGAGACCACGGTCAAGGGTCTTGCACCAGGCTGCGGGCTGCTGGAGACGGCGGTCAATTGGCTCACACCAGGCTGCAGGATGCTGGAGACGGTTAAGGGGCTCACACAAGGATACGGGCTGCTAAAGACCACATTCAAGGGGGTCAGTCCAGGCCATGGGTTGCAGGAGATCACAGTCAAGGGGCTCGGATCAGGCTGCGGGCTGCTGGAGACGGTTGTCAAGGGACTCGCTCCAGGCTGGGCTGCTGGAGACCACGGTCAAGGGGCTCACACCAGGCTGCGGGCTGCTGGAGAAGGAAGTCAAGAGTTTTGCAACAGGCTGTGGGCTACTGTAGATGGCAGTCAAGGGGCTTGTACCAGGCTGCGGGCTGCTGGGTACCATGGTCAAGGGACTCAGTCTAGTCTGTGGGTTGCTGGAGACGGTGGTCAAGGGGCTCGCTCCATGCTGCGGGCTGCTGGAGACGGCATTCAAGGGGCTCACTCCAGGCTGCGGGCTGCTGGAGACGGTGGTCAAGGGGCTCGCACCAGGCTGTGGGCTGCTGTAGACGGCGGTCAAGGGACTGAGAGGAGGTGGGGCCAGATACTGAGAGGAGGTGGGGCCAGATACTGAGAGGAGGCGGGGCCAGATACTGAGAGGAGGCAGGTCCAGATACTGACAGGAGGCGGGGCCTGATACTGACAGGAGGCAGGGCCAGATACTGACAGAGGCGGGGTCAGATACTGAGAGGATGTGGGGCCTGATACTGGCAGAGGCGGGGCCTGATACTGACAGGAGGCGGGGTCTGATACTGAGAGGAGGTGTGGCCTGATGCTGACGGAGTCGGGTTCTGATACTGAGAAGAAGCGGGGCCTAATACTGAGAGGAGGTGGGGCCAGATACTGAGAGGAGGTGGGGCCAGATACTGAGAGGAGCCAGGTCCAGATACTGAGAGGAGGTGGGGCCAGATACTGAGAGGAGGTGGGGCCAGATACTGAGAGGAGGCAGGTCCAGATACTGACAGGAGGTGGGGACAGATAAAGAGGAGGCGGGGCCAGATACTGAGAGGAGGTGGGGCCAGATTCTGAGAGGAGGCGAGGCAAAATACTGACAGAAGGTGGTGGCATATATTGAGAGGAGGCGGGGTCAGATACTGAGATGAGGCGGGGCCATATAATGAGAGGAGGCGGGGCCCAATACTGACAGGAGGCGGGGCCAGATACTGAGAGGAGGTGGGGCCACATACTGATGAGACAGGGCCATATACTGAGGGGGCGGGGCCATATACTGAGAGGCGTCAGGGCCAGATACTGACAGAAGGTGGGGAAAGATACTGAGAGGAGGTGGGGCCAGATATTGAGAAGAGGCGGGGCCAGATAATGAGAGGAGGTGCGGAAAGATACTGAGAGGAGGTGGGGCCAGATACTGAGAGGAGGTGGGGCCAGATACTGAGAGGAGGTGGGGAAAGATACTGAGAGGAGGTGGGGCCAGATACTGAGAGGAGGTGGGGCCACATACTGAGAGGAGGTGGGGAAAGATACTGAGAGGAGGTGGGGCCAGAAACTGAGAGGAGGTGGGGCCAGATACTGACAGGAGGTGGGGCCAGATACTGAGGGGAGGTGGGGAAAGATACTGAGAGGAGGTGGGGAAAGATACTGAGAGGAGGTGGGGCCAGATACTGAGAGGCGGCAGGGCCAGATACTGACAGAGGTGGGGGTTACCTAAAGCCGGGAACATGGAGATTGTTGCTGGTGGATTGGAGGGTGCCCGGGAGTAGATGACGTGTCGTTCTGTACGATCCTCAACAGTGGATGAGGCCGAGGACAGACCTGTCCATGTGGGAATGTGGACAGGATGGAAACGGCCGGGAGATCAAGCTGGAATCTGTTGATCAGGTGACCCTGTACCAGACACGGATCTCTTGTCCAAAAAGGTGCTGGAGTTTACCTGTCTCCCTGTTGGTCATCAGGGCTTCGTAAGTCCTGTTGTTGTCTCCTGGAACACACATTAAAGAAGCAGGATGGAGATATTCAGCTTATCTTGGTTTATGCGGAGCCTATTGTGGGCAGGTCCTGGTGGGGATAGGGCCCGGTGGGGAGTTGGTGGGGCAGGACCCGGTGGTGACAGGGCATCTTTCTGCTGGGGTTGTAGCCTGTGTGGGTGTGTTCTGGTGAGTCTGGGACCTGGTGGCATTCTGGACACTACCTGCTGCCAATCCATTTCCCCATCCCACGATGAATCAGGTTTTGGATCTTAACACGTCCATGGTTTCCTCAGTCTGCACAGCATTGTGGGCCGAAGGGCCCACACTGTTCTGGAACATTCCATGTTCTATAACAGCTGTGACATGGCCCTCTGACCCTTCTCAGTCTCAATGCTGAGTTTCACGGGTCTGACAAAAACAGCATCCCTCTATTTAAAACTTTTCCCTCTGAGGTTGGAGTGAGACAGGAACTGGAGGACATGGGGTCTGGAGGAAGGAGAAAGGAAAATCCCGCCACCACAGGGTCCGCATCCAAGATGGTGGCACCAATGTTCGGCAGCATCAACGATTGGTTGCAGACTCCAGGGAACTGGAGGGGACTGGCTCAGGGCAGCATAAAACGGAGAGAGCAGCCTCCCATCCCCCTGTCTGAGAAGGAGAAGAATAGGAGATGACCCACAGGGCGGTGACCAGAGAGGGGTTCTGCGGCCAAGGTACCACACAGGCTGCGGGATGCTGGAGACGGCGGTCAAGGGGCTCGCACCAGGCTTTGGGCTGCTGGAGACGGTGGTCAAGTGTCTCGGTCCGGCTGTGGGCTGCTGGAGACCATGGTCAAGCAACTCGGTCCAGGCTGCGGGCTGCTGTAGACGGCTGTCAAGGGGCTCGCTCCAGGCTGCGGGCTGCTGGAGACGGTGGTCAAGTGTCTCAGTCCAGGCTGCAAGCTGCTGGAGACCATGGTCAAGCAACTCGGTCCAGGCTGCGGGCTGCTGGAGATGGTGGTCAAGGAACTCGCACCAGGTTGTGGGCTGTTGGAGACCACGGTCAAGGGTCTTGCACCAGGCTGCGGGCTGCTGGAGACGGCGGTCAATTGGCTCACACCAGGCTGCAGGATGCTGGAGACGGTTAAGGGGCTCACACAAGGAGAAGGGCTGCTGAAGACCACATTCAAGCGGGTCAGTCCAGGCCATGGGTTGCAGGAGATCACAGTCAAGGGGCTCGGATCAGGCTGCGGGCTGCTGGAGACGGTTGTCAAGGGATTCGCTCCAGGCTGGGCTGCTGGAGACCACGGTCAAGGGGCTCACACCAGGCTGCAGGCTGCTGGAGAAGGAAGTCAAGGGTCTTGCAACAGGCTGTGGGCTACTGTAGATGGCAGTCAAGGGGCTTGTACCAGGCTGCGGGCTGCTGGGTACCATGGTCAAGGGACTCAGTCTAGTCTGTGGATTGCTGGAGACGGTGGTCAAGGGGCTCGCTCCAGGCTGCGGGCTGCTGGAGATGGTGGTCAAGGGGCTCACTCCAGGCTGCGGGCTGCTGGAGACGGTGGTCAAGGGGCTCGCACCAGGCTGTGGGCTGCTGGAGAAGGCGGTCAAGGGACTCAGTCTAGGCTGCAGGCTGCTGGAGACGGCGGTCAAGGGACTCAGTCTAGGCTGCAGGCTGCTGGAGACGGCGGTCAAGGGATCGGTCCAGGCTGCGCACTGATGGAGACGGTGGTCAAGGGACTCGGTCCAGGTTGCGGAATGCTGGAGATGCCGGTTAAGGGATCAGTCCAGGCTGCGGGCTGCTGGAGACGGTGGTCAAGGGGCTCGCTCCAGGCTGCGGGCTGCTGGAGACGGCGGTCAATGGACTCGGTACCGGCTGCGGCTGCTGGGGAACACAGTCAAGGGACTCGGTACAGGCTGTGGGCTGCAGGATACCACGGTCAAGGGTCTCACACTAGGCTGCGGGCTGCTAGAGACCGCGGTCAAAGGACTTGGTCCAGGCTGCTGGAGACTGGCTTGAGACTGGATGACGGGGAACTAGGTATCGGAACTGGGATGTGAGACGCTTAAGGGTTCCTAATCGTGGTTTGGAACTGGAGCTCAAGTAGCCGATCGTTTGGACTAGTCTCTGTGGTTGCGGGGAGGGGGAGGTGCGGGAGCGCTGGAGGCGAATCCAGACACTCGGTGACTCTGTTGGGGGGGGGGGGGGTCCTCTCTTTTGCTTCTCTCTCTCTGACTGGAAGAGGCACTTCAGGCATTTTCTGCCAATGGCGAATCTATCTGCCTTACCACAGGCAAAAGTCCATTTTGTGGACCATGACACTGTTTTTATGACATGAAAATAAATTGAATCTTGAGTCCTTGAAGAAATGCAGTGACCTTGTCAAATGCCTTATTAAATTCTGTGGTTCCCCTTCCTTCCTCTCTACACCATCCACTCCCATTCTTATCTCTCGCTTTAACCTTCCCACGCTCCTGTCACTTCTCCCTCTTCCTTCCTCTCCACGTTCTGTCACCCATCATCTCCTGCTACCCCACCCCCCCTCCAACTTCCTTCCCCGTGGATATCTGTGTTCAGTTCTGGTCTCCAAATTATAGAAAGGATATAGATAAGGTGGAGAGGGTGCAGAGAAGGTTTACAAGGATGTTGCCTGGTTTACAGCACCTGGATTACAGGGAGAGATTAAGGAGACTGGGACTTTATTCATTGGAACCTAGACATCTGAGAGGTGACTTGATAGAGGTTTTTAAAATTATGAAAGGAATAGGTAGACTAGACACAAACAGACTCTTTCCCCTGAAGGCAGGGGAGTTTGAAACAAGAGGCCATGAGTTTAAGGTAAGGGGGCAAAACTTTAGGAGAAATATTAGAGGTGGTTTTTCACTCAGCGAGTGGTGGCAGAATGGAATGAGATAGTTGTGTCAGGGTCCCTTCTGTCATTTAAGAGAATGTAGGATGTGTACATGGAGGTGAGGGTGTTGGAGGGTTATTGGCGGAGAGCAGGAGGTCTGAGCTAGTTGAGTTGTTCTAGTGAACCGATGTGGACTCGAAAGGCCGACATGGCTTGTTTCCGCTCCATAAATGGTTATATGGTTATGTATTGCCCCATCCCACTTGTCTTGATAGAGGGTCTCGACCCAAAACGTTGCCAGTTCCAACTCTGTACCTGACACAGACTGTTGCTTCTTCTCCCCTCTCCCACCAGGTCTGGTGGAACTTGGAGTGTTCCTGTCGAAAATGGAACCAAGGTTAAGAGATCACAGCACCATCCTACTTGTGACCTTCCTCCACCCTCACTGTGGCCCCTCTCCCCCACACATGAAACAAAGGCAAATATTAGAGGCTAATTTACAGAGTGATTCAATATGACACCCATGACCCATGCTGCCAAACACACCCAATTAACCTACAACCCAGTCTGTTTTGAAGGGTGGGAGGAAACCAGAGCAGACACAGGGAGAACGTACAAACTTCTTACAAAATGCACAGGATTGGAAACCTGGCCCCAATCGTTGGCACTGTAATGGCCCAGCATTAACCGCTACATTAACCAGGCAGCCCCTACACCCATGGATGTAAGAACAATAACGGGTTGTGGGAGTGAGGGAGCAAAGGGCAGGATTTCTGTGGAGTAGGTTTACATGGGTCAGCACAACATTATGGGCTGAAGGGCCTGCACTGTGCTGTAATGTTCTGTGCTGTAAAAACAACACATTTTTGCAATCCTAGCCGATTCTGAATAGTTATTATTTTATTTTCTCTTCCCTTCTGTCGATATTTGTTATCATCTGTTTTGCCTCTTTGTGACTCGGTACATTCCGGAACCTGTTGTGAGTTGTTCTTTGTGTCACTGGGCAAGTGTGACAAGGACGACTTTGCCTGCATCTGGATATTGTACCTCAGCATTCAATCTCCTGCAAACATGGCATCTGAGTCTAAAATCTTGGACATCAGCAGGGCGTCCGTTTAAACCCGAGGGGAATCGGAAGTTAATCCGAGAACAGGGGACACGGGAGTTGGAATCAGAATGATTCTCAACTATCGTGTAATCATAGAGCCATAGACCATGACAGCACAGACACAGGCCATTCAGCCCATCTGGTCCATGCTGAACTATTTATTCGGCAGCCTCCCATTGACAAGCACCCGGACCATATCCCTCTCTACCCTCATCGATATACCTGCCCAAATTTTCTGTAAATGTCGAATTGTGCCCTGAGTCACCACTTCACTGGCAGCTCGTTCAACACCCCCACCACTCTCTGTGTGAAGAAGTTCCACCTCATGTTCCCCCTAAACTTTTCCCCTTTCAACATGAACCCATGTTCTCATGTTCTTGTCTCACCCAACCTTAGTGGAAAAAGCATGCTTGCCTTTACTCTATCCAACCCCCGCATCATTTTCTACATCTCTATCATTCTTCTAGACCCAGGGAATAAAATTCAAACCTGTTTAACCTTTCCCTGTAACTCAGTTCCTGAAGTCCAGGCAACATCCTAGTAAATATTCTCTGCCCTCTTTCTATCTTATTGATATTGTTCCTGTAGTTCAGTGACCAAAACTGCAAACGATTCTCCAAATTTGGCCTCACCAATGTCTTATCGAATTTCAACACAACATCCCAACACTTACACACAAAATCTCGATTTCTGAAGGCCAGTGTGCCTAGATCTCTCTTCACAACCATCTTGTTTAATCATTTTCAATGACCCTGATCTTCACCACTACTTCAGCTTACACAATGAACGAAAAATTAAATCGGACGAAGGGTGGATCACTTTGTAAATGAGGGCAGGGGTCCCTGAGGCCCATAGGGTCACATTGAGGCAGTTACCCTTGGCCTAATAACTGATAATCTTACCTTTTTGGATCACTTGAACATATCATTGGACACAGATTCACTGAAGGAATAAAAAGATGCGGAAGTATTAATCTTCAAACCTGATATCCACCCTGTCTACCAAGAGGGGCAGAATAAAAAATGGCAAATCAATGTCATGGATCAGGGGGACTCATCCCACCACTGACTCTCCCCCCGGACACTCTCCCCCATCACTAACTCACCCCCCATACACTCTCCCCCGTCACCCACTCTCCCCACAGACATTCTCCCCCATCACCAACTCTCTCCTCAGACACTCTCCCCCGTCATTCACTCTCCCAATGGACACTCTCCCCATCACCAACTCTTTCCATGAACACTGTCCCCATCACCAACTCTCCACTCAGACAATCTCCCCCATCACCCACTCTCCCCACGGACACTTTCCCCTGTCACCCACTCTACCCATGGACACTCTCCCCCATCACTAACTCACCCCCCAGACACTCTCCCCGTCACCCACTCTTTCCATGAACACTGTCCCCATCACCAACTCTCCACACAGACACTCTCCCCCGTCACCCACTCACCCCCCTGGACACTCTCCCCCGTCATCCACTCTCCCCACGGACACTCTCCCCCGTCACCCACTCTCCCCACAGACATTCTCCCCCATCACCAACTCTCTCCCCAGACATTCTCCCCCGTCACCCACTCTCCCCACGGACACTCTCTCCCGTCACCCACTCTCCCCATGGACACTCTACCCCTAACCTATGGACACTCTCTCTTATCACTGACCCCATCCCCAATGAATCCCCTCCCACACCTTGGATTCACATGACAAATTCAGCACGAAATTTATAACCTCACTCACCAAGCTGTAATCACACCATTCAGCCACATGAACAGTGAGCAGAATTGAATGGAGATTTATCACAACAGCAGTGAAGTATGAGGCCATTCGGCCCATGATATCCATGCTAACTTTGGACCCAGTTCTCCGCCAGTCCCGAGATCCATCTCCAGTTTGAACCAGCTGATGGTTTGTGTGGGCAAGGAGTGGACCAGTGGGAATCGCCACAGCACAGGTGGGTGGGAACTCCAGGTCATGGCATGATCTAAAAGGAGGTAGGTGCCTGAATAAAAAGGTGGGGAGGGAGAAGGAGGGAGGAAGGGGAAGGGGGGGTGAACACAGGCTGACAGGTAAAAGGTGGAGACAGGTGGGAGGGAAGAAGAGGAAGAAGCTGAGAAGTGATGGGGGGAGGGTAATTCTCCGAATGGAGAGAGAAGGGGGGGGGATGGAGGCAGCGGGAGAGGGAAAAAAAGTCTCAGAGAAGGGGGTTAATGGATATTGGAGGTCGTCTCTTGTTGGAGGGGGCCCAGATGGAATATTAGATGTTGTTCCTGCAATTTGTAGGTGCCCTTGGTTTGGCCGTGCGTCAGGTCATGGACAGACATGTCAGTGTTTGAATGGTGCAGGGAACTAAAATGGTTGGCCACTGGGAGGTCCTTGCTGTAGACGGAAAGAAGGTGCTCAGCAAAGCCATGTTCCAGTCTGTGCCCCGTCTCTCCGATGTAGAGGAGACCACAATGGGAGCACCGGATGCAGTAGATAACCCCTGTAGATTCACAAGAGAAGTGTTGCTTCACTTGGAAGGACTGTTTGGGGCCCGAAATGGTGCTGAGGGAGGTGGTGTGGGGGGCAGGTGGAGCATCTCTTGCGTGAACATGGGTAGGTGCCAAAGAGGCGATCGGGTAGGAAGGAAGGAGTGGACTAGGGAGCCATGGAGGGAGTGGTCCCTGGGGAAAGTGGTTTGAATGGGACGTTGGGAAACCAGGCAACTAGGGAGGGGCAGCAGAGATCACCCAACTTCATTTAAATTTGGACATGCAGCACAGTAACAGGCCCTTCTGGTTCATGAGCCCGTGCCACACAAATACCCAAATTAATCTAGAATCTCTGTATGTTTTAAAGATTGGGAGGAAACTGGAGCACCCAGGGAAAACCCACGCATGTCACGGAGAGAACGTGGAAACCCCTGACAGACAGCGCCAGATTGGAACCTGGGTCTCTGACGCTGTAACAGCGTTGCCCTAATCACTATGTCAACTGTGCCATCCATCTTCTGTTGGATAATCCGCTCCCACTTCACCCCCCTACACCCAGCACCGGCAGTAAAACAGAGATGGGTTAGCGACCTGATTAGTTCGGCCTCCTTCAGAGAGAGATGTGTTTGTTCAGCGAGAGAGGAGCTCACCTTTTTTCCGGAAGATGAGAAGGATGATGCCAAGTGTGATCAGGAGAACCAGGAGAACCGGCACATAAATGAAGGTGGGGTTCAACGAGACTGGGAAAGAGAGCGAGAACAATGTTGGTGCATTACACGTGAAGTCCTTGCCCCTCAAAGGATGGAGGACAAATGAGACTGCTGCACCCCCCAACACCCACCAGGTTCCATCTGGTCATCTCTCTCTCCTCTCTCACTTCCCCATCCCTTACCTGACCCCCTTCTCCCCTAACTGGTTCCCCCATCACTTCACTAAACCATCCCACTCACTCCTTCTGGTTTCCCCATCATTTACCTCCTCTCCCCCACTTAGTTCTATCTGCCTCATATCCACCCCAACTTGGTTTACCCAGATGCTGTCAGAACTTAAGGAATTGAGTTACAGGGAAAAGTTCAACAGGTTAGAACTTTATTCCCTGGAGTGCAGAAGAATGAGGGGGATTTGATAGAGGTATTTAAAATTCTGAGTGGGATAGACAGAGTAAATGAAAGCAGACTTGTTGCACTGAGGTTGGAGTGAGACAAGACCTGGAGGACATGGGTTAAGGGTGAAAGGGGAATAGTTTAGGAAGAACATCAGGGGGAAAGTTTTCATAAAAGAGAGTAGAGAGAATGTGGAATGAGCTGCCAACTTGAATTTGACAAACAAGAAAAATTTGGACAGTTACATGGCTAGGAGGGCCCTGCAGGGGTATGGTCTGGGTGCAGGTCAGTGGGAGAGGACAGAATAATAGTTTGGCACAGACTAGAAAGGCCAGGGGCTTGTTTCTTAGTGTAAGTGTTTTATGTTTTATGATTCTGTCCCATTCCCTCTACCCGATCTGGTACCACCTGAAAATCATCTACTGGCCTCTATCCCACTCAACTAGTGACCTATCGTGGACTATTATGGACACGCAACATCTCCTCAATTGATAGGTAGGCACAATAGTGCCTGCACTTCAAGAGAAGGCTGAGGCGGGCAAGGCTACCTGCCACCATGATGTCAACCTCCTACAGGAGATCTACTGAGAGACTTCTGGCCGGCTGCATCACTGTTTGGTACAGTTGCTGTGGAGAAATGGATTGGAGGTGAATCAACAGGACCAGAAGTGTGACAGAGAGGATCTCTAGAGTCTCTCTGCCCACCATTGATGTGATCTACCAGGATCGTTGTCTGAAGAGGGTGTGTAAAATTATTGAGGACCCCTTCCAACCTACGCACAGCATCTTTCAGCTGCTCCTGTCGGGGAAGAGATACAGGAGAATCAGAGCCGGCACCACAAGGCTGGGGAACACCTTCTTCCCACTGGCAGTGAGAATGCTGAATGACCAAAGGAACTGCTCACACTGACCATCCAAAACTCTCATATTCATAAAATAATATTTATATCGATAAAGTACTTGTCCCGCATGTGTATTATTTGTCTGTACATGTGTGATGTCTGGTTGTGAGTCTACGAGTTTGAATCGAGGACTGGAGACACTGTTTCATTGGGTTGTACTTGTACAAAGAGATGTCAATAAACTTGACCCTTTCTCTCCCACCTGGTTCCACCTATCACCTACCAGCCCCTGTCCCATCCCCCTCTCCCCTACCCAGTTCCCTGAACACTGACGTACCACACCCCAGGCTTCCCCAACTGGATCCTCTATCATTTACCTGTTTCCTCTCCCACCCCAACCTGGATCTCTCATTATTTAAATGTTCCCCCCCCTCTAATCTCGTTGCCCCACTATTTATCCATCCAAACCCCCCTCTCCCCCACCCCTTAGCTAGTTCCCATTCCCATATTTGTCCCACACCTCTCTCCCCCTCCTGGTTCCCCCATCGCTTAACTGTTCCCTTCTTCCCCAGATTCTATCTGTCCAGAATCCACCCTCACTTGGTTTGCAGGAATGTTGCCGGGACTTGAGGAACTGAGGTAAAAGGAAAAGTTAAACAGGATAGGACTTTGTTCCTTGGAGCGTAGAAGAATTAGGGGATATTTAATAGAGGTATTTAAAATTTTGAGGAGTACACACAGAGTAAATGCAAGCAGGATTTTTCCACTGAGGTTGGGGTGAGACAAGAACTGGAAGACGTGGGTTAGGGGAAAAGTTTAGGGAGAACATCAGGAGGAAACTTTTCACAGAGCGAGTAGTGGGAGAGTGGAACGAGCTGCCAAAGTGAACTTGACATACAAAAAACATTTGGACTGTGACATGGATGGGAGGGTTAGCAGGAATATGGTCACTGGGACTAGGCAGAATAAGAGTTTGGAACAGACTGGAAGCGTTGAAGGGCCTGCTTAGAACCATGGAACATTACAGTACAGAAACAAGCCTCTTCGGCCCTTCTATTCTTTGCTGAACCATTTTTGCCTAGTCCCACTAACCTGTACCCAGGTCATATCTCTCCATACCCCTCCCATCCATGCACCTGTCCAAATACTTCTTAAATGTTAAAACTGAGCCCACATTCAGCTGGCAGATCAGTCCACACTCCCATCGCTCTCTGTGTGAAGAACTTTCCCTCAACATTTTTGGAGTTGGAGTCAGGAGGCTGCAATTGAGTTAATTGATTAGGGCCAGGGAGCCATTCAGATAATAGATGAGGACATGGAAAAAGAGGGAGAGCTGTTAAAGCAGCCAGTGATGGGGGGTGGGGTTGTGGGGGTGGGGGGTGAGTGGGACATGGTGGCCTTATCCGCGGTGGCTGAGGAAGAATTTGCTCCCAGTAAGGGAAGAGTGGAAAGTTTCTTTCATTAAGCTAGTTAATTAACTGAGGAAATGGGTAATAGAGGCAGTTGTTAGGCCAGTCCAGTGTTCCGCCTGCAGGATGTGGGAAGTCAGGGACATCACTTTGTTGCCAATGACGACACCTGCAAGAGGTGCATCCAGCTGCAGCTCCTGATAAACGGAGTTAGGGAACTAGAGCTGCAGCTGGATGAACTTTGGATCATTGGGTCGGCAGAGGCAGTGATGGAGAGGAGTTTGAGGGAGGCAGGAACCCCTAAGAATCAGGAGGCAGGCAGCTGGGTGACTGTTGGGAAGGGCAAGGGAAGGGGCAGAAGGAGCAGAGAACCCCTGTGGCTGTTCCCATCACCAATCAATCTACTGTTTTGGATACAGTTGGTGGGGAGGAAATTATCTCTGATGCATCTATTTCAATGTGAGGAGTATTGTCGGTAAGGTAGATGAGCTGAGGGAGTGGATGGGCACGTGGGATTATGATGTTATTGCTATGAGTGAGACTTGGTTGCAGGGCTGGCAGTTCCATGTTCTGGAGTTCTGTTCTTTGAGACGGATAGAGGGGGAGGGATGAAAGGGGAAGGTGTGGTGTTGCTAGTCAGGGAAATTATCACAGCTGAGTTTAGACAAGACAGTCCAGAGGGCTCATCTACAGAAGCCTTTTGGGTGGAACTATGAAACGGGAAAGGTGTTAACACATTAATCGGCTTGTATTATGGAGCACCCAATAGTTTGAGAGAATTGGAGGCACAAATCAGTCGGGAGCTGGCAGACAATTGTAAGAAACAAAGTTGTGGTAGTAGGTGATTTTAACTTTCCACATATTGATTGGGACTCCCATACTGTAAAAGGACTGGGTGGCTTGGGAGTTTGTCAAATGTGTACAGGAAAGTTTTCAAAATCAATATGGAGATGAACCGATGAGAGAGGATGCAAAACTTGATCTCCTATTAGAGAACCAGGCAGATCAGTTGGCAGAAGTCTGTGTCAGTGAGAATTTTGGGTCCAGTGACCATAATGTAATTAGATTCAAGTTACTTATGGATAAGGATAGATCTGGTCCTCGAGCTGAGGTTCTACATTGGAGAAAGGCCAATTTTGTGGAAATGAGAAAGGATCTTGGAGGAATCTACTGGAACAAGTTGTTTTCTGGCAAGGATTCATCAAACAAGTGGAAGGCATTCAAGGGCGAGGTTTTGAGGGTGCAAAGTTTGCAGAGTCCTACCAGGATTAAAGGGAAAATTAACAGGCATAGGGAACCTTGGTTTTCAAGGGATATTGGTAATAGGATTCGGAAGAAGAGAGAGTTGTGTAACCTGTTATAGGCAACAAGGAGGAAATGAGGTAGTCGCAGTGTATCGAAAATGTAAGGGAATACTAAAGAATGAAATCAGGAAGGGAAAAATGGTCCCCTGGAGGATCAGAGTGGTCAACGATGTGTGGAGCCTCACTAAATGGGGGAGGAATTAGACAGTTTATTTTTACATCAGTATATCCTCAGGAAACTAGTATTGTGCATATGGATGGAAGGGAAACAAATAGAAGTGACATGAAACGTATGGAGATTGATCGCTGCCTGACAACGAAGAAAGGTAGACAAATCTCTTGGGGCAGATCTGATATTCACTCGGACCTTGAGAGAGACCAGTGTTGAAATTGCAGGGGCCCTGACTTATTCAACATGTTCATAGCCACCGGAGAGGTGCGAGGGGATTGGAGTGTGGCTCCTGTTATCCCCCTGTTTAAGAAAGGCTCCTGGAGTAAACCAGGTAACTATGGGCCAGTGAGCCTGACGTCAGTAGTAGGTAATTTATTCGGAGTTCTGAGAGATAGGATGTTTAGGTTTAGTCCAGACATGGACTGATTAAGTCCAGTCAGCATGGATTTGTGCATGGTAGCTCATGGTTAACAAATCTTGTTGAAGTTACCAAGAAGGGTGGATGAAGGAAATATTCCACAAGGGAGGTTAGTTCAGAGGGTTAAGACATGAGTGTTAGAGGATATGTTAGAATAATAATGGGTAAACTTGGAGAAGTGAAAAGTGAATGATTGCACAGTGAGACAGAACTTTCTTGAACACAAACACATTACATCCATGTGCACTTAGAATTAGTAGGGGATTAAGTTAGTAGTAATAAGTTAAAGTTTGATTCTGTTTTTATGTTCAAACAAAATTAAAAGCTGCTTTGTCTTGGTGAATTTCTACTACTGCTGGGTTTTGGGGCCCTCTGGGCTCGTAACACTACGTGTGCATAGAGTGGTTGTAAACTGGATTCGAAATTGTCTGTGGGTGAGAAAGCCGAGTGCTCGTGGATCATTGCTTCTCAGACCGGAAGCCTGTGATGAATGGTGTGCCTCAGGAATCTGTGTTGGGACCATTGTCTATATCAATGATCTGGTTGATAACGTGGTAAATTGGATCAGCAAATTTGCCGCTGACTCAAAGGTAGGAGGCATTATGGACAGTGAGGAAGGTTTTCAAAGCTGGAAGAAGGATCTGGACCAGCTGGGAAACTAGGCCAGTAAATGGATTTTTTTAAAAGTTTTTAAAATTTTTCACACTATGAACCATACTGACGAAAATACATACAGACATTTTTCTCTTCAATATATACAGTGTCATTTTCTCCCCTTTGTCCTCCTCCCTTCCCTCCCTCCCTCACCCCCCCTCCCATTTATTCAAAGTTCAATCTATAAGATACATTAAACCCGTTAAACAATGTCGTCACTTAATAAAAAAAACAAGAAATTTTACTGAGTCAGTTCTTTTCGTCTTCTTCTCCTTCTGTCATTTTAGGGGGTGGAGGTCCGCAGTAGGCCCTCTCTGTCGTGTTCCATGTACAGTTCCCAAATTTGTTCGAATACTGTGATGTTATTTCTTAAATTATATGTTATTTTTTCCAATGGAATACATTTATTCATTTCCATGTACCATTGCTGCATTCTCAGGCTCTCTTCTGATTTCCAGGTTGACATAATACATTTTTTTGCTACAGCTAAGGCTATCATAATAAATCTTTTTTGTGCTTCATCCAAATCGAGGCCAAGTTCTTTACTTCTTATATTACTTAGAAGAGTCTAGGAACAAGGATACCTTACTGCAGCTGTACAGGGCCTTGGTGAGACGCCACCTAGAGTATTGTGTGCAGTTTTGGTCACCTTATCTAAGGAAGGATGTTCTTGCAATGGAGGGAGTGCAGAGGCGATTCACCAGGCTGATACCTGGAATGGCAGGAATGACTTAGGAGGAAAGATTGCGCAAATTGGGATTGTACTCCCTGGAGTTTAGGAGATTGAGAGGGGATCTCATAGAGACCTATAAAATTCTGGCAGGACTGGACAGAATGGATGCAGATGGGATGTTTCCAAGGATGGGAAAATCCAGAACCTGGGGCCATGGTTTGAGGATAATAGGCAAACCATTTAGGACCGAGATGAAGAGGAATTTCTTGATCCAGAGGGTGGTGAATCTGTGGAATTCATTGCCACAGAAGGCAGTAGAGGTAGGTTCATTAAATCTATTTAAGAGGGAATTAGATCTATTTCTTCAGTATAAGGGTATTAAAGGTTACGGAGAGAAGGTGGGGACGGGATACTGAACTTTAAGATCAGCCATGATCTCGTTGAATGGCGGAGCAGGCTCGAAGGGTCGAATGACCTACTCCTGCTCCTATCTTCTATGTTTCTATGTTTCTAAGAAAGATCTCTGGATTTTTTGGGATGTTGCTTTTTGTAATTTTATTTAATACCTGATTGAGATCTTCCCAAAACTTTTCCACTTTCTCACATGTCCAAATTGCATGTCCTGTTGTTCCCGTTTCCTTCTTACAACTAAAACATCTGTCAGATACTGTTGGGTCCCATTTATTTAACTTTTGGGGTGTGATGTATAGCCTGTGTAACCAATTATATTGTATCATGCGTAACCTCGTGTTCATTGTATTTCTCATAGTTCCTTTTCATTCTTTATCTTTATGTTTAGATTTTGTTCCCATTTTTGTTTAGGTTTACCATTTGTTTCCTCGTTCTCCTTTTGTTTCAGTTTGATGTACATGTTTGTTATAAATCTTTTAATTATCATTGTGTCTGTAATCACATATTCAAAATTGCTTCCTTCTGGTAACCTCAGCCTGCTTCCCAATTTGTCCTTCAAGTAGGTTTTCGGTTGGTGGTATGCAAACATTGTACCGTGAGTTATTCCATATTTGTCCTTCATTTGTTCAAAAGAATAATTTATTTCCCAAAAAACAATTTTCTATTCTTTTGATCCCTTTTCTCTCCCATTCTCTGAAGGAAAGGTTATCTATTGTGAAAGGGATTAGTTGATTTTGTGTCAATATTAATTTTGGTAGTTGATCATTTATTTTATTCCTTTCTACGTGAATCTTCTTCCAAATGTTGAGCAGATGGTGTAATACTGGTGAATTCCTATGTTGCACCAATTTTTCATCCCACATATATAGTATATGTTCAGGTATCTTCTCCCCTATTTTATCTAGCTCTAATCTGGACCAATCTGGTTTTTCCCTCGTCTGATAAAAATCTGATAGGTATCTCAATTGTGCTGCTCTATAATAATTCTTAAAGTTTGGTAGCTGTAAGCCCCCTTGTTTGTAACATTCTGTTAATTTATCTAGTGCTATCCTCGGTTTCTCCCCTTTCCATAAAATTTCCTTATTATTTTCTTTAGCTCCTTGAAGAATTTCTCTGTTAGGTGAATTGGTAATGATTGAAATAAGTATTGTATCCTTAACCATATAACCATATAACCACTTACAGCACAGAACAGGCCAGTTCGGCCCTACTAGTCCATGCCGTAACAAATCCCCACCCTCCTAGTCCCACTGACCAGCACCCGGTCCATACCCCTCTAGTCCCCTCCTATCCATGTAACAATCCAGTCTTTCCTTAAATGTAACCAATGATCCCGCCTCGACCACGTCTGCCAGAAGCTCATTCCACATCCCCACCACCCTCTGTGTCAAGAAATTTCCCCTCATGTTCCCCTTATAATTTTCCCCCTTCAATCTTCAACCATGTCCTCTAGTTTGAATCTCCCCCTTTCTTAATTGAAAAAGCCTATCCACATTTACTCTGTCTGTCCCTTTTAAAATCTTAAGCACCTCTATCAAGTCCCCTCTCAATCTTCTACGCTCCAGAGAAAAAAGCCCCAGTCTGCACAACCTTTCCCTGTAACTCAGACCCTGAAATCCTGTCAACATTCTCGTGAACCTTCTCTGCACTCTCTCTATTTTGTTTATATCTTTCCTATAATTTGGTGACCAAAACTGTACACAGTACTCCAAATTTGGCCTCACCAATGCCTTGTACAATTTCATCATAACCTCCCTACTCTTGAATTCAATACTCCGATTTATGAAGGCCAACATTCCAAATGCCTTCTTCACCACACCATCTACCTGAGTATCAGCCTTGAGGGTACTATTTACCATAACTCCTAAATCCCTTTGTTGCTTTGCACTCCTCAATTGTCTACCATTTAATGCATATGACCTATTTAAATTTGCCTTTCCAAAATGCAGCACCTCACATTTATCTGTATTAAATTCCATCAGCCATTTCTCAGCCCACACCTCCAGCCTTCCATTTTTTTTTTCATTTTTTTTAAATTTTTTAATTTTTCACACCATAAATCACATTAGCCATGATATACACTTTTTCTTTTTCACACATATACAGTGACTTTTTCTCCCCCCCCTCCCTCCTCCCAAGCCATCCCCCCACCCCCCCCCCCCTCATCCATTTTAGGTATACAATCTAGGTTGCATTAAACCAGTCAGACAATGTTGTCATTCAACAAAAATACACCGGAAATTCTACTGAGTCCATTCTTTTCTTTCATTCTCCTTCCATCAACTTAGGTAATGTTTGTCCCCGGTAGGTTTTCGCTATTGTATTTAATGTAAGGCTCCCATATTTGTTCGAATATTTCAATATTATTTCTTAAACTATATGTTATTTTTTCTAATGGAATACATTTATTCATTTCTATATACCATTGTTGTATTTTCAAATTATCTTCCAATTTCCAGGTTGACATAATACATTTTTTTGCTACGGCTAGGGCTATCTTAACAAATCTTTTTTGTGCATCCTCCAAATCAATTCCAAATTCTTTGTTTTTTATGTTACTTAGGAGAAAGATCTCTGGATTCTTTGGTATATTGTTTTCTGTTATTTTATTTAATATCTGATTGAGATCTTCCCAAAATTTTTCTACTCTCTCACATGTCCAGATTGCATGATTTGTTGTTCCCATTTCTTTTTTACATCGAAAACATCTATCAGATACTGTTGGGTCCCATTTATTTAACTTTTGAGGTGTAATGTATAGTCTGTGTAACCAATTATATTGTATCATACGTAGCCTCGTATTTATTGTATTTCTCATCGTTCCAGAACATAATAACTCCCATGTTTCCTTTTTTATCTTTATATTTAAATCTTGTTCCCATTTTTGTTTAGTTTTACCATTTGTTTCCTCATTCTCCTTTTCTTGCAGTTTAATATACATATTTGTTATAAATCTTTTGATTAACATTGTATCTGTAATCACATATTCAAGGTTACTTCCCTCTGGTAAACTCAAATTGCTTCCTAATTTATCCTTCAAGTAGGATCTCAGTTGGTAATATGCCAGCGCTGTATCTCCAGTTATATTGTACTTATCTCTCATTTGTTCAAAGGATAAGAATCTACTTCCTGAAAAACAATTTTCTATTCTTTTAATCCCTTTTTTTTCCCATTCTCTAAAGGAAAGGTTATCTATTGTAAAAGGGAGTAGCTTATTTTGTGTCAATATTAGTTTTGGTAATTGATAATTTGTTTTATTTCTTTCTACATGAATTTTCTTCCAAATATTGAGGAGATGATGTAATACTGGAGAAGTTCTATGTTGTACCAATTTTTTATCCCATTTATATAATATGTGTTCAGGTATCTTTTCCCCTATTTTATCTAATTCTAATCTTGTCCAGTCTGGTTTTTCCCTTGTTTGATAAAAATCTGATAGGTATCTTAATTGTGCGGCTCTATAATAATTTTTAAAGTTTGGCAATTGTAAGCCTCCTTGTTTATACCATTCTGTTAATTTATCTAGTGCTATCCTCGGTTTCCCCCCTCTCCATAAAAATTTCCTTATTATTTTGTTTAACTCTTTGAAGAATTTTTCTGTCAGTTGTATTGGCAATGCCTGAAATAAGTATAATATCCTTGGAAAAATGTTCATTTTAATACAGTTTATCCTTCCTATCAGTGTTAGTGGTAGATCTTTCCAATGCTCTAAATCGTCCTGTAATTTTTTCATTAGTGGATTATAATTGAGTTTATATAATTGGCCTAGATTTTTGTTTATTTGTACACCTAGGTATCTTATTGCCTGCATTTGCCATCTGAATGGAGATTCCTTCTTAAATTTTGAGAAATCCGCATTATTCATAGGCATTGCTTCACTTTTATTTACGTTTATCTTGTAACCCGACACTTCTCCATATTCCTTCAATTTCTTATATAATTCTTTTATTGATAGTTCTGGTTCTGTTAAGTACACTATAACATCATCCGCAAATAGACTGATTTTATATTCCCTGTCTTTTATTTTTATTCCTTTTATATTATTATCTATTCTTATCAATTCTGCTAGTGGTTCTATAGCTAGCGCAAACAATAAAGGTGATAGTGGGCATCCCTGCCGCGTTGACCTGCTTAAGTTAAATTGCTTTGATACATGTCCATTTACTGTCATTTTCGCTAACGGTCCCTTATATAATGCTTTAATCCAATTAATATACTTCTCCGGTAAACTGAATTTTTGCAATACTTTGAACAAATAATTCCATTCTACTCTGTCGAAGGCATTCTCTGCGTCTAAAGCAAATGCTACGGTAGGTGCTTTATTCCCTTCTACTGCATGAATTAAGTTAATAAATTTACAAATATTGTCTGTTGTGCGTCTTTTTTTGATAAATCCAGTTTGGTCTAAATTTACCATTTTCGGTACATACTCTGCTAATCTGTTTGCTAATAGTTTAGCTATTATCTTATAATCTGTGTTTAGCAAAGATATTGGTCTATATGACGCTGGTGAGAGTGGATCTTTCCCTTGTTTTAGTATTACTGTAATTATTGCTGTTTTACATGAATCTGGTAAGCTTTGTGTTTCATCAATCTGGTTGATTACATCCAGGAGGGGCGGAATTAATAAGTCTTTAAATGTTTTGTAGAATTCTATTGGAAATCCATCCTCTCCTGGTGTCTTATTATTTGGTAATTTTTTTATTATCTCTTGTATTTCTACTGTTCCAAATGGTTCTGTTAATTTATTTTGTTCCTCTATTTGTAGTTTTGGTAGTTCAATTTTAGTCAAAAATTCATCTATTTTCCCTTCATTTTCAGTTCGGTATAATTGTTCATAGAATTCTCTAAAGTTTTCCTTAATTTCTTTTGGATTATATGTAATTTGTTTGTCTTTTTTCCTTGATGCCAATACCATTTTCTTAGCTTGTTCTGTCTTAAGCTGCCATGCTAGGATTTTGTGTGTTTTTTCCCCTAGTTCATAATATTTCTGTTTTGTCTTCATTAAATTCTTCTCTACCTTATATGTTTGTAATGTTTCATATTTTATTTTTTTATCCGCCAATTCTCTTCTTTTAGTTGTATCTTCCTTCATTGCTAATTTTTTTTCTATGTTTACTATTTCCCTTTCCAACTGCTCTGTTTCCTGATTATAGTCCTTCTTCATCTTGGTTACATAACTTATTATTTGCCCTCTAATGAATGCTTTCATTGCATCCCATAGTATAAACTTATCTTCCACTGATTCTGTATTTACTTCAAAATACATTTTTAATTGTTTTTCAATAAATTCTCTAAAATCCTGTCTTTTAAGTAGCATGGGGTTTAATCTCCATCTATACATTCTTGGAGGGAAGTCCTCTAGCTTTACTGTCAATATTAAGGGCGAATGGTCCGATAGTATTCTCGCTTTATATTCTGTTTTTTTTATTCTATCCTGCATACTTGCTGATAACAAAAATAGGTCTATTCTTGAGTATGTTTTATGTCTAGCCGAGTAATATGAATATTCCTTTTCTTTTGGGTTTTGTTTCCTCCATATATCCAAAAGTTTCATTTCTTGCTTTGATTTAATTATAAATTTGGTTACTTTGTTCTTTCTGTTAATTTTTTTCCCCTTTTTATCCATATTTGAATCCAAATTCAGGTTGAAATCCCCTCCTATTAGTATGTTCCCTTGCGTATTAGCTACCTTCAAAAAGATATCTTGCATAAACTTTTGATCTTCTTCGTTAGGTGAATATACTTTAAGTAGATTCCAAAACTCCGAATATATCTGACATTTTATCAGATCCCTGCTGGATCTATTATTTCCTCTTCTATTTTAAATGGCACATTTTTACTAATTAATATAGCCACTCCTCTTGCTTTTGAATTATACGATGCTGCTGTTACATGTCCTACCCAATCTCTCTTTAATTTCTTGTGCTCCAATTCAGTTAAATGTGTTTCTTGGACAAATGCTATATCAATTTTTTCCTTTTTCAGTAAATTTAGTAGTTTCTTCCTTTTAATTTGGTTATGTATTCCATTAATATTTAAAGTCATATAGTTCAGCGTAGCCATTTTATACTTTGTTTATCTTCTCTTTCCGTTTTTCCATCATTACCTTTCCTCCTTTTCCATTTCTGTTTTCTTATTTTCAACTCTTTATAAGACAACATTCCTACAACATCAAACATTTTCCTTATTCTCCTATTTATATCTTCTTTCTCCCCAATCTCCCCTTCCCCTCCTGAGTTGTCCTTTATCCCTTGTCGGACAACCACATCTCCCCTCTCCATTTGGGTTTGCGAATCCACTCGCAAGCGTCAACTGATTTTGCAGTGACCGCTATTTCCCCCCACCCAGCCCCCCCAGAAAAGATTTCACTTTTCATATGTCACAAAGGTCACTCTTTTAATTCCCTCCTTATTCTCTCTATTTCATTACCTTCCCTTATTAATTCTTGTCTCTACTATCTATATTTTCCTCTAATTACAGATACAATCACGTATGCACATTGTCTCTATTCACTCTTATGCCTCTTTACCCGCATACATATCAATCGTGATTATTTTTACTCTCATTACCCGTCTTCATCCCTCAGTCTATTTTTGTAATTGTTCTGCAAATTTTCGTGCTTCTTCTGGATCCGAGAATAGTCTGTTTTGTTGTCCTGGAATAAATATTTTCAATACCGCTGGATGCTTTAGTATAAATTTATACCCTTTCTTCCATAAAATCGCCTTTGCTGTATTGAACTCCTTTCTCTTCTTCAGGAGTTCAAAACTTATATCTGGATAAATGAAGATTTTTTGCCCTTTATACTCCAGTGGTTTGTTGCCCTCTCTTACTTTTTCCATTGTCTTCTCCAGTACCTTTTCTCTTGTAGTATATCTTAGGAATTTTACTAAAATAGAGCTTGGTTTTTGTTGTGGTTGTGGTTTAGAGGCCAATGCTCTATGTGCCCTTTCTATTTCCATTTCTTGCTGTAGTTCTGGACATCCTAGGGTCTTAGGGATCCAATCTTTTATAAACTCCCTCATATTCTTGCCTTCTTCATCTTCCTTAAGGCCCACTATCTTTATGTTATTTCTTCTGTTATAATTTTCCATTATATCTATTTTCTGCGCTAACAGTTCTTGTGTCTCTATAACTTTTTTATTAGATTCCTCTAATTTCTTTTTTAAGTCCTCTACCTCCATTTCTACTGCTGCTTCCCGCTCTTCCATCTTGTCCATTTTCTTTCCCATTTCTGTTAAGGTCATATCTATTTTATTCATTTTCTCTTCTGTGTTGTTTATTCTTCTTCTTAAATCATTAAATTCCTGTGTTTGCCATTCTTTAAATTACTCCATGTATCCTTTAATAAGAGAAAGTATATCCTTTATCTTGCCTTTCTCTTCTTCTTCTACTTCACTGTACTCTTTCTCTTCTTCTTCCTCTTCCTCCAGCCTTCCTAAATCACCTTTTAATCTACGATAATCTACCTCTCTGTCCACAACACCACCAATCTTTGTGTCATCCGCAAACTTGCTAATCCAATTTTCTACCCCTACATCCAGATCGTTAATATATATAACAAATAATAGTGGACCCAGGACCGATTCCTGAGGAACTGCACTAGTCACCGGCCTCCAATTGGACAAACAATTTTCTACCACTACTTTCCTTGGGAAGATGTTCATTTTAATACAGTTTATCCTTCCTATCAGTGTTAGTGGTAAGTCTTTCCAATGTTCTAAGTCGTCTTATAATTTCTTCATTAACGGCTGATAATTTAGTTTGTATTGATGGCCGAGATTTTTATTTAGTTGTGTACCTAGGTATCGAAGTGCTTGTGTTTGCCATCTAAATGGTGATTCTTCCTTAAACTTTGTGAAATCCGCATTATTCATTGGCATTGCTTCACTTTTATTTGCGTTGATCTTGTACCCCGATACTTCTCCATATTCCTTCAATTTCTTATGTAATTCTTTTATTGATATTTCTGGTTCTGTTAAGTATATTATAACGTCATCTGCAAATAGACTGATTTTATATTCCTTCTCTTTTATTTTTATCCCTTTTATTTTATTTTCTGTTCTTATCAGTTCTGCCAGTGGTTCTGTAGCTAACACGAACAGTGAGGGAGATAGTGGACAACCCTGCCTTGTTGATCTGCTTAATTTAAATTGGTTTGATATATATCCATTTATTGTCACTTTCGCCAATGGTCCCTTATATAATGCTTTAATCCAATTATTCTATTTCTCTGTTAGGTTGAATTTTTGTAGTATTTTGAATAAATAATTCCATTCTACTCTGTCAAAGGCTTTCTCTGCGTCTAAAGCAACCACTACTGTTGGAGTTTTGTTTCCTTGTACTGCATGGATTAAGTTAATGAATTTACAGATATTGTCCATTGTTCGTCTTTTTTTAATAAATCCAGTTTGGTCTAGTTTTACTATTTTTGGTACATAGTCGGCCAATCTGTTTGATAATAGTTTAGCTATTATCTTATAATCTGTGTTAAGTAGAGATACTGGTTTATACGATGCTGGTGTTAGTGGATCTTTCCTCATCTTTGGTATTACTGTAATTATTGCTGTTTTGCATGGATCTGGTATGTTTTATGTTCATTACTTCCAGGAGAGGAGGAATTAATAAGTCTTTAAAATTTTTAATAGAATTCTATTGGGAGTCCATCCTCCCCCATTGTTTTATTGTTTGGTCGTTTTTTTAATATCTCCTGTATTTCTTCTATTTCAAATGGTTTTATTAATTTATTTTGCTCCTCTGTTTGTAATTTCGGTAGTTCAAGTTTAGTTAGAAATTCATCTATTTTGTCTTCTTTCCCTTCGTTTTCAGTTTGATATAGTTGTTCGTAGAATTCCCTGAAGTTTTCATTAATCTCCGTTGGATTATATGTAATTTGTTTGTCCTTTTTCCTTGATGCCAATACCATTCTTTTAGTTTGTCCGGTCTTAAGCTGCCACGCTAGAATTTTGTGCGTTTTTTCTCCTAGCTCATAATATTTCTGTTTTGTCTTCATTATATTCTTCTCCATCTTATATGTTTGTAGTGTTTCATATTTTATTTTCTTGTCTGTCGATTCTCTTCTTTTAGTTGTGTCTTCCTTCATTGCTAATTCTTTTTCTATATTTGTTATTTCCCTTTCCAACTGCTCTGTTTCCCGATTGTAGTCCTTCTTCATCTTAGTTACATAACTTATTATCTGTCCTCTGATGAACGCTTTCATTGCATCCCATGGTATAAACTTATCTTTCACTGATTCCGTATTTATTTCAAAGTACATTTTAATTTGTCACTCAATGAATTCTCTAAAATCCTGTCTTTTAAGTAGCGTGGAGTTTAATCTCCATCTATACATTCTTGGTGGAATGTCCTCCAGCTCTATTGCCAATAACACGGGTGAGTGATCTGATAACAATCTAGCTTTAAATTCCATTTACTTAACTCTTCCTTGAATGTGGGCTGATAACAGGAATAGGTCTATCCTTGAGTATGTTTTATATCTATCCAAATAATATGAGTATTCTTTCTCCTTTGGGTGTTGTTTCCTCCATATATCCAAAAGTTGCATTTCCTGCATCGATTTAATTATAAATTTGGTTACTTTGTTCTTTCTGTTAGTCTTTTTTCCAGTTTTATCCATGTTTGAGTCCAAATTAAGGTTAAAATCCCCTCCTATTAGTATGTTCCCTTGCGTATCTGCGATCTTCAAAAAGATATCTTGCATAAATTTGTGATCTTCTTCATTAGGTGTGTATACATTGAGTAAATTCCAAAATTCTGAATTTATCTGACACTTTATCATTACATATCTCCCTGCTGGATCTATTATTTCCTCCTCTATTTTGATTGGTACATTTTTATTAATTAATATAGCTCCTCCTCTGGCTTTTGAATTATATGATGCTGCCGTTACGTGCCCTACCCAATCTCTCCTTAATTGCATTGTGTTCCACTTCAGTTGGATGCGTGTCCTGCACGAATGCTATACCAATTTTTTCTTTCTTCAGTAAATTTAACAGCTTCTTCCTTTTGATTTGGTTATGTATTCCATTAATATTTAAAGTCATATAGTTCAACGTGGCCATTTCAAACTTTGTTTATCTTTCCTTTCCATTTCCTCATCACCACCTTCCCTTCTTATCCATTTCTGTTTTTTTTTTGAACACATTGTAAGACAACATTTCTAAAACATAAAATATTTCCACAATTCCCCTATCTAAAATTCCTTTAACCCCAATAGTCCCTCCCCTCTCTGAGTTGCCCTTTGTCCCTTGTCGGGCAACCACATCTCCCCTCTCCATTTGGATTTGCGAACCCGCTCGCAAGCGTCAACTGATTTCGCAGTGACTGTTATTCTTCCCGACCCAGCCCCCCCCAGAAAAGATTTTAATCTTCATATATAACAAAGGTCACTCTCTTAATTCCCTCCTTACTTCATTTCTTCCCTTTCTTTCCCTTCTTAGTTCTTACTTATACTTTATTCTTCTTTTTTATATATAGTTTGTTGTCACTTTTGTTCTTGTTACATCTCTTTATCTCTCCGTCTGTTTTGTAGTTGTTCTGCAAATTTTCCTGCTTTATCCAGATCTGAGAATAGTCTGTTTTGTTGCCCTGGAATAACTATTTTAAGTACCGCTGGGTACTTTAGTATAAATTTATATCCTTTTTTCCATAGGATCACTTTTGCTGTATTAAACTCCTTTCTCTTCTTCAGGAGTTCAAAACTTATATCTGGATAGAAAAAAATTTTTTTGACCTTTGTATTCCAGTGGCTTTTTGTCTTCTCTTATTTTCCTCATTGCTTTCTCCAATATATTTTCTCTTGTTGTATATCTTAGGAATTTTACTAGAATGGATCTTGGTTTTTGTTGTGGTTATATTTTCGGGGCTAATGTTCTATGTGCCCTTTCTATTTCCATTTCTTCCTGTAATTCTGGTCTTCCTAGGACCCTGGGGATCCAATCTTTTATAAATTCTCTCATATTCTTGCCTTCTTCATCTTCCTTAAGGCCCACTATCTTTATATTATTTCTTCTATTATAATTTTCCATTATATCTATCTTCTGAGCTAACAGCTCCTGTGTCTCTTTAACTTTTTTATCAGATTCTTCTAATTTTTTTTAAAAAGTCATCTACTTCCATTTCTACGGCTGTTTCTCGTTCTTCCACCTTGTCCACTCTTTTTCCTCTATCTGTCATGACCATCTCTAATCTATTCACTTTTTCTTCTGTACTTTTTATTCTTCTTTTTATTTCACTGAATTCTTGTGACTGCCATTCTTTTACTGATTCCATATATTCTTTAAAAAAAATATATCCATGTACTTGCCCTTCCCTTCATCTTCCATTTCTCTGTGTTCTTCCTCTTCTTCTTCTGAGTCCACTCCAGGATCTGTGCCCTTTACCTCTGTCTCTTCTGGTTTTCTTGTTGGGTTGTTTGTTTTATTTTGTTGGGTATTTTTGGTCTTCTCATTTTTATTAGAAGTGTCTTGGTGTTGGTCTTCTTCCTCTGGGTTGGGCATCTGTTGTTTCTTTGATTTCCTATTTTTATTCTCTTCCTTCTTGTTCCCGTTATTTTCTATGTTTTCCTGTTGAGAGTCTTGCTGTTGTGTTGTACTTGTCTGATTCAGCTGTGGAGATTTAATCCTCAGCAGGTCCCCCCTCCCGTCGGTTTCGTATTTGTCTTGTGCCTCGCGCATGCGCGGTTGCACACTATTGTTTGGCTCCGTGAGCCATCATTTTAGTCCTGTGTTCGGGGTTTCCACTGACCTCAGGGAGCGGGCTTCTCTCTCAATGGCGGGCCTTCACCTTTCTCTTCCGACATCTTTCCTTCTTCTTTTCTTCCCGTTGTTTTTGGTTTTTGGTTTTTCTTTCTTTCATTTTCTCCACACTTCTATTTTTAATTTGTTCTGGTTTCTGTGTTTGTGGCTTTGCTTTTTCTTTATTTTTTTTAACTTTTCTGGAGAGGGCTGGTATTTTCTTACCAGTCACGACTCCATCTCATGACTTCCTCCGGCCAGTAAATGGATGATGGAGTTTAATGCAGACAAGTGTGAGGTGTTGAATTTTGGAAGAGCAAATCCAGAAAAGACCTTCACTGTAAATGATCAGGCACTGAGCAGTGTGGAGGAGGAAAGGGACCTGGGAATACAGGTACATTGTTCCCTGAAGGGGGTGTCACATGTGGACAGGTTGTAAAGGAAGCTTTTGGCATCTGGCCTTTATAAATCTAAGTATTGAGGATGAGTTGGGATGTTACGTTGAAGTTATTTAAGACATTGGTGAGGCCAAATTTGGAATATTGTGCGCAGTTCTGGTTGGCTAGCAACAGGAAGGCTATCAATAAGATTGAAAGGGCAGAAAAGATTTACTAGGATGTTGCTGAGTCTTCAGGAGTTGAGTTACAGGGAAAGATTAAACAGGTTCGAAATTTATTCCTTGGAATGAAAAAGAATAAGGGGAGATTTAATCGAGGTTTACAAAATTGAAGGGTATATTCCAAGTAAATGGGAGAAGGCTCTTTCCACTTAGATTAGGAATCTGAGGCGCCTGCAAGCTCACACCAAGACACAAGAGAAACTTGTCCGTGAACTACTCTTTGCAGACGATGCCGCTTTAGTTGCCCACTCAGAGCCAGCTCTTCAGCGCTTGACGTCCTGCTTTGCGGAAACTGCCAAAATGTTTGGCCTGGAAGTCAGCCTGAAGAAAACTGAGGTCCTTCATCAGCCAGCTCCCCACCATGACTACCAGCCCCCCCACATCTCCATCAGGCACACAAAACTCAAAACGGTCAACCAGTTTACCTATCTTGGCTGCACCATTTCATCAGATGCAAGGATCGACAATGAGATAGACAACAGACTCGCCAAGGCAAATAGCGCCTTTGGAAGACTACACAAAAGAGTCTGGAAAAACAACCAACTGAAAAACCTCACAAAGACAAGCGTATACAGAGCCGTTGTCATACCCACACTCCTGTTCGGCTCCGAATTATGGGTCCTCTACCGGCACCACCTACGGCTCCTAGAACGCTTCCACCAGCATTGTCTCCGCTCCATCCTCAACATCCATTGGAGCGCTTTCATCCCTAACGTCGAAGTACTCGAGATGGCAGAGGTCGACAGCATCGAGTCCACGCTGCTGAAGATCCAGCTGCGCTGGATGAGTCACGTCTCCAGAATGGAGGACCATCGCCTTCCCAAGATCGTGTTATATGGCGAGCTCTTCACTGGCCACCGTGACAGAGGTGCACCAAAGAAAAGGTACGAGGACTGCCTAAAGAAATCTCTTGGTGCCTGCCACATTGACCACCGCCAGTGGGCTGATAACGCCTCAAACCGTGCATCTTGGCGCCTCACAGTTTGGCGGGCAGCAACCTCCTTTGAAGAAGACCACAGAGCCCACCTCACTGAGAAAAGGCAAAGGAGGAAAAAGCCAACACCCAACCCCAACCAACCAATTTTCCCCTGCAACCGCTGCAACCGTGTCTGCCTGTCCCGCATCGGACTTGTCAGCCACAAACGAGCCTGCAGCTGACGTGGACTTTTTACCCCCTCCATAAATCTTCGTCCGCGAAGCCAAGCCAAAGAGAAGAAAGAGGAGAGAGAAATACGAGAGGACATGGCTTTAGGGTGAAAGAGGAAATGTTTATGGGGAACAGAAGGTGGTGAAGTGAGGAACGATGTGGGCTCAATTTTAACATTTAAGAAGAATTTGGAAAGATACATGGATGGGTTTGGTATGGAGTGATATGGACTGGGAGCAGGTTAGTGAAACCAGAAGGGCTGAAGGGCCTGTTTCTGTGCTGTAGTGTTCTATGCCCTCTGAGGATTCACAAGTGGTGTTGTTTCATTTGGAGTTGGAGAGATGAGCCGAGACCCTACATAGTGTCCTCTTTCCTTCCCTCATCCTGTACAGGACATGTGTGCCCAGTGATTGCTGCCGGTCCCATGGCCCTTGGTGAATAGCCACCGGTCCACACATGTTAGGGAGGCAAGGCTCCGCTAGACCGTGACACCTTCCCATAGTCGGCCTGAGTGAAGGAGGGTCCAAGGTCAAGGGGTGTAAGGAAGCAGACTGCGGGCGCTTGAATCCAGAGCCACAGACAATCCGCTGGAAAACTCAGTGGGTCGAGCAGCATCCGTGGGAGAGAGAGAACAGTCAACATTTTGGGCCAGATCCCTTCATCAGGGCTGAGGGTGTAGGGGAGATGGGCTCAGTGTAAATGACAATGGGCGGTGCTGGCGGAGCTGCTGTTACGGCAGTGCTGCCGCTGGTACAGACCTGGGAGAGCGGGGACACGGGGCTGCTCTGAAGGGCTCCAAATGCCAGCGGCTCTGTACAGGCTTTCAACGGCCCGTTAAAGGAGCCCACGGTGTCTGGAAATCAAATCCTGCATCCACAGAAGACTGCGCCCAAGATGGTGGTGCCGGAGGATTCGAGAGGGAGCTGAGGGCAAGAAGGGCTCCCAAATGGCCTTGGGGACTGAAGGCTTCCTGATAGGATCAGGGTTTTGATCCTATCAGGGTTGTCGATGGATCAAACAGGATTCTGTGTGGCTGCAGAGGCTGCGGGAGGGTTGGAGGCAAATCCACGGACACTCAGTGACTCAGAAGGGACTCTCCTTTGCTTCTTCCCCTCACGTGACACTAATGGCCACATTCTACCTGATGGAAACCGATTTCATGTAATATTACATGTTGTGTAACATTACATGACAAAAAGGGAATCTTAAATAATTAAGTCAGGGTGGGAGGGGTTGGGCAGGAGTCAGAGAGAGATTGATGTATCAGGGAAGGTTCATGGTTGATGGACAGAGGCCGGTGATCGGCAGGTGCCGAACAACAGGTGAGACAAATGGGTGTCAAGGAAGGGAGTTTGCCCAATTCCGGCAGCGACAGATCTGACCTTCAGCTCAAGGTTCTGGACATTGGGCGCAGGTCGCAGCTAAATGCCTGGTGTGTCCAAGCCTGTGACAGACTCTCCACCCCTCCCTCCACCCTGCCCTCCCCCTCACCACACACTGGAGAAAGTGCCAATTGTTTCTTACCGGGAGAGTCCACCAAATGGGCCTCGCACTGGCTCAGATAAATATACGGGGTCTTCACATGATCATAATATTTCCTTGGGTAACGGAAATCAGCTGGTTTCCTGGACTCCACCAGACACAGGTAGCCGTGACTGTCTCGTACACTCAGCTGGTTTATCCGGGTTGAGGCGTTTCCATGTTCAAGGTCCCCAACGAGCTCGTATCGAGTTGCATCACTTTCTGCCACCCACGATCCATCAGATCTGTGCCTGAATGTGACAACGTGCCAATAGGGATCCTTCATCATCCAGGTGACTGTGTGCAGGGTGAGGTCAGACAGAGGCCGTTGGAACACACAGGGTAAGGTGACTGAATCTCCCTCAGTCCCACTCACAACTGAGTCCTTCCCGTCAGGAGCTGAGGGAAAGAGAGACACCAGAATGTATCAGTCGACCCGCCCCCACCTTCACGGTCAATTTCTGCCAAAATTTCCACCTTGTAAAATAATAGTTGTGGGGTTGTAGAGCACAAAACAGGCCCTTTGGCCTGACTCCTTCATACTGACTCAGCTGGCATTCTGGGCCAGACCCATTTGCCTGCATTTATCCCATATCTTTCAAACCTTCTCATCCGTTCACCCCACCAAATGTCTTTGGGATGTTGCAATCGTGCCCATTTCTACAGGATCCTCTGGCAGCTCATTCCAGATGCAAACAACTCTATTTTAAATTTGAGATGTACAGCACAGTTACAGGCCCTTTCAGCCCACAAGCCCGCACTGCGCAATTAACCTACAACCCCCAGTACACATTGAAGGGTGGGAGGAAACCAAAACTCCCGGAGGTAACACACACAGACATGGAGAGAACATGCAATCTCCCTACAGACAAGGTGGGTTTTGAACCCCAGTTCCATTTGCTGATGTTGTAACCACAACCCATTTCTGTGTGAAAAGATGGCCATCAGGTCCCTCTTCTGTCTTTCCCTTCTTACCTCAAACTAAGGCCCTCTGGGTTCGGGATCATCTACCTTGGCAACAATTCTGTGAGCATTCACTTCATCCAGGTCCCTCATCTTCCTCTGCTCCAGGGAATAAAGACCCACCTTATCCAACCTCCCCTTTTACTCAACCCTTCCAATCCTGGCAACATCCTGGTCAATCTTCTCTGCTCCCCTTCCAATTTTATTGAACAACATAAAACACTCCAGCACAGCACAGGCCCTTCAGCCCCCAATGTTGTGCTGACCATATAAACCTACTCAACAGTATAAGCTTTCCCTACCTCACACACACAACCCTCAATTTTTCTTGCATCCCTGAGTCTAAGAGTCTTTTAAATGTCCCTATTATACCAGCCTCCACCACTACCCCTGGCAAGGTGTTCTAGGCACCCACTGTAACATAACTGATTGCACTCAGAGACGAGAGAGGAGCACAGACACACTTTTAATAGCTTACAATCAATGGCCAGTGGATACAATGGTCCTTGGGTGAATCTGAAGTAAGGCAGGAAATCCAGGGTTTATATTGTGGGGGGGGGGTGAGGTGGAGCCAAGGGAGGAGCCAGCCATCTGAACTCCACATAGTCAGTGAATTCCAGTTAACTGCACCCACCAGTCTCTGTCTAAAAACAAACTTACCCCTGATATCTCCCCTAAATGTCCCTCCCTTCACCTTGTACACGTGTCCTCTGGTGTTTGCTAATCCGGCCCTGGGGAACAGGTGCTGTCTGTTCACCCCATCTATGTCTCTCCTAATCTTGTCGACCTCGGTCAAGTCTCCTCTTGTCCTTCTTCGCATCAAATAGAAAAGTCCCAGCTCTGCTAAACTTGCCTCATAAGTCTTGTTTTCCAATCCAGGCAACACCTTGGCCTATCTCCTCTGCACCCTCTCAATAGCTTCCACATCCTTCCTGTAACACGGTTGTGGTCTAACAGGATATTTGTCGAGCTGTGACATTATCTCAGAACTCCTAAACTCAATCCCCAACTAATAAAGGCCAACGTACAACAGGCCTTCTGAAAGACTCCATCACCTGCAGCTGGTCTCTGAAGGACTGGATCCTGTCCAACTGCCGATGAAGCTCCTCACTCAAGTAATGTGCATGAAGGGAACCCTGATGTGACCTGAGATGGAAAATTGATCCTCGTCTCGGGAAAACTCAGCAGATCACTGAGCATCGTCAGGATGGAAAAGGAAGCCAATGTTTCGGGCCTGAGCCCTCTGTTACCACCTGGATAAAATAGTGGGGGGAGGAGGGGCACAGGCCCACAGGCAAAAGGTTATAGGTGGGTGGGTCATCATGGGTTGGCAAAACAGTTACCACAACGCTGTTACAGCGCCAACGATTGGGATCAGGGTTCAAATCCTGCGCTGTCTGTAAGGAGTTTCTACGTTCTCCCCGTATTTTCGTGGGATTTCCCCGGGGGCTTCGGTTTCCTCCCACCGTTCAAAAATGTTCCAGGAGTTTAGGTTAATTGGGTGTAAATTGGACAGCATGGACACGTGGGGCGAAAGAGCCAATTACCATGCTGTACATCTAAATTTAATTAAAAATTAAATTAAGGGAAAAATGCTGAGAAGTGTTGGGGGGGGCCTTTCTGAAAGGAGAGGATAGGGGGAGGTGGGGCACTAAGGAAAGGAGACAGAAGGATGGGCAAAGAGAAAGAGAGACAGGGGCTTGGGGGGTATTAACGGAAGGGGGCCCACATGGGATATGAGGGATTGTTCCTCCAATTTGCGGGTAGCTTTGGTCTGGCAGTGCATGAGGCCAGGGACAGAAACGTTGGTGCAGGAGGGGGGCGAGGAGAATTGAAATGATTGGCCCCTGGGAGCTCCTTGCTCTGGCAGTGAAGGTGCATCCAGCCTCCCCAGTGTAGAAGGGACCACAGCGGGAGCACCAGATGCAGTAGATGACTTATGCAGATTCACAACTGAAGAGTTGCTTTGTTTGGAAGGACTGTTTGGGGCCCCGAATGTAGGGGGTCTCAACTGAACCATGTGCAGACTTGGGTTGTGAATGAGCATAAAGAATTATCCTACTTTATTCCACTTGTAAGTTATGAAAACAATATGATTAGTTGGGGGAGGAGTGAAGACTGTGACCCACTGCAGCAGGTGGGCTCTTTGCTCACCTCTCACTGTCAGGTTCGTTGAAAGTGCAGTTTGAAAGTTACCGATGTTGAGCTCCACGCGGCTCCAATACTGAGCTTCGTCCTCCCGACTCAGACGATCCACCATGACCGAGGCGTCTCTTCGGCACAGGTTCCCCACGAACGTGAAACGATCCCCTCTGACCTCCTGTGTTGCCCGATCACATCGGGAGGATCCAAAGCTGGGACATGTACAGTTAAACACAAGTTGAGTTACTGATTTAACTCTTGATTTAATCTTGTACCACTTGATGGTACCAGTGAGGGTCTTCTCCGTGGGTGGGTGGGTGAAATGAAACGGCAACACGGCAGAGGCCCCTTCCACGGCTGACACCACATCAGCACCAGACATTGTCCAACCTTGGAAGGAATAATCTGCAGGGAGAGAGGGGAGGGGAATCAGTATTGGAAGAACTGGAGAAAACACCGGGAGTTTCAGGATGCGAATCTGTTCATCACACGTCGTCAGATGCTGCTGGGTCTGATTGAGACATAAACACAGTAGAACAGGGGTGTTCGAGGCAGGAGGAGCTCAGGGTGATTATACCTACAACAGAGGAGTAAGAGGCTGGAGGGGCTCAGGGCGGTTATACCTAAAACAGGGGAGATACAGGCTGGAGGGGCTCTGGATGGTTATACCTACAACTGAGGAGATACAGGCTGGAGGGGCTCAGGGCGGTTATACCTAAAACAGGGGAGATACAGGCTGGAGGGGCTCTGGATGCTTATACCTACAACAGAGGAGATACAGGCTGGAGAGGCTCAGGGTGGTTATACCTAAAACAGGCGAGATACAGGCTTGAGGGGCTCATGGTGGTTATACCGACAAAAGGGGAGATACAGGCTGCAGGGGCTGAGGGCGGTTATACAAACAACAGGGGAGTTAGAGGTTGTAGGGGTTCAGGGTGTTATATGTACAACAGGGAAGATACTGACAGGAGAGGCTCAGGGTGGATATACCAACAACAGGGGGGATACAGGCTGGAGGGGATCAGGGTGGTTATACCTGCAACAGGGGACATACAGGTTGGAGGAGCTCAGGGCGGTGATATCTACAAGGAAGCTGCAGGCTGGAGGGTCTCAGAGTGGTTATACCTACAACAAGGGAGATTCAGGCTTGAGGGGCTGAGGGTGGTTATACATACACCAGGGGAGATACAGGCTGGAGGGGCTCAGGGATGTTATACCGAGAACAGGGGACATACAGGTAGGAGGGTCTCAGGGCAGTTATACCTACAACAGGGGAGTTAGAGGCTGGAGGGGTTCAGGGCAGTTATAACAATAACAGGGGAGATACAGGTAGCAGGGTCTCAGGGCGGTTATACCTAAACAGGGGAAATACAGACAGGAGGGGCTCAGGGTGGATATACCTACAACAGGGGAGATACAGGCTTGAGGGGCTCATGGCGGTTATACCGACAAAAGGGGAGATATAGGCTGGAGGGGCTGAGGGCGGTTATACAAACAACAGGGGAGGTAGAGGCTCTTGGGGTTCACGGTGGTTATATGTACAACAGGGAAGATACTGACAGGAGAGGCTCAGGGTGGATATACCAACAACAGGGGAGATACAGGTTGGAAGAGCTCAGGGCAGTGATACCGACAAGGGAGCTGCAGGCTGGAGGGTCTCAGAGTGGTTATACCAACAACAGCGGAAATACAGGCAGAAGGGGCTCAGGGATGTTATACCAACAACAGGGGACATACAGATAGGAGGGGCTCAGGGCGGTTATACCTACAACAGGGGAGTTAGAGGCTGGAGGGGTTCAGGGCAGTTATAACGACAACAGGGGAGATACGGGCAGGAGGTGCTCAGGATGGTTATACCTACAGTAGGGGAAATACAGGCTGGAGGGGCTCAGGGCTGTTATACTGATAACAGGGGAGATTCAGTCAGGAGATGATCTGGGAGGTTATACCTACAACAGGGCAGATGCAGACAGGAGGGTCTCAGGGTAGTTATACCGACAACAGCTGGGATACAGGCAGGAGGGTCTCAGGGTAGTGATACCTACAACAGGGGAGATACAGGCTGAAGTGGCTCAGGGCATTATACCGACAACAGGGGAAATACAGACAGCAGTGTCTGAAGGTGGGTATACCTACAAAGGGGAGATACTGGCTGGAGGTTCACAGGGTGGTTATACCGACAACAGGGGAGATGCAGGCTGGAGGGGCTGAGGGCGGTTATACCTAGACGAGGGAAGATGCAGCCTGTAGGGGCTCAGGGTGGTTTTACCTACAAAAGGAGAGATACAGACAGGAGTGTCTCAGGGTGGTTATACCGAGAACATGGGAAATAGATGTTTGATGGGCTTAGGGCTGTTATAACTACACCAGGGAAGATACAGGCTGGAGGGGCTCAGCGTGGTTATACCAACAACAGGGGAGATACAGGCAGGCGGGGATCAGGGCTGTTATACCGACAACAGGGGAGATACAGACAGGAGGGTCTCAGAGTGGGTATACCTACAACAGGGGAGTTAGAGGCTGGAGGGGTTCAGACTGGTTATACCACCAACAGGGGAGATACAGGCTGCAGCGGCTCAGGGTGGTTATACCTACAACAGAGGAGATACAGACTGAAGGGGCTCAGTGCAGTTATACTGACAAAAGGGGAGATACGGGCAGGAGGGCCTCTGGACGGTTATACCTACATGAGGGGATATATAGAGAGGAGGGGCTCAGGGTAGTTACACCTACAACAGGGAGATACAGGCTGGAGAGCCTCAGGGTAGTTATACCGACAACAGGGGTGATGCAGACAGGAGAGGGTCAGGGTTTTTTTTAAATTTTTTTATTTTTCACACCATAAACCACATTGACCATGATACATACATTTTCCTTTTCAAATATATACAGTGTCATTTTCTCCCCCCCTCCTTCTTCCCATCCCACCCTCCCTACCTCCGCCCCCATTCATTTAAAGTACAGAATCTAAGATACATTAAACCAGTCAAACAATGTTGTCATTCAATAAAAATAAACAAGAAATTCCACTGAGTTAATTCTTTTCATTTCCTTCTCCTTTCGTTAATTTAGGTAGTGAATGTCCCCGGTAGGTTTTCTCTATTGTGTTTCATGTAAGGCTCCCATATTTGTTCAAATATTTCAACATTATTTCTTAAACTACATGTTATTTTTTCTAATGGAATACATTTATTCATTTCTATATACCATTGTTGTATTTTCAAATTATCTTCCAATTTCCAGGTTGACATAATACATTTTTTTGCTACGGCTAGGGCTATCTTAACAAATCTTTTTTGTGCATCCTCCAAATCAATTCCAAATTCTTTGTTTTTTATGTTACTTAGGAGGAAGATCTCTGGGTTTTTTGGTATATTGTTTTCTGTAATTTTATTTAATATCTGATTTAGATCTTCCCAAAATTTTTCTACTTTCTCACATGTCCAGATTGCATGAATTGTTGTTCCCGTTTCCTTTTTACAGCGAAAACATCTGTCAGATACTGTTGGGTCCCATTTATTTAACTTTTGAGGTGTAATGTATAGCCTGTGTATCCAGTTATATTGTATCATACGTAACCTCGTGTTTATTGTATTTCTCATAGTTCCTGAGCATAACTTCTCCCATGTATCCTTCTTTATCTTTATGTTTAAATTTTGTTCCCATTTTTGTTTAGTTTTACCATTTGTTTCCTCATTCTCCTTTTCTTGCAGTTTAATATACATATTTCTTATAAATCTTTTGATTATCATTGTATCTGTAATCACATATTCAAAGTTACTTCCCTCTGGTGACCTCAGACTGCTTCCCAATTTGTCCTTCAAGTAGGATCTCAGTTGGTAATATGCCAGCGCTGTATCTTGAGTTATATTATATTTATCCTTCATTTGTTCAAAGGATAGTAATTTATTACCTGAAAAACAATTTTCTATTCTTTTGATCCCTTTTTTCTCCCATTCTCTAAAGGAAATGTTATCTATTGTAAAAGGGATTAGCTGATTTTGCGTCAGTATTAGTTTTGGTACTTGGTAATTTGTTTTATTCCTTTCTACATGAATCTTCTTCCAAATATTGAGCAGATGATGTAATACTGGAGAACTCCTACGTTGTACCAATTTTTCATCCCATTTATATAATATGTGTTCAGGTATCTTTTCCCCTATTTTATCTAGTTCTAATCTCGTCCAGTCTGGTTTTTCCCTTGTTTGATAAAAATCTGATAGGTATCTTAATTGTGCGGCTCTATAATAATTTTTGAAGTTTGGCAATTGTAAGCCTCCTTGTTTATACCATTCTGTTAATTTATCTAGTGCTATCCTCGGTTTCCCCGCTTTCCAAAAAAAATTCCTTATTATTTTCTTTAACTCCTTGAAGAATTTCTCTGTCAAGTGTATTGGCAATGCCTTAAATAGGTATTGTATCCTTGGGAAAATGTTCATTTTAATACAGTTTATCCTTCCTATTAGTGTTAGTGATAAATCTTTCCAATGCTCTAAATCGCCCTGTAATTTTTTTCATTAGTGGATAATAATTGAGTTTATATAGATGGCTGAGGTTTTTATTTATTTGTATACCTAGGTATCGTATTGCTTGCATTTGCCATCTGAATGGTGATTCCTCCTTAACTTTTGAGAAACCGGCATTATTCATTGGTATTGCTTCACTTTTATTTACGTTAATCTTGTAACCCGACACTTCTCCATATTCCTTCAATTTCTTATGTAATTCTTTTATTGATAATTCTGGTTCTGTTAAGTATACTATAACATCATCTGCAAATAAACTGATTTTATATTCCTTGTCTTTTATTTTTATCCCTTTTATTTTATTTTCTGTTCTTATCAATTCTGCCGGTGGTTCTATAGCTAACGTGAAGAATAAGGGTGATAGTGGGCATCCCTGCCTTGTTGATCTTCTTAAATTAAATTGATTTGATATATATCCATTTACTGTCACTTTCGCCAATGGCCCCTTATATAATGCTTTAATCCAATTAATATACTTCTCTGGTAAACTGAATTTTTGCAATACTTTGAATAAATAATTCCATTCTACTCTGTCAAAGGCCTTCTCTGCGTCTAAAGCGACTGCTACTGTTGGCTCTTTACTCCCTTCTACTGCATGAATTAAGTTAATAAATTTACAAATATTGTCTGTTGTGCGTCTTTTTTTAATAAATCCAGTTTGGTCTAGATTTACCATTTTAGGTACATAATAGTTTAGCTATTATCTTATAATCTGTGTTAAGTAAAGGTATTGGTCTATATGACGCTGGTGTGAGTGGATCTTTCCCTTGCTTTAGTATTACTGTAATTATTGCTGTTTTACATGAATCTGGTAATCTTTGTGTTTTGTCAATCTGGTTGATTACTTCCAGGAGCGGAGGAATTAATAAATCTTTAAATGTTTTGCAGAATTCTATTGGGAATCCATCCTCTCCTGGAGTTTTATTATTTGGTAGTTTTTTTATTATCTCTTGTATTTCTACTATTTCAAATGGTTCTGTTAATTTATTTTGTTCCTCTATTTGTAATTTTGGTAGTTCAATTTTAGTTAAAAATTCATCTATTTTCCCTTCTTTCCCTTCGTTTTCAGTTTGGTATAATTGTTCATAGAATTCTCTAAAGTTTTCATTAATCTCCTTTGGATTACATGTGATTTGTTTGTCTTTTTTCCTTGATGCCAATACCATTTTCTTAGCTTGTTCTGTCTTAAGCTGCCATGCTAGGATTTTGTGCGTTTTTTCACCCAGTTCATAATATTTCTGTTTTGTCTTCATTATATTCTTCTCTACCTTATATGTTTGTAATGTTTCATAATTTATTTTTTTATCCGCCAATTCTCTTCTTTTAGTTGTATCTTCCTTCATTGCTAATTCTTTTTCTATATTTACTATTTCCCTTTCCAACTGCTCTGTTTCCTGATTATAGTCCTTCTTCATCTTGGTTACATAACTTATTATTTGCCCTCTAATGAATGCTTTCATTGCATCCCATAGTATAAACTTATCTTTCACTGATTCCGTATTTATTTCAAAATACATTTTAATTTGTCTTTCAATGAATTCTCTAAAATCCTGCCTTTTAAGTAGCATGGTGTTTAATCTCCATCTATACATTCTTGGAGGGATGTCCTCTTACTCTATAGTCAATATTAAGGGTGAATCGTCCGATAATATTCTAGCTTTATATTCTGTTTTTCTTACTCTATCTTGCATACGAGCTGATAACAAAAATAGGTCTATTCTTGAGTATGTTTTATGTCTACCCGAATAATATGAATATTCCTTTTCCTTTGGGTGTTGTTTCCTCCATATATCCAAAAGTTGCATTTCTTCCATCGATTTAATTATAAATTTGGTTATTTTGTTCTTTCTGTTAATTTTTTTCCCAGCTTTGTCCATATTTGAATCCAAATTCAGGTTGAAATCCCCTCCTATTAATATGTTCCCTTGCGTGTCTGCTATCTTCAAAAAAATATCTCGCATAAACTTTTGATCTTCTTCGTTAGGTGAATATACATTGAGTAGATTCCAAAACTCCGAATATATCTGACATTTTATCATTACATATCTCCCTGCTGGATCTATTATTTCCTCTTCTATTTTAATTGTTACATTTTTACTGATTAAATTAGCTACTCCTCTAGCTTTTGAATTATATGACGCTGCTGTTACATGTCCTACCCAATCTCTCTTTAATTTCTTATGCTCCATTTCAGTTAAATGTGTTTCTTGCACGAATGCTATATCAATTTTTTCTTTTTTCAGTAAATTTAGCAGTTTCTTCCTTTTAATTTGGTTATGTATTCCGTTAATATTTAAAGTCATATAGTTCAACGTAGCCATTTCATACTTTGTTTATCTTCCCTTTCCGTTTCCTAGAGGGTCAGGGTTGATATACCTTCAACAGGGATGATACAGGCTGGAGGGGCTCAGGGTGGTTATACCTACGACAGCGGAGATACAGGCTGGAGATGCTCAGGGTGGTTATACCTACAGTAGGGGAAATACAGGCTGGAGGAGCTCAGGGCTGTTATACTGATAACAGGGGAGATTCAGACAAGTGAGGATCTGGGATGTTATTCCTACAACAGGGCAGATGCAGACTGGAGGGTCTCAGGGTAGTTATACCTACAACAGCCAAGATTCAGGCAGGAGGGGCTCAGGGCTGTTATACCGACAAGAGGGGAGATACAGGTAGGTCAGTCTAAGGGCAGTTATACCTACAACAGGGTAGATATAGACAGAAGGGTCTCAGGGGGGGTATAACTACAACAGGGGAAATACAGACTGGAGGGGTTCAGTGTACTTATACCTACAACAGGGGAGATTCAGACAGGAGAGGGTCAGGGTGGATATACCTACAACAGAGATGATACAGGCTGGAGGGGCTCAGGGTGGTTATACCTACAACAGGGAAGATACTGACAGGAGAGGCTCAGGGTGGATATACCTACAACGGGTGAGATATAGGCTGGAGGGGCTCAGCGTGGTTATACCGACAACAGCGGAGATACAGGCGGGAGGGCCTCAGGGCTGTTATACCTACAACAGGGGAGATACAGACAGGAGGGTCTCATGATGGTTATACAGACATCAGGGGATATACAGGCTTGAGGGGCTTAGGGTGGATCTACCTACTACAGGGAAGTCACAGGCTGGAGGGGCTATATCTAGGCAGGAGGGTCAGGCTGGTTTTACCTAAGACAGGGAAGACACTGACAGGAGAGGCCCAGGGTAGTTATACCGACAACAGGGGAGATACGGGCTGGAGGAACTCTGGGTGGTTATACCTACAACAGGGGAAATACAGACAGCAGGGTCTGAGGGTGGTTATACCTACAACAGGGGAGATACTGGCTGGAGGTTCGCAGGGTGGTTATTCCGACAACAGGGGAGATGCAGGCTGGAGGGGCTCATGGCGATTATACCTACAACAGGTGGAGATAAGGACGGTACGTTCCTTAAGAAACACGGATAACCACTGATGGGAGAGGATTGGAGGGGAATGGGCCTGATGCTGGCATGTGGGACTAAAAGCAGGAAGGCAGGTTGTTCAACATAGACAGGCTGTGTCTGCTGGCCTGGTTCCCTGCTGTCAGACTGTAGGAGTCTCGCATTGAGGGGAGAGGACGGGACAGTGGGGAGAATGCTTGTGACCAGGCAGCGGATAGTCGAGTGTTCAGCTCGGGCTGACTGCCTGGCCCTCTCCTGAGGACATCTGTGTGTCCCTGGAGAAGGAGCACTCAGTGCTCACGGACAGTTTGGAGCGTCTCCAGAAATGGTTGGCTCCCCTAAGGGTTCACCAGATATGAGCCATAATAGACCCATCGGCCCATCGAGTCTATGCCACCATTCTAATCATGAGCTGATCCATCCTTTCATTCACCCCCACTCCCCAGCCTTCTCCCCATAATCCTAGATGCCCTGACTCATCATATCCCAGTTGATCTCTGTTTTAAATACCACCAACGACCTGGCTTCCACATCTGCCTGTGGCAACAAGTTCCATAGACACACAACCCTCTGCCTAACAAAATTTCTCCACATATCAGTTTTCAATGGATACTCTTTTATCCTGAAGTTGTTCCCTCTTGCCCTTGACTCCATGTATTAACAGAGATAATCTTGTTGGAATTTGTATTTTAGGTTGTAAACTTTAAATTTTATTTTATTTTATTTTGATATACAGCGCGATAACAGGCCTTTCAGCCCCACAAGCTCGTGCTGCCCAATTACAACCCTCCCAGCCACATTTGTTTGAATGGTGGGAAGAAATTGGAGCCCCAGGGAAATCTCACACGGACAAGAAGAGAAGGAACAAACTCCTTACAGACAGCGTGGGATAAAATCCCCTGTCCTGATCGCTGGCAGTGGAAAAGCGTTGCACTACCTGCTACGTCAAATGTGCCGTTATGACACCAGAAACCCTGGCAAATTTCTGCAGGTGTCGGGTGGAAAATGTGCTGACCGGCTGTATCATGGTCTGATATGGTGACACCAATACACCTGAGTGTAAAGCTCTCCAAAATGTAGTGGACACAGCCCAGGACGTCACAGGCAAATCCCTCCCCACTATTGAGAACATCTATATAGAACGCAGCCATCGGAGAGCAGCAGGAATCATCAAGGATCCACACCTCCCAGCACACGCTCTGTTCTCGCCGCTGCCATCAGGAGAGAGGTCTCGGTGCCACAGGACTCGTACCCCCAGGTTCAGGAACAGCTGCTCCCCCTCCACCATCAGACTCCTCAACAACAAACTCAGAGACTCACTTAAGAACTCTTTAACATAACATATAACATAACATAACAATTACAGCACGGAAACAGGCCATTAGGCCCTTCTAGTCCACACCGAACCAAGCACTCCTCTCGAGTCCCACCTACCTGCACAATGACCATAACCCTCCACCTTCTTCTCATCCATATACTTGTCCAGCTTTTTCTTAAATAATAAAATTGACTCTGCCACCACTATTTCTCCCGGAAGCTCATTCCACACCGCTACCACTCTCTGAGTCAAGAAGTTCCCCCTCATGTTACCTCTAAACCTCTGCCCCTTAACTCTTAACGCATGTCCTCTTGTTTCAATCTCTCCTACTCTTAATGGAAATAGTCTATCCACATCCACTCTGTCTATCCCTTTCATAATCTTAAATACTTCTATCAAATCCCCTCTCAACCTTCTACGCTCCAAAGAATAAAGACCTAATCTGTCCAATCTCTCCCTATACTCTAGATGCTTAAACCCAGGTAACATTCTGGTAAACCTTCTCTGCACTCTCTCCACTCTGTTTATATCCTTCCTATAATTAGGCGACCAGAACTGCACACAGAACTCCAAATTAGGCCGCACCAACGTCTTATACAATCTCAACATCACCTCCCAACTCCTATATTCCATGCAATGATTGATAAAGGCCAGCATACTAAAAGCCTTCTTCACCACCCTATTCACGTGAGTTTCTACCTTCAGGGAACGATGTACCGTCACTCCTAAATCTTTCTGCTCTTCTGTATTTCTCAATGCTCTCCCATTTACCACGTATGTCCTATTCTGATTCTTCTTACCAAAATGAAGCACCTCACACTTATCAGCATTAAATTCCATCTGCCATTTTTCAGCCCACTTTTCTAAGCAGCCCAAATCCCTCTGCAATCCTTGAAAACCTTCTTCATTATGCACTATTCCACCTATCTTAGTATCATCTGCATATTTACTAATCCAATTCACCACCCCATCATCTAGATCATTAATGTATATAACGAACAACAATGGGCCCAATACAGATCCTTGAGGCACACCACTGGTCACCGGCCTCCAACCTGACAGACAATTATCCACTACCACTCTCTGGCCTCTCCCTTTCAGCCAATGTTCAATCCATTTGACTATCTTAAAATTTATACCTAAAGACTGCACCTTCCTAACTAACCTTCCATGTGGTACCTTATCGAAGGCCTTACTGAAGTCCATATAGACAACATCCACTGTGCTACCCTCATCCACATTCCTAGTCACCTCTTCAAAAAATTCAATCAGATTGGTCAAACATGACCTTCCTCCCACAAATCCATGTTGAGTGCTCCTGATCAGACCCTGTCTATCCAGGTATTTATAAGTACTATCTCTAAGAACTTTCTCCATTAATTTACCTACCACAGACGTCAAACTTACAGGCCGATAATTGCCAGGCTTCCTCATTGAACCCTTTTTAAATAGCGGAACCACATGCGCAATGCGCCAATCCTCCGGCACTATCCCCATATCTAATGACATTTGGAAAATTACCGTCAGACAGTCCAAACCCTCGGCAGCCCAATCTCCAGATGCACATCTCCAACATGGTCAGGAAACCTCCAGCGCCCTCAGCACCCACTCACATCCCAGTTCTGATACCTGGTACCCCTTCTGTCGGTCTCCAGCTGGTCTCCAGAAGTCCACAGCCTGGTGTGAGACCCTCAACCACGGTCACCAGCAGCCACAGCCTCCGTGGACTCCTCTCCTCGGGTCACCATGTATGACTCTGAACATTATTTATTACTGAATATTTATTTCCTGTATCGTACAGTTTGTTTACACGTCCTTCTTGTTTACAGTTCTCCCTTTCTGCATCTTTCCTTGAGTCCAGGTTTTTTCACCACTGATAATAGAAATTCTGCCTGCCTTGCAGGAATAAGAATCTCAGGGTTGTACGTGATGCCACATCTGTTCTCTGACAATACACCTGAACTCAAAGAATATACTCCAGAACAAAATAAACAGGAGCAGGATGCGGCCATTCGGCCTGTTGAGCCTGTTCCGCCGTTCAATGCGATCACGGCTGATCTGGTCATGGACTCAACTCCACTTACCCAGCTGTTCCTCACAAACCTTAACTCCCCGACAGTGTAAAAATCAACCTGTGTCGTAAATAGAGGCCACCTCTAGTGGTTCATTGTCTTGTGATTCACGACTCTCTGGAAAAAGCAGTTCCTCCTCATCTCTGTCTTAAATCTGCACGTTTTAAAGTTGACATACATTTTGTATATCACGCTTTAAAATATTATTTTGTGACAATAAAAGGAACCTTGAAATCTGCAGCCCTATATCGTGAGGTAACGTCCCCTCATTCTCGTCTCATTTCCCATCCTATTCCCTTGCTGACATGTCTGTTCACGGCCTCATGCACGGTCGGACTGAGACCAGCCGCAAATTGGAGATTCACACCTCATCTTCCATCCAGGCACCCTCCAACCCAATGGCACCAACATTGACTTCTCTGGTTTCCATTAAACACACCACCACCTCCATCTTTGTCCCCCTGACTCCTTTTCTCTTTCTCTGTCTCCGTCCCTCTCCCCTTTTCGCCCTGTCACTTTACACAGAACCAACATCAATTCTCACCTGCCCTTTTGTTTTGAAAATTTTATTTATACATCATAATAAATCATACAACCAGAGTACAATCCAAAACATAATTCTTTATCCCATATAAACCCTGGCCTCGACCCTCTCCCACCCACCCTTCCCAACCCCCCTCTAAACTAACTGAAAGGAAGAGGAGATGAAAACATTTTTCCCTTCGATTATTGGCCCTGGATTGGGTCAACACCATCAATGCATTGGAAAGAAAATATTAATAATTAAATCACATCTATTCCATATACAGGCTCCAAGTTTTAACAAAAAGGGAACAATTATTTTGTAAATTGTATGTTATTTTTTGCAATTGGATACAAAACCTCATTTCCAAATGCCATCTTTCAATACTCAAATTAGTTTCATTTTTAAGTAATTGCGAGACATTTTTTAACCACCCTAAAGTCAATCTTAAAAATGCAATTTGAAATTTATCTAATTTTAACTCCAAATTTTTGAATCCCCACCCCCACCACCAACTGCCATGGAATGTCCCAAGTTCTGAACGATAAGGTTAGCAGAGAAGGTGAGAAAGAAAGGAGGCAGGGAGGTCAACAGAAAACACCTACTGTACCCCTGGATGGGAACCGACAGCAAGAGGACTTGAACGACACAGGTACCTACCATGTTGACCCATGTTGAAGTATGTATGACCCACGTAAAGTTCGACCTCCCCCCCACATTTGATCCGAAAATTTGGACCTAAAAAGTGGACTATTACACGAGTATATCCGGTTATTTTATTTTATTTTTTCACTACCTGCTGAACTGTGTCAATGGATAGCACATAAAACAAAGCTTTTCACTGCATCTGGGAACATTGGAAACATTAATTCAATACACTGCAGCCAAAAGCTTTCCCCATAACCAGGGAGGACCAAGGCAGGAAGCCTGAAGATGAACACCCAGTGGTACAGAAACAGCTTCTTCCCCTCCGCCATCAGATTTCTGAACAGACGATGATCCACAGACACAGCCTCACCTTCTCCTCTTGTCCACTAATTTATTTATTGTTTAAATTTCATTTGTAGCAATATGTGCAACTAATGCTGCCCCAATACAACAAATTTCGTAACGTTCATGACATTATAGCACGACCAAAACAGGGCCACCCTCCTCACCCTGGTTTTCCCGTCAAAGCCTTTCCCCCACCATGGAAATTCCAAAGTCCCAACCGCAACGTTAACAGAGACGATACAGAAAAAGACCTACTGAAACCCTGGACGGAGATCGACAGCAGGACCCCACAGAGACAGACCCACTGAAAGCTCATCACCAACGTTTCAGTGTCGACTTCTCTCAGCAAAATAATTCTTATTTTCCCACATTCAAAAATAGATGTGGTTGCAAATGTTTCTTCACTTCCTACCGTGGACACACATCATCTACTCATGTGTTCAGGAAGGTACAACAGTGACTGCGCTTCCTGAGAAGACTGAAGTGGGCAAGGCTACCAGCCACCATTATGTCATCCTTCTACAGGAGCTCTATCGAGGGTGTCCTGTTGGCTGGATCACGATGGGGTACAGTTGCTGATGAGAAATGGAACGGAGGTCAATCCACGTGATCATAATTGTGGCAGAGAGGATCAGTGGAGTTTCCTTCCCCACCCCACATTGACGAGATCTACTGGGATTGTTGTTTGAAGTGGGTGCATGAAATCATTGAGAACCCCTTCCACCCTGCACACAGCATCTTTCAGCTGTTCCTATCAGGGAAGAGATACAGGAGGATCAGAGCCAGAACCACCAGGCTGAGGAACAGCTTCTTCCCACGGGCAGTGAGAATGCTGGACGACCAAAGGAACTGATCACGCTGACCATCCGAGATTCTCACTTAGACAAAACAATATTAATTTATCTTTATCGAGGAAGTAAAAAGTTAGGTTCTACTTGTACAATCAGACAACAATAAACTTGACTTGACGAGACTTATCTTTGCCATATAAAGGAGACTCTTTGACCAGCTGAGTTTCTCCAGCATCGGGTTTTTACTTCAACCGTGGTGTCTGCACTTTTGTGTTTTACCCTCTGATTGAGTTTGTGGTTGAGGAGTCTGATGGTGGAGGGGGAGCAGCTGTTCCTGAACCTGGTGGAGCGGGACTTGTGGAACCGAGACCTCTCTCCTGATGGCTGCAGAGAGAACAGAGCATGTGCTGGGTGGTGTGGACCCTCAATGACTGCTGCTCCTCTCTGATGGAAGCGTTCCCTGTAGATTTTGAAGTGGGTGGGGAGGGTTTGGCCTGTGATTTGCTGGGTCCATGATCTTTTGCGGGGCTTTCCACTCAGAGTTCTTGGTGACCCCATACCAGACCATGATCCGACTTCCAAGAATTGCATCATGGTGCACTTTAGTGGATCCACCTGTCAAATCTCCGCCTGACTTTCCAACTGTTTTGCCTCCTGATGTCTCCTTCAACAGCCTTTCATGGGTTGGAATGTTCACCCCGTGTCTGTGTGGGTTTTCCCTGGGGCCTCCCGTTTCCTTCCAGCATTCTAAACGTATCAGGGGCGTAAGTTAATTGTGTGTAAATTGGGTGGCATGGACTCGTGGGCCAAAATGACCTGTAACTGTGTGTATGTCTATAAGAAATGAATAAATTACTAACCTGCTATTAAAGAAATGTGAGAGGGTACATCAAAAAGCAAGGTCACATGATCTTAAGACACGAGCAGAAATACACCATTCAGCCCATCGAGTCAGCCCCACCATTTAATCATGTGCTGATCCATTTTCCCACTCAGCCACACTGCCCGGCCTCTCCCATAACCTTTAAAGCCCTGGCTAATCAATAAGCTATCAATCTCTGCCTTAAATACACCTCAATGACCTGGCCTCCCCAACCAACTGTGGCAAAAAATTCCACAGATTCATCACCCTCTGGCTGAAGAAATTCTTACGGGTCTCTGTTCTCAGTGGACACCCTTCAATCCTAAAGCTGTGCCCTCTTGTCCAAGACTCTCCCACTGTGGGAAATAACCTTTCTACATCTACTCTGTCCATGCATTTCAACATTTGAAATATTTAAATGAGATTCCCCCTCACACCCTCACATTCTTCATAATTCCAATGAGTACAGACCAAGAACTGTCAAATGTTCCTCAAATTGTAACCCTTTCATTCTCTGAATCATCCTTGTGAACCTCCCCTGAATCCTCTCCAATGTCAGCACATCTTTTCTTAAATGAGGAGTCTAAAACTGCTCACAATTCTCCAAGTGAGGTCTTTCCAGGGCCTTATAAACCTCAACATCACATCCCTGCTCTTGTATTTGATTCCTCTTGAAATGAACGGCAGCATCGCATTGGCCTTCTTCACCACCACCTCAACCTGCAAGTTCATCTTCAGACGATACTGCACGAGGACTCCCAGTCTCTCTACATCTGAGTATCTTCCATTTTCTCCCCATTTATACAATAATTTGCTCATTTATTTTTTCATGACTGTACACTTTGTGACATCTCTGCGCATTCTCCTCTGTCCGAGTCCTTCTGCAACCTCCCTGCTTCCCCAACACTGCTAGCTCCTCCTTTGTATCAACTGCAAACTTGACCACAAAGCCCTTAATTCCATGACCAACAAACAAAGCTCCCGGCAAGGAATGCACCAAAGTTCACGTTAATTCTCACCGGTTCTGAGATGTTGAGATGTTCTTTTACAGGCTGGCCTGTTGGATATCTCATACATAGTACAATGAATAAGATATAGTACAGAAAATCAGCCTATCAATTCTTCCCCACCATTCAGCCCCACTGCCCGGCCTTCTCACCACTGTCTGGTTTTCTCCCCATTGCCCAGCCTTTTCCCCATTGCCCGGCCTTTTACCCAATGACTGACCTTCTCCCCACTGCCCCGCCTTCTCCCTATAAACTTTAATACCCGGGGGAATCAAGATCCTGTCAATCTCTGCCTTAAATGCACCCAATTATGTTCAAAAGCAGAATTGTGTTTAGAAACATACAGGATGTGGAAGCTCATTAAAGCCGTGAAACTGTTTTAAGAGGAAGTCAGAAGAGAGACAGGGTATTTCAAGAATGAGCCGAGAAAGCACTCGGAACATCGAAGCCCGAACCCCCAAAAGGAACAAAGGGACATGTTGCTGCAGCAATTAACGTTTGTCACACAAGCTACAAGAGCAGAAGTAGGCCAATTGGCCCATCGGGGCTGCTCTGCCATTTAATCATGAGCTGATCCTTATCACTCAGCCCCACTTCCCAGCCTTCTTCCCGTAACCCTTGATGCCCTGACTAATCATTTTAAATAAACCAAATGACTTTGCTTCCACCATCGCCTGTGGCAACAAGTTCCACAGACTCGCGACCCTCTGTCTAAAGACATTTCTCCGCATCACGGTTTTAAACTGACACCCTTTTATCCTGAAGTAGTGGCCCCTTGTCCTAGACTCCCCAGGATGGGAAACACCCTTTGCACATCTACTCTGTTCAGGCCTTTCCACATTGAAAATGTCTATGAATCCCCGCTCCTCCTTCTGTACTCCAACGAGTGCCGTCCAAGAGCTGACAAACGCTCCTCATTTGCTAACTCTATTATTCCTGGTATCATTCTAGTAAATCTGCTCTGAAACCTCTCCAATGCCAGCACATCCTTTCTCAAATAAGGTACCAAAAACTGTACAAAAGACAGGTAGTCCCCGACTCACAACTCTCCCCACAAACGTGCAAATTTTTATAAATATATACACATAAAAAGAACATAAGATTTACATGGTTTATGTTGTATTTCACAAACTATAACAGGGTTACAAGAACCAAGATGTGCGTACTTACCTTGTTAGTCAACATTCCGGATACTGAGGTTGGGCACGGCCATCTTGATTCCTGTGCAAATATGCGAGCCTTCAGACGGTGCATGCGCTGTGGGGTTCGCGTATTGGAGTTCGGTTGGCGCATGTGGGGGAATTAAGGATGTGATTTGAATATGGGCAACACAGAAACATAGAAGATAGGAGCAGGAGTAGGTCATTCGGCCCTTCGTGCCTGCTCCGCCATTCAATGAGATCATGGCTGATCTTAAAGTACAGTATCCCGTCCCCGCCTTCTCTCTGTAACCCCTAATTCCCTTATACTGAAGAAATATATATAATTCCCTCTTAAATATATTCAATGAACCTGCCTCTACTGCCCTCTGTGGCAATGAATTCCACAGATTCACCACCCTCTGGGTAAAGAAATTCCTCCTCATCTCGGTCATAAATGGTGTACCTATTATCCTCAAACCATGGCCCCGGGTTCTGCACTCCCCCACCATTGGAAACATCCCTTTCGCATCCATTTTGTCCAGTCCTGCCAGAATTTTATATGTCTCTATGAGATCCACTCTCAATCTTCTAAACTCCAGTGAGTACAATCTCAAATTGTGCAATCTTTCCTCCTAAGTTATTCCTGCCATTCCAGGTATCAGCCTTGTGAATCGCCTTTGCACTCCCTCCATTGCAAGAACATCCTTCCATAGATAAGGCGACAAAATCTGCACAAAATACTCCAGGTGGGGTCTCACCAAGGCTCTGTACAGCTGCAGTAAGGTATCCTTATTCCTATACTCAAACGCTCATGATATGAAGGGCAACATACCATTTGCCTTTTTAACCACCTGTTGTACCTGCATACTCGCCTTCAGTGACTGGTGCACAAGAACCCCTAGGTCTCTCTGCACTTCCCCATCTCCAAATCTATTGCCATTCAAATAGTAATCTGCCCTCCGGTTTGTATTACCAAAGTGGATAACCTCACATTTATCCACATTGTAGTGCATTTGCCATGTTTCTGCCCAGTCCCTCAATTTATCCAAATCACACTGGAGCTTCCTGACCCCTTCTTCAATGCACACAACCGCTCCGCGCTTAGTGTCGTCTGCAAATTTGGAGATATTACATCCAATCCCCTCATCTAGATCATTAATGTAAATTGTGAACAGCTGGGATCCCAGTACAGATCCCTGTGGCACCCCACTGGTCACCGCCTGCCACTCAGAAAATGAGCCGTTTATCCCAACTCTCTGTCTTCTATCTGCCATCCAGTTCTCAATCCACATCAATACTTTGCCCCCAATCCCATGAGCCTTGATTTTGGAAGCCAGTCATTTATGTGGGACCTTATCAAAGGCCTTTTGGAAATCCAGGTACACCACATCCACTGGCTCTCCCCCATCTATTTTACCTGTCACCATCTCAAAGAATTCCAATAGATTTGTCAAGCATGATTTACCTTTTGTAAATCCATGTTGACTCTGTCCGATCCCTTCTCTGCTCGTCATATGCTCCGCAATTATATCCTTAATAATAAATTCCATCATTTTGCCCACTACTGATGTAAGGCTCACCGGCCTATAATTCCCCGCTTTTTCTCTACTTTTTAAATAGTGGGGTAACATTATCTACCCTCCAATCCATGGCTTCTGATCCTGAGTCTATTGAGTTCTGGAAAATAATTCTTAAAGCATCTTCTATCTGAATGTCCACTTCTTTAAGTACCCTAGGATGTAGATTATCAGGCCCTTGGGATTTATTGGCCTTCAATCCCATCAATTTCCCCAAGACCATGTCCTTAGAGATCCTGATTTCTTTCAGCCTCTCCCTTGCATTAGTCTCTATGTTTCCCAACATCCTTGGGAGGTTATTTGTATCCTCTCTTGTAAAAACAGAACTAACGTAGGAATTTAATTGGTCTGCCATTTCCTTATTCCCCAATATATATTCCTAAAGAAATCTCTTGGTGCCTGCCACATTGACCACCGCCAGTGGGCTGATAACGCCTCAAACCGTGCATCTTGGCGCCTCACAGTTTGGCGGGCAGCAGCCTCCTTTGAAGAAGACCGCAGAGCCCACCTCACTGACAAAAGGCAAAGGAGGAAAAACCCAACACCCAACCCCAACCAACCAATTTTCCCTTGCAACCGCTGCAATCGTGTCTGCCTGTCCCGCATCGGACTGGTCAGCCACAAACGAGCCTGCAGCTGACGTGGACTTTTTTACCCCCTCCATAAATCTTCGTCCGCGAAGCCAAGCCAAAGAAAAAAAAATATATATATTCCCCTGATTCTGACTGCAATTTCACCAATCTTTTCCTCTTGACATATTTATTAAAGTTTTTGCAGCTGGTTTTTATGTTTGCCGCAAGTTTAGTTTCATAATTTATTTTTGCCCTCTTGATTAATCCCTTTGTCCTCCTTTGGTGCATCTTGAACTGCTCCCAGTCTTCGGATTTGGTACTTTTTTTGGCCAATTGATATGCTCTCTCTTTGGACCTAATGGTGTCTCTAATTTCCCTTGTTATCCACGGTTGAGTCACCTTTTTTGGTTTATTTTTATGCCAAACCGGTATAAACGATTTTTGCAATTTCTCCATTAGATCTGTGAATGCTTTCCAATGTCTATCCACAGTCAACTCCCCCATAAACACCACCAAATCAATCTTACTGAACTCCCGTCTCATACCATCATAATTCAATTTATTTAAATTCAGGACCTTAGTCTCAGTTTTAATTTCTTCATTCTCCATGTCGAGTTTTGCATCCTCTCTCATTGATTCATCTACATATTGATTTTGAAAACTTTCCTGTACACATTTGACAAACTCCCAAGCCACCCAGTCCTTTTACAGTATGGGAGTCCCAATCAATATGTGGAAAGTTAAAATCGCCTACTACCACAACTTTGTTTCTTACAATGGTCTGCCAGCTCCTGACCGATTTGTGCCTCCAATTCTCTCAAACTATTGGGTGCTCCATAATACAAGCCTATTAATGTGTTGACACCTTTCCCGTTTCATAGTTCCACCCAAAAGGCTTCTGTAGATGAGCCCTCTGGACTGTCTTGTCTAAACTCAGCTATGATAATTTCCCTGACTAGCAACACCACTCCTTCCCCTTTCATCCCTCCCCCTTTATCCGTCTCAAACAACGGAACTCCAGAACATGGAACTGCCAGCCCTGCAACCAAGTCTCACTCAAGCAATAACATCATAATCCCACGTGCCCATCCACTCCCTCAGCTCATCTACCTTACCGACAATACTCCTCACATTGAAATAGATGCATCAGAGATCATTTCCTCCCCACCAACTGTATCCAAAGCAGTTGATTGATTGGTGATGCGAACTGCCACAGGGGTTCTTCTACCCCTTCCCCTCCCCTTCCCAACTGTCACCCAAGTGCCTGGCTCCTGACTCTTCGGGGTTCCTGCCTCCCTCAAACTCCTCTCCATCACTGCCTCTGCCGACCCAACGATTCAAAGTTCATCCAGCTGCAGCTCCAGTTCCCTAACTCCGTTTATCAGGAGCTGCAGCTGGATGCACCTCTTGCAGGTGTCATCATTGGCAACAAAGTGTTGTCCCTGACTTCCCACATCCTGCAGGCGGAACACTGGACTGGCCTAACAACTGCCTCTATTACCCAATTCCTCAGTTAATTAACTAGCTTAATGAAAGAAACTTTCCACTCTTCGCTTACTGGGAGCAAACTCCTCCTCAGCCACCACAGACAAGGCCACCATGTCCCTTTCTTCCCCTGCCCTCCCCCCCCCCACCATCACTGGCTGCTTTAACAGCTCTCCCTCTTTTTCCATGTCACCATCTATTGCCAGCTGAGGTGGTGAATGTGGGCTCAGTTTTAACATTTAAGAAGTATTTGGTCAGGTGCATGGATGGGAGGGGTATGGAGGGATATGACCTAGGTACAGGTTAGTGGGACAAGGCAAAAATGGTTCAGCAAAGAATAGAAGGGCCGAAGAGGCCTGTTTCTGTGCTGTAATGTTCCATGGTTCTAAGCAGGCCCTTCAACCCTTCTAGTCTGTTCCAAACTCTTATTCTGCCTAGTCCCAATGACCATATTCCTGCTAACCTTCCCATCCATGTCACAGTCCAAATGTTTCGTGTATGTCAAGTTCACTTTGGCAGCTCGTTCCACTCTCCCACTACTCATTCTGTGAAAAGTTTCCTCCTGACGTTCTCCCTAAACTTCTCCCCTAACCCATGTCTTCCAGTTCTTGTCCCACCCCAACCTCTGTGGAAAAATCCGCAGATAGAACCACGTGGGGATGAAGGGAACAGTTAAGTGATGGGGGAACCAGCTGGGGGTGAGAGGTGTGGGATGGATATGGGAATGGGAACCAGGTAAGGGGTGGGGGAGAGGGGGTTTGGATGGATAAATAGTGGGGCAACCAGATTAGAGAGGGGGGGAACAGATAAATAATGAGAGATCACAACCAGACATCACACATGTACAGACAAATAATACACATGCGGGACAAGTACTTTATTGATATAAATATTATTTTATGAATATGAGAGTTTTGGATGGTCAGTGTGAGCAGTTCCTTTGGTCATTCAGCATTCTCACTGCCAGTGGGAAGAAGGTGTTCCCCAGCCTTGTGGTGCCGGCTCTGATCCTCCTGTATCTCTTCCCTGACGGGATCAGCTGAAAGATGCTGTGTGTAGGTTGGAAGGGGTCCTCAATAATTTTACACACCTTCTTCAGACAACGATCCTGGTAGATCACATCAATGGTGGGCAGAGAGACTCTAGAGATCCTCTCTGTCACACTTCTGGTCCTGTCGATTCACCTCCAATCCATTTCTCCACAGCAACTGTACCACACAGTGATGCAGCCGGCCAGGAGGCTCTCAGTAGATCTCCTGTAGGAGGTTGACATCATGGTGGCAGGTAGCCTTACCCGCCTCAGCCTTCTCTTGAAGTGCAGGCACTATTGTGCCTACCTGACAATTGAGGAGATGTTGCGTGTCCATAATAGGTCATTACTTAAGTCCACGATAGGTCACTAGTTGAGTGGGATAGAGGCCAGTAGATGATTTTCAGGTGGTACCAGGTCGGGTAGAGGGAATGGAACAGAACCATAAAAGATAAAACACTTACACTAAGAAACAAGCCCCTGGCTCTTCTAGTATCTTCCAAACTAATATTCTGTCTACTCCCACTTACCTGCACCCAGACCATACCACTGCAGGCCCCTCCTATCCGTGTAATGTCCAAATCTTTCTTGTATCTCAAATTCAAGTTGGCAGCTCATTCCACACTCTCTCTACTCTCTGTTATGAAAACATTCCCCCTGATGATCACCCTAAGCTTCTCCCCTTTCACCCTTAACCCATGTCCTCCAGGTCTTGTCTCACTCCAACCTCAGTGCAACAAGTCTGCTTTCATTTACTCTGTCTATCCCACTCAGAATTTTAAATACCTCTATCAAATCCCCCTCATTCTTCTGCACTCCAGGGAATAAAGTTCTAACCTGTTGAACTTTTCCCTGTAACTCAGTTCCTGAAGTTCTGGCAGCATCTGAGTAAACCAAGTTGGGGTGGATGTGAGGCAGATAGAACTAAGTGGGGGAGAGGAGGTAAGTGATGGGGAAACCAGAAGAGGTGAGCAGGATGGTTTAGTGAAGTGATGGGGGAACCAGGTAAGGGAGTAAGGGATGGGGAAGTGAGTGAGGAGAGAGAGATGACCAGATGGAACCTGGTGGGTGTCGGGTGGGTGCAGCAGTCTCGTTTGTCCTCCATCCTTTGAGGGGCAAGGACTCAACGTGCAATGCACAATCATTGTTCTCGCTCTCTTTCCCAGACTCGTTGAACCCCACCTTCATTTATGTGCCGGTTCTCCTGGTTCTCCTGATCACACTTGGCATCATCCTTCTCATCTTCCAGAAAAAAGGTGAGCTCCTTTCTCGCTGACCAAACACATCTCTCACTGAAGGAGGCCGAACCAATCAGCTCACTAACCCATCTCTATTTTACTGCCAGTGCTGGGTGCAGGGTGGTGAAGTGGGAAATGGGTTATCCAACAGAAGATGGATGGCACAGTTGACATAGTGATTAGGGCAACGCTGTTACAGCATCAGAGACCCAGGTTCCAATCTGGCGCTGTCTGTCAGGAGTTTCCACGTTCTCTCCATGACATGCGAGAGGTGCTCCGGTTTCCTCCCAATTTTCAAAACATACAAAGATTCTAGATTAATTGGGGTATTTGTGTGTTATGGCCTCATGAACCAGAAGGGCCTGTTACTGTACTGCATGTCCAAATTTAAATGAAGTTGGGTGATCTCTGCTGCCCCTCCCCAGTTGCCTGGTTTCCCAAGGTCACATTCAAACCTCTCTTCACTTTCCCCAGGAACCACTCCCTCCATGACTCCCAAGTCCACTCCTCCCTTCCCATTCCTTGGCACCTACCCATGTTCACACAGGAGATGCTCCACCTGCCCCCACACCTCCTGCCTCAGCACGATTTGGGGCCCCAAACAGTCCTTCCAAGTAAAGCAACACTTCTCTTGTGAATCTACAGGGGTTATCTACTGCATCTGGTACTCCCTTTGTGGTCTCCTCTACATCGGAGAGACAGGGCACAGTCTGGGACATGGCTTCACTGAGCACCTTCTCTCCATCTACAGCAAGGACCTCCCAGTGGCCAACCATTTTAATTCCCTGCACCATTCCAACACTGACATAACTGTCCATGGCCTGACATATGGCCAAACGAGGCCACCTACAAATTGGAGGAACAACACCTAATATTTGATCTGGGCCCCCTCCAACCAGAGACAACCTCCAATTTCCAGAAACACCCTTCCCTAAGATTTTCTTTCCCTCTCCCTCTGCCTCCTTCCCCCCCCCACCTTCCCCCCCCACCACCACCTTCCCTCTCCATTCAGAGAGTTACCCTGCCCCCATCACTTCTCAGCTTCTTCCTCTTCTCCCCTCCCACCCGTCTCCACCTTTTACCTGTTGGCCTGTGATCCCCCCCCTTCCCCTTCCTCCCTCCTTCCCCCTCCCCACCTTTTTATTCAGGCACCTACCTCCTTTTAGCTTGTGCCTTGACCTGGAGTTCCCACCCACCTGTGCTGTGGCGATTCCCACTGGTCCTCTCCTTGTCCACACAAACCATCAGCTTGCTCAAACCGGAGTTGGATCTCAGGGATTGGCGGACAACTGGGTCAAGACTGGGTCCAAAGTTAGCATGGATAGCATGGGCCAAATGGCCTCATACTTCACTGCTGTTGTGATAAGTCTCCATTCAATTCTGCTCACTGTTCATGTGGCTGAAAGGTGTGATTACAGCTTGGTGAGTGAGGTTATAAATTTCGTGGTGAATTTGTCATGTGAATCCAAGGTGTGGGACTCGATTCATTGGAGAGGGTGTCAGTGATAAGGGAGAGTGTCCATGGGTAGGATGTCTGTGAGGTAGAGTGTCCATGGGGAGTGGGTAATAGCGGAGAGTGTCCGTGGGGAGAGTTGGTGATGGGGGAGAGTGTCTGGGGGGAGAGTTAGTGATGGGGAGAATGTCTGTGGGGAGAGGGAGTGACGGGGGAGAGTGTCCAAGAGGAGAGTCGATGATGGGATGAGTCCCCCTGAGCCATGACATTGAGTTCTCCAGTATTACATCATCTGCTCAATATTTGGAAGAAGATTCATGTAGAAAGGAATAAAACAAATTACCAATTACCAAAACTAATACTGACGCAAAATCAGCTAATCCCTTTTACAATAGATAACCTTTCCTTTAGAGAATGGGAGAAAAAATGGATCAAAAGAATAGAAAATTGTTTTTCAGGTAATAAATTACTATCCTTTGAACAAATGAGGGATAAATATAATATAACTCAAGATACAGTGCTGGCATATTACCAACTGAGATCCTACTTGAAGGATAAATTAGGAAGTAGTCTGAGTTTACCAGAGGGAAGTAATTTTGAATATGTGATTACAGATACAATGATAATCAAAAAATTTATAACAAATATGTATATTAAACTGCAAGAAAAGGAGAATGAGGAAACAAATGATAAAACTAAACAAAAATGGGAACAAGATTTAAACAAAAAGATAAAGAAGGAAACATGGGAGAAGTTATGCTCTGGAACTATGAGAAATACAATAAACACGAGGTTACGTATGATACAATATAACTGGATACACAGGCTATACATTACACCTCAAAAGTTAAATAAATGAGACCCAACAGTATCTGACAGATGTTTTCATTGTAAAAAAGAAATGGGAACAACAATTCATGCAATCTGGACGTGTGAGAAAGTGAAAAAATTTTGGGAAGATCTAAACCAGATATTAAATAAAATTACAGAAAACAATATACCAAAAAACCCAGAGATCTTCCTCCTAAGTAACATAAAAAACAAAGAATTTGGAATTGATTTGGAGGATGCACAAAAAAGATTTGTTAAGATAGCTCTAGCCGTAGCAAAAAAATGTATCATGTCAACCTGGAAATTGGAAGATAATTTGAGAATACAACAATGGTATATAGAAATGAATAAATGTATTCCATTAGAAAAAATAACATATAGTTTAAGAAATAATATTGAAATATTTGAACAAATATGGGAGCCTTACATGAAACACAATAGAGAAAACCTACCGGGGACATTCACTACCTAAATTAACGAAAGGAGAAGGAAATGAAAAGAATTGACTCAGTGGAATTTCTGGTTTATTTTTATTGAATGACAACATTGTTTGACTGGTTTAATGTATCTTAGATTCTGTACTTTAAATGAATGGGGGTGGAGATAGGGAGGGTGGGATGGGAAGAAGGAGGGGGGGAGAAAATGACACTATATATTTGAAAAGGAAAATGTATGTATTTTGGTCAATGTGGTTTATGGTGTGAAAAATAAAAAATTTTAAAAAAAACCTTGACCCTCTCCTGTCTGCATCACCTCTGTTGTCGGTATAACTACTTGAGGCTCTCCAGCCTGTATCTCCCTGTTGTAGGTGTAACTACCCAGAGCCCCTCTGTCTATATATCCCCTCATGTTGGTATAACCGTCCAGAGGCCCTCCTGCCCATATCTCCCCTTTTGTCAGTATAACTGCCCTGAGCCCATTCAGTCTGTGTCTCCCCTGTTGTAGGTATAACCACCCTGAGCCGCTGCAGCCTGTATCTCCCCTGTTGGTGGTATAACCACTCTGAACCCCTCCAGCCTCTAACTCCCCTGTTGTAGGTATACCCACTCTGAGACCCTCCTGTCTGTATCTCCCCTGTTGTAGGTATAACCGCCCTTAGACCTCCTACCTGTATCTCCCCTGTTGTCGGTATAACAGTCCTGATTCCCGCCTGCCTGTATCTCCCCTGTTGTTGGTATAACCACGCTGAGCTCCTCCAGCCTGTATCGCCCCTAGTGTAGTTATAATAGCCCTGAGCCCCTCAAACCTCTATTTCCCATGTTCTCGGTATAACTACCCTGAGACACTCCTGTCTGTATCTCTCCTTTTGTAGGTATAACAACCCTGAGACCCTACAGGCTGCATCTTCCCTCATCTAGGTATAACCGCCCTCAGCCCCTCAAGCCTGTATCTCCCCTGTTGTAGGTATAACCACCATGAGCCCCTCAATCCTGTATCTCCCCTCTTGTCTGTGTTACCACCTTGAGACCCTCCTGTCTGTATCTCCCCTGTTGTAGGTATAACCACCCTGAGGCCTTCCAGCCTGCATCTCCCCTGTTGTCGGTATACCCACCCTCAGACACTGCTGTCTGTATTTCCCCTGTTGTCGGTATAATGCCCTGAGCCACTTCAGCCTGTATCTCCCCTGTTGTAGGTATCACTACCCTGAGACCCTCCTGCCTGTATCTCAGCTGTTGTCGGTATAACTACCCTGAGACCCTCCTGTCTGCATCTGCCCTGTTGTAGGTATAACCTCCCAGATCATCTCCTGACTGAATCTCCCCTGTTATCCGTATAACAGCCCTGAGCCCCTCCAGCCTGTATTTCCCCTACTGTAGGTATAACCATCCTGAGCACCTCCAGCCTGTATCTCCCTGTTGTAGGTGTAACCAACCTGAGCCCCTCCAGCCTGTATCACCCCTGTTGTAGGTATATCCACCCTGAGCCCCTCCTGTCTGTATCTCCCCTGATGTAGGTATAACCACCCATAGGCCCTCCTGCCCGTATCTCCCCTGTTGTCGTTATAACTGCCCTGAACCCCTACAGCCTCTAACTCCCCTGTTGTTGGTATAACCACGCTGATCCCCTCCAGCTAGTATCTCCCCAGATGTCTGTATAATCAACCTGAGCCCCTCCTGTTTGTATTTCCCCTGTTTAGGTATAACCGCCCTGAGACCCTGCTACCTGTATCTCCCCTGTTATTGTTATAACTGCCCTGAACCCCTCCAGCCTCTAACTCCCCTGTTGTAGGTATAACCGCCCTGAGACCCTGCTACCTGTATGTCCCCTGTTCTTGGTATAACATCCCTGAGCCCCTCCAGCCTGTATCTCCCCTGGTGTATGTATAACCACCCTCAGCCCCTCAAGCCTGAATCTCCCTTGTTGTAGGTATAACCACTCTGAGACCCTCCAGCCTGCAGCTTCCTTGTCGATATCACCCCCCTGAGCTCCTCCAACCTGTATGTCCCCTGTTGCAGGTATAACCACCCTGATCCCCTCCAGCCTGTATCCCCCCTGTTGTTGGTATATCCACCCTGAGCCTCTCCTGTCAGTATCTTCCCTGTTGTACATATAACCACCCTGAACCCCTACAGCCTCTAACTCCCCTGTTGTTTGTATAACCGCCCTCAGCCCCTGCAGCCTGTATCTCCCCTTTTGTCTGTATAACCGCCATGAGCCCCTCCAGCCTGTATCTCCCCTGTTTTAGGTATAACCGCCCTGAGCCCCTACAGCCTGTATCTCCTCAGTTGTAGGTATAACCATCCAGAGCCCCTCCAGCCTGTATCTCCCCTGTTTTAGGTATAACCGCCCTGAGCCCCTCCAGCCTCTTACTCCTCTGTTGTAGGTATAATCACCCTGAGCTCCTCCTGCCTCGAACACCCCTGTTCTACTGTGTTTATGTCTCAATCAGACCCAGCAGCATCTGACGACGTGTGATGAACAGATTCGCATCCTGAAACTCCCGGTGTTTTCTCCAGTTCTTCCAATACTGATTCCCCTCCCCTCTCTCCCTGCAGATTATTCCTTCCAAGGTTGGACAATGTCTGGTGCTGATGTGGTGTCAGCCGTGGAAGGGGCCTCTGCCATGTTGCTGTGTCGTTTCATCCACCCACCCACGGAGGAGACCCTCACTGGTACCATCAAGTGGTACAAGATTAAACCAGGAGTTAAATCAGTTCCTCAACTTGTGTTTAACTGTACAAATCCCGGCCTTGGATCCTCCCGATGTGATCGGGCAACACAGGAGGTCAGAGGGGATCGTTTCACGTTCGTGGGGAACCTGTGCCGAAGAGATGCCTCGGTCATGGTGAATCGTCTGAGTCGGGAGGATGAAGCTCAGTATTGGAGCCGCGTGGAGCTCAACATCGGTAACTTTCAAACTGCACTTTCAACGAACCTGACAGTGAGAGGTGAGCAAAGAGCCCACCTGCTGCAGTGGGTCACAGTCTTCACTCCTCCCCCAACTAATCATATTGTTTTCATAACTTACAAGTGGAATAAAGCAGGATAATTCTTTATGCTCATTCACAACCCAAGTCTGCACATGGTTGAGTTGAGACCCCCTACATTCGGAGCCCCAAACAGTCCTTCCAAACAAAGCAACTCTTCAGTTGTGAATCTGCATGGGTCATCTACTGCATCTGGTCTCCCGCTGTGGTCTCTTCTACACTGTGGAGGCTGGATGCCGACCGTTGAGCACCTTCACTGCCAGAGCAAGGAGCTCCCAGGGGCCAATCATTTCAATTCTCCTCGCCCCCCTCCTGCACCAACGTTTCTGTCCCTGGCCTCATGCACTGCCAGACCAAAGCTACCCGCAAATTGGAGGAACAATCCCTCATATCCCGTCTGGGCCTTCTCCAACCAGACGGCGTGAATGCCGATGTCTCCATTTCCGTTAATACCTCCCCATGCCCCCGTCTCTCTTTCTCTTTCCCCATCCTTCTGTCTTCTTTCCTTAGTGCCCCACCTCCCCCTTTCCTCTCCTTTCAGAAAGGCCCCCCCCACTCCTAACACTTCTCAGCATTTTTCCCTTAATTTAATTTTTAATTAAATTTAGATGTACAGCATGGTAATTGGCTCTTTTGGCCCACGTGTCCGTGATGTCCAATTTACAACCAATTAACATAAACTCCTGGAACATTTTTGAATGGTGGGAGGAAACAGAAGCCCCCGGGGAAATCCCACAAATATATGGGGAGAACGTAGAAACTTCAGGATTTGAACCCTGATCCCAATCGTTGGCGCTGTAACAGCGTTGTGGTAACTGTTATGCCAACCCATGGTGACCCACCCACCTATAACCTTTTGCCTGTGGGCCTGTGCCCCTCCTCCTCCCACTATTTTATCCAGGTGGTAACAGAGGGCTCAGGCCCGAAACATTGGCTTCCTTTTCCTTCCTGACGATGCTCAGTGATCTGCTGAGTTTTCCCGAGATGAGGATCCATTTTCCATCTCAGGTCACATCAGGGTTCCCTTCATGCACATTACTTGAGTGAGGAGCTTCATCGGCAGTTGGACAGGATCCGGTCTTTCAGAGACCAGCTGCAGGTGATGGAGTCTTTCAGAAGGCCTGTTGTACGTTGGCCTTTATTAGTTGGGGATTGAGCTGAGGAGTTCTGAGATAATGTCACAGCTCGACAAATATCCTGTTAGACCACAACCGTGTTACAGGAAGGATGTGGAAGCTAAGGAGAGGGTGCAGAGGAGATAGGCCAAGGTGTTTCCTGGATTGGAAAACAAGACTTATTAGGCAAGTTTAGCAGAGCTGGGACTTTTCTCTTTGATGCGAAGAAGGACATGAGGAGACTTGACCGAGGTCGACAAGATTAGGAGAGACATAGATGGGGTGAACAGACAGCACCTGTTCCCCAGGGCCGGATCAGCAAACACCAGAGGACACGTGTACAAGGTGAAGGGAGGGACATTTAGGGGAGATATCAGGGGTAAGTTTGTTTTTAGACGGAGACTGGTGGGCACAGTTAACTGGAATTCACTGACTATGTGGAGTTCAGATGGCTGGCTCCTCCCTTGGCTCCACCTCACCCCCCCCCCCCAATATAAACCCTGGATTTCCTGCCTTACTTCAGATTCACCCAAGGACCATTGTATCCACTGGCCATTGATTGTAAGCTATTAAAAGTGTGTCTGTGCTCCTCTCTCGTCTCTGAGTGCAATCAGTTATGTTACAGTGGGTGCCTAGAACACCTTGCCAGGGGTAGTGGTGGAGGCTGGTATAATAGGGACATTTAAAAGACTCTTAGACTCAGGGATGCAAGAAAAATTGAGGGTTGTGTGTGTGAGGTAGGGAAAGCTTATACTGTTGAGTAGGTTTATATGGTCAGCACAACATTGAGGGCTGAAGGGCCTGTGCTGTGCTGGAGTGTTTTATGTTGTTCAATAAAATTGGAAGGGGAGCAGAGAAGATTGACCAGAATGTTGCCAGGATTGGAAGGGTTGAGTAAAAGGGGAGGTTGGATAAGGTGGGTCTTTATTCCCTGGAGCAGAGGAAGATGAGGGACCTGGATGAAGTGAATGCTCACAGAATTGTCGCCAAGGTAGATGATCCCGAACCCAGAGGGCCTTAGTTTGAGGTAAGAAGGGAAAGACAGAAGAGGGACCTGATGGCCATCTTTTCACACAGAGATGGGCTCCACGGTTGGCGTTGTGGTTACAACACCAGCAATTGGAACTGGGGTTCAAAACCTGCCCTGTCTGTAAGGAGTTTGCATGTCCTCTCCATGTCTGTGTGGGTTACCTCCGGGGGTTTTGGTTTCCTCCCACCCTTTAAAGTGTACTGAGGGTTGTAGGTTAATTGGGCAGCGCGGGCTTGTGGGCTGAAAGGGCCTGTATCTGTGCTGTATATCTCAATTTTAAAATAGAGTTGTTTGTATCTGGAATGAGCTGCCAGAGGATCCTGTAGAAATGGGCACGATTGCAACATCCCAAAGAAATTTGGTGGGGTGAACGGATGAGAAGGTTTGAAAGATATGGGATAAATGCAGGAAAATGGGACTGGCCCAGAATTGCAGCTGGGTCAGTATGAAAGAGTCAGGCCAAAGGGCCTGTTTTGTGCTCTACAACCCCACGACTATTATTTTACAAGGTGGAAATTTTGGCAGGAATTGACTGTGAAGATGGGGGCAGGTCGACTGATACATTCTGGTGTCTGTCCTTCCATCAGCTCCTAACAGGAAGGGCTCAGTGGTGAGTGGGACTGAGGGAGGTTCAGTCACCTTACCCTGTGTGTTCCAACGGCCTCTGTCTGACCTCACCCTGCACACAGTCACTTGGATGATGAAGGATCCTTATTGGCACGTTCTCACATTCAGGCACAGATCTGATGGATCGTGGGTGGCAGAAAGTGATGCAACTCGATACGAGCTCGTCGGGGACCCTGAACATGGAAACACCTCAAACCGGATAAACCAGCTGAGTGTACGAAACAGTCACGGCTACCTGTGTCTGGTGGAGTCCGGAAAACCAGCTCATTTCCGTTACCCAATGGAATATTATGATCATGCGAAGACCCCGTATATTTATCTGAGCCAGTGCGAGGCCCACTTGGTGGACTCTCCCGGTAAGAAACCATTGGCACTTTCTCCAGTGTGTGGTGAGGGGGAGGGCAGGGTGGAGGGAGTGGTGGAGAGTATGTCACAGGGTGGGACACACCAGGCATTTAGCTGCGACCTGCGCCCCATGTTCAGAACCTTGAACTGAAGGTCAGATCTGTCGCTGCCAGAATTGGGCCAACTCCCTTCTTTGACACCCATTTGTCTCACCTCTTGTTCGGCACCTGCTGATTACTGGCCTCTGTCCATCAACCATGAACCTTCCCTGATCCACCAATCCCTCTCTGGCTCCTGCCCAACCCTTCCCACCTTTACTTAATTATTTAAGATTCCCTTTTTGTCATGTAATGTTATACAACATGTAATATTACATGAAATCGGTTTCCTCAGGTAGAATATGGCCATTAGTGTCACGTGAGGGGAAGAAACAAAGGAGAGTCCCTTCAGAGTCATTGAGTGTCCGTGGATTTGCCACCAACCCTCCCGCAGCCTCTGCAGCCACACAGACTCCTGTTTGATCCATCGACAACCCAAGCTCCAGATCCAAACCCTGATCCTATCAGGAAGCCTTCAGTGCCCGAGGCCATTTGGGAGCCCTTCTTCCCCTCAACTCCCTCTCAAATCCAGGTTCCAATATCTTGTTCCAAAGATCCAGTCTCCAGCAGCCCAATGGGTTCCCCAACCACAAGTCACCCACAGCCTGTGTGGGTTCCTCAGCCACTGAGCCCCTCGCTGCTCCACCGCCATGGTTACCACCCTTATAGTCATCGCTTCTGCTTCACCTGCTCAACTTTTGGGGGGTGGGATGTTCTCCCCATTTCTGCTGCTCCCCGCAGACTTCAACCCCTCACGGCCACTGCTGAGCATGGGCACCACCATCTTGGGTGCAGTCTTCTGTGGATGCAGGATTTGATTTCCAGACACCGTGGGCTCCTTTAATGGGCCATTTAAAGCCTGTACGGAGCCACTGGCATTAGAAGGCCTTTGGAGCAGCCCCGTGTCCCCGCTCTCCCAGGTCTGTACCAGCGGCAGCACTGTCGGGAGAGGAGAGGACAGAAGACAGAAGACAGAAAAGAAAAGAGTCGGGGGCAGGTAGGAAAACTTTTTTTAAAACGTCTCTTACCAGGGCCTGAGGGGAGGAGTCGGCGTTGGAGGCGGCCATTGGTCGGGAGGCCGTGCAGGTGAGCGTGTCGGGGTTAATTGGGTAAAAGGCAGATAAATAAGAGGCCCAGCGCGTGAGTGGCCCAGCGAAGGAGTGGGACTTCCAGGCTTTGGCTCATCAGGCTTCGGCGAAAGCAGGCGTAGAGAAAGACCTTCCTAGGTAAAGTGCATTGTGAGTAACCTACCATTAAAAGGCTGAGCCATGTCCATGGGGTTGGTGCTATGCTCAAGTTTCCAGATGTGGGAGCCATGGGTGACCTCCACCCTCCCAAAAGACCATATCTGTGCCAGGTACAAGGAGGTGGGGTTCCTTAGGGGCCAAGTTGAGGTACTGGAGCTCCAACTAGATGACCTTAGGCTCACCAGAGAGTGTGAGGAGGTTGGTGACAAGACCATAAACATTTCCACAGGACATACCTGCAGGGGATGTAATGAGACACAAGCATTTAGGAAAAAAAATTGAAGAAATGGAGATGCAGCTAGATGATCTGAGGCTAATCAGAGAGAGCGAGGAATTTATTGATTCAACACTCAGGGAAGTGCTTACCCCTGGATTGGGGGGGGTCAGGAAAGTGGACTACTGTCAGGAGTGGGGAAAAAGTTGCTAGCTCTGTGGAGAGCACCCCAGTGGCTACAGATCTTAGCAACGAATATACAGTATTGGATGAAGTAGGGGAAGATAACCTGCCAGAGGTAGCGCCAAAGGAGACAGTGGTACGGAAGGAGAAGAAGGGGAACAAGGTGGTCATTGGGGACTCCATCGCTAGGGGAACGGACAGAAGATTCTGCGAACCTGACAAGTGTTCCCGTATGGTGTGTTGCCTCCCAGGAGCCAGGGTACGTGACGTCTCGGATAGGGTTCAGAGTATCCTGGGGGGGGAAGGAGACCGGCCAGAGGTCCTGATACACGTGGGCATAAATGACGTAGATAGATTGAAGGAGGAGATCCTGAAGAGAGACTACCGTGAGCTCGGAAGGAGGTTGAGAAGCAGGACCTCCAGGATTGTAATCTCGGGGCTGCTTCCTGTACTGTGCGTGGGTGGGGGCAAGAATAATAAAATCAAGAGGTTAAACGTGTGGCTGAGGGAATGGTGCAGAGTGCAGGGATTCAGGTTCATTGACCATTGGGATCTCTTCTGGGGACCTATACAGGAGGGATGGTTTACACCTGAATGAGAAGGGGGCGAATATACTGGCAGTTAGGTTTAATAAAGCTGTCGGAGCTGATTTAAACTAATTTGGCAGGGGGAAGGGAACAGGACTGATAGGGAAGTAGATAGGAGAGAGAATATAGGGGTGGTTCCGATAGACAGTGAAACAATAAGGAATAAGGGAGCTAAAAGTGATAGGAGAATAAGAACGAATGCACCAAGAACCAAGGTGGAGGGAGAAAGGAGGTATGGCATCAAGGTATTGTGTATGAATGCAAGGAGTGTAAGGAATAAAATGGATGAGCTTGAGGCGCAAATGACAATGGGAGGTTATGACATTGTCGGAATAACGGAGACATGGCTGCGGGAAGGGCAGGATTGGGAAATAAATGTTCCAGGGTACACGTCCTTTAGAAAGGACAGAAAGTTAAGAAGAGGAGGTGGGGCAGCTCTGTTGGTAAGAAATGAGATTCAGGCATTTGAAAGGAAGGACATTGAAACAGGTGAGGTAGAGTCTGTTTGGATTGAATTAAGAAATTGCAAGGGCAAGAGGAATATAATGGGGGTCATTTACAGGCCTCCGAAAAGTAGCTCAGATATCGGTAGTAGTATAAATCAGGAATTAAGAGTGGCATGTCAAAGTGGTAGCAATACGGTAGTTATGGGGGACTTCAACATGAAGGTGGACTGGGTTAATCAGACGGGGGCAGGAACACAAGAGAGCGAGTTTATAGAATGTCTACGAGATACTTTCTTGGAACAGCTAGTGGAGGAACCTACCAGGGGGAAGTCGATTCTGGACTGGGTGCTGTGCAGCGACGCAGACTTAATAAGTAACCTTGATGTAGGGGAGCCATTAGGGAATAGTGACCATGGTATGGTTACTTTTAAGCTGCAACTAGAAAGGGAAATGGAAAGGAAGTCGGAAGCATCTGTACTTCAGTTAAATAAAGGGAATTTTGCAGCTATGAGGGAAGAGCTATCCAAAATAAAATGGGAAGATACACTAGCTGGGAGGACAACTGGGGAAAAATGGCAGGTTTTTATGGACATTTTTCACAGGATTCAGGACAAATTTATTCCAAAGTGGAGGAAAGGCTCTAGGAGATGCAAATGGCAGCCCTGGCTAACTAAGGAAATCAAGTGGATTATCAAGTCCAAAGGGAGTAATTATAAGATAGCGAAGCGGAGTGGGAAATTAGAGGATTGGGAAACCTTCAAAGAACATCAGAGGGTAACTAAGAAAGCCATAAGAGATGGGAAAATGAAGTACGAGAGGAAATTAGCAGATAATATTGCGGAGGATAGCAAAAGCTTTTTTAAGTATGTGAAGAGGAAGAAATTGGTTCGGTCTAAAATTGGCCCTTTGAAAATGGGCAAGGGTGAAATTATTACCGGAAACAAGGAGATGGCAGAGGAATTTAACAAATTCTTTGCAACTGTCTTCACCAAGGAGGATATAGGTTATAGTCAGTTAGGGGGTAGTGGTCATGCGGTACCAAGAGACTTGGGGAACTTTACTGGGGAGGTAGGGGATCTAATGGATATCCGGATCCAGAAGCAGGAGGTTATGAGTAAATTGTTGGGACTGAGGGCTGATAAATCCCCAGGGCCTGATGGGCTGCATCCTAGGGTGCTTAAAGAGGTGGCTATGGAAATTGTGGAGGCACTGGTCGACATTTTCCAAAGTTCCATAGATTCCGGAGAGGTCCCTGAGGATTGGAGAGTGGCTGATGTGGTGCCGCTTTTTAAGAAAGGAGGGAGGGAGAAAACGGGAAATTATAGACCGGTCAGCCTGACATCAGTGGTGGGGAAGATATTGGAGTCCATCATAAAAGGAGAAATAGCAGAACACTTAGTCAGTAATAATAGTATAAGGGCTAGTCAGCATGGATTCCTTAAGGGTAAGTCATGCTTGACTAACCTTCTGGAATTTTTTGAGGATGTGACAAAGAGGGTGGGCTCGGGAGAGCCAGTGGATGTGGTGTATTTGGACATGAGCAAATTTGCAGATGACACTAAACTGCGTGGCGGTGTGGGGTGTGAGGAGGATGTAAGGAAAATGCAGAGGGACTTGGACAGGCTGGAGGAGTGGGCGGCTAAATGGAAGATGAATTTCAATGTGAACAAATGTGAGGTTATTCATTTTGGGGGAAGTAATAGGAAAGCTGAGTATTATTTAAATGGAGACAAGCTAGGGAGTGGGGAAGTGCAAATGGATCTGGGTGTACTTGTTCACCGGTCACTGAAGGCTAGCATGCAGGTTCAGAAAGCTGTGAAGAAGGCAAATGGAATGTTGGCTTTCATAAAGAGGGGATTGGAGTATAGGAACAGAGACGCCCTTCTGCAGTTGTACAGGGCCCTGGTGAGACCCCACCTGGAGTATTGCGTCCAGTTCTGGTCTCCAAACTTGAGGAAGGACATACTAGCTATAGAGGGTGTGCAGCGCAGATTTACAAGGTTAGTTCCAGCGATGGCGGGGTTGACATATGCAGCAAGGCTAGAAAAACTGGACTTGTATCTGATGGAGTTTAGAAGGATGAGGGGGGACATGATTGAGGTATACAAAATCATCAGGGGGATAGACAAGGTGAAGTCGGATTACTTGTTCCCAGTGATGGGGGAGACGAGGACTAGAGGGCATAGTTTAAGAATACAGGGTAGGCCCTTTAGGACGGAGATGAGAAAGCATTTTTTTACCCAGAGAAGTGTGAATCTGTGGAATGCTCTGCCACAGAGGGTGGTAGAGGCGGATTCGCTGACTATGTTCAAAAGAGAGTTAGATAAGACTCTTGTGGGTAACGGAGTTAAGGGTTATGGGGATAAGGCTGGAAAGGGGTACTGATGGTAATGATCAGCCATGATCTAAAATGGCAGTGCTGGCCCAATGGGCCAAATGGCCTACTCCAGCTCCTATTGTCTATTGTATATTGTCTATTGTCTGCCGTAACAGCAGCTCCGCCAGCACCGCCCATTGTCATTTACACTGAGCCCATCTCCCCTACACCCTCAGCCCTGATGAAGGGATCTGGCCCAAAATGTTGACTGTTCTCTCTCTCCCACGGTTGCTGCTCGACCCACTGAGTTTTCCAGCGGATTGTCTGTGGCTCTGGATTCAAGCGCCCGCAGTCTGCTTCCTTACACCCCTTGACCTTGGACCCTCCTTCACTCAGGCCGACTATGGGAAGGTGTCACGGTCTAGCCTTGCCCCCCTAACATGTGTGGACTGGTGGCTGTCCATGAAGGGCCATGGGACCGGCAGCAATCACTGGGCACACATCTCCCGTACAGGGTGAGGGAAGGAAAGAGGACACTATGTAGGGTCTCGGTTCATGTCTCCAACTCCAAGTGTAACAACACTTCACTTGTGAATCCTCAGAGGTCATAGAACACTACAGCACAGAAACAGGCCTTTCAGCCCTTCTGGTTCTGCTAACCTGCACCTAGTCCATATCCCTCCATACCAAACCCATCCATGTACTTGTCTAAATTCTTCTTAAATGTTAAAATTGTGCCCACATTAACCACTGATCGTTCCTCACTCCACCACCTTCTGTTCCCCCTAAACCTTTCCCCTTTCACCCTAAAGCCATGTCCTCTCGTATTTCTCTCTCCTAATCTAAGTGGAAAGTGCCTTCTCCCATTTACTCGGACTATACCCTTCATAATTTTGTAAACCTTGATTAAATCTCCACTTATTCTTCTTCATTCCAAGGAATAAAATCCAAACCTGTTTAATCTTTCCCTGTAACTCAACTCCTGAAGACTCAGCAACATCCTAGTAAATCTTTTCTGCACTTTCAATCTTATTGATAGCCTTCCTGTTGCTAGGCAACCAGAACTGCACACAATATTCCAAATTTGGCCTCACCAATGTCTGAAATAACTTCAAGATAACATCCCAACTCTTATCCTCAATACTTAGATTTATAAAGGCCAGATGCCAAAAGCTTCCTTTACAACCTGTCAACATGTGACACCCCCTTCAGGGAACAATGTACCTGTATCCCCAGGTCCCTTTCCTCCTCCACACTGCTCAGTGCCTGATCATTTACAGTGAAGGTCCTTTCTGGATTTGCTCTTCCAAAATTCAACACCTCACACTTGCCTGCATTAAACTCCATCATCCATTTACTGGCCCAGTTTCCCAGCTGGTCCAGATCCTTCTTCCAGCTTTGAAAACCTTCCTCACTGTCCATAATGTCTCCTACCTTTGAGTCAGTGGCAAATTTGCTGATCCAATTTACCACATTATCATCCAGATCATTGATATGGACAATAGTCCCAACACAGATTCCCGAGGCACACCACTCATCACAGGCCTCCGGTCTGAGAAGCAATGATCCACGAGCACTCAGTTTTCTCCCCCACAGACAATTTCAAATCCAGTTTACAACCACTCTATGTAGTGTTACGAGTCCAGAGGGCCCAAAAACCCAGCAGCAGTAGAAATTCACCAAGACAAAGCTGCTTTTAATTTTGTTTGAACATAAAAACAGAATCAAGCTTTAACTTATTACTACTAACTTAATCCCCTACTAATTCTAAGTGCACATGGATGTAATGTGTTTGTGTTCAGGAAAGTTCTGTCTCACTGTCCAATCATTCACTTTTCACTTCTCCAAGTTTACCCATTATTATTCTAACATATCCTCTAACACTCGTGTCTTAACCTTCTGAACTAACCTCCCTTGTAGAATATTTCCCTCATCCACCCTTCTTGGTAACTTCTTTCAAAAACTCAACAAGATTTGTTAACCTTGAGCTACAACACACAAATCCATGCTGACTGGACTTAATCAGTCCATGTCTGGACTAAACCTAAACAACCTATCTCTCAGAACTCCGAATAAATTACCTACTACTGACATCAGGCTCACTGGCCCATAGTTACCTGGTTTACTCCAGGAGACTTTCTTAAACAGGGGGATAACAGGAGCCACACTCCAATCCCCTGGCACCTCTCCGGTGGCTATGAACATGTTGAATCAGTCAGGGCCCCTGCAATTTCAACACTGGTCTCTCTCAAGGTCCGAGTGAATATCAGATCTGCCCCAAGAGATTTGTCTACCTTTTTTCGTTGTCAGGCAGCGATCAATCTCCATATGTTTCATGTCACTTCTATTTGTTTCCCTTCCATCCATATGCACGGTACCAGTTTCCTGAGGATATACTGATGTAAAAATAAACTGTCTAATTCCTCCCCCATTTAGTGAGGCTCCACACATCGTTGACCACTCTGATCCTCCAGGGGACCATTTTTCCCTTCCTGATTTCATTCTTTAGTATTCCCTTACATTTTCGATACACTGCGACTACCTCATTTCCTCCTTGTTGCCTATAACAGGTTACACAACTCTCTCTTCTTCCGAATCCAATCCCCAATATCCCTTGAAAACCAAGGTTCCCTATGCCTGTTAATTTTCCCTTTAATCCTGGTAGGAACGTACCTCAAAATCTCGCCCTTGAGTGCCTTCCACTTGTTTGATGAATCCTTGCCAGAAAACAACTTGTTCCAGTAGATTCCTCCAAGATCCTTTCTCATTTCCACAAAATTGGCCTTTCTCCAATGTAGAACCTCAGCACGAGGACCAGATCTATCCTTATCCATAAGTAACTTGAATCTAATTACATTATGGTCACTGGACCCAAAATTCTCACTGACACAGACTTCTGCCAACTGACCTGCCTGGTTCTCTAATAGGAGATCAAGTTTTGCATCCTCTCTCATCGGTTCATCTCCATATTGATTTTGAAAACTTTCCTGTACACATTTGACAAACTCCCAAGCCACCCAGTCCTTTTACAGTATGGGAGTCCCAATCAATATGTGGAAAGTTAAAATCACCTACTACCACAACTTTGTTTCTTACAATGGTCTGCCAGCTCCCGACTGATTTGTGCCTCCAATTCTCTCAAACTATTGGGTGCTCCATAATACAAGCCTATTAATGTGTTAACACCTTTCCCGTTTCATAGTTCCACCCAAAAGGCTTCTGTAGATGAGCCCTCTGGACTGTCTTGTCTAAACTCAGCTGTGATAATTTCCCTGACTAGCAACACCACTCCTTCCCCTTTCATCCCTCCCCCTTTATCCGTCTCAAACAACGGAACTCCAGAACATGGAACTGCCAGCCCTGCAACCAAGTCTCACTCATAGCAATAACATCATAATCCCACGTGCCCATCCACTCCCTCAGCTCATCTACCTTACCGACAATACTCCTCACATTGAAATAGATGCATCAGAGATCATTTCCTCCCCACCAACTGTATCCAAAGCAGTAGATTGATTGGTGATGCGAACAGCCACAGAGGTTCTCTGCTTCTTCTGCCCCTTCCCCTCCCTTTCCCAACTGTCACCCAGGTGCCTGCCTCCTGACTGTTAGGGGTTCCTGCCTCCCTCAAACTCCTCTCCATCACTGCTTCTGCCGACCCAATGATCTAAAGTTCATCCAGCTGCAGCTCCAGTTCCCTAACTCCGTTTATCAGGAGCTGCAGCTGGATGCACCTCTTGCAGGTGTCATCATTGGCAACAAAGTGTTGTCCCTGACTTCCCACATCCTGCAGGCGGAACACTGGACTGGCCTAACAACTGCCTCTATTACCCAATTCCTCAGTTAATTAACTAGCTTAATGAAACAAACTTTCCACTCTTCCCTTACTGGGAGCAAATTCTTCCTCAGCTACTGCGGATAAGGCCACCATGTCCCACTCACCCCCCACCCTCACCCCCATCCCCCCCACCCCCCCCACCACCCACCCCCCCATCCCCCCCACCCCCCCCACCACCCACCCCCCCACCCACCCCAACCCCCCCCCACCCCCCATCACTGGCTGCTTTAACAGCTCTCCCTCTTTTTCCATGTCCCCATCTATTATCTGAATGGCTCACTGGCCCTAATCAATTAACTCAATTGCAGCCTCCTGACTCCAACTCCAAAAATGTTGAGGGAAACTTCTTCACACAGAGAGCGATGGGAGTGTGGACCGAGCTGCCAGCTGAATGTGGGCTTAGTTTTAACATTTAAGAAGTATTTGGACAGGTGCATGGATGGGAGGGGTATGGAGGGATATGACCTGGGTACAGGTTAGTGGGACTAGGCAAAAATGGTTCAGCAAAGAATAGAAGGGCCGAAGAGGCCTGTTTCTGTGCTGTAATGTTCCATGGTTCTAAGCAGGCCCTTCAACACTTCTAGTCTGTTCCAAACTCTTATTCTGCCTAGTCCCAGTGACCATATTTCTGCTAACACTCCCATCCATGTCACAGTCCAAATGTTTTTTGCATGTCAAGTTCACTTTGGCAGCTCGTTCCACTCTCCCACTACTCACTCTGTGAAAAGTTTCCTCCTGATGTTCTCCCTAAACTTCTCCCCTAACCCACGTCTTCCAGTTCTTGTCTCACCCCAACCTCAGTGGAAAAATCCTGTCTACATTTACTCTGTGTGTACTCCTCAAAATTTTAAATACCTCTATTAAATATCCCCTAATTCTTCTACGCTCCAAGGAACAAAGTCCTATCCTGTTTAACTTTTCCTTTTACCTCAGTTCCTCAAGTCCCGGCAACATTCCTGCAAACCAAGTGAGGGTGGATTCTGGACAGATAGAATCTGGGGAAGAAGGGAACAGTTAAGTGATGGGGGAACCAGGAGGGGGAGAGAGGTGTGGGACAGATATGGGAATGGGAACTAGCTAAGGGGTGGGGGAGAGGGGGGTTTGGATGGATAAATAGTGGGGCAATGAGATTAGAGGGGGGGGAACATTTAAATAATGAGAGATCCAGGTTGGGGTGGGAGAGGAAACAGGTAAATGATAGAGGATCCAGTTGGGGAAGCCTGGGGTGTGGTACAGGTCAGTGTTCAGGGAACTGGGTAGGGGAGAGTGGGATGGGACAGGGGCTGGTAGGTGATAGGTGGAACCAGGTGGGAGAGAAAGGGTCAAGTTTATTGACATCTCTTTGTACATGTACAACCCAATGAAACAGTGTCTCCAGTCCTCGATTCAAACTCGTAGACTCACAACCAGACATCACACGTGTACAGACAAATAATACACATGCGGGACAAGTACTTTATTGATATAAATATTATTTTATGAATATGAGAGTTTTGGATGGTCAGTGTGAGCAGTTCCTTTGGTCATTCAGCATTCTCACTGCCAGTGGGAAGAAGGTGTTCCCCAGCCTTGTGGTGCCGGCTCTGATACTCCTGTATCTCTTCCCCGACAGGATCAGCTGAAAGATGCTGTGTGTAGGTTGGAAGGGGTCCTCAATAATTTTACACACCCTCTTCAGACAACGATCCTGGTAGATCACATCAATGGTGGGCAGAGAGACTCTAGAGATCCTCTCTGTCACAATTCTGGTCCTGTCAATTCACCTCCAATCCATTTCTCCACAGCAACTGTACCACACAGCGATGCAGCCGGCCAGGAGACTCTCAGTCGATCTCCTGTAGGAGGTTGACATCATGGTGGCAGGTAGCCTTGCCCGCCTCAGCCTTCTCTTGAAGTGCAGGCACTATTGTGCCTACCTGACAATTGAGGAGATGTTGCGTGTCCATAATAGGTCATTACTTAAGTCCACGATAGGTCACTAGTTGAGTGGTACAGAGGCCAGTAGATGATTTTCAGTTGGTACCAGGTCGGGTAGAGGGAATGGAACCAAATTTTGAAGCTTCTGCTCATTTAATAATAATCTGCCTGTTTATTTTCTCATCCAAAAATGACCAACCGTACATTACTCAACATTGGATCTCATCGGCCATTTCTTTGCCCCTCTCCCAAACTGTCCAAGCCTCTCTGCAACCTTTTGGTTTCTTGAACACTTCCTACTCCACCACCCATCTTGGTGTCATCTGCAAACTTGGCCACAAAACCATTCACATGAGGCTCAAGATGAAGGCGTCCAAACTCCAAATCCAATGTGTAATTATCGCATTGGCCATGGCCAGGAAGTGCAGAGTGGTTCCCTGGCAATCTGACTCGCACTTGGGCATTGCAGCTGGAATGCAGAAATGCAAAGCTGTGTCCCCTGGAGAAAATTATCTGTAACTTAAGGGAAAAGCAGAATGTTTTCCTGAAAATTTGGGATCCATATTTAAATTTCATAGGAGCACAGTTAATGTGTAGTTCTGAGTATCTCAGTCCCCTGCCTTCCCGATCTATCCTCCTCCTGAGGGTGGGATGGGGTGGGGGGTGGGAAGTCGGGTCCTATTCCAGCCCAATCAAGTAAAGTCAAGTAAAATGTACCCGCCAAGGTGCTGGCCGTCAGGCCCTGACAAACCTCTGATGTCAATGTGGATGTCTTGAATTTCTGCCACATTAGAGGAGAGCCCATGGAATTCCAGAATTTATATTAGATTAGAGAGGGAGAAGCTTTGGCTGATGGGCAGGAAGCAAAAGGGTGGGAATGAAGGGATCCTATTCTGGTTGGTTTCCGGTTACAAGTGGCGTTCCACTGGGATCAATGTTGGGGCTGCTTCTTTTCACAATGTATACCAATTATTTAGATTATGGATAAAATGGACTTGGGGTCCTCGTGCAGAATACCCTAAAGGTTAACCACCAGTTTGGATTGGCAGTAAAGAAAGCGAATAGTGTATAAGAGTAAAGAGGTGTTGATGAGGCTCTGTGGGGCACTGGGGAGAGCCCATTTGGAGAAGTGTGTGCATTTTTGGGCCCCTTATCTTAGAAGGGATGTAATGATGTTGGAGAGTGTACAGAGAGGTTCCTGGAATTCAAGGGTTAACATTTGAGGAAGGTTGATCAGCTCTTGGACTCTATTCATTGGAGTGTAGAAGAATGAGAGGGGATCTCAGAAATATCTTGAATGTTGACAGGATTGGACAGAGTGGCTGTGAATGGGATGCTTCCCGGACAAGAGGCACAGTCTTAGAATTAGAAGAACCCATTTAAAATAGAGGAGGAAAAATTTCTTTAGCCAGAGGGTCATAGATTTTGGAATTCGTTGCCACATAGAGCTGTGGAGCCCTGATTATTGGGGAAGTTTAAGGGGGGAGATTGTCAGGTATCTAATTAGTCAGGGTATCAAGGAACATGGGGAAAAAGCAGGAATTGGGAACTAGATGTGAGAACGGTTTAGTTCAGGGTGAATTTGCAGAGGAGACTCGATGGGCTGAATGACCTACTTCTGTTCCTTGATCTTGTGACATGGTTAGTGTAGAGCACATATGTCAAACTCTGGCCCGCGGGCCAATTATATTTGGCCCGCAAGATCATATTAAATATATATTAGAGTTGGCCCGCTGGCCGCCGCGGCAGTATAGGGCATGCACACTGAAGGTGAAAATGAAGACGCCGGAGGTGTGGAGGGATCTCAGAGTCCCGAATCCCGGGGATCGGAGCGCTGCACTCAGCCCGCCCGGCTCCTGGACACACAGACGCGGCTGGAGTTGGGGACCATCCTCGCTGGATCTGCGCTTCAGCGGCGACGCCGGGCCGAACGTCTCGTTGGCGATGCCTTCCCCCTCGCTCAGTGCGCGGCGGACCCTGCCTCCCGCTCCTTTTGTTGGAGACGAGCCCGGTGCCGTGAGATCGCAGTTTAATCCCTCTCCAACCATGGGAGGGAGGTGGGAGCAACGCGCTCTTCTCAGCCAATTCCTCCACTGCCCCGGACGCCGGCGTTTCAACGGGGGGTTTGGGTGACTTCGTCAGGCGACCGACCTGTTGGTCCAAGACAAGGGGAGAGCGTACAAACTCCACACAGACAGCACCTGAACTCGGGTGAACGTGGAGCTGCGACCCCACATTCCACATCAGGACTGTGTGTAAGATTGGGAGCAGTGAGACGGAAGCTTATTTTGTTCCTGTGATTTAAGCCTTTCTTGGGGTGGGGGGGTCCTTCTCTGACCACTTGCCTAACAATTAACCTAATCAGATGTGGAGTTACCACAATACAACAGTTCTCAACCTTTTTCTTTCCACTCGCGTCCCTGTGCCATTGGTGCTCTGTGATTAGTAAGGGATTGCTTAAGGTGGTCTGTGGGTGGAAAGAAAAAGTTTGAAGACCACTGCTTTAATCATCCCTCATTGACTCGTCATGTGCACGGTTTCAGATCTCCAAAGGAAATGGGCCAATGACAATGACAATGAAAGAGTTTATCCAAAACTATTATTAAACATTTATTTTAATAAAAGTTTAGCATTACATATGTTGAAAGAAGAGAAAACATGCAGATGTTGTTGAAAATTTTCAATAATATTTAGTTTAGTTAGGAGTCAGAGGGACAAGAGAAAGCAAGAATTTGGAGCTCAGTATTTAGTATCGGGTCCCACCACATGTCAAACGGCCAAACCCTGGGTACATCCACAAGGGAACCGCAACACCTAATATTCCGTCTGGGTACTGTCTAACTGGACGGCATTAGCATCCACTTCTCCAGTTCCTGTTAACACCCCCACTTCCCCCAATCTCTCCCCCCCCCACCCGTCTGACTCCCTTCCTCCAGCTCCTCACCCCCTTCCCTCTCCATTCAGTGAGCTCCCCTCTCCCCCCTACCCCTCACCTTCTGCCCTCCCATATATGTTCACCTCCATCTTTTTACCTGTGAGCCTGCACTCCTCACCTCTACCCCCACCTTCCCTCCCCCACTCACCCCCACCATTATATTCAGGGACTTGCCTGCTGTTTGTTCATTCCTGACGAAGGGCCTAGGCCTGAAATGTTGGTTATTCTTCACTTCCTGTTGACACTGCATGACCTGCTGAGTTTGTCCAGCACATTGGTGGATGGCACCACAGTCACTGCAGAATTTCCCATTAACACCAGTTAGTGTCAGACCCCCACCTCCTACAGTATCAGGTCCCACCTCCCATCAGTGTCAGACCCCCACCTCCTACAGTATCAAGCCATGCCTCCCATCTGTGTCAGGCCCCGCCTCCTACAGTATCAGGTCCAACCTCCTGCAGTGTCAGGCCCAAACCTCCCATCAGTGTCAGTCCCCACCTCCTGTCGGTGTCAGGCCCCTCCTCAAATTAGTGTCAGGCCACGCCTCCAATTAGTGTTAGGCCCCACCTCCAATAAGTGTCAGGTCCTGCCTCACATTAGTGTCAGGCCCCACCTCCTTCAGTATCAGGCCCAAACCTCCCATCAGTGTCAGGCCCCACCTCCCATCAGTGTCAGCCCCCATCTCCTGCAGTATCAGGCCCAAACCTCCCATCAGTGTCAGGCCCCATCTCCTGCAGTATCAGGCCCAAACCTCCTTCAGTATCAGGCCCAAACCTCCCATCAGTGTCAGGCCCTGCCTCAAATTAGTGTCAGGCCTCACCTCCCATTAGTGTCAGGCCCCACCTCCCATCAGTGTCAGGCCCCACCTCCTAATGTTGTCAGGCCCCAAACTCCCATTAGAATCAGGCCTCGCCTCCCATTGGTGTCAAGCCCCACCTCCCATCAGTGTCAGACCCCCACTTCCCATTAGTGTCATGTCCCAACCTCCCGTCGGTGTCAGGCCCCAACCTCCATCAAACCACCAAAATTTCCATTTCTCTGCAGTAACCGAACCTCACTGTGATGCAGCCGGCCAGGATGCCCTCGATTGATTTCTTGTAGAGGCTGACCTCTCGGGGAATGAAGATCCCGCCTGTCCAACCTCCCCCTGTACCTGATGCCCCCCCACTCCCTGGCAAATTCCTGTGCTCTTCCTGTCTGAATGACCCTCTCCGTGTAGTAAGGGGAACAGGATAGAGTAAATGCAACAGGCTTTTCACACTGAGGTTGTGTGAGAGAAGAACTAGAGGGCATGGGTTAAGGGTGAAAGGGGAAATATTTAGGGGAACATTCAGGGAGCTTCTTCATGTAGAGAGGGTGAGAGTGTGGAATGAGCTGCCAGATGAAGTGTTGAATGCAGGCTTGATCTTCACATTGAATGGAAATGTGAACATGTCCGTGCAGGGGAGGGGTATGGAGGAATTGGGTCTGGGTACAGGGACGAGGCAGTATAGTTTGAACAGACTAGATGGGCTGAAGGACCCTTTTGTGTGCCATAGTGTTCTGCATTTCTGTTTATCTGCCCACAGTACTCCGCTGGGGAGGACTGGGTTCCGGGAGTCCATGATACCAGTGGAAAGGCCAGCCCTGTTGAACAGCATGTGCGTCAAACATCAATGCACCATCTGCAGGGCCGGGATGCTGGCTGCAACTCGGCATAGGGAGAGGGAGGGGAGGGGGGGGGTCTTTGTCACCTGCCCTTCACACTGATGGTGCCTTCTGTGCATGGAAACCCCAGAGGTCTCGGGTCCGGGTGCGCCCATCCTGGAGTGTGCAGGCACCATCTTGCTTCTTGTGTTTCAGGTGCCATTTACATCAATGTGGGGATGAACCAATGAAGGTGCCGATCATGGACGACGGCTGGACCCAGGGAGACCCCGTCCCCTCCCTCATCTGGGCTGGGAACCCGTGACTGGTCTGGACTTAACTCCCAACTCTGCAATATTTGGTTGGGATGAAAAGCTCCCTGGCGCTGTCCATCCTGTCCCTGTGTTGGGAGTTGTCACCAATATTCCAGCCTCATTAGCACCATAAGATATAGGAACAGAAAAGCCCCTTCAGCCCATCGAGACTACCCCTCCATTCAATCATGAGCTGATCCCCTTTCCCTTCTCAACCCCACTCTCCAGCCTTCTCCCCATAACCTTTGATGCCCTGGCTTATCAAGAACCAATCAATCTCTGCCTTAAATACACCCAATGACCCAGCCTCCTCAAGTTCAAGTTTATTTGTCATCTGATTGGACCAGGACAACGCGATGAAACTGCATTCTCCTGCCCACAGGGCACAACAGTGTAATGTTACTGAGTTCGGTTTGTGTATTGGCCTATGTGTTGTGTGGTTTTATGATAAAAAGTGAGTTTGCCTTAGAAATGCAAGGTGAAGGTGGACTGCAGAGAGTGGGAGACGGACTGGGCATGTGCAGAAGATGATCTAGAAATCTCTGGACTTGGATGATAAACCACCACTTGGGGTGGCTGTGGAGTGGAAGGAGGCCCAGAGCATGAGTTATGGTCTGGAGGACAGTTTAGAATGTTGGGCATTTTAAAAGGGAGGAACATTCCGAAGGCAGCCAGAAGGATCTGGACCAAGCCTTTGTTCCTCTCTCTGCAGCAACACAAGAAGGCGACTCTTTTCTCTCTCTCGCAAAGATCTTTTGGCTTCAGTTTACCAAACAAACTGAATTTTGTTCATGATCTTTGCTTCGGTTGAGATCAAAGTTTTATGAGTCTTGTGTGTTTTTGTGTTTGTTTTGTGTCTAAGTTTTTCTGTGGGCTGGTTGGAAATATAACTTAGACTTTAATTACATATGTTATATTTAAGCTGGGGAATGTATTAGTTTTACACTGTTATAGAGATTTGCATAGTAACCAATGGGGGATTTTGAAGGTGAATTATTTGTTAATAAAGTAATTGTTCATCTTTACCCCTGTGTGATATTGCCTTCTTTGTGGTTGCTGGTTTCATCTTGTAACACCTCTCATTGTTCAAAATGTACTGGGGTTTGTAGGTTAACTGGGTGTAAATGGGCAGCAGGGGTTCGTGGGCTGAGTGGGCCTGTTACCACGTTGAATGTCTGAATTTAAATTAAAATAATTTCATGATTCAGAATGGTAGAAGCGCCTTCCTGCTCATGAAACCCATGCTGCCCAATTAACCTATAATCCCCGTACACATTCGGAGGGCGAGATGAAACCCGAGCCCCCGGACAAAACCCTTGCAGGTCACAAGGAGACGGTACTAACTCTTGAGAGACGACGCTGGATTTGAACCTGGGTTACTGGCACAGTAATAGTGTGGCGCTAAGTTGCCCAAGGGAAGGATGTGGAGATTTGGAAAAGGTTCAGATTTGCCAGGGGACTGTCTGGATTGGGGGGGGGGGGTGAGGACACCTATGGAGAGAGATTGGACAAATGGGATTTTTTTCTCTGAAACGTGGGAGGCCAAGGGGAGACCTGATAGAGGTTTATAAAAATGATGAGGGGGGGAATTAAGGTGGATGATCAGAGTCTTTTTCCTCAGGGAGAAGTGTCAAATATTCTTCACAACATTTAACCTGAGGACAATTGGGAGGGTCCGCTCTGGCTGCATCATTGTGTGGGACGGCAGCTGCAAAGCATCGGAACGGACGTCATTACAGAGGGTCACCAATGTCAAAGGAGAACAGGCAAAGAACTGGCAAATGAAATCCAATGTAGGAAAGTGTACGGTCACGCATTTTGTTAGAAAGATTAAAAGGGTAGACGATTATTTGGATGGCGGAAAAATTCAAAGGGATTTGGGAGTCCTCATACAGGATCCCCTGAAGGTTGAGTCTGTGGTAAAGAAGGCAAATGCAATGTTGGCATTCATATCTAAAGGAACAGGATTCAAGAGCAGGGATGTGGGTTTGTGGCTTTATAAGGCACTTATAAAGGCCTCCAGGTGAGGCCTCACCTGGAGTACGCGTACAGTTTTGGGCTCCTTATTGAAGAAAGGATGTGTTAGCAGTGGAGAGGATTTAGAGAAGATCCACAAGAAAGATTCCTCGACTGAAGGGATGAGAATATGAGGCTCATTTGGCCCTTGGACTGTACTCCTTGATGCTCAGAAGAATGAAGGGGGATGTCATAGTAGCATTTCCAATGTTGAAAGGTCTGGACAGAGTAGATGAAGCCAAGGTAAAATAGGAAAGTCTGTAGACACCGAAGGTGAAGTAAAAACATGACGCTGGAGAAACTCAGCAGGTCAAACAGTGTCCTTTGTGGGTAAAGATCTATAACCAAGGCTTTGGGCTTGAGGTCTTCATCAAGGTTGGGACAAAATGTGGACAGGTGTCTGAACAAAATGGTGGGTGAGAGAAAGAGGAGTGGAAGGAGCACAGACCCAAAACCACCCTTAAATTGGAGGAGCAACGCCTAAAATTCTGTCTGGGTTCTCTCCAACCGGATGTCATTAACATCAGCTTCTCCAGTTTCTGCTAGCCCACGCCCTGTTCTCCCTCCCTCCCTCATTTCCCCTGTCTTTCTTTCAACACTCCTCCCTTTTCCCTCTCCATTCACAGAGAAATTCCCCCCTCCCCCAGTTCACTGCTGTGCCTCTCTCCCTTCTCCACCTATTACCTCCAGCCTGTGGGACTCTGTTTCTCCCGCTGCCCCTTCCCCACCATTTCGTTTGGGCACCTGCCGTCATTTTTCTCATACGTTGATGAAATTCTCCCAAGCTTTTCCTTCTTCGTGGTGAAGGGAGGGGGTGTTCTCCCCAGATCTGGTGCCCTGCATCAGTCCACTGCTCCCCAAGATTCTGCAACCCCTCATGGAAAGCTACTCAGTTCAGGCACCGCCACCTTGGACACAGACCTCTGTGGTTTGCAGGATTTTAAAAGAAACATTGGCTCCTTCAATGGGCCATTTAATGGCTGTACAGAGTACTTGGCCTCATGACCAGGCAGTAGGACCCTGAGGGGCAGTGCTGTGTCTCCCCTCCTCACTCTCCCGGGTCCTCACTAGTGGCAGTACTGTCGTTGCAGCAGCTCTGCCAGTGCTGCCATTTTGTGTTTGTTGTTGACAGGATTAGGGAATTTCCTATCGTGAGAGATGGGAAAAACTAGGCCTGAGGATGGCGGAAGTCGGAGAACACGACCCAGTCCTCGTGGAGGCTCAGGATTGGAGAGGGTCAAGACCTTCAAATTCCTGTGTGTCAACATCTCCTGGAGCCTCCATGTTGATATAATCATGTTGAAGCCCCGCCAGCGGCGATACTTTGTGAGGAGTTTGAGGAGATTCGATATGTCACTGAAGATTCAAACTGCAACAGGAGAACTGTGGAGACCATTTTGGCCGGTCACATCACTGTCTGGTACAGAGGGGCCGATGCTCAAGACAAGAGAGAACTCCACAGGGTCATTTACTCGGCCAGCAACATCACGGGCTCCAGGCTTCACTCCATCGAGGACATCTACATGAGGCGGTGTCTTAAGAAAGCAGCCTCCACCCTCATGGATTCACCACCCCCCCCCCCCCACCCAGGCCATGTTCTCTTCAATCTGCTACCATCAGGTACAAAGATGATTTCAGATTGATTGTCAGAGTACGTACACGACATCACATATAACCCTGAGATTCTTTTCTCCTGAGGGCCAGGCAGAATTACCACTAATTGGTAGTGCAAACATTACACAGAGTAAAACATGAAAACAAAGAACTGTAAACAGATAACGAATGTAAATCAACTGTAATGCAGTGAGAACAAAAAGAAAAAACAATGAAATGCTTAAATGAGTGTGGTGAGTCCTTTAATACGACGGCTGCTTTTCCAAGACAGAGGGAGGAATTAATGGAGGGGACGGGGATGTGTGGGTGTGATGGTCAAACTCAGTCATTCTCAACCATTTTCGCCTCTGGCCCTCTGAGGACACAGTTCAAACTTTATTGACCCCCTTTCCAGATTGAGCAATGCTGTTACATGCCCATGATCGGGACCTCCCTCCCTACGTTTTTGTTCAGATTCCTGCCGACATTTTTTGATACCATGATGAAAGTTTCAGGCCCAAAACATCAGTTAGATATTTTAACCTTTGCAATATAAAGGACAAGAAACATGAAAGGACCTAATGGTTCGGATGAGGAATTGGAGTTGGAGGCGGCCAGAAGAGGAGGAATGAGGAGAGAGTGACAGGGGTAAATTGGTAGAAGGCCATTCAAAGGAAGGTAAGTGAAAGGAGTGGCCAGCGAGGAGCGGCCAGGGAGTGAGCAGATCAGGAAAGGATTGGGGCACCGAGGCTTTGGATTGAGAAGATTCAGTTCTGGAGCAGATGGGACCAGTACCGAGGATGGTCTACATCAGGGCAGGGCCAGGACCAATGTTCCAGGGAGTTTGTTTGGTAGTGCTATTGGGGAATGTGCAGATAGCTATGAATGAATATGATATAATTGGGATGACAGAGACATGGCTTCAGCGAGACCAAGGCTGGGAGCTCAACATCCAGGACTACTCGATTTTCAGGAGGGATAGACAGAAGGGAAAAGGAGGTGGGTAGCTTTGTTGGTTAGAGAGGAGGTAAACTCAATAGAACGGAAGGACATTAGCATGGAGGATGTGGAATCGATGTGGGTAGAGCTGTGAAACACAAAGAGGCAGAAGACGCTAGTGGGAGTTGTGTACAGGCCACCTAACAGTAGCAGTGAGGTTAGGCATGGTATTAATCAGGAAATTGGAAATGTGTGCCTCAAAGGGACAGCAGTTCGAAAGGGTGACTTTAATCTACATGGAGATTGGGTGAACCAAATTGGTCAGGGTAATGAGGAAGTGGATTTCTTAGAATGTATGTGGCATTGTTTTCTAAACCAGCGCGTTGAGGAAGCAACGAGGGAACAGGCCATTCTAGACTGGGGATTGAATAATGAGGAAGGGTTAGTTCACAATCTTGTGGTGCAAAGCCCCTTGGGCAAGTGTGACCACAATAGGGAGAAATTCTTTATTAAGATGGAGTGTGACAGAGTTTATTCGGATACAAAGGTTCTGAACTTATTCAGAACCAGGGTTGATGTCACTTCTAGCTTCACTTCCAGCGAACGATGGGGACAGCCATCTTCAGGACGGACATTTTGGAGGCTGCCGACGCACACATACAATTGCAGCGAGTCAGACAATGAAATGACGCGAGCATCCATCGTTCTGGATCAGTGCAGCCCACATCAATTAGCAAGGCCCACCATGAATTGTTTGTTTGAAGCGGGAAGCACCGAAAGCTTTATACACCCTGGTAGAGTGCGGCGCTGCTCCCTCACAGTGACCCCAGTCAAGTGTAAGATCTCATTGCCCTCCAAGTCCCATTCGACCAAAATCCAAGGGAGCTGCATAGTAACACTAACCATGGGTGCCACCAAGGACAAGAATTTTAAATTGCTCATGTTGCCACAGCTCTGTTCACCATTTATACTTCCAGTGGCAACTTAAAAGTATTCTATATAACCATATAACAGTTTATGGCATGGAAACAGGCCATCTCGGCCCTACAAGTCCACGTCGGTTCACTCGAGTAGCTCCACTAGCTCCCCCACCTATTCTCCGCCCATAACCCGCTCAACCCTCTTATCCATGTATATATTCAGTCACCTCTTAAATTAAAGTATTGATTCTGCCTCAACTATTTCCTCTGGAAGATTATTCCATTCAGACACCTCTCTCTGAGTGAAGAAACATCCTCTAATGTTTCTCCTAAAATTTTGCCCCCTCACCCTCAACTTGTGTCCTCTTGTTTCAACCTCCCCTGCTCTCAGAGGAAAGAGTCTACTTGCATCTAGTCTATCTATTCCCTTCATAATTTTAAACACCTCTACCAAATCCCCTCTCATCCGTCTACGTTCCAATGAATAAAGTCCTAACCTCTTCAATCTTTCTCTGTACTCGAGGTATTTTAAGCCAGGCAACATCCTTGTAAGTCTTCTCTGCACCCTCTCCACCTTATCTATATCCTTCCTATAATTTGGAGACCAGAACTGAGCACAATATTCCAAACCTGGCCTCGCCAATGTCTTAAACAGTTGTAGCGTCACTTCCCATGCTATGCTATGATTTACGAAGGCTAGCGTACCAAATGCCTTCTTATCCACCCTGTCAACATGGGAATCCACCTTCAAGGAACGCTGCACCATAACTCCAAGATCACCTTGTTCTTGTGCATTCCCCAATGTCCTCTCCTTTACTACATATGTCCTATATTGATTATTTTTACCGAAATTAATCACCTCACATTCTCTACATTAAATTCTATCTGCCATCTTTCAGCCCAACTCTCCAGACAAAGCAAATCCCTCTGTAATCTCTGAAAACCTTCCTCGCTATCCACCACTCCCCCTATTTTCGTATCGTCTGCGTACTTACTTACACATTTAACCACCCCATCATTCAAATCATTAATATAAATTTTGAACAACAGGGGACCCAGCACCGATCCTTGAGGTACTCCGCTCATCACAGGCTTCCATCCTGACAGACAGTTGTCCACCATGACCCTCTGCTGTCTCTCCTCCAGCCACCTCTGAACCCATCTTACTATTTCTCTATTAATCCCTATCTTTTCCATAACTAAGCCATTTGCCTTACTTATCTCACATAGTCCTTTTCCTTCGTGAACACAGATGAGAAAAAATCATTTAATATCTCTCCCATCTGATACAGTTCCTCACACAGTTCACCACTCTCATTTTCCAGCAGTCCTATTCTATCCTTAACCCTCCTTTTAGTATTCACATCTGTAAAATCCCTTAGGATTCACTTTTATTTATCAGCTATTGACACCTCATACCTTCTTTTTACCTTTCTAATTTCTTTTTTCAGTATTTTTCTTCAATCTATGTAATAATCATCCATCATATCCATTTTTTTCCTTCTTAAATTTAGTACAAGCCCCCCACTTATCCCAAACTAACTTCCTAATTTTTCCAGAAAACCACGGTTCCCTTAAGCTTTTGGCCTTGCCTTTTGATCTGACTGGCTCGTAAAGATCCTGTACTCTCAATATCTCTTCATTAAATACCCTCCAAATCTCCTCTCCTCTACATCCTTTCCTGAAAAAAGATCAGCCCACACAATTTTCTGCAAATCCCTTCTCATTTCTTCAATTCTGGCCTTCCCTCACTCAAAGACCTTCAACCTCGGACCTGACCTATCCCTTTCCATATTCAAGTTGAAGCTAATGGACCGATGATCACTGGATCCAAAGTTCTCACCAATGTACACTTCTGTCACCTGCCCTATTCCGTTCTCTAACAATAGATCTAACACTGCCTCCCCTCTGGTAGGCATCTCAACATACTGCTGTAAAAAGCAATCCTGAACACATTGTACAAAGACTAAGCCATCCTGCCCTCTCACTGATTGTGTTTCCCAATCAATGTTAGGAAAATTGAAATCCCCAACTATCACAACCCTGTTTCTACTACACATCTCAGCTATTTCCCTGCACATTTTCTCTTCCAGTTCCCTATCCTCTTTGGGCGGCCTATAATATACCCCTACGTTTGTAGCCTCACCTTTCTTATTTTTTTAGTTCAACCCACAGAGCCTCGTGTGATGAATCCTCCAGTCTATCTTACCTCCGTACCGCTGTAATATCTTCCCTGACAAGCAATGCCACACCTCCCCCTCGTACCCCGCCAATTCTGTCACGTCGAAAGCAGCGAAATCCCGGAATATTTAGCTGCCAGTCACAACCTTCCTTCAACCATGTCTCACTAATTGCTTTCACATCATAACACCACATGTCAATCTACACCATCAGTTCATCCACCTTGTTTACCTCACTCCTTGCATTGAAATAAATGCATCTCAGAGATCTTCCACCTTTAACTTTCTGCCTCTCACCTTCTCTACAATTGTTGCTATGGCCACTATTTATTACTTGCCACTGTTCCACCTCCAGATTGTGTGAAAATGCCTTTTTACTTTGCCTAAAGACTCTGTTCTTGCTCTCCTCCCTGACATGAACCCTTGTCCCCAACCTTACTTGTTTAAAGCCCTAGCAAATGCCCCTGTCAGGAGACTGGTACCTCTGCGATTTAGATGTAACCCATCCTTATAGTATTGGTCCCATCTCTCCCAGAAACAGTCTGGACCCTGGCACCAGGAAGGCAAACCACCATCCGGTTTTCTTTATCTCATCCACAAAACCCTCTGATCAAATATGACGGGCCCCACCCCTCCCTCCCTGTCCGTAATAACCACCTTTTAAATTGCCTGCTGCCTCCCCGCACACAGTCAATCAGCGACCAAACACTGCCCACTGCTGACGACATGTGGTCAGTCCACCCTCCAGGTACCCTCCACCCTGTTCACAAACCTCACTCCCAACTGTAAGCAGGTGACAACCAAGAGCAGGTGATACAGTCCCGGAACAGAGTCTTTATCAAGGCTGTGTTAAGCGACTCCTGGCAAAGGGCATACTAGAGCCCAGCATCAGCCCTTGGGGTGTGCAGGTGGTGCTGGTGGTAAAAAGCGGAGAGAAGTACAGGATGACCATGGACAACAGCCAGACCATCAACCGGTTTTCCCTCTTGGACACCTACCCCCTCCGTCGCATAGCCAACATGCTGAATACTGGGTATTCTCCACCATTGACCTCACGTCGGCCTATCACCAGCTCCCAATCTGACTGGAGGACAGGCCATACAAGGTGTTTGAGGTGGACGGTCATCTCTTCCATTTCCTCAGGGTCCCCTTTGGAGTCATGAACAGAGTTTTGGTCTTCCAGAGAGAGATGGACTGAATGGTGGATGACCACCAACTGCAAGACACATTTCCCTTCCTGGACAATGTGACCATCTGTGGCCATGACCTGCAGGACCATGATGCTAACCTGCAAACATTTCTCCAGACAGCAAAAGCCCTAAATCTCATGTAAAACTAGCAGAAATGCGTGTTCCACACTTTCCCTCTGACTATGCTAGGGAGCGTGAAAGACAATGGAGCCATTGGGCCTGACCCTGAACATATGCAGCCCCTGCTGGAGCTCCCACTCTCCCATTACCTCAAGGCCTTGAAAAAGTGCCTGGGATACTTTTCATACTATCCAGGGGTCCGAAATTATGCAGACAAAGCCCACCCTCTGTAAAAACTACCCCCTTTCACCCATCGACCGAGGCCCAAGCAACCTTCACTTGCATCAAAGGCGCCATTGCCAAGGTGGCGACGGACGCTGTAGACAAATCCATCCCATTCCAGGTGGAGAGCGATGCCTTTCCCCTGGCTGCTATGCTGAACCAGGCAAGCATGCCAGTGGCATTTTTCTCCCGTACCCTGATCTCCAGCACTCAGCCATTGAGAAAGAGGCCCAGGCCATAGTGGAAGCTGTGCACCACTGGAGGCATTACCTAACCAACAAACCATCACCCTGCTGACTGGCCAACGTGCAGTCACATTCATGTTTAACAACAAACAGTGGGGAAAAATTAAGAATGACAAGATCCTGAGGTGGAGAATTGAACTGTCCACCTACAAATTCGAGAACTTGTTCCGGCCCAGGAAACTCAATGAGCCTCCCAATGCCTTGTGCTGGAGTACCTGCACCAAAAATCAAATAGATTGTCTCCAAGCCCTACACAACAGGCTCTGCCAGCTGAGGGCACCAAGCTCTATCACATTGTGAGAGCCCGCAACCTACTGTACTCAGTTAAGGACATCAGGGAGCTGACCCACAGCAGCCCGGTCTGTGTGGAGTGCAAGCCAAAGAAAGCTCATCTGATCAAGGCCATCTGCCCCTTCGAACATCTAAGTATAGACTTCAAGGGCCCGTTCCCCTCCATGAACCAGAGGGTGTATTTCTTCAACATTGTTGACAAATACTCATGATTCCCATTCGCCCTCCCCTGCCCAGATATGACTACGGCCACTGTCATTAAGTCCCCGAGTAAACTCTTCATGGTCTTCGGATACCCGAGTTATATCCACGGTGACCAGGGCAGTTCTTTTGTGAGTGATGAATTGCGTGAATATTTGCTGGCCAAAAGCATAGCCATGAGCAGGACCAGCAGCTGTAACCCCCTGAGGGAATGGCCTGGTGGAAAGGGAGAATGGCACTATTTCAAGGGCAGTCCTCCTGGCTCTCAAGTCAAATGGGCTGCCCATCACCTGGAGGCAAGAGGTCCTACCAGAGGCACTCCACATCAGAAAATCCCTCCTCTGTACAGTGACAAAGGCCACCCCGCATGAAAAATTATTCTCCTTCCACAGGAGGTTGGCGTTGGGAACAGTGCCACCCAAGGCTCCAGGTCCGAGCACGATCAGGAAGCCCTTCAGCGCCCAAGGCCCCTTCTTGCCTTCAGCGCCCTCTAGAATCCTGGCTCCGATACCTGGTTCCCATGAGCTGGGCTCCAGCAGCCTGTGGTGTGAGCCCTTTGACCTCGAGTCGCCAGCAGCCCATGTCCTGTGTGGGTTCCTGGCCCACAAGTCACCAACAGCTCACCACCCTGTGAGGGTCCTTCTGCTGTAGAAGCCCCTGGCTGGTCCACCACCATAGTCACCGCCCTTGTGGTTGTCTCCTCTCAACGGAGGGTGTTCTCCCCCTCAGAGATCCACTGCTCCCCCATGGCCATGGCCAAGCATAGGCGCAGCCATCTTCACCCCAGACCCAAACCATAAGAATATTACAGTACGTAAAAGGCCCCTTTCGGCCCTTCTAGTCTGTGCCAAACCATTCTTCTGCCTGGTCCCACTGAATCTGTGATTCAGTGATTTGAAATAAAACACCACCAGCTCCTTTAACTGGTAATTTAAAGCCTCAGGGGAACCGTTGGTAGTAGGACCAGACAGTAGGACCTGGTGGGGAAGCACTATGTCTATGCTCCCCGCTCTCCCTGGGTCCACACCAGTGGCAGTACTGCCATTACAGTAGCTCTGGAGGCACCGCCATTTTTATTATTGAATGTATCTGCTTTTACTGTGTGGGTATGTTGGGGGCTCAGTGTGGTTACCATCCTTGGATGTCAACTATTGAACATGCACAGGCCTGAGTTCAGATTCCAAATTTGTTAGTGTAAAATTTCAATTCAGTTATCCTGGATGTTTTTTCAAAAAAGCTAACTGCTAGTGGGCAATTATCAATAATGTCCTTCATTGCCCAGGGTCATCGAAGGTGGTAAACACAGAGAGGTCCCTCAGGCACTGACCACCCATCCACTGTAGAACAGAGGGATCTGGGAATACAGATACCGAATTCCCTGAAAGTGGCATCACAGGTGGATAGGGTTGTAAAGAGAATTTTTGGCATAGTGGCCTTCATAAATCTAAGTATTGAGTTGGGATGTTATGGTGAAGTTGTATAAAAAATTTGGAGGATTGTGTGCAGTTTCGGTCACCGAACTACAGGAAATAAATCAATAAGATGGACACCAAGATAGGTGGCAGCGAAGGAAGTATAGAAACAACGTGTAAAGGAAAAAGACAGATGAGGAAACTGGCAAAATTTATGGCAGATGATATTTAACATAGAGAAAGGTGCAGTTGTACACTTTGGCAGTGGAAATAAACAGGCAGAATATTATTTGGATGGGGTGAAAATTCAGGCCTCAGATGTGCAAAGGGACCTGGGTGTCCTCGTGCAGGGAAACCTAAAGGTTAAACACCTCCCTCTGCAATTGGATTCTCAACTTCCTGTTGGGGTGATCTCAGGCAGTCTGGATTGGTTACAGCAACTCCAAGACCATCACACTGAGCAAGTTCCTCCACCTCCCCCACCACACCGCCTCCCCCCCCCCGCCCCCCCCCCCCCCCCCCACCACCCTGGTCTGCAAATAGAGTAATTGGCCAAAAAAAGTACCGCAACCAAAGACTGGGAGCAGTTCAAGATGCACCAAAGGAGGACAAAGGGATTAATCAAGAGGGCAAAAATAAATTACGAAAGTAAGCTTGCGGCAAATATAAAAACCGACTGCAAAAGCTTTTATAAATATGTCAAGAGGAAAAGATTGGTGAAATCCAGAGTAGGTCCTTTGCAGTCGGAATCAGGGGAATATATAATGGGGAATAAGGAAATGGCAGACCAATTAAATTCTTGCTTTGGTTCTGTTTTTACAAGAGAGGATACAAATAACCTCCCAAGGATGTTGGGAAACATAGAGACTAATGCAAGGGAGGAACTGAAAGAAATCAATATCTCTCATGGTCTTGGGGAAATTGATGGGATTGAAGGCAGATAAATCACAAGAGCCTGATAATCTACATCCTAGGGAACTCAAGGAAGTGGCCATTCAGATAGCAGATGCTTTAAGAATTATTTTCCAGAACTCGATAGACTCAGGATCAGTACCCATGAATTGGAGGGTAGCTAATGTTACCCCACTATTTAAAAAGGGGGGTAGAGAAAAAGCGGGGAATTATAGGCCGGTGAGCCTTACATCAGTAGTGGGCAAAATGAAGGAATCCATTATTAAGGATGTAATAGCGGAGCATATGACTAGCAGAGAAGGGATCGGATGGAGTCAACATGGATTTACAAAAGGTAAATCGTGCTTGACAAATCTATTGGAATTCTTTGAGATGGTGACAGGTAAAATAGATGGGGGAGAGCCAGTGGATGTGGTGTACCTAGACTTCCAAAAGGCCTTCGATAAGGTCCCGCATAAACGACTGGCTTCCAAAATCAAGGCTCATTGGATTGGGGGCAAAGTATTGATGTGGATTGAGAACTGGCTGGCAGGTAGAAGACAGAGAGTTGGGATAAATGGCTTGTTATCTGAGTGGCAGGCGGTGACCAGTGGGGTGCCACAGGGATCTGTACTGGGACCCCAGCTGTTCACAATTTACATTAATGATCTGGATGAGGGGACTGGATGTAATATCTCCAAATTTGCAGATGACACTAAGCTAGGAGGGGTTGTGTGCACGGAAGAGGGGGTCAGGAAGCTCCAGAGTGATTTGGATAAATTGAGGGACTGGGCAGATACATGGCAAATGCACTACAATGTGGAAAAATGTGAGGTTATCCACTTTGGTAATACAAACCGGAGGGCAGATTACTATTTGAATGGCAATAGATTAAGAGATGGGGAAGTGCAGAGAGACCTAGGGATACTTGTACATCAGTCTCTGAAAGCGAGCATGCAGGTACAGCAGGCGGTTAAAAAGGCAGATGGTATGTTGGCCTTCATATCAAGAGGGTATGAGTATAGGAACAAGGATACCTTACTGCAGCTGTACAGGGCCTTGGTGAGACCCCATCTGGAGTATTGTGTGCAGTTTTGGTCACCTTATCTAAGGAAGGATGTTCTTGCAATGGAGGGAGTGCAGAGGCGATTCACCAGGCTGATACCTGGAATGGCAGGAATGACTTAGGAGGAAAGATTGCGCAAATTGGGATTGTACTCCCTGGAGTTTAGAAGATTGAGAGGGGATCTCATAGAGACCTATAAAATTCTGGCAGGACTGGACAGAATGGATGCAGATGGGATGTTTCCAAGGATAGGAAAATCCAGAACCCGGGGCCATGGTTTGAGGATAATAGGCAAACCATTTAGGACCGAGATGAGGAGGAATTTCTTGACCCAGAGGGTGGTGAATCTGTGGAATTCATTGCCACAGTGGGCAGTAGAGGCAGGTTCATTAAATATATTTAAGAGGGAATTAGATCTATTTCTTCAGTATAAGGGTAGTAAAGGTTACGGAGAGAAGGCGGAGACGGGGTACTGAACTTTAAGATCAGCCATGATCTCGTTTAATGGCAGAGCAGGCTCGAAGGGTCGAATGACCTACTTCTGCTCCTATTTCTATGTTTCTATGTTAATGACCAGGTGGGATTGGTAGTGAAGAAAGCGAATGCTATGTTGGCCTTCATTTCAAGAGGAATAATGTACAAGAGTAAAGAGGTGTTAATGAGGCTATGGGGCACTGGGGAGGCCTCATTTGGAGAACTGTGTGCAGTTTTGGGCCCCCTGTCTTAGAAAGGTCGTGATGTTGTTGGAGAGAGTGCAGAGGAGATTTACTAGGATGATTCCCAGAATGCAAGAGCTAACGTATGAGGAACGTTTGACAGCTCTTAGGTTATATTCGTTGGAGTACAGGAGAATGAGAGGGAGATCCCATAGAGACATTTCATATATTGAAAAGTTTAGACAAGGTGGATGTGGGTAAGATGTTTCCCCTGGTGGGTGAATCGAGGACAAGGGGTCATAGTCTGGGCCCAAGTGGCCAGATATCCGCCGTCTACAGCGATTCCTTGACTCAATTCACCAGCAAATCCGCGCCTGTGTGAGTTCCTTGCCTCTAGGTGACAGCAACCCGCCACCTGCAGGGGTTCCTAGCCTTGAGAGGCCAGCAGACCGCTGCCTGCATGAGTTCCTCACCTGAAGTCTCCAGAATCCCGTATCCCATGAGTGTTCCTCATCTCAAAGCGTTATAACCCCGCCACTTGATGGGATTCCTCAACTGAAATCGATAGCAGTTCACCACCTGTGTGGTTTCCTTGCCTCGAGTCGCTAGCAGTCCACAGCCTGTGCGTATCCTTCAGTCGCTGAGCCCCTCACCAGTTGGTCGTCATGGTCACCGTCCCATAGGGTCATCTCCTCTGCTTCTCCTTCTCAAATGGTAGGCATTCTCCCCATTACTGGTGCCCTGCACCACACCCCCGGAGTCTTCAACCCATCGATGTCGGTACCAAACACAAGCGCTGCATATCTGGAAGTACAGGAAGAGTCAAGTTGACCTTTGGGAGAAAATGCCAGTGATAATGAATATCTCAATCATTTCCAACCAAATTTGTTCCCCATTTATTCTTCTTTGGCTTGGCTTCGCGGACGAAGATTTATGGAGGGGGTAAATGTCCACGTCAGCTGCAGGCTTGTTTGTGGCTGACAAGTCCGATGCGGGACAGGCAGACACGATTGCAGCGGTTGCAAGGGAAAATTGGTTGGTTGGGGTTGGGTGTTGGGTTTTTCCTCCTTTGCCTTTTGTCAGTGAGGTGGGCTCTGCGGTCTTCTTCAAAGGAGGTTGCTGCCCGCCAAACTGTGAGGAGCCAAGATGCACGGTTTGAGGCGATATCAGCCCACTGGCGGTGGTCAATGTGGCAGGCACCAAGAGATTTCTTTAGGCAGTCCTTGTACCTTTTCTTTGGTGCACCTCTGTCACGGTGGCCAGTGGAGAGCTCACCATATAACACGATCTTGGGAAGGCGATGGTCCTCCATTCTGGAGACGTGACCCACCCAGTGCAGCTGGATCTTCAGCAGCGTGGATTCGATGCTGTCGACCTCTGCCATCTCGAGTACTTCGACGTTAGGGATGAAAGCGCTCCAATGAATGTTGACGATGGAGCGGAGACAACGCTGGCGGAAGCGTTCTAGGAGCCGTAGGTGATGCCGGTAGAGGACCCATGATTTGGAGCCGAACAGGAGTGTGGGTATGACAACAGCTCTGTATACGCTTATCTTTGTGAGGTTTTTCAGTTGGTTGTTTTTCCAGACTCTTTTGTGTAGTCTTCCAAAGGCGCTATTTGCCTTGGCGAGTCTGTTGTCTATCTCATTGTCGATCCTTGCATCTGATGAAATGGTGCGGCCGAGATAGGTAAACTGGTTGACCGTTTTGAGTTTTGTGTGCCCGATGGAGATGTGGGGGGGCTGGTAGTCATGGTGGGGAGCTGGCTGATGGAGGACCTCAGTTTTCTTCAGGCTGACTTCCAAGCCAAACATTTTGGCAGTTTCCGCAAAACAGGACGTCAAGCGCTCAAGAGCTGGCTCTGAATGGGCAACTAAAGCGGCATCGTCTGCAAAGAGTAGTTCATGGACAAGTTGCTTTTGTGTCTTGGTGTGAGCTTGCAGGCGCCTCAGACTGAAGAGACTGCCATCCGTGCGGTACCGGATGTAAACAGCGTCTTCATTGTTGAGGTCTTTCATGGCTTGGTTCAGCATCATGCTGAAGAAGATTGAAAAGAGGGTTGGTGCGAGAACACAGCCTTGCTTCACGCCATTGTTAATGGAGAAGTGTTCAGAAAGCTCATTGCTGTATCTGACCCGACCTTGTTGGTTTTCGTGCAGTTGGATAATCATGTTGAGGAACTTTGGGGGACATCCGATGCGCTCTAGTATTTGCCAAAGCCCTTTCCTGCTCACGGTGTCGAAGGCTTTGGTGAGGTCAACAAAGGTGATGTAGAGTCCTTTGTTTTGTTCTCTGCACTTTTCTTGGAGCTGTCTGAGGGCAAAGACCATGTCAGTAGTTCCTCTGTTTGCGCGAAAGCCGCACTGTGATTCTGGGAGAATATTCTCGGCGACACTAGGTATTATTCTATTTAGGAGAATCCTAGCGAAGATTTTGCCTGCAATGGGGAGTAGCGTGATTCCCCTGTAGTTTGAGCAGTCTGATTTCTCGCCTTTGTTTTTGTACAGGGTGATGATGGTGGCATCACGAAGGTCCTGAGGCAGTTTTCCTTGGTCCCAACAAAGCTTGAAAAACTCATGCAGTTTGGCATGCAGAGTTTTGCCGCCAGCCTTCCAGACCCCTGGGGGGATTCCATCCATACCTGCTGCTTTGCCACTTTTCAGTTGTTCGATTGCCTTATATGTCTCATCCTAGGTGAGGACCTCATCCAGCTCTAGCCTTAGGGGCTGTTGAGGGAGCTGGAGCAGGGCGGAATCTTGGACTGAGCGGTTGGCACTGAAAAGAGATTGGAAGTGTTCTGACCATCGGTTGAGGATGGAGATCTTGTCGCTGAGGAGGACTTTGCTGTCTGAGCTGAGCAGCAGGCTTTGGACTTGGGGTGAGGGGCCGTACGCAGCCTTTAGAGCCTCGTAGAAACGCCTGAAGTCGCCAATGTCCGCGCTGAGCTGGGTTCGTTTGGCGAGGTTAGTCCACCACTCATTTTGGATCTCCCGGAGTTTGCGCTGAAGATGGCTGCATGCGTGATGGAAGGCTTGTTTCTTCTCTGGACAGGACGGCTTTGTAAGGTGAGCCTGGTGGGCAGCTCGCTTCTTTGGCAGCAGCTCCTGGATTTCCTGGCTGTTTTCGTCGAACCAGTCCTTGTTTTTCCTGGAGGAGAAGCCCAGTACCTCTTCAGTGGATTGCAGTATGGTAGTCTTCAACTGATCCCAGAGGGTTTCAGGGGACGGGTCCGTGAGGCGGATTGCATCGTCGAGCTTTGCTTTGAGGTTTGCCTAGAAGTTTCCTCTCGCTTCGTCTAACTGCAGGTTTCTAACATTGAACCTCTTTCTGGGGGCTTTACTGTTCCTGGGCTTTGGCTTGAAGTGAAGGTTGAGCTTGCAGCGAACCAGCCGGTGGTCAGTGTGGCATTCCGCGCTGGGCATGACCCTGATGTGGAGCACATCTCGTTTGTCACTTTCTCGTACCAGGACGTAGTCCAGGAGGTGCCAGTGTTTGGATCGGGGATGCATCCAGGTGGTCTTAAGGCTGTCCCTCTGCTGAAAAAGGGTGTTTGTAATGACAAGCCGCTGCTAAACAACAGGATAGTGGAATTACCTTCATTTATTTCTGTATCACTAATCAACTTGTAAAAACATATGTTTGTTCTCTGAATCAACAACAGCATTATCTGCTCTTTCTCTGTATTTGCACCAGATCAATAAAAATCCATATTGTTTTCATTTATGTATGCACTGGCTGCCTGAGGGTAATAGTATCTTATGTTATTGGTTCTCGCTTCCTTTGTACATAGAACACAGTACAGGCCCTTCGGCGAACGATGTTAAACTATATAAACCAACTCAACAAATTAAACCTTCCTTACCTCAAACCCATAACCCTCTATTTTCCTTTCATTCACATTTCAGATTTGGGAGTAAACATGGTATCGACTGAAACAAATATTGGATTTGAGGAAAACTGTTCATTTTAATGCAATTTACTTGACCAATTAATGTTAATGGCAGATCTTTCCATTTTAGTCAAACCCGTTTTAATCCTTTTTAATAAAGGAACATAATTTAATTTATTTAAAGATTGATAATATGCATTTATTATAACTTCTAAATATTTATTTCTATCTGACCACTTTATTTTTATATTCTGAATAATCTCCATCCCCAACTGGCAATATTTCACTCTCATCCCAATTTATTTTATATCTAGACAACTCCCCAAATTTCAACAAACAGTCCAATAAATATTTCAAAGATTATTCCGGTTCTGTCAAATATACCAACACATCATTTGCTAATGAATTAATCTTATATTCATCATCCGCAATTTCCTTTCTCTAATCTCATTGTTTTGTCGTATTGTCTGAGCTAACGTTTCGATAGCCAATGCAAATAAGGCTGGTGACAATGGACAACCTTGCCGAGTCGATCGCATTAATTTAAATGGTAAAGAAATTTGGCCATTTGTCACCCCCCTGGCAATTGGGTTTGTCTATAAAGCCTTAATCCCACCATTAAAATAAGGGCCCAAATTAAACTTCTCTGACATCTTAAATAGAAACTTCCATTCAATCCTATCAAAGGTTTGTTCCGCATCCAGTGCGGTTGGGTTGCTGTCTAAATGCATTGACCAATGTTATGAATCTGAGAATATTATCAGACGCATTTCTATTTTTAATAAAACCAATCAAGTGAGGTAAATATTTAGCAAATCTATTCCCTAACACTTTCGCTATAATTTTATAATCTACATTTAAGAAAGGAATTGGCCTTAAATGAAGATACTTTCAACGGATCCCTATCTTTCTTGGGAATCACAGTAATTCAAGATTCTGGTAACAACTGTTCCTCAGTTACTTGCTGCAATACATCTCCAAATACAGAGGATAAATCTTCATAAAATACTTTATAGAATTCAAATGAAAATCTATCATCTGCTGGCGACTTTCCATTCGGCATCTCCTGTAGAGCCTCTTTAATCTCAAAATCCGTCAATGGAGCTTCCAATTCTTGAACCTCCTCCTCCCCTAAAACAGGTCAATTTAATTTAGATAAATAGGATTCAATAGAACCAGCGTCCTGCTTTCCCTCAGACGTATATAATTTTGGTAAAATGAATGAAACTGGGCATTAATTTCCTGAGGTTTATAGGTAACTGTTGAATTCTTTTTCACACCAAATAGTTTGTGATATCTGTTCTGTATTTAATTGCCATGCTAATACTTTATGAGCTCTCTCACCCAATTCATAATAACGTTGCTTAGATCGGTAAATTAAACGCTCATACTGATAAGTTTGTAATGTATTAGAACGTAATTTCAACTTCAGTTAAGCAGCTTTTTAAAATCTTCTGTAACATCTTTCTGAAATTCCTTTTCCAACTCAGTCATCTGTTTCTCCAATGTTAAACTTTCCGCCACAAATTGCTTTTTAACTTTCATGGTATAACTAATAATTTGCCCTCATAAATATGCTTTCAAATCATCCCACAATACAAAATTACTATGTACTGAATTGACATTCTCAGCCAAAAACAAAGTAATCTGCTTAACAAAAAATAATAAACTTGGTTTCTTCAGTAGCATTGTATTTAAACCTTCATCTATAAGACAATTGTACAACTTCTGGACTGACACAGGAGAAAAATAACATGGAATGGTCTGATACAACCCAACTTTTATATTCAGGCTGTAGTAGTCTACCTTGCAAGTGTGCCGAAACCAAAAAAAAATCTATTCTAGAAAATGAATCGTGACTCTATAGGGTTTACTCTCCTCCAAACATCAACCAGTTTCACATCTTTCATCAAAGCTTCTATTTGTATTGCCACCTTTGAGTTCCTTATATTTTTCGGAGATCTATCCAATAAAGGGTCCAAAACACAATTAAAATCTCCCCCAACCAGAATATTATTATTGGCCTGATTTAACAATAAAAAAGCCTCTGACATAAACCATTCATCTACATTAGGTGCGTAAATATTTAATAAAGTCCATGATTCAGCAAAAAATGTACAGTTCACCATCAAAACCCTCCCAGCATTTCCTTCAAATGATTCCAATTCAAACGGTAATTTCTTATGAATTAAAATAGCTACACCTCTCACCTTAGAATTAAAAGAAGAAGAAAACACATGCCCAACCCACTCTCTGCAATTTCAAATGTTCTTTTTCGGTCAAGTGTGTTTCTTGGAAAAAAAAAATCAACTTTCATTTTTCTTAAATAAGCCAAAACGCGTTTGCGCTTAATTGGGTTGTTCAAACCGTGGACATTAAAAGATTTTTTAAGGATCTGAATAGAGCGGTGCAAGAGATTTTATGGAAGGCAAAATTAGCACGAGTAGCTTTGCATCAACTTACATGGAAATATGCATTAGGTGGATTGCCGTTACCTCATTTTCAAAATTACTATGAAGCAGCTCAGTTGAAATTTGTTAGTAGATTGATGGATATGGACCAACCTCCAAGTTGAGCAAAGGTGGAAATGGCTTGTATTTCTGAAGCTGAGGTACACCAGTTTATATATAAATGGAATGTGAACTTATTATGGGAATGTAATATGCCGGTATTAATAGATTTGTTAAGAATATGGGTTAAGAGAAATATGGTTTTAGGATCAAAAGATAAATTATCAAACCAAACCCCGTTATATAATAATCAGCTTATTCCTTTTTCAATGTTTAATAATCATTTAGGGAGATGGAATTCTAAAGGTCTAAAGATAGTTCAGGACTGTTTCGAAGAAGGCCAGTCTTTTAACCAATTGAGGGAGAAATTCGATAGTTCTGTAAATTCTTTATTTGTGTATTATCAACTCAGAGCTCTGATAAAAGATAATTATGGTAAAGAGATAAATTTTCCTATGTTGACGAAATCTAAAGCTAAGAAAGGTTATATTTTGAATATGTATCATTTGTTACAAGACAGTATGGATAAAACGGAATGGGAGAAGTCTCGGCTTAAATGGGAAAGTGATTTAACTTACGTTTTTCCTGAAGGTAACTGGGAGGTTATGTGTCACGACAGTGTAACTAAATTGACGAATGTCAGATATGGAATGGTTAATTATAACTTTTTACATCAGTTATATTTGACTCCAGAGAAAATATGGGTTTAGCAATTTGGATTCTTGTTTTAGATGTGGACTATGTACTGGAACTTTTTTTACATGCAGTCTGGTCTTGTGTTAAAGTACAACCATTTTGGAAAGGAATCAGATTGATCTTGGAAACATTTTTTAAGATTAAATTACCATTAGACCCAACGATCTTTTTGTTGGGTTATATGGTTTATTTGCAAGGACTAGGATTGGATAAATTTAAAATTGCATTTGTACGTCGAGTTCTGTCTGTAGCACAAAAATGTGTAGCTAGTACTTGGAAAGATAATGTGGTGGTTAATATAGCACGCTAGCATAATGAATTGAGAACTTGTATAATTATGGAAAAAGTTACATGTAACTTGCATGACAATTTTTCTTTTTTTGTTAAAATGTGGTCTTCCTATTTGGAGTACATGAATTTAGAAATACTTTGAAATTCTGTCTATATTCTATGCTTTATTTTTATATTTGGCTCCCCTTAAGGGAGCTGGCTGAAGGGGTGGAGGATGGGCGGGTTTTTTTCTATTTATAAAAATTGGGTTTTTTTCTTCTGTTATGTTTGACTGTAAGTTGTTTAAAATCTTTTAAATAAAGTTTTCAAAAAAATGATTTCAGATGTATTGTCAGAGTACATACTTGACATCACATACAACCCTGAGATTCTTTTTCCTTAAGGCCAGGCAGAATTTCCAATAATCGATAGTGCAAAAAAAAGGCCTGACTCAACATATACCTGTAAACAAATAAATAAATGTAAACAAACTGACCGTACAATATAGAGAGAGAAAACACATCCGTGTGCCTGTCTAAGAATCTTTTAAATACCCCTAATGTTCTAGCCTCCACTGCCACCCCTGGTAAGGTATTCCAGGCCCCCACAACTCTCTGGGTAGAAAACATTTTCCACCAACGTCTACCCTAAACTTCCCTCCCTTCACTGTACACAAGTCCTCTGGTCTTTGCTGATCCTGCCCTAGGAAACAGGCGCTGGCTGTACACCTTATCTATTCCTCTCATAATCCTCTAGTCAGTCTCCTCTCATCCTTCTACACTCCAAAGAGAAAAGTCTCAGCTCTGCTAACCTTGCCTCAAAACAAGTTCTCCAATCCAGGCAACATCCTGGTGTATCTCCTCTGGACCCTCTCCATAGCTTCCACATCCTTCATGTCATGAGGTGACCAGAACTGAACAAGGTTAGCTGAGCTGAGACTTTTCTCTGGAGCAGAGAAGGAAGAGAGGAGACTTAATAGAGGTCTACAAGATTCTGAGAGGCATAGACAGGGTGGACGGCCAGCACCTATTTCCAAAGGCAGGAGAAGAAAACACCAGAGGAGATGTGTACAAAGTGAAGGGAGGGAAGTTTAGGGGAGACATCATGGGTACATATTTTTTTTAAACACAGAGAGTTGTGGGGGCCTGTAACATTAGGGGGATTTAAGACTCTGAGACGGGCACATGGATGGAAGAAAAGTAGAGGGTTACGGGTTAGTGAGGGGTTAGATCTTTTTTTTAGAAAGGAATATGTACGTCAGCACATTGAGGGTTGAAGGGCCTGTATTGTGCTGTAGTGTTCTATGTTGATCCCATTCCTTCATCAAAGTAAAATAAACATTTGAAAAGTATATTTATCTGCAGAATGTATTTTGGAAAATTGGCTTACATGTGAGTTCTGGTAAATATTAGAAATATCTTTCCTTTATTTACTAAAGTTTTATATTGTTAAAAAATCTCACTTCTGTAAAATGCATCAGTTTAGATTTAGGGAAATCTCCAATTATGGAAGTGGATAGGGTTGTGAAGAGAGGTTTTGGCCTTATTGGCCTTCATATTGAGTACAGGAGTGGAATGTTATGGTAAAGTAGTAAAGGCCAAATTTGGAGGATTGTGTGCAGTTCTGGTCACCGAACTACGATAAAAAGAAGCCAGAGAGGATTTACTAGGATATTGCCTGGACTTCAGGAACTGAGTTACAGGGTTAGGACTTTATTCTGTAAAGTGGAGAGAATGAGGATAGATTTGATGGAGGTAGTTAAAATTATGAAGGGGACAGACAGAGTAAATGGAGGTAGGTTTTTCCACTGAGATACAAATCAGAGGACATGGGAAAGGTTTAGGGGGAACATGAAGGGAAACTTCTTCACATAGAGAGGGTTGGGAATGTGGAACGAGCTGCCAGCTGAGGTGGAGAATACAGGTTCAATTTTAACATTTGAGAAGAATATGGACAGGTACAGGGATGGGAGGGGTATGGAGGGCTGTGGACTGGGTGCAGGTTGATGGGATTAGTCAAAAGAATGGTTCAGTACAGACTATAAGGGCAGAAGGGCCTGTTTCTGCGCTGTAATGTTCTACGGTTCCAGGAAGCTGGGCTGGGACAGTATTATTGCAAATCGTCACCATAGCTGATGTCTGGTTAATAATATCTGATTAGTTGTAATTGATCCAATTAAAATGTACCAAAATGTATATGAGGTTGTAGGTAAATTTGGGTGTAATTGGGCAGCACAAGTTTAAATGGCTGGGATCGGCTTCTACCGTGCTGTAAATAATTTTTTTTTAATGAATTTCTTTCAAAGTTATTACAGCACGAGCAACTCAGGTTCAAATCCCACACTGTCTGTAAGAAGTTAGTACATTCTCTACGTGTCTGCCTGGGTTTTCCCCGGGGACTCCAGTTTCCTCTCTTCAAAATATACTGGGGATTAATTGGGTGTAAATTGGGCGGCAGAGACTGATGGGTCAAAAGCCTGTTACTGTGCTGTGCTGGGAGACTGGATCTTGCGGTCAGTGAATCTGGGCATCTCCCCACTATCCCTTCTCGTTATACAGGAGGAAGGGGGAGTTACAGCTGTTGTGTTCTATCCAAACGCAAGGTTTGGCTATGACTGGTTGCCGTACTGATGTGGATTTCTTTGAGCCAGTAATTTTCTGTAGACAAAATTATTTCCAAGAGATCGCTAATGGGCAATCCATGAGCATGTAACACCAAGTTTACATTTTAAAAATTTTAAATTTTGAATGTTAAAGTTTAGGCAGACAGCATGGTAACAGGCCCTTCTAGCCCAAGACCCTGAGCTGCCCAATTCCACCAAATTGACCTACGTTTTTGAAGGGTGGGAGGAAACCAGAGCCCCCAGGGTAAACCCAAACAGACATAGGGTGAACGTACGAACTCCTTACAGACAGCGCGGGATTCGAATCCCGGTCAGTGGCGCTGGAACATCGTTGCATTAACCTCTACGCTATACGTGCCACTTGTTTTGTAATATTTGGGAATAACTTGTTTCTAAAGGTACTAACAGATGAATATCTCTTCAGAAGTAACACTGACTGGAAAGAATGTCCAAAATATCTGCACAACAGATATTAAGTAGACTCCTGCTACTTTAACCACACCTACACCTCAATCTGGGTTTCACACTGCACACAACTGAAATCTGACTTCCAGGATCAGAACGTCACTTTTGATAATTGCTGCTTCTCCTTCGATAACATAGGTAACAATAGATAAAATTGATAACAATGTTGGCATTTCTATCTAGACAAATAGAATGTAAGAGCAGGGATGTGATGTTGAGGCTCCTTATTTAAGAAAAGATGCACGGGCATTGGAGAGGGTTCAGAGAAGATTCACAAGAATGATTCCTGGAATGAAGGGATTAGCGTTTGATGGTTCTTGGATTGGACTCCTTGAAGTTCAGAAGAATGAGGAGGGACCTCATAGAAGCTTTTTGAAATTTGAAAGGCCTGGACAGGTTAGATGAGGCAAAGTTGTTTCCCATGGTATGGGAGTCGAGGACAAGCAGTACCCATTTAAAACAAGGATGTGGAGGAATTTCTTTTGCCAGAGAGTGGTGAACCTTCGGAATTTGCTGCCATGGGTGCTGCGGAGGCAGAGATTGATAGGTATCTGAATAGTCAGGGTATCAAAGGTTACGGGAAGAAGAGTGGGGAGTGGGGCTGAGCAGAAGAATGGATCAACTCATGATGGAATCGTGGTGCGGACCTGATGGGCCGAATGGCCTACTTCTATATCTTGTGGTAAAATCTTTAAAAAACTGCTAGGTCAGCAGGTTGGAATGAGTACAGTCGAACTGTTTGAACACTTTGTCTTGAAAGCACTCGGGTGGTAATGCCCATGAAACATTCCATCTCGTTTACACCCCTCTTCTGTAAACTTTAATCCTTGCTCTCACCAGAGCTGAACCCAGTCATTTTTTGGACCCATCACCATTGTTCACTATAATCCCGTTACCCAGTCACTGATTTCAATATTGCAATGCCCTTTAAGTGAAAATTATACTGGCTTCATTCCTTACTCCTCAGCTATTGGCTGGGATTTCTACCTGACAGATAGGGAGATTTGCTCGTGCCACTCAGGAGGTTTTACTTGAGAGTCATAGTGTTCTACAGCACAGAAACGGGCCTTTCAGCTCAGTTTGCCCATGCTAACAAAGCCAGACCCATTTTCCTCCAAACCCTTCATAGAAGCATAGATAATTACAGCACAGAAACAGGCCCCTTCGGCTCTTCTAATTTGTGCCAAACCTTTTTCTTTGCCTAGTCCCACTGACATTCCCCCAGTCCACAGCCCTCCATACCCCTTCCATCCATATACCCATCCAAATTCTTCTTAAATGTTAAAATTGAGCCCGCATTCACAAGAATGATTACTGGAATGAAGGGTTAGCATATGAAGAATGTTTGACTGCTCTTGGACTATCCTCCTTGGAGTTCAAAAGAATGAGAGGAAGAACCTCATGGAAGCTTTTCAAATGTTCAAAAAGGCTAGACAGGGCAGATGTGGAAAAGATGTTTCCCTGGCAAATTGTTCCACACTCCCACCACTCTCTGTGTGAAGAAGTTCCCCCTAAACTTTTCCCTTTTCAGCGTTAACCCATGTAGAAAAAGCCTATCTACATCTACATTTACTCTGTCTGTCCCCCTCATAATTATAAATAGCTCCATCAAATCTCTCCTCATTCTTCTATGCTCCAGGGAATAAATTCTTAACCTGTTTAACCTTTCCCTGTAACTCAGTTCCTGAAGTCCGGGCAACATCTTTTTATCTTATTGATATCCTTCCTGTAGTTAGGTGACCAAAACTCCAGCCACTCTCTTTGTGAAGAAATTCTCCCTCATGTTCCCCTAAACTTTTCCCCTCTCACCCTTAACCCGTCTTCTGGTTTGTATCTTGGCTACCCTCGGTGGAAAAAGCCTAGTTTCAGATCAAAAAAGCTGTCTCAATTTCATTTAAATATAACAATTATTCTCATCTCTTCTACTTTCTCTGGCAGCTTACACCTCAGTATAAAATTGATGTTCTTCACATCCCAATTTAAATCTTTGCCCTCTCACCTTAAATCCCAACCTTTCAGTTTTACATTCCCGTACCATGGGGAAAAGGCTCAGTTTGTTTTCCTTATCTGTGCCCCTTGTGATTTTCTAAATCTCTCCTTGAGGCTGTCTATCCTCTCTTATAATTATATCCTTCCAGCCCTGGTAACATAGAACATAGAGCATTACAGCACAGTATAGGCCCTTCAGCCCTCGATGTTGTGCCAACCCATATATTCCTAACAAAAAGTACTAAACCCTCCCTACCCCGTAACCTTGCACTTTTCCTCCATCCATGTGCCTGTCTAAGAGTCTTTTGAAATGCCCCTAATGTTCCAGCTTCCACCACCATCCCTGGAAAGGAATTCCAGGCCCCCACAACTCTGTGTAAAAAGAACCTTAATCCTGAGGTCTCCCCTCAGCTTCCCTCCCTTCATTTTGTACACATGTCCTCTGGTGTTGGCTATTCCTGCCCTATCTATGCCTCTCATAATCTTGTAGACTTCTATTAAGTCACCTCTCATCCTTTAAGCTCCAAAAAGAAAAGTCCAGGCTCTGCCAAACTTGTCTCATTAGACTTATTTTCCAATCCAGGTAACATCCAGGTGAATCTCCTCTGCACCCTCTCCAGAACTTCCACATCCTTCCTGTAATGAGGTGACCAGAACTGAACACAGTGAGTAGTCCACGAGCTGCAGCTGAGGAAGAGTGTTCTGAAACAGAACCAGATGAGAGTAAAATAGGTGATGACGTGGATAGTGTTGAAGGTTACACCAGGACAGGATGCAGAGTGGGGTGAAAAAGTGACAGAGGCAGTTCAATCCAGATAAATCTCTCCACTTTTCCTTCCCCATTCTCTCTCCCTCCTTCCCCCATTCTCTCTCCCTCCTTCCCCCATTCTCTCTCCCTCCTTCCCCATTCTTCTCTCTCCTCTGCTCCTTCCACCATTCTCTTTCCCTGCCCCCATTTTCCTCTCTCCCTCTCTGTTTCCATTCTTTCTCTCCATCTTCTCTCCCTCCCCATCTTCTCTCCCTCCCCATCTTCTCTCCCTCCCCATTTTCTCTCCCTCCCCATTTTCTCTCCCTCCTTGATTTTCTCTCCCTCCTTGATTTTCTCTCCCTCCCCATTCTCTTTCCCTCCCCATTCTCTCTCCTTCCCCATTCTTTCTCTTTCTTCCATTCACTCTCTCCCTCTCATCCTTTCCCCATTCAGTGTCCAACTGCTCCCCTGATTCCCCCATATTTATTTTCTTTTTGAGACCACCAGCACACTGGTGTAAATACCTGCTTCGAGAAACCCTCATACTTTCCCGGTCTTCTATCTCTGTTTTTGTTCTCTCTTCTCTCCTGTGTTGGAGTTCAACTGGCCAGTTTAGACAGGGAACCCGAGGATCCCTATGTATCTCTCTCTCTCTTTTTCCCCCAAAAATCTGAGAACTTCAGCCAACCCACCTCCTCCCCCCACTCCACTCTCCAGCTGCCAGTGTGGGTCACCGCATGAGATCCTTTGCAGTGGAGGGGAGGGAAACTAACTGGATTCCTTGCACTCTGTGGCAACCCCTTCTGAAGTGAACCCACTTTGTCAAGAGATGGAGGGGGAGTTTGTCGGAAAGAGATTGAGCATCACATGACCCCCAGTTTCTTGCTCCCCTTCCCACCCACTCTGCACACATCCTTTGGCACCGACACCTGTGACTGGATGCCGCACATTAAAAGGCTTGGATAAGCTATTAAAATCCAAAATCTGTTTGAAATGAAGGCAGGATGGTTTAGGGGAGACATCAGAGATGTCTTTTTTAACACATAGTTGGTGGGTGCCTGGAATACATTGCCAGGGTGAGGCTGGTATAATAGGGATATTTACGACACTCTTTGAGAGACACATGAATTTAAGAAAAATAGAGGGTTATGAGTGTGAGAGAGGGAAAGTTGATTGTTGAGTAGGTTTGTATAGGTCAGCACAACCTGGTGGGCCGAAGGGTCTGTACTGGGCTGTTATCTTCTATGTGTTAAGTCAAACCTGAAGGCAGAGTATAAGGTTATTGGCAGGATTCTTAACAGTGTGGAAAAAAAAGGGCCCTTGGGGGTCCAAATCCATAGATCTCTCAAGGTTGACACATAGGTAGCTAAGAAGGCTTATGGAACGCTGACCTTCATTGTTCAAGAATCAAGAGGTCTTGTGGGTGCTCTATAAATCTCTGGTGAGACCAGACTAGGAATATTGTGTTCAGCTCATTGCTGGAAGTATGTAGAAGCTATGGAGAGAGCGCTGAAGAGATTGACCAGTGTGTTGCCTGGATTGAAAAATAAGCCTCATGAGGCAAGGTTAGTAGAGCTGGGACTTTTCTTCTGGAGTGAAGAAGGATGAGGGGAGACTTGATAGAGGTCTACAAGATTATGAGAGTCATGGATGGCCAGCACCTGTTTCCCAGGGTGAGAATAGCAAACACCAGAGGACATCTGCATGAGGTGAGGGGATGAAAGTTGAGGGAAGACATCAGGAGTGTGTTTTCTACAGAGAGAGTAGTGGTGTCTGGAATGCCCTGCTAGGGGTAGTGGTGGAGGCTGGTACAATAGGGACATTTACAGTGCCCTCCATAATGTTTGGAACAAAGACACTTTTTTCCCCTTTACTTACCCCTGTGCTCCACAATTTTACATTTGTAATCATACAATTCATTTATAATTAAAGTGCACATTCCAGATTTTATTCATGATTACTTGTGTACATTTTGGTTTGACCCTGTAGAAATTACAGTACTTTTTAGACATAGTCCCCTCATTTCAGGGCATCATCATGTTTGGGACATTTGCAAACCATTAGTTAGCCACAGAGAGGATGGCCAGATTACAGTTTGCCAGAAGTATTTCAGATTTCCTGTCAGAATAAGTACGTACATGACATCACATACAACCCTGAGATTCGTTTTCCTGTGGGAACGGTAGAATTATCGCTCATTGGTAGGGCAAAAAGACTACACAACTAATACATCTAAGAACTGTAAATAGATACTGAAATTAAACAAACTATGCAATTCAGGGAGCATGAAAAAACAATAAAGTGGACAGTCAGAATCCTTCAACGAGTCCCTCATTGAGTTTGATGTTGACGAGTCTGATGGTGGAGGGGGAGCAGCTGGTCCTGCGAGTGTTGTGCATTCACCAAATGAAATAAGTCTGAGTTAGTCAGTGTTGTACTGGAACCTTTACTCAATGTCCATAAGACATAGGAGCAGAAATAGGCCATTCTGCCCATTAAGTCTGCCCTGCCATTTTCCCACTCAGCCCCACTGCTTATAAGATGTCGCCGCCTTCTCTCTCACCTTTCTGAATTTTTGTGTTAATCTTTCTCTGATCTTTTAATTTTTTTCTTTCCTTCATAGATTGAAGCCACTTTGACCTCCCATCCCATTTATGCTCTTGTTACCGGCAAGAACTATGAAGTCAGACTCCGATGTAAGCAGATCGCCAACGGGGATTTCAGTGAATTCAGTGACACCCTGCACATCTCCATCCCAACATCTCAATCAGCAGAAGGTAAGTCGATCCAAACACATCACAATGAGCTTTTTGAGAAGGTGATTGTTGGGGGCAGAGCAGTGGATGTTGTCTAAATCGACTTTAGTAAAGACGAGTCACACTACAAGGTGGAACATCTCGTGATTTGGTGAAAGAATAATTACTTCACTCTCAACCTGGACAAGGCCAAGGAGATGATCCTGGACTTCAGGAGGACCAGAAATGACACCCCCCCCCCCCACCACACATTAACAAGTCTGCAGTGACAAGAGTGGAGAGCACCAGGTTCTTTGGAGTTCCCTTAACTAGTGACCTATAGTGGACACTGAACATCTCCTCACTTGTCAGGAAGGTGGAACAGTGACTGCACTTCCTGAGAAGGCTGAAGTGGGCAAGGCCACCCTCCACCATTAAGTCTATAGGAGTCTATCAAGAGCATCCTGGCCGGCTGAATCACAGAGTGGGTATGGTTGCTGCAGAGAAATGGATCAAAGGTCAATCCACAGGACCATAAGTGGCAGAGAGGATCACTGGGGTCTCCATCAGATTTCAGATTTATTGCCAGAGTACATATGACATCATATAAAACCCTAAAATTCTTTTTCCTGCGGGCCAGGCAGAATTCCAAAAAAAATATAAACAGATAAAGAAATGTAAACAAACTGACTGAAATACAGAGAGGAAACAATAAATCGATAAAGTGCACAAGTAAGAGACCTTAAATGAGTCCCTGATTAAGTTTGATGTTGAGAGATCTGATGGTGGAGGGGGAGCAGCTGGTCTGGAAGCTGGGGGTGCGAGTCTTGTGGCACTGCCACCTCTCTCCTGATGGCAGTAGTGGGAACAGAGCGTGTGCTGGGTGGTGTGGATCCTTGATGATTGCGGCTGACAGCAGCATTCCCTGTAGATGTTCTCGATGGTGTGGATATGTGATATCCTGAGCTGTGTCCACTACTATTTTTCAGGGCTTTGAGCTCAGATGTATTGGTGTCCCCATACTGGACCGTGATGCAGCCGGTCAGCACACTTTCCATCACACCTCTATAGAAATTTGGCATGGTTTCCGATGCCATTGCCAAATCTCCGTTAACTCCTAGCAGTGACGTGCTTTCTTCATAATGACATTAGTGTGCTGGGTCCAGGAAAGATCCTATGAGAAAGTGACTCCTAAGAACTTAAATCTGCTCACCCTCTACGCCTATGATCCCTGATTGATTACTGGATCCTACACCTCCAGTTTCCCTTCCTGAAATCAACAATCAACTTCCCACCATCGACGTGATCTACTGGGATTGTTGTTTGAAGTGGGTGCATGAAATCATTGAGGACCCCTTCCACCCTGCACACAGCATCTTTCAGCTGTTCCTATCAGGGAAGAGATACAGGAGGATCAGAGCCAGAACCACCAGGCTGAGGAACAGCTTCTTCCTATGGGCAGTGAGAATGCTGGACGACCAAAGGAACTGCTCGCACTGACCATCCAAGATACTAATATTACTAAACAATATTGATTTAGAATTTTTTATATTTGTACATTTGTCCCAAGTATGCATTATTGCCTGTCTGTGTGTTACATCTGGTTATGTGTCTGCATGTTTTGCAGCGAAGACCAGAGAACACTATTTCATCAGGTTGCACTTGTGCAACTGGATGATAATGAACTTGAACAAGTTCCTTCATGGTCGTCTGATCCAGAAGATTAAAGCTCGAGATCCATTCAGTACAATACATTTGTGTATTGCACTCAATCCCAGCATCTGCAGACATTCTTGTTTAACTGAGATCCATGAAGACTTGAGTGAAACACGGAAGTGTGCCAATGCTGTGATTGTAGTAAAAACACACAGCACTGGTGGAACTCAGCTAGTCTCACAGTGTCCATAGGAGGTAAAGATCTATCACTGATGTTTCAGGCCTGAGCCCTTCTTCAAGGTGTAAACAAAAAAACAGGAAGGCGTCTCCATAAAGACTGAGAGAGAAAGAGGGAAGAATGAGGGGGAGTGAAGTCCAGACCAACAAACAGAAGATGCTCAAAGTCTATGATAAGAGGAAAGGTGAGAATAGAGACTCATGCACTACCTGACTGAAACCACTGCAAATTGGAGGAACAACACCTCTTCTACCATTGGGGACCCTCCAACCGGGTGGTGTTAACATCAACTACTTCAGTTTCCATTAATCCCCCATCCCCATCTTCATTCCCCTGTCTCCTATCCTCTACTTCTGCCTCACCCTCTCTCTTCCCTTTGTCTCCTTTCACAGAGCCAAAATCAATTCTCACTTTTCCTCTTATCATGTCCAACGAACACCTTTTCTCCAGAGGGATGTTGAAATGCAACTCCAGAACTCCCTGAAAGTAGCAACATGCATAGACAAGGTGGTAAGGCATTGGTGGCTAAGGGGAGACCTGATAGAACTGTATAACATTATGGGAGATATGGAGCAGGTCAATTTTAGACATACAGCACAGTTACAGGCCCATGAGCCCGTGCCACCAATTTACACCCAATTAACCTACAATCCCCGGTATGTTTCGAATGGTGGAAGGAAAATTGAGCCCTAGGGGAACACCCACACAGACATGGGAGAATGTACGAACTTGTTACAGACAGCACGGGATTCGAGCCCTGGTCCCTATTGGTGGCGCTGTAACAGTGTTGCATTAACCACTGTGCCACCCTAACCAGTCAGAATCCTTCTCCTCAGGTGTAAATGTCAGATATGAGCAGGCATGTTTACACGTTACCCTTACAACTCAGTTCGGTGATAACACCAGATACAAATTTGCTGACGATACCTTGATCGGGGGTTGTATTAAAAAGGGACAATGAGTTAGCAGAAGGAGATTGAAAACTTGGTTGAATGGTGCACCAACACCAACCTTGCATTCAATGTCTCTAAAACCAAGGAGCTCATTATGATTTAGGAGGGGAAAATAAATAGGTAAAAAATATGTACATTTAAAAGTGGCTCCACCTAGTGGTCAGTTCCCTAATCCATGCCTCACGCAATCTCAAGCAAGTGGCAAATTGAGATACAAAAGCAAGTGGGTGGGGGGTGATTCGGCATCTACCAATCCCCATAGGTGCCGGATACTGGGGGGGGGGGGGGGTGTTAGCGTATTTTTTTCTGTCTTGCAGTCAGTCTGTCTGCCCTTCTTTCTTTGTGTTCACTTCTCTCTCTTGTGCACATTTCTTGAGTTTTTCTTTTTCTACTGTTTTTTGCATTACCAGTAACCTGGCCCACAGGGAAAAGAATCTCAGGTTGTCCCGTGATATCATGTATGTACTCTGACAATAAATCTGATCTTTGAACTTTGATACATTTAAGGGGGAAGAGGGAAGGCTCAAAGGCAATGAGTGAGGGTAGTTTTTTCCACAGAGAGTGATGAGTGCTTTGAACGGGACCCTGTAGCCAGGTGTGGTGGTTGTGTTGGGGGGGGGGTGGGGGGTGACCGGAAGCAGATACAGTAGAAATGTTGAAGAGGATTAGCTGTCCTTGCGCCACTAGGTGTTCGTCTTCAAGCTCCTGTACATCCTTCCTGATGGTAACAGTGAGAAGAGGGCGTGGCCAAAGTAGTGCGAGTTCTTGAGGAGAGAGACTGCTTTCTTGCAGATGTCCTCGATGGAGTGAAGACTGATGCCCATGAGAGAGATCTGGGAATACAGATACATTGTTCCCTGAAGGTGGTTTCGCAGGTGGACAGGGTTGTAAAGAAAGTTTTTGGCATCTTAGCCTTTACATATCAAAGTATTGAGTATAGGAGTTGGGATGTTAGGTTGAAATTGTTTCAAACATTGGTGAGGCCAAATTTTCAATACTGGGTGCAGTCTGGTTAGCTCGCTGCAGGAAGGATATCAATAAGATTGAAAGAGTGAAGAGAAGATTGACTCGGATGTTGCCAGGTCTTCAGGAGTTGAGTTACAGGGAAAGATTAAACCGGTACGGACTTTATTCCTTGGAGCAAAGAAGAATGAGGGGAGATTTGATAGAGGTTTACAAGATTATGAGAGGTATGGAGAGTGGAAGTGCGTAGGTTTTTTCCATTTAGATTGGGGGAGATAAATACGAGAGGTCATAGTTTTAAGCTGAATGGGCAAAGGTTTAGGGGGAACATGGGGGGAAAGTTCCTCACAGAGAATGGTGGAGTGTGCAACAAGCTGCCATATGATGTAAATGCTTTAAGAACGTAAAAGTTTGAAGAATAAATTGGATAGATACATGGATGGGAGAGGTCTGAGGTTTATGGAATAGGAGCAGGTCAATGGGACGAGCAAAATAATGGTCAGCACAGACTAGCAGGTCTGAATGGCCAGTTATCTGTGCTGTAACGTTCTATGGTTCTATTATTATGAGAGGAATAGTTTAGACAGGAAGGACTGAATGGTCAGAGTTAACATTTCACAAGTCACAGCCCGGCGATAATTGAAGCATTGGAGGAACTAAAGGAAGGTTTATCACAGTCTGTTCCAGATTCAAGACGTTTGCAAAGACACTGGAGAGGAAGCAGCTTTTTCATGAAGCTCCTGTGGTCCAGCTACTTTGTGGAATTCAGAGCAGAGCCGGCTCTGTGAACGACTGGGCCTCTTCGGTGGATTGACCTATGCCAGGAGGGTCATTTTAGGAAGCAAAGTGCTTCATTTTGATTGTGACTAACAGTGAAGATCACTTGGAGAGACCGGTGCCAGGGTTTTGGAAGCTTTGTGGAGGCCGCCCAGTTCGAGTCTCACCTACAAAAGGACCAGGAGTGTTATGACCACAGCTCGTGTGGATGGACATTTCTTCAAAGGCAACGCAAGAAGAATTCGTGAGTCTGTAGTAGCCACAACTCCCGTCTTCCCATCAATTCAACATGAATTCTGGGCATCAAATTTCAAAGGTCTGCGCTTCAACACTGAATTTAAAAGTCTGAACTTTGAAGTAACTTTCTCAATATTGGCCTGGACGGTAAAGGTTTGGGTATATTACACACACACACATACACACACATATATAAATATACAGTAGACACCTGCACTTAGCTGGGGATAGATTTAGTGTTAAGGATAGTTTAAGAGTTAAGACTATATTTTGAGTTAGAAATGAAATTAGTGTTTTAAAATGAAACACTTTCAGGTTCATTGTTTATTGGTGCCCGTTTTGCGTAGTTTGTAACAGGTTCTATGATGGCACTGGCTGATTTAACAACTCTCTGCATCACGTTCCTGTCTTGTGCATTGGCTCCTCTGTACCAGACTCGGTTCTGGAGTTTCTAGGCCTCAGTCGTCTTCCTCAAATGCCATCATCTGCTGCTCTCGTTCCATAAGGACTTCATTGGTCAGTTCTTCTGCATGGAGTCCAGTAACTCTGTTACACCGTTTTCACTGATGTCCGATCACTTTATTATCTCCACTTTATTTTCAATTGTGCTCGCTTTTCTTTTCTTTGATGGATCATCAGTACTTTCATCAGATTTACGCTTTGGAGACAGGTTACAAGGGTAAATAAGAGAAACATTTCTGCCAAGTACAAAGTTGCCAAGTACAGTGTTACTGGCAACATGATCTGACTTAAAATGGCGGACACTGATCTCCTTCCTCTAGCTGACGAATTGCTGAAGCCGTGCATAGTCCGTTCGTAAGTACGAGTTGTCCGTATCTCAGTTGTTCTGAACCAGGGGACTTACCCAGTTCTACGTATGAGTTGACTGGCTGCACTGCTTGCAAATAGACTTTCTCACTGCATGTTGGTACATGTGACAATAAATTTGAACACCATTCTGAAAACACCACTCCATTAAAACCTTCTGACTCCTTCCACTTACCCAACTTGGAACCCAGTTGGTCACTTGTAACGCCACTGATTTACCACAGCTTACAAAGAAACAAAGAAAGAAAGAATAAATACATTCGCTCGCTCGCTCCTTTCAGCATGAAGTCGACTTTCATTTTATTCTTCCCTCGACCCAACATTCTTCAACTCCATAAACACCACCCAGGCAAACTCCTCTGACCTTCTTACTGGCTCACCACCACATGGGTGATGCTGACAATCACTCCCCCCTCCTGCGTCTGAGATTCATCGCCCCTGTACTGACGATTAACACACCCGTGCATCCACGCTATTGCCCCCGCGTGTTGTGTCATTTATGTATTCAGCGGCAGTCGGCACCACACTCGACGAAGATAAGCATGTGATTGTGACAAGCTCACCTTCCACATCGACTTAGGTTCACCACCCTGCCCTCGTCAATCCTGGTCACGTCATCAAACCTCAAATTGGAGGGACCACATCCCAGACACAAAGACAAGCTGACTCTCCCTTATCAGACCTTGTTCATCTAAATACCGGTAGATCCTGCCCCTCAGAATCCCCTCCAGGAACATACCCACCACAGATAGAACAATACAGCACAGAAACAGGCCCTTCAACCCTTCAAGTCTGTGCCAAACTATTATTCTCCCTCATCCCACTGACCTGCACCCTGACCATAGCCCTCCATACCCATCACGGTTGGTGTAGGGGTTAGCACAACACTGTTACACAGCAGCAGCGATCGGGTCCAGGGTTCGAATGCTGTTGGTAAGGAGTTGGTACGTTCACCCTGTGTCTGTGTGCATTTTCCCCAGGAGCTTTGGTTTTCTCCTACTGTTTGAAATATACTGGGGGTTGTAGGTTAATTGGGTGTAATTGGGCGCCATGGACTGATGGGCTGAAATGGCCTGTTACTGTGCTATATCTCTAAATTTAAATACCCCTCCAATCCACATACCTGTCCAAATTCTTCTTAAATGTTAAAATTGAGGCTGCATTCACCACTTCAGCTGACAGCTCATTCCACACTCACAGGCCTGTCATTCCCATGCTTGTCTATACAACCCTTTGTAATGAAGGCACAACATTATCCGCCCTTCAGATTTTCAGTAACGTGACCCATGACTAACGATGTTGCAAAACACCCCAACAATTTCCTCCCAAGCTTCCCAAAATGTACCAGGATATTCCTGATCACGCCCCAGGGTTTTATCCACCTTAATATGTTCAATGGCAGCTTGCATCTCGTCTTACACAACTTGGATCTGGTCCAAAGCATCATCACTCACTTGCCACAATTTCTGAGCTTGCGTGACCTTCTCTAAAGTGAATTCAAAGGAGAAATATTCACTTAAAATGATGCCCATGTCCTATGGCTCCACTCATAGACGGCCATGTACATCCTTCTTTACCATCCTATGTGTGGTCCCTTTCAGTGCACTGGACTCCCAGATCCCTCTGTACATCAATGCTTTTAAGAACCCTACCATTAACTGTATATATTCCCCTTATGTTAGGCCTCCCAAAGTGCAGCACCTCACAATTGTCCAGATTAAACTCCATCTGCCATATCTCTGCCCATATCTGTAACTCGTCTATATCCTGCTCTATACTTCGATCACCCTCCACACTGACCACAGCTCCACCAATTTTTGAATCACGTGCAAACCTTTGAAATCGACCCACCTACTTGTTCAAGAGTAAAAGTCTGCGGACACTGAGGTTGAAGTAAAAATGCAATGCTGGAGAAACTCAGCAGGCCAAACAGGGTATTTTATTTAGCAAATACATTTTGTCTGCACCTTGATGAAGGGCTCAAGCCGAAACACTGTCATGTATCTTTCCTGTATAAAGGTCACTGTTTGACCTGCTGAGTTTCTTTTTCATCCAAGTCATTTATGTACATGAATGATGGTGTTCATTTCAAGAGGAATCGAATACAAGAGCAGGGATGTGATGTTGAGGGTATATAAGGCCCTGGTTAGAGCTCAAGTGGAGGATTTTGAGCAGTTTTGGGCTCTTCATTTAAGAAAGAATGTGCTGAGTTTAGAGGACATTCACAAGGATGATTCTGGGAATGAAAGGGATATCAAATGAGGGATGTTTGATGGCTCTTGACCTGTACTAATCGGAATTTTGGAGAATGGTGGGGAGGGAGGAAACTCATTGAAACTTTTCAAATGTCGAAAGGCATTGAGAGAGTAGATGTAGAATGGTGGTTTCCCACAGTGGAAGAGTCTAGGACAAGAGGGACAACTTCAGGATTGAAGGGTGTCTGCTGTGAGCAGAGGAATTTCTTCAACCAGAGGGAGGTGGATCTATGGAGTTTGTTGCCACAGGTGATGATGGAGGCCGGGTCATTGGGTGTATATAAGGCAGAGATTGATAGGTTGTTAATTAGCCAGGGTATCAAACTTTACGGGGAGAAACCCAGACAATGAGTGGGGCTGAGTGAGGAAATGGATCAGCTGAAGATTAAATGGTGGGGCACACTCGATGGGCTGAATGGCCTATTTCTAGTCCTATGTCTCAAGGTGTTATATCATTAACAAAAGGGGTTCCCAACACTGATCCCTATGGAACACCACTGCACACATATGTCCATTCTCTTCCGCCCCTACTCTTCTGTGGACCAGTTAATTTCAAATCCAAACTATCAACTAACCGTGAATCCCCTGCATCAGCAGCTTTTGGGCCACCCAACCATGAGGGATCTTGTCAAACATGTTACTAAAGTAGATTAGTGATTAGTCATTAGGCAGCATGGTTAGTGAGGTGGTTAGCGCCACACTGTTACAATGCCAGAAACACGGGTTCGAACCTAGCACTGTCTGTACTCGCTGTGTCTGCGTGGGTTTCCTCTGGGGGCTCCAGTTTCCTCCCACTATTGAAAATGTAGCCTGGTTGTGGGTTAATTGGGTGTAACCGGGCGACACGGGCTCTTGGGATGAAATATGTTTAAATTTTTAAAAATGTAAAGTCCATGTAGACAGCATCCGTTGGCCCACCCTCATCAATCATCCTGTCATCTCCCTCCTCAAAAAACCCAACTTGGTAAGACATGACTTGACCCCTAACAAAATCACACTGACCACACATCAGTCCATGATTTTCCAAATGTACAGGCCTGAGTTTTCCCCAAATCTAAGGGTTGCTGTTTGATCTTCAACATGATTTAAATCTGGTTATTTTTAAACAAGATTTAAACCGCGATTAGTGCAATTCTTGGATGTATTTTCGAGAGTTGTCTCGACTGCCTGTTTACAGGAGGCTAAAGGTCTGCTCAGCTGATGGGTGAGCGACGATTGTGATAAAGCAACACGTCACCCGCTGATCAGCGAACACAATGTTACACTGTTTCCCCACAACACAGCCGTCAGGCCGAAAGGTTTGGATGTACAAAGGTTGCGTTAATGCAGAGATAGTAATGACAGGCGGCTCTGAACTTGGAGCTGAGATCTCGGCACGGGCGGAGACATTGGTCCTTCGAGACCACTCTGAGAGGCGAAAAATTCCCATCGCCCCACATGGTTCTCAATGGCAAAGAACCGATTCACTTCACAGTTTCACTTGGATATTTCAACTTGAAGTACGTTCTCTTTGCTGAAGCAGAGAGCTACAAAATGTTTACAATGTGGTGCGGCACAGGCGATCGATCCTAGCACTTCATAGAGCCATTCTAAAATCTGTTTGCTTTAAGTCTGCTTTACCAAGAGATTATGAGACATGAATTCCATCGTTGGCATGGTGTCCAGATTGTTATCGATCATGAGAGTGTTGTAGAAGAGAGGTGTGGGCCTGGGCTGTATAAAATTTTAAAACTTTTACAAATAAAAAAAGAGACATCAAGGAACAAGTGTAGTGACATGTAAGTAAAGATTCAAGATTTTATTATTGTTGTGTAATAGTATATAACATGTAATATTACATGAAATTGCCTTCTGCCTCGTGAAAGGCAGACAAAAGTCCCCATTAGTGTTGCCTGGCACCCCCTACAGTATGAGAGAAGGAGAAGCAAAAGTGAGTCCCTTCAGAGTCACCGAGATTCCTGGTTTCACCTCTAGCCCTCCCGCAGCCTCTGTAGCTGCACAGACTCCTATTTAATCCATGGACAACACAAGCTCCAAATCCGAACCTCTGACACGATCAGGAAGCCTTCAGTGCTCAAAGCCCTTTGGGAGCCCTTCTTGCCCTCAGCACGCTCTCAAATCCCAGCTCTGATACCTAGTTCCCATGAACTGATCTCCAGCGGCCAACAGTCAATGCAGGTCCCATGACCGCAAGTCGCCTGCAGCCTGTGTGGGTCTCTCAGTCGCTGAGTCCCACGCTGGTCCGCCTGCATGGTCAACGTCCTGTAGAGTTGTCTCCTCTGCTTCTCCTTCTCAACAAGAGGGTGTTATCCCTGCTTCTGGTGCCCTGCACCGTTCCGCTGCTCCCCCGGAGTCTGCAACGCGCAGGTTGGTGAAGAAGGTGGGGTTTTTTTAAACATTCAAACCTTATTCAAATTACATTACAGGAGACGAAACACACACAAAACTACAACTAAAAACCACAATAGGTGTGGCACAGAACCATGAGAAGCAGTAATCTCCGTTTCACATTACTACACATCAAATTAAAACGTAATTTTTCTCAGCAACGACACACGCAATCCCCTGGGTCGCCCACCACTCTTATGGTCCTGTGGATTAACCTCTGATCCATTGCTCTGCAGCAACTGTACCGCACTGTGATACAGCCGGCCAGGGCGCTCTCAGTAGAGCTCCTGGAGAAGGCTGACATCATAATGGCCAATGGCCTTGCCCTTGTTCTTTGCTCAGAACATCACGCAAACCTCCCTCCCTCCCGCTGCCTAGGAAAGGAAGCCAATGTACTGATTGATCCTTCTACTGACAAGGCTCAAGGATGTAAAAGCCACACACCAACAGGCTGAAGGACAAATTGAAGGCAAAAGTAGACTTAGAATCCACTTAATGGAATCCAATTAACATGGAACATCTTTCTTGATCAGATCCAATGTTTCGAAACCACGCTCTATAATCAGTACAGGCAATGCCCGAGTTACAAACAAGATCCATTCCTACGTCTTGTCTTTAAGTCGAATTTGTAGGTAAGCCGGAACAGGCACATATGTTTTTTTATTGAGTGCAAGTCAAATGTTTGTCTTAGCATTTAGTTTATATTTTAACTTTCTATGCAAATTATGAATAGCCTTTCCATTTCAATAATTAAACCTCTTTGTTGCTTTGTAATAATTGTAGCTTTCCTCGAGACAGGGCCTTTCATTTCTTCCATTATTCTCACTTTATCCCTTAAAATGGTTCCGATCTCTGACTGACAGCCTTACTTTTTTCCATTGACCAATGGCCTCTCATCTCTTTCCGATCACTTTAATATTTCCACTTTATTTTCAGTGGTGATAGTTTTCAATTCCTTTTCTTTGCTGCCTTACCAACACCTTCATTGGATTCATGCTTTGGAGGCACGGTTACAAGGGTAAATAAGTGAATATTTTCAGCCAAATGCAAAGTCACACTCTCAACACAGTGATAATGGCAACGTGATCCGACTTAAAGTGGCAGATGGCGTTCTTCTTCCTCGAGCCGACGAACCGCTGAAGCCGCGTGTAGTCCATTCGTAAGTATGAGTTGCCCATCAGTCGGATGTTCTTAACCCAGGGACTTCCTGTAATTTGAAGTGGACCTGTGATGACTTGACAAACAAGTATGCTACAAATTTCACTGTACTTTTTAAAAAATTTTAAATTTAGACATACAACACAGTTACAGGCCTTTTCGGTCCTCGAGCCTGAGCCGCACAATTACATCCAATTAACCTATGTTTTGAATGGGGGAAGAAACCAGAGCACCTGGAAGAAACCCACACAGACACAGGGAGAAAGTACAAACTCCTTATAGACAGTGTTGGATTCAAACCCCAGTCCTGGAGGAAACCCACACAGACACAGGGAGAATGTACAAACTCCTTATAGACAGCGTGGGATTCAAACACCAGTCCTTGAAGAAACCCACATAGACACCGGGAGAACATACAAATTCCTTATAGACAGCGCGGGATTTGAACCGTGGTCCCAGAGGAAACCCACACAGACACAGGGAGAACGTACAAACTCCTTATAGACAGCACGGGACTCAAACCTGGTCCCGATCACTGGTGCTGTAACAGCGATGCGCTGACTGCTGTGCTCACCGTGCTGCCCAATGTTGCTTTGCAACGCATAAGGACTCTATGACAGCAAGAGGCACTGGAGCATGTAGCTGGTCTCACCACAAGGGAGTCTTCTGTGTGGCTCACAGGCTGCATTGTTTATACTGACAAACATCCAGCTTTCCAGAACATTCAGTTAGTGTGGCGGTTAGTGCAACACTGTTACAGCGCTAGCGTCCAGGGTTTGAATTTCACGCAGTCTGTGAGGAGTTTGTACATTCTCTCCGTGTCTATGTGGGGTTTTCCCCTGGGGGGGGGGGGGCTCCGGTCTCCTCCCACTGTTCAAAATGTACCAGGGGTGAAGGTTACTTGGGTGCAATTGGGCAGCACGGACTCGTGGGCCAAAATGGTCTGTTACCGTGCTGTATGTGTGGAACTAAAATAAAGATATACAGTCCTTTGCCATGTTTCTTAGAATTTGTACTCCAGGTCCTGTCCCTTATCCAATGATTTTTAGTCTTTTACTGTCTTTTCCAAATAAGGAGTAGTTGTTCTTCACAATCAGTTTGAGCCCGGCTGAATCACGAACAGAGGTGATGGAACGCTCTCTGCATCGTCACTTCTGTCAGTACTTTAAGACTCAGAAAGACTGGTTTGAAGGAAGATTACTCCTTATTTGAATAAATGAATTCATAAACCAGAATAACCCTGGAGAACATGAGCATTTTCCTATTTCCAAATTCCACCATCCTCAGTCCATTTTGAATCCCACAAGTTCCAGTCATTTTTCCAGTTCTGACGAAACGTTAAGTCTCGTTCTTTCTGATCCTGTTAATAACTTGCTGAGAACTTCCAGGATTTCCTGCTTTACCCTCGGATTTCCAGCATTTTAATCAGAGTTTTGCTGTTTTGGCAATTTTGGTGATCTGCTTGAGACCCCAGCTTGGCCTGAGATATAGACCATTTATTCTCATGGGAATAAAACAGAAATATTATAACAGTTATCCGGAATTCCAGCAAGTGGCAACCTCAAGCAACAGGTCCCAAAAAATCATGGAAAATAAATGGATCAAAAATACAGAAGTTTAAAATTGCTGTTAGTTCTCCATTCACACAACACGCAGTCTCAAGCAACTGGAAAATTCACTTATCCGGGATCTACCAATCCCCACAGGTATTAGGGATCTTACTGCATTACATAAAATGACCTTGAGTCTGCCATAAAGCAGACAAGGATTCCCCGTTACCATTACCGAGCACCCCTTGCAGTCTGAGAAAGAGAAGTGCCAGAGAGTCCCCTTAGTGTCAACACTCCCACGGCCTCAGTTCAGTTCAAACCATCGCCAACTTGAGCCCAGACCAAACCTCCAACATGATCAGGCCCTTGAGAGCCCTCCTTGCCCTCAGCACCCTCTCGAATCCCGGTTCCCAAACCTGTTTCTCTTGAGCCACTCTCCAGCAGTCTGCAGCCTGCTGTGGGTTCCTCGACCGTTAAGTCAGTAACAGCTCTCTGCCTGTGTGTGTGTGTCCTTCAGCCCCAGAGCCCCTTGCTGGCCCACCAATGTGGTCAATGTTCCTAGGGTCATCTTCGCTACCTCTCCTTCTTAAATGGGGGGGGTGGTGGTGTTCTCCCCATTTCTGGTGCCCTGCACTAGTCTGGCTCTGCCCTGGAGAATGCAGCCCCTCATGACCACTGCCAAGTATTCGTGCCGGCATCTTGGGCCATCTGTCAATCCTCTGCCTCTGTCGGTCAAGATTTACCTCTACCTAGTTCACCAGTCCCACCCTATGCTCTTTACTCTGGCTTCACTATTACAGTTTCCCAGACTTGATAAACGGTTTCAACTTGAGATGACAGTCCCACGGATGCTGCTCGACGGGCCGAGTTCATCCAGCAGCACGTTAAGATTCCAGCATCTGCCATCCCTTGTGTCTCTCAGAATCAGGCTTTATTGCAATGGAATTTGGTGTTTTGCGGCAGCGTCACAGCGCAAACATTCATATTCTAACCACCTTCAACATTACTATGTTCCGAGCCCAGACGACTCTCAATAACCAGCAGCCACAGAAAGACAACAGTAACTTAAACAAAAACATGTTTAGTTTTCTTCAAACATAATAAAAAGTTCAATATTTAACTTCACTTCACTCCCTTCTAATATGAAGTGCATGCTTATGTAATGAGTTCAGGAAAGTTCTCTGTTTCACTGTCTAATCCTTCACTTTTCACTTCTCCAAGTTCACTGGTATTAGACAATCTTCCATCCTGTGCCCAGAATTTAACATTGATGATCTTTCCCAGGATCTGGTGCTTTAACTTAAGATGTTACTACTCAGGAAGCTCTTGTTGAGATATTCGATGTTCGTTGGACACACAAACTGATCTCCTTTAATCAGCCACTTCAATGTCTTGCCAAAGAAACTTTCCCCCTTATGGGTTTTGCCCAAAAGATAACCTCTTCTTCCAGGTTACCACAAAGAGTTCTTCCTTTTCTCCTATTCCAGGAGAAACACATTAACCAGCCACATCCTCTTGTAATTGACTACAAGGGTTTAGAATAGGCTCAACTCAGAACACAAAACCCGTCTTCAAATGGGGTCTTTAGCAAGTCTCCTAATTTTGCAGCCTTCACCATGAACCTGCTGCAGTAAACTGATTCTCTCTGTTTGCAAAACAACACGTCTCCTCTTAAAACAGCAACCTTCAACCAGCAATTTAACTTCTGGCACCAGTCTCAATAACAACAGATTTATCATTTTCTGAGCCTGCACATCTGTTCCCTTAAAGACAATAGTCCAATTCAATTCTACAGCATCAGTTCCATTAACACCTCCTTGTGAAGTCTTCATCGGGACTCTTCATGGTTTCTGTAAGGGCACTGGCAGACATGAAGTCTATGCTTAGGCACAGCTCTTGCATTTCAAATGAGATGTCTTTTATGAAATGTTACTGAGATGTCTGTTTGTGAAGTGTACCCAAACAAATACCTAAACCCCCAAATCCTAACCTTACCCCTTCAGCTATATTTTATTCCATAATTGTATTAACTTATTCTGCTACAACTATAAAAAAATATAAATAATAGTGCACTAAAAGTAAGGCAGTGCCTTTGGTTCATTGATTATGTGGGAATCTGATGGCAATGGGGAAGAAGCTGTCCTGCCGCTGAGTGTTCATCTTTTGGCTCCTGTACCAGGGTAGGGATGATGTTGAGCGGATGGGATCAGTGATAGGCAGGGCTGGAACTGTAATGGCGAAGGATGGATAATCCTGGACGGGGCTGGGAGAGGTGGGTGAGTCTTGGTCAAATAAGTGAAGCTTGGGACACTTGGGTGGGGCTGGGTCAGTTAGGTGGAGCTTGGGACACTTGGGCAGGGCTGGGAGAGATGGGATTAGGGTGGGCAGGGATAGTATTCTGGTGGGTGTGGCTAGGATTCGGAAGGCAGGGAACTGAACTGATGGACAGGTTAGTGATAGAGGACTGGGATTTTGGTGTGTGGGGAGAGTGTGGTGTTCAGAGATTGCCAGGGCTGGGATAGAGATGGGTTGGGCTGGATTAGCAATGGTCAGGGATGGTCAGGCCTGGATGAGTGATGGATAGGGATGAGAGAGGGCTGGATTAGTGATGGACAGGGATGGGCGGGACTGGATAAGTGATGGACAGGGATGGGCGGGACTGGATTAGTGATGGACAGGGATATGTGGGACTGGATTAGTGATGGACAGGGATAGGCGGGACTGGATTAGTGATGGACAGGGATGGGTGGGACTGGATTATTGATGGACAGGGATGGGCGGGACTGGATTACTGATGGACAGGGATGGGCCGGACTGGATTAGTGATGGGCAGGGATGGGTGGGACTGGATTAGTGATGGACATGTAATCCCGATAAAGGGGGTTTGGCTTCAACATTTGACGATTCTTTCTCTCCCATGGAAGCTGCTCGACCTCGAGAGATTTTCCCTCCAAAGTGGACTTGACAATAAACTCATAGCAAAGGGAAACACGTGGCCTAATTTCAGACTTGGATCACATTCCTTTGCATTGGAACGTTGCTCCTACCTGCCATCGTTCCCTCCGGCTTCAGGCCGCTCGTCCGAGGTTTGCGGCTGCAAAGCCCAGCATCTGCTCTCCCAGCTCACTCATGTCTGGCTGCTGATTGGCCAGACTGTAGGAGGGGGCGGGGTCACGATTATGATTGGCACCAGGGTCAATTAGAGGGCGTGGCTAGGTATATGATTGGCTGGGCTGGGTCGAGGGCAGGACTGCGTGGGTGATTGGCAGACCTGGATATCCGGGCGGGGAGAGGATGGGAGGGAGGGGGAGAGGGGGAGGAAGGGGGAGGGGGGGGAGGGAGGGGGAGGCGGGGAGAGGGAGGAGGGAGGGGGAGGCGGGGAGAGGGGGGAGGGAGGGGGGTGGCGGGGAGAGGGGGGGAGGGAAGGTGGAGGCGGGGAGAGGGGGGAGGGAGGGGGGCGGGGAGAGGGGGGAGGGAGAGGGAGGGAGGTGGAGGGGGTAGGGAGGGGGAGGCGGGGAGAGGGGGAGGGAGGGGGGAGGCGGGGAGTGAGGGGGAGGCGGGGAGTGAGCGGGGAGGTGGGGAGAGAGGTGGATGCGGGGAGAGAGGGGGGTCGCGGGGGGAGAGGGGGAGGCGGGGTGGTGGGGAGGCGGGGAGGGGGCGGACGCGGGGAGGGGGAGTACGCGGGGGGAGAAGGGGACAGAGGGGAGAGAGGGGGATGCGGGAAGAGAAGGGGGACAGAGGGGAGAGAAGGGGGACAGAGGGGAGAGAAGGGGGGGACAGAGGGCAGAGAAGGGCGGACAGAGGGGAGAGAAGGGGGGACAGAGGGGAGAGAAGAGGGGACAGAGGGGAGAGAAGGTGGGACAGAGGGGAGAGAAGGGGGAACAGAAGGGAGAGAAGGGGGGACAGAGGGGAGAGGAGGGTGGACAGAGGGGAGAGAAGGGGGGACAGAGGGGAGAGAATGGGGGACAGAGGGGAGAGAAGGGGGGACAGAGGGGTAAGATGGGGGGACAGAGGGGAGAGATGGGGGAACAGAGGGGAGAGAAGGGGGGACAGAGGGGAGAGAAGGGGGGTCAGAGGGAAGAGAAGGGGAAAGCAGAGGGGAGAGAAGGGTGACAGAGGTGATAGAAGGGGAGACAGTAGGGAGAGAAGGGGTGACACGGGGAGAGAAGAGGGGACACAGGGATAGTGAGGGGGATAGAGAGGTGACACAGGGATAGTGGGGGGTCACGGGAATAGAGGGGACACGGGGAGAGAAGAGGGGACACGGGGAGAGAAGAGGGGACACAGGAATAGAGGGGACACGGGGAGAGAAGGGGGACACGGGAAGAGAAGAGGAGACACGGGGAGAGAAGAGGGGACACGGGGAGAGAAGAGGGGACACGGGGAGAGAAGAGAGGACATGGGGAGAGAAGAGGGGACACAGGGTTAGAGGGGGCCATGTGGAGAGAAGAGGGGACATGGGAAGAGAAGAGGGGACACAGGAAGAGAAGAGGGGACACGGGGAGAGAAGAGGGTACATGGGGAGAGAAGTGGGGACACAGGGAGAGAAGAGGGTACACGGAGAGAAGAGGGGACACGGGGAGAGAGGAGGAGACAGGGACAGAGGGGGACTTGGGAATAGAGGGGAAAGTGGGACTCAGGGAGAGAAGGGGGAGATGGGGATAGAGAGGGAAAGGGGGACTCAGGGAGACAAGGGGGGACACGGGGATAGAGAGGGACAGGGAGACAGGGAGAGAAGTGGGGACAAGGGGTAGAGAGGGACAGCGGAACAGGGAGAGAAGGGGGGACACGGGGATAGAGAGGGACAGGGAGACTCAGGGAGAGAAGGGGGGATGGGGATAGATAAGGACGGGGACAGGGAGAGAAGGGGTGATACGGGGATAGAAAGGGACAAGGGGACTCGTGACAAGTAATGGGCTCTGGGATAGAGAGGGACGGGGGAGTCATGGAGATAAAGGGGGACAGGGGTAGAGTGGGACAGGGGGACTCAGGGAGAGAAGGGGGGACACGGTGATAGAGAGGGACAGGGGGACTCAGGGAGAGAAAGGGGGACAGGGATAGAGAGGGTCATGGGGACAGGGAGACAAGGGGGGACACGGGGATAGAGAGGGACAGAGGGACTCAGGGAGAGAAGGGGTGATATGGGGATAGAGAGGGACAGGGGGACAGGGAGAGAAGGGGGCACACGGGGATAGAGAGGGACAGGGGTAATCAGGGAGAGAAGGGGTGATACGGGGATAGAGAGGGACAGGGGGACGGAAAGAAGGGGGGACACGGGGATAGAGAGGGACAGGTGTACTCTGGGAGAGAAGGGGTGATACAGGGATAGAGAGGGACAAGGGGACTCGTGACGAGTAATGGGCACTGAGATAGAGAGGGACAGGGCTACTCGGGGAGAGTAAGGGGGACATGGGTAGAGAGGGACAGGGGGACTCAGGGAGAGAATTGGGGACACGGGGATAGAGTGGGACAGGGAGCGAAGGGAGCACATGGGGATAGAGAAGGACAGGGGGACTCAGGCAGAGAAGGGGGGGGACACTAGGATAGAGTGGGACAGGGGTAGTGGGGACACTGGGGAAGAGGAGGCACACTAGGAAATAGACCACCAGGAGGGTGGAAAAACACTGGGCGATAGGGGGAAATCTCCAGGAAAGAGGGGATAAGACTGGGAGTGGGAACACAGGTAGAGAGAGAAACTAGGAAGGAGTGAGAGGGACATAGCCAGATAAAGAGTCATCCTAATGTGAAGAAGTTTGTTGAATAATGAATTTATATATAGAGATAAAAGAAAAGAGAGAAGGAAGCAGTAGGATTGGTGGAAAAAGACTGTTCGAAATAGAAAGGGATATTGTGGGATCAAAATTCAAGTGGTGAGACAGACAATAAGCAGAATGTGTAGAACCAGAGAACCATGTTTGCACAGAAACAGGCCCTTTGGCCGATCTCATCTGCCAATCTCTTATTCTGACCTGCCAGTTCATAGCCCTTCATTCCCCACTCATCATGTACCTGTCCATTTCTGAACTGTTAAGCATCTAATCTTTCACTCATGTCCCATCCTCTCATTCCTGTCTCACCCAACCTCAGTGCTTGCATTTACTCTATCTATGCTCCTCATCATTTTGTGCGTCTCTTTCAAATCTCCTCTCGTTCTCTGATGCTCCAGGGATTAAAGTCCTAACCTGCTTAACCAGGGAAGTGAAAGGTAATGAGACGAACAAAGATTATGACAGAGCAGGACATTTGGGATAAAAACTAGAATGGGAAGGAGATCAGGGACCTTCATTGTTGGCATCATTGAACTTGTACAATATTCTTATTCTCTCCTCATATCCCTTGATGCCTTTGTTCCTCTACCCGTTGAATCCACAATCACTATGGCTCGCCCCTTCTCCCCACTCCCTTCTGAGCCACAGGGCCAGACCCTGTGCCAGAGACCTGACCACTGTGGTAAAACAGAGGAGAATGGTCACCCTGTACTGCCCATTCCTTTTCATACTCTGAGACAGGAACCTGGGTGACCCAGGAGCTCATATTATTTCAAAATGTAGTATTTATTTAAAGAACTTCATAGTACACTACAGGCCCTTTGACCTTCAGTGCTGTGCTGACCTATATATTCCCATGTGGCGGCCCACCACCGTGGAGATCAAGCCAGCACATTGGGCGGCACACACGGTAGTAAATAGCAGCATAACACACTGTTAACACATCCCTTAACACAGCGAACTGGAGCGGCTGAAAGCTGGAGCAGTACAAGACGACCACAAGCCTTAAAATGGCGCTGGCCAAGCTGCCCAGCAAACAGATCAATAGCAGGCTGGGGAAGAAGGGTATTTTCGTTCAAGAATGTTCCCGCCCACTATTGTTATTCATGCGGCTGACGTCAGCCAATCAAACAAATGGCAGGAACTTCAACTGTATAAAAAGAGCTTTTCCAGCCTCAATAAATCTCAGAGCTTAATCTCTCATACTGCGAATGTGTGTGTTTCTTTGTAGCAGTTGGCTGCAATTGGTGACCCCGACAGTTTAGAAGGAATCTAAACCTAGCGATGGAGAACGAAGCAGCGATCAGCGCAGTCGCCCTGAAGCTCCCGACCTTCTGGACAGTTCGACCCAGCCTGGTTCAACCAGGCTGAGGCTCAGTTCCAGATTCGGGACATCACATATGAGAGCACTCTGTACTACCACGTGGTCAGCACCCTGGATCCAGCGACTATAGACAGAGTGGCCAACTTCATCCACAGGCCACCATTGGAAGGCACTTACACGGCCTTCAAACAGTTATTAACCGAGACCTTTGGGCTCTTGCGGTGAGAGAGAGGGCACGGCTGTTCCACCTGGGTGGGCTAGGGGATAGATCGCTGTCAGCGCTCATGAACGAGATGCTGGCCCTCCTGGGAGACCACGAGCCCTGCGTCATGTTCAAGCAGGTGTTCTTGGAGCAGTGCCCGAGGACATCCAACTGCTCCTGGCTGACGCAGATTTCAGCGACCCCTGGAAAGTCGCAGCACGGGCAGTCGACTGGCAGGCAGCGGGGAGTTGGGTCGCCAGCCTGACTGTCATCAGCCCACCCCCTGCCAGGCATCTGAAAGCTGCTAGCTTGCCTTGCTGCTTTTAGGTGCAATGGGGGATTCTCCGAGCCAGGTCATATACCTACAGGAGGAGGGTTAGGTAAGTACTCCTCCTGGCCGGGTTCTCCACTTTCAGTGGGCAACCCGACAGCCACATTGGGGTAGAATAGGTGGCTTTACAGTTGGGGGACTATGGGGCTGGGGCAGCTGGCGCAGGACTACAGGGCTGGGGTGCCGGCTGCTCCAGCCCCATAGTCCCGCGCCAGGGGGCTGTCAGGCAGCGAGGAGGAGGGTGTCAGCAGCGGGGAGGGGGATTGTCAGATGGCTGCCCCTGCTCCGACTCAAGAGCCGGTGTATGCTCCATGGCACCTCTCCCTGCTGTGGACTTTTCAGGTGGCAGAACACCGTCTTCAGTGCTGCCACCTGAACGTCCCTTCGCAGACGCCCACAGCCGGCTCCGGAGCTTCATTCTCCTGGCGATTCCACCTGAAAGCGGCTTTTGTAGCAGGCGGCTACACTCACCAAAACAAAAGTACTGAACCTTTCCTATCTCATAACCCTTTAATTTTCTTTCACTGATATACCTGTTTAGGAATGTCTTAAATGACCCTAATGTTTCAGCCTCCACCACCACAAACAAGGCATTCCTGGCACCCACATTGCAGGGTAAAGAAAAAACAACCTGATGTATCTCCTAAACTTCCTTCCCTTCACTTTGTACAGATGTCTCCTGGTGTTTGTTATTCCAGCCCTGGGAAACAGGTGTTGGCTGTCCACACTATCTATACCTCTCCTAATCTTGTAGTCATCTATCAAGTCTCCTTTCATCATTCTTTGCTCCAAAGAGAAAAGTCTCAGCTCTGCTAACCTTGCCTCATAAGACACATTCTCCAATCCAGGCAACATCCTGGTCAATCTCCTCTGCACCCTCTTCTGAGCTTCCATATCCTTCCTGTAATGAAGTGATCTGAATTGAACATAATGATCTGTATGGTCTCGCCAGAGATTTCTACAGTTGCCACATGACCCTTTGACTCTTGAACTGAATCCTCCTATTAATGAAGCCCAGCATCCCATAGACCTTCTAACTATCCTATCAACCTGCACAGCCACCTTGAGAGTTGCATGGTTTTGGAGCCCAAGGCATCCACACACCTATGTAACCAACCATTAACTCTGTACTCAGCCTTCTGGTTTGTCCTTCCAAAATGTATAACCTCACACTTAAATGGATTGAACTCCATCTGCCACTTATCCAATTAACTCTGCATCCTGTCTATCTTTCAGCATCATCCAGAACTACTCCAACCTTCATCCGTAAACTTACTGCCCATCTTTCCATTTCTTAATCTAGGTTAGGGGTCTCCAAAGTGGTCGATATCGACCCCTGGGATCGATGGGACAATCCAGGGGGTCAATAAATGCCATGGGGTCGATAAACGGTCGGGTGCAAGGGAGGGGAGGGTCAATTTAACTTTTGAAACTAGAGTTAATGGTTGCCCATTCAGAGCCAGCTCTTCAGCGCTTGACGTCCTGCTTTGCGGAAACTGCCAAAATGTTTGGCCTGGAAGTCAGCCTGAAGAAAACTGAGGTCCTCCATCTGCCAGCTCCCCACCATGACTACCAGCCCCCCCACATCTCCATCGGGCACACAAAACTCAAAACGGTCAACCAGTTTACCTATCTCGGCTGCACCATTTCATCAGATGCAAGGATCGACAATGAGATAGACAACAGACTCGCCAAGGCAAATAGCGCCTTTGGAAGACTACACAAAAGAGTCTGGAAAAACAACCAACTGAAAAACCTCACAAAGATAAGCGTATACAGAGCCGTTGTCATACCCACACTCCTGTTCGGCTCCGAATCATGGGTCCTCTACCGGCACCACCTACGGCTCCTAGAACGCTTCCACCAGCGTTGTCTCCGCTCCATCCTCAACATCCATTGGAGCGCTCACACCCCTAACGTCGAGGTACTCGAGATGGCAGAGGTCGACAGCATCGAGTCCACGCTGCTGAAGATCCAGCTGCGCTGGATGGGTCACGTCTCCAGAATGGAGGACCATCGCCTTCCCAAGATCGTATTATATGGCGAGCTCTCCACTGGCCACCGTGACAGAGGTGCACCAAAGAAAAGGTACAAGGACTGCCTAAAGAAATCTCTTGGTGCCTGCCACATTGACCACCGCCAGTGGGCTGATAACGCCTCAAACCGTGCATCTTGGCGCCTCACAGTTTGGCGGGCAGCAGCCTCCTTTGAAGAAGACCGCAGAGCCCACCTCACTGACAAAAGGCAAAGGAGGAAAAACCCAACACCCAACCCCAACCAACCAATTTTCCCTTGCAACCGCTGCAATCGTGTCTGCCTGTCCCGCATCGGACTGGTCAGCCACAAACGAGCCTGCAGCTGACGTGGACTTTTTTACCCCCTCCATAAATCTTCGTCCGCGAAGCCAAGCCAAAGAAGACTTTGTTTTCAACACGCAAGCCAATTTTTAATCCACAGGGCCAAGATTCCGTGGATCCCATGCCTCCTGACATTTTTTAATGAGTCTCATGGGAGACCTTGTCAAATGCCCCACTGAAATGTATATAGACCACATCTACCTCTCTACCTTCGTCAATTTATTTTGTTACCTCAATTCAATTCAGGAACTGACTTCAATGTCTCAAAAAAATAACAGAATCAAGAATTAGCCAGATTTTTGGAATTCTAAGTAATACTCTATTTTGTTTTTAAAAAATCTAGCAAGAACATGGAGAAGGTGAAGGTAAAGCACGCAACAGATCTGAACAAATTGTTTGAAGACTTGGACATTTTAGAGCAGGTATGCAAATGAGCATAATTAGAACATTCACAACGTGGTGTATGCGAAAATTAATACAGAAGGTAGGACAGCGGAGAAACAGGCCCTTGGGCCCACAAGTCTGTGCCGAAGATGATATCCAAATAAAATGAAAGCTCTGCCTCTTGCACATGGTAGATAACCCACATCTTCCCCCACCCCCCAAACCAGGACAAAAGTCAGGTGAAGAAATTAATTTTAAAAACTTATAGCAACACAGAATGTGTCTAATTGTGCATTGATGATCATAAAGGGTTTGATCTTTTTAAATGTAAGAGTGTAAAGCTTTGTTTTAAAATTATGATAACCACTTCGGCACATTCAAACCTGTACGTTTGCTGGTCATCTTTTCAGTGACAAAAAGGCTTTTGTGGAGTGGAATGGTTCAGTTTTGGCAGGACACTGTAGTATTCTTCTTAAATAATTGAGTATAGAAGTTGGGATATTGTGGTAAAATTGCATGGGACATTGGTAAGGTCAAATTTGGAGGATTGTGTGCAGTTTTGGTCACCTAACTACAGAAAAGCTTGAAAGAAGATTTATTGGGATGTTTCCCAGACTTCAGGAACTGAAGGTTAAACAGGTTAGAACTTTATTCCCTGGAGCGTAGGATTTGATAGAAGTATTTAAAAATGAGGTGGGTAGCCAGAGTAAACGTACGTGGGCTTTTTCCACCGAGGTTAGGTGAGATACAAACCATAGGACATAGGTTAAAAGTGAAAGGGGATAAGTTGAGGAGGAATGTGAGGGGGAACTTCTTCACACAGAGAGTGGAGGGAGTGTGGAATGAGCTGCCAGCTGAAGTGGTGAATGTGGGCTCAATTTTAACATTTCAGAAGAATTTGGACAGGTACATAGATGGGAGGGGTATGGAGGGATATGGACTGGATGCAGATCAGTAGGACTGATCCTAATGGTTTGGCACAGACTAGAATGGGCCTGTTTCTCTGTTCTTTGGTTCTATCCCGACTCTACCTCAATGGAATAAAAACAGTGCCTTTGGAGATTGCATCGCTGTGAGAGTGGGAATGCAGGGGTGGGTAGTTGTTTTTTTTTGTCATTAAAAAGAGAAAAGTGAATAAAGGAAACAAAGATTGTCGGGTTGTACTTGTACAATCAGATGACAATAAACTTGAACTTGTAGATGTTTATAAAGTCATGAGGGGCTTGATTAAAAGGAAGGCTCGCAGTCTTTTTCCAAACATTAAAGATTCCAGAACTGGAAAGGTTTACGGTGAGAGGAGAGAGAATGAAGTGGAACCCGAGGGGCAACGTTGTCACTCAGAGGGTGGTCCGTAGTGGGAATGAGGTGCCCGAGAAATCTGCAGCATGGAATCATGCCCTCCAACCCAATCTGCTGGCCAAGCCTATCCCACATGCCTAAGTTCAGTCCACATCCCTCTAATCCTTTCCTGGACATGTACCTGTCTAAGTGTACTTTAGCTGTTACATCTACTCTTAGTACATAGAACGTAGAACATTACAGAACTATGCAGAGGCCTTTCAGCCCATGATATTGTGATGGCCCAAGAAACCTACTCAACAATCCAACCTGTCCCAACACACACCCATAATCCTCTATTTTTCTCATATCCATGTTCTATTCCAAGAGTCATTTATTCTCTTTGATACATTTTAATAATTTGAAAGAGAGTAATATTACATGTCATCTATTGAACAGAAAATAGCTGTCAATCTTAATGTGTTAACATACAGAATATGAGGACATAAGCTTAATTATACAGTGTAATATATACATTGATCATGTTAAGAATAAGAAAGAGAAACTAATTTGAGGAGCTTCGGTCCGGACTCTGTTGTTAGACGGGGATTCGGATTTGATCATCATCTAAAGTCAACTCTTCCATGCACTGAGAAAAAGATAACAAAAAGAAAATAAGGGAAAACAATCATGTGAAGTAATGAAAGAGGGAAAAAGACCCCCCTCCCTGTACTAATCCTATCCCTCCCTCTAAACATGGTCACCAGCAAAGAATAAAAAAGGGAAAATAAGCCAGGGACCGAGTCCCGGCCTCTGCACATCAAGCGAACAGCACCCAGAGCACTCAGGCCTATGTCATCGAATTATACTGGTCATCCCTGAATGGGCCTCATCATTTGTCAAATTCAATCCTCGTTTCTCTCATAGTTTATCTGATTTTTTTCCAAGCTCAAACACATGATATCTTGAATCCAACACACGTGTGTCGGTGCTGGGCGATCTTCCCAGTTCAGCAAAATTGCTCCTCTGGCCATCAACGAGGTAAAAGCCACAACATTTCTCTGAGTTCGGTTCAAGGACATGTTTGAATAACCAGAGCCCAGACGAGGGCAATGATCCAATTTGACCTTGAGAATCTCTTAATACCGTCCGGGAAAATTCATCCCCAAACACCATTCCGTTTTGGGCGCTCCCAAAGCATACGAACTAGTGACGCCTCGTGAATTCTGCATCTGTCACACATTGGATCGATGTCAGAATAAAAATGGGATAATTTAACCTCAAACCACTTTGAATTGTGATAGACAATGTTGTGCACAGAATGAGGTGTCAACTCTCTATCCCTCTCATAATCTTATATACCTCTATCCAATCCCATCTCAACCTTCTACGCTCCAAGAATAAAGACCGAATTTGCTCAATTTTTCTTTGTAATCTAGATTCTGAAACCCAGGTAACATTTTCGTAAATCTTTTCTACACTCTCTCTAACTGGTATATATCCTTCCTATAATTCGGTGACCAGAACTGCACACATTATCTAAATTTGGCCTCACCAATGCCTTGAACAGTCTCAACATCACTTCCCAACTCCTATATTCTCTGCTTTAATTTATAAAGACCAGCATGCCAGAAGCCTTCTTCACCACCCTATCCACAAGAGATTCTACCCTCAGAGAACAATGCACCGTTATTCTTAGATCTTTCTGCTCCATTGCATTCCTCAATGCCCCCCACCACTTATTACATATGTCCTGTTTTGATTATTCCTCCAAAATTAAGCACTTCACACATCTTAAGATTCTTTTTACATTGAATGTATTCTCTGAACATCTCCTTAATTCCTTGTTTTTTATATTTACTTTGTCTTCCTCTTTTTTGAACCAAATTTCCAATATCCCTTGAAAACCAAGGCTCTCTCAAACTTTTAACTCTGCCTTTTAACCTAACAGGAACAGAAAGATTTTGTAGCCTCAAAATCTCCCCTTTAAAGGATCTTCACTTCTCTACTACATCCTTCTCATAAAACAAATCGTCCCAATCCACTCCTCGTAAATCATTTTGCATCTCCTCAAATCTAGCTTTTCCCCACTTGAAAACCTCAACCCCAGGCCTTGACCTATCCCTTTCCATAATTCTTTGGCTTGGCTTCGCGGACGAAGATTTATGGAGGGGGTAAAAAGTCCACGTCAGCTGCAGGCTCGTTTGTGGCTGACCAGTCCGATGCGGGACAGGCAGACACGATTGCAGCGGTTGCAAGGGAAAATTGGTTGGTTGGGGTTGGGTGTTGGGTTTTTCCTCCTTTGCCTTTTGTCAGTGAGGTGGGCTCTGCGGTCTTCTTCAAAGGAGGCTGCTGCCCGCCAAACTGTGAGGCGCCAAGATGCACGGTTTGAGGCGTTATCAGCCCACTGGCGGTGGTCAATGTGGCAGGCACCAAGAGATTTCTTTAGGCAGTCCTTGTACCTTTTCTTTGGTGCACCTCTGTCACGGTGGCCAGTGGAGAGCTCGCCATATAATACGATCTTGGGAAGGCGATGGTCCTCCATTCTGGAGACGTGACCCATCCAGCGCAGCTGGATCTTCAGCAGCGTGGACTCGATGCTGTCGACCTCTGCCATCTCGAGTACCTCGACGTTAGGGGTGTGAGCGCTCCAATGGATGTTGAGGATGGAGCGGAGACAACGCTGGTGGAAGCGTTCTAGGAGCCGTAGGTGGTGCCGGTAGAGGACCCATGATTCGGAGCCGAACAGGAGTGTGGGTATGACAACGGCTCTGTATACGCTTATCTTTGTGAGGTTTTTCAGTTGGTTGTTTTTCCAGACTCTTTTGTGTAGTCTTCCAAAGGCGCTATTTGCCTTGGCGAGTCTGTTGTCTATCTCATTGTCGATCCTTGCATCTGATGAAATGGTGCAGCCGAGATAGGTAAACTGGTTGACCGTTTTGAGTTTTGTGTGCCCGATGGAGATGTGGGGGGGCTGGTAGTCATGGTGGGGAGCTGGCTGATGGAGGACCTCAGTTTTCTTCAGGCTGACTTCCAGGCCAAACATTTTGGCAGTTTCCGCAAAGCAGGACGTCAAGCGCTGAAGAGCTGGCTCTGAATGGGCAACTAAAGCGGCATCATCTGCAAAGAGTAGTTCACGGACAAGTTTCTCTTGTGTCTTGGTGTGAGCTTGCAGGCGCCTCAGATTGAAGAGACTGCCATCCGTGCGGTACCGGATGTAAACAGCGTCTTCATTGTTGGGGTCTTTCATGGCTTGGTTCAGCATCATGCTGAAGAAGATTGAAAAGAGGGTTGGTGCGAGGCTAATGGCACCATGATCACTGGACCCGAAGTGCTCCAGACCAGATACCTCCGTCACCTGATCTATCTCATTCCCCAACAGTAGATCCAACACTGACCCTTCCCTAGTTGGTACCTTTACGTATTGCTGTAGAAAACTATCCTGCACACATTTGACAAACTCATCCAGCCCTATCACAGAATGGGTTTCCCAATCTATATCTGGAAAATTAAAACCTCCCACAGTCACAACCCTGTGCTTATTACAAATTTCAGCTCTAGTTCTCATTCCCAATTAGGTGGTCTAAAATACACCCCTTTCAGTGTAACTGTGGTGCTATGTAATTACAATACTAGGTCACCAGGGGTCATCCCAGTGGCCTTGTATATAAAGCAGTTCAGAGCTACAGTCAAGCCTTCCAGAGAGACAAGACCTCTTAGTACATATTAGTTTATTAAAGTTGTCTTATACTTGCACTGGTGGTGTGGTTATTGTCAGTACAATTTAATAAACTAAGATCATAGCTACTAGGATGGAAGCTGCTTCTGCTCCAACATACATTCCCGACCACCTGGAGACTCTTCCTGAGGAATGGAATCCGGGGACGACCAGCACACATGTGCATCCGAGGACAGAGATGGCGAGGGGCCGCTGTACTGGAATCGTGGTGGAATGTGGGGAAGACCACCGAAGTACAATAGGGCAGGTAAGAAATAGCCAAGACCCCTGCCTGCCTGTGGTTTCGCCGGTACAGGCACTGGCGACCCTAAAACTGGTCCGATCAGAAAGGGGCCACTACAAGCGCGGGTGGAAGGATCTCTACAAGTTGTGCTCCCGATCGCCACACATGTGCAGAATTCCCAACCACTCCAGAGCCAGGGAAAGCAGACACCGCTACTGTCACTCCCCCAGCAGCAGTTTCCCCAGTACCACAGAGACCTGACGCTACCACTGGGATCCCCTCTTTTTCTTTCTTTGGCTTGGCTTCGTGGACAATTTATGGAGGGGTATGTCCACGTCTGCTGCAGGCTCGTTGGTGACCGACGTCCGATGCGGGACAGGCAGGCACGGTTGCAGCGGTTGCAAGGGAAAATTGGTTGGTTGGGGTTGGGTGTTGGGTGTTGGGTTTTTCCTCCTTTGTCTTTTGTCAGTGAGGTGGGCTCTGCGGTCTTCTTCAAAGGAGGTTGCTGCCCGCCGAACAGTGAGGCGTCAAGATGCATGGTTGGAGGCGATATCAGCCCACTGGCAGTGGTCAATGTGGCAGGCACCAAGAGATTTCTTTAAGCAGTCCTTGTACCTCTTCTTTGGTGCACCTCTGTCTCAGTGGCCAGTGGAGAGCTCGCCATAAAACACGATCTTGGGAAGGCGATGGTCCACCATTCTGGAGACGTGACCCACCCAGCGGAGTTGGGTCTTCAGCAGCATGGATTCGATGCTTGAGGACTCTGCCAGCTCGAGTACTTCGATGTTGGTGATGAAGTCACTCCAATGAATGTTGAGGATGGAGCGGAGACAGCGCTGATGGAAGCGTTCTAGGAGCCGTAGGTGATGCCGGTAGAGGACCCATGATTCGGAGCTGAACAGGAGCGTGGGTATGACAATGGCTCTGTACACACTGATCTTTGTGTGTTTCTTCAGGTGGTTGTTTTTTCCAGACTCTTCTGTGTGGTCTTCCAAAGGCGCTATTTGCCTTGGCGAGTCTGTTGTCTATCTCGTTGTTGATCCTTGCATCAGATGAAATGGTGCAGCCGAGGTAGGTAAACTGGTTGACCGTTTTGAGTTCTGTGTGCCCAATGGAGATGTGGGGTGTCTGGTGGTCATGGTGGGGAGCTGGCTCAGTTTTCTTCAGGCTGACTTCCAGGCCAAACATTTTGGCAGTTTCCGCAAAACAGGACGTCAAGCATTGAAGAGCTGGCTCTGAATGGGCAACTAAAGCGGCATCGTCTGCAAAGAGTAGTTCACGGACAAGTTGCTCTTGTGTCTTGGTGTGAGCTTTCAGGCGCCTCAGATTGAAGAGACTGCCATCCGTGCAGTACCGGATGTAAACAGCGTCTTCATTCTTGAGGTCTTTCATGGCTTGGTTCAGCATCATGCTGAAGAAGATTGAAAAGAGGGTTGGTGCGAGAACGCAGCCTTGCTTCACGCCATTGTTAATGGAGAAAGGTTCAGAGAGCTCATTGCTGTATCTGACCCGACCTTGTTGGTTTTCATGTAGTTGGATAACCATGTTGAGGAACTTGGTGGGGGGGGGGGGGCATCCGAGGCGCTCTAGTATTTGCCAAAGCCCTTTCCTGCTCACGGTGTCGAAGGCTTTGGTGAGGTCAACAAAGGTGATGTAGAGTCCTTTGTTTTGTTCTCTGCACTTTTCTTGGAGCTGTCTGAGGGCAAAGACCATGTCAGTAGTTCCTCTGTTTGCGCGAAAGCCACACTGTGATTCTGGGAGGACATTTTCGGCGACACTAGGTATTAGTCTATTAAGGAGAATCCTAGCGAAGATTTTGCCTGCAATGGAGAGCAGCGTGATTCCCCTGTAGTTTGAGCAGTCTGATTTCTCGCCTTTGTTTTTGTACAGGGTGATGATGATGGCATCATGCAGTTTGGCATGCAGAGTTTTGCCGCCAGCCTTCCAGACCTCTGGGGGGATTCCATCCATACCTGCTGCTTTGCCACTTTTCAGTTGTTCAATTGCCTTATATGTCTCATCCTGGGTGAGGACCTCATCCAGCTCTAGACTCAAGGGCTGTTGAGGGAGCTGGAGCAGGGCGGATTCTTGGACTGAGCGGTTGGCACTGAAAAGAGATTGGAAGTGTTCTGACCATCGATTGAGGATGGAGATCTTGTCGTTAAGGAGGACTTTGCCGTCTGAGCTGCGCAGAGGGCTTTGGACTTGGGGTGAGGGGCCGTACACAGCCTTTAGAGCCTCGTAGAAACCCCTGAAGTCGCCAATGTCGGCGCTGAGCTGGGTTCGTTGGGTGAGGCTAGTCCACCACTCATTTTGGATCTCCCGGAGTTTGAGCTGAAGATGGCTACATGCGAGATGGAAGGCTCGCTTTTTCTCTGGCCAGGAAGGCTTTGCAAGGTGAGCTTGGTGGGCAGCTCGCTTCTTTGCCAGCAGCTCCTGGATTTCCTAGTTGTTTTCGTCAAACCAGTCCTTGTTTTTCCTGGAGGAGAAGCCCAGTACCTCTACCTCTTCAGTGGATTGCAGTATGGCCATTTTCAGCTGATCCCAGAGGGTTTCAGGAGACGTGTCTGTGAGGCAATTTGCATCCTCGAGCTTTGCTTGGAGGTTTGCCTGGAAGTTTCCTCTCACTTCGTCTGACTGTAAGTTTCCAACATTGAACCTCTTTCTGGGGGCTCCACAGTTCTTGAACTTTGGCTTGAAGTGAAGGTTGAGCTTGCAGCGAACCAGCCGGTGGTCAGTGTGGCATTCCGCGCTGGGCATGACCCTGGTGTGGAGCACATCTCGTTTGTCTCTTTCTCGCACCAGTACGTAATCCAGGAAGTGCTAGTGTTTGGATCGGGGATGCATCCAGGTAGTCTTCAGGCTGTCTCTCTGCTGGAAAAGGGTGTTAGTAATGACAAGCCACTGTTCTGCACAGAGCTCCAACAAGAGGCGCCCATTGTCATTGCACTTGCCGACGCCATGCTTGCCAAGGATTCCTGGCCAGGTTTCTGAGTCTTTGCCGACGTGAGCGTTGAAGTCGCCAAGCATGACAACCTTGTCGGCTGTAGGGGTGGGTTGGATGAGGTTGCGCAGATCAGTGTAGAACTTGTCCTTTTCTGCTGGTTCCGCCTGGAGGGTTGGAGCATAGACACTGATGAGGGTGATGTGACGCTTGTTTTGAAGGGGGAGTCGCATGGACATGATCCGGTCAGAGTGGACTGTTGGGAGGTTTTCGAGTTTGGAGGCAATGAAGTTCTTGACCATGAAGCCAACAGCAGATAGGTGTCGTTCAGCCTGAGGCTTGCCAGACCAGTAGAGTGTGTAGCCCGGGCCGTGTTCTTGGAGGCTGCCTACATCCGCAAGGAGGACTTCGCTGAGAGCGACTATGTCGAGTCTGAGGAGTTCATGTGCGATGAGGGCAGACTGACATTCAGGTCGGTGGCTGTCAGCCTTGTCTAGCATGGTTCTGATGTTCCAGCATGCTAGCTTGAGTTTGTGTGCATCTTTTGAGGGGGAGGACGTGGACATGTCCTCGGGCCTGCGCAAAGGAGCTTTTAGGTGGAGTGCAGTGTGCGCAGTACTGGCCCCACCCTTTACACCCATGGTTCATGTGCCATGGCCAAGCAAGCTGGGATGTGGCAGCGAGATCCTTGGGTCATAAGTTTTATATCGGAGTGTCCTTCTCCTATGCAGGTTGCTTAACTGGGCTGAAGAGGCCTGCCTCCCCTTTTAGGTCGAACCATATCTGGAGATCTACGACCACTGTCCACAGTTATGGAGTGGTGCGCCCTGGAATTGGCCTGCGTGCGTTTACTCCTGCCGTGGCCGAGTGCTGGCGGTGCGGGCGAGCTTTCTTCTGCCCCTCCTACTGGGCCCTGGAGCCCCCGGACAGGCAGCTCGATTATTTCCACGCCTGGTTGTACCATGCAGGGTCGAGTGGGCAGGAACACACAACCTTTCCCATGCCTTGCAAAACACCCCGGAGGTTTACTGAGGACGGACAGGGCCTATCCGAACACAGTAGGGAGCAGGCCGCAGGCCTGTAGTTGCCCCTACTTCCAAGGTAAGGGCCAGGCTGCTCAACCAGGAACTCGTGGGGCCAGCCTACGGCTCTTGCACCCTGCACCCGGAGCCCTAGCTGGTCAGCGGGCTCCCACCAAACACGGACAGGCTGGGCAAGGGGCGAGCCCCAAGTCTGCAGGAATCTTTACGGTCGGGTTAATCCTCACCGGCTATCCCGGCCGAGCTCCAGGAGAACGGATCTATCCTAATCTGCCGGATGCTGGGAGGGTGGATTCCAGAGGGGCAGCTCAGGTTAGGGTTAGGGTTAGGCGTCGGATGTCCCGCGGGGGTTCGGGGACGTGGGATTTAACCAATGTTGGACCTGCAGATATTGGGTTCGCCAGATGTTGACCTGAGCTCCGGTGGCCTACTGCAAACATCCCAAAGGCAGAGACTCAGCCAACAGCCCCAAGCACCCAGGTTACTCCTCCAGCAGACACAAGCCCAACAGAGGCTCTACCTCCAGCTCCCAGTACCCCAGGGTCCACCCTTGCTACACCTAGACCCAGAGACCATGTGGAAACCAGGATCGACTCCCAGGGTGCCCCCACATTACCTAAGGGACCTGAGTCTGCAGCTTAAACATGCTGGAGCTCGACCCCATAAATCCTGGAGCTGGCACACACTTCGGCCACTGGCAGAGATGGTTTCTGAATTACGTGGAGGGTGTTGAGGCATCAGATAAAGAGCTATTAATGCTGCTGTTAGCCCAGCTGGGAGACCACCCTTACTCCCTTATACAGGATGCCAGGTCCTACCAAGAGGCAATGAGCACTTTACAGAGGCATTACAGTGAGGGGCATCGGGAACTCCACTCCTGGTACAGGGCCATGACCAGGTCACAACAAGTAGGGGAGTCTGCCAGAGACTTTATACTCTCTCTGAAAGATCTGGTGAGAGGCTGCTATTTTAAAGCAGTATCAGCTCAGGAGTATGCGGAGGACCATATTAGGGACAGAATTGTTGCGGGCATATGGTCCACTGAGACGAGACATCGATTGCTGGAGAAAGGAATGGTGGGGCTAGATGAGGCAGAGACTATTGCAGAAGCTTTAGAAAGCACCAGGAAAGAATTGGAGGAGTACTCACAGGACCCTGGGCTGGGACTGGGACAAATGTCACACTGCTGGACTCTCTCGCCCCACGAAAAGAAAAGTTTGCTGCCTCACAGGAATTCACAGCAGCGGCAGCACCTTGAGGGTCCCAAGTGCTTTTTCTGTGGACAAAGAAAGCACCCCAGAGCCCTCTGACCTGCCAGAGAAAATGTCTGTTCCAACTGTGGAAAACGTGGGTATTATGCAAAAGTCTGCAGAAGCCCCAAGGCCACGGCCAAGGCCCATTCTCATGCTAATGAGAGGCAGGAAAGCTCTTCTTTCTCCACAGACAAATGCCATGTGCAGCCGGCCATCTTGGACAATGTTACAGAGCAGAGGACACACTCTTCAGGAGATGAATATGACGGCGAGTACTATCGGATGGAAGGACACGAAGGACATCCTAGACTTGTTTCCTGCGCATGAATCAGACCAGTCCACACAATTTATCTGATGCCACTGTGTGCATCAAAATTAATGATGTGAGGGTAAATTGCTTAATAGATAGTGGAAGCACGGAAAGTTTTATTGACCAGGGGTTAGTCAACCGCCTTGCCCTCCCCACACGCCCGAGTGAGCACCAGATCCTGTTAGCAGCCAGCAGCCTTGCGGCTGAGGTAAAACAGTTTTGCAGGGTTACTCTAGAAATCCAGGGCACAAAATATGAAGGGTTCAAATTACTAGAACTCCCTCACCTCTGTGCCCCGGTATTATTGGGGTTAAATTTTCAGTGCCAGTTAGAAAGCATTACAATAGTGGACAACGGGCCGTACCCCCCACTAAGCCTTACAAAGAAACATCACTGCAGCCTGTCTGTCCTGAACATAGAACCCCTTCCGCTGTTCACACACCTGACCCCAGAATACACACCAATAGCCACAAAGAGCAGGAGGTACAGCCCGAGGGACAGAGCCTTCATTAGGACAGAGGTCCGCAGGCTACTACAGGACGGCATCATAGAGCAGAGCACCAGCCCCTGGAGAGCCCAGGTGGTTGTAGTAAAGTCAGGAGAAAAACTGCGCATGGTAATGGATTACAGCCAGACAATCAACAAATTTACACAACTAGATGCCTAACTCCTGCCACACATAGCAGACATGGTCAACAACATTGCGCAGTATAAGGTGTTCTCCACCATAGACCTGAAGGCAGCATACCACCAACTGCCCATGAGAAACAGCGATCGCATTTACACGGCATTTGAGGCAGATGGCAGGCTGTATCAATTTCTGCACCTTTCCTTTGGTGTCACCAATGGAGTGTCCCTGTTTCAGAGAGAAATGGACTGAATAGTAGATGAGTTCCAACTGAAAGCGGTGTTCCCCTACTTAGACAACGTGACAATCTGTGGCCACATTCAGGAGGGTCATGACACGAATTTAAAACGCTTCTTCCAGGCAGCCAAGGAAAGGAACCTAACATACAACAGAGACAAATGCGTCTTTAGCACCAGGAAGTTGCCAATCCTGGGCTACATAGTGCAGAACGGGGAAATCAGCCCAGAACCAGCCCGTATGCGCCCTCTCCTAGACCTCCCAGTGCCACACACCCTGAAAGCACTAAAAAGGTGTTTGGAACTGTTCGCTTATTACGCCCAATGGGTCCCCAACTACGCCAACAGGGCCCGCCCACTTATAAAAGCCTCAGTTTTCCCATTGTGCCCAGCAGCCACCAGATCACTCAGGGACATTAGGGACCATATCGCTAAAGCTACCATGCGGTCCATAGATGAGTCGATCCCGTTTCAAGTAGAAACGGATGCATCCGATGTGGCTCTGGCAGACACCCTAAACCAAGACGGATGACCGGTGGACTTTTTCTCGCGAACCCTACAGGGGTCAGAGGAAAGACACACAGCAGCTGAGAAGGAGGCCCTAGCCATTGTGGAAGCAGTAAGGCACTGGCGACATTATCTGGCGTGCAAACACTTCACCCTCATCACGGACCAACGGTCTGTGGCTTTTATGTTCGATAACCAGAACAGGGGGAGAATTAAGAATGACAAAATCCTGCGCTGGCGGATAGAATTGTCTATATTTAAGTTCGACATTCTATACCACCCTGGGAAACTCAACAAGCCTCCGGACACGCTGTCCAGAGGCACTTGTACCATCCTTAACCCCACATCCCAGTTGCAGAGCTTGCACAATGAGTTGGGCCACCCGGGGGTCACTAGACTGTTTCACTTAATTAAAACCCAAAACCTCCCATTTTCGTTAGAGGAAGTGAGGTCAATGAACAAGAGCTGCCCCATCTGTGCGGAATTTGCAAACCGCAATTTTACCGGACAGTCAAAGCCACCCTGATAAAAGCTACCAAACCTTTTGAACGTCTCAGCCTTGATTTTAAAGGCCCACTCCCATCCAATAATAGAAATGTCTATTTCCTAAACATAATAGATGAATATTCCCATTTCCCCTTCGCAATCCCGTGTTCTGATGTATCAACAGCCACTGTTATAAAATGCCTCCAACCCATCTTCAGCATATTTGGGTACCCAAACTACATACACACAGACAAGGGGGCTGCATTCGTGAGCACAGAAGTACAGCAGTACCTGTACGAGAGAGGGATTGTACCAGCCACACTACAAGTTACAATCCCAGGGGGAATGGACAAGTTGAAAGAGAAAATGCCACTATCTGGAAAACGGTCCTCTTGACCTTAAAAGCAAAAGACCTGCCTGTTACTAGATGGCAAGAAGTGTTGCCAGAGGCCCTACACACTAAACATTCTTTGTTGTGTACTGCCACTACATGACCCCACATGACCGTATCTTTCGCAAGGAAAGGCACGACGGGCACAGTTCTGCCTAAATGGATGATGACACTGGGACTTGTTCTCCAGAAGCACTGCAGACCCAACAAAGCGGACCCACTGGTGGATCAAATGGAGTTAAGGCACATGAACCCTCAGTGCCTTCGTCACATTCCCAAATGGAAGAGAAGACTCGGTGGCCACTGGCTGGACGTGTGAACAACGTGGAGGAAACACAGATGTCTACGGATCAACAAGGGAGCGCAGCAGCACTCACTAGAACAGTCGTCCATCGAGTCACCCCAGAGGACTATACCACCCACCCCAGAAATCAGGACCCTGGGTACAACCCCCCCCCCCCCCCAAAATATCACCATATCACCACCCTAGACTTGATGGCAGGACCTAATCCCATACAAGATGATCCCCAGCCCACACGGCCACATAACCAACCAGTACTTCCCACTCCCACACCTCCACCAAGAAAGGCCAAAAGGCAGACCGCAGTCCCCACCCCTATACCACTACCGAGGAGGTCCAGAAGGCAATGGAAGCCACGAAAAATTTTGGACATAAACTTACACACAAGGGAAAGAGGACGGGATGAGGGGGGAATAATTTTTTTTAAGGGGGGGTGAATACTCCTTTCTCATTCCTCAATTCCACCCAAATAGCCCACCTTGACAATTCCTCTGATCTATCCTGCTGAAGCCCCAATGTAATATTTTCTATTCCTAACTCCCTGTACTCATTTTTCAGGTCCTCTTCGGTCTTCCTCCCTACATTGTTGGTACCTTTGTGTACCATGATCTCTGGCTCATCTCCCTCCCAATTTAGGATGTCTTGGTCACGAGCAGCAACATCCTGGACTATGGCACCAGCGAGACAAACCATCATCTGGTTCTCCTTACTGTGTCCACAGAATCCCCTATCTGTCCTCCCAAATATTGAGTCCCCTAAGACTACTGCCCTCCTCTTCCTTTCCCTACCCTTCTGACCCACAGGGGCTGACTTGTGCCAGAGGTACAGCCACTGTTGCTTTCCCCAGCTAGACAGTCCCCCCAACTTTTTATTGAGGGTTACAGCCCAGGGGTCCTCTCTAGCACCTTACTTTTTCCCTTCCCTCTCAGGTCTTCAGTTGGCACATGTGTGAGCCTTTGTTGGATTCACATATTGGAGTTTGATTGGCGCATGCGGGAGAGTTAATCACTCTGACGATATTGAAATCACACCCTTAACTCTTCCGCATGCACCAACCGAACTCCGATCCGTGAACCCCACAGCCCATGCACCTTCCGAAGACTCGCGTATTTGCACAGGAATCAAAATGGTCGTGCCCAACCCCAGTACCCCAGAACGCTAACTAACAACGTAAGTATGCACATCTTGGCTCTTACGTGCCCTGTATCCCTGATATAGTTTGTGAAATACTACACAAACCACATATATTTTGTTTTTTTATATACAGTAAAACCATATAACACGCTGCTGAAGATCCAGCTGTGCTGGGTGGGTCACGTCTCCAGAATGGAGGACCATCGCCTTCCCAAGATCGTGTTATATGGCGACCTCTCCACTGGCCATCGTGACAGAGGTGCACCAAAGAAAAGGTACAAGGACTGCCTAAAGAAATCTCTTGGTGCCTGCCACATTGACCACCGCCAGTGGGCTGATATCGCCTCAAACCGTGCATCTTGGCACCTCACAGTTTGGCGGGCAGCAACCTCCTTTGAAGAAGACCGCAGAGCCCACCTCACTGACAAAAGGCAAAGGAGGAAAAACCCAACACCCAACTCCAACCAACCAATTTTCCCCTGCAGCCGCTGCAACCGTGTCTGCCTGTCCCGCATCGGACTTGTCAGCCACAAACGAGCCACCAGCTGACGTGGACTTTTACCCCCTCCATAAATCTTCATCCGCGAAGCCAAAGCCAAAGAAGATAACCATTTAAAGCACAGAAAAGGCCAGTTCGGCCCTACTAGTCCATGCCGTAACAAATTCCCACCCCCCTAGTCCTACTGACCAGCACCCGGTCCATACCCATCTAGTCCCCTCCTATCCATGTAACTATCCAGTCTTTCCTTAAATGTAACCAATGATCCCGCTTCAACCACGTCTGCCGGAAGCTCATTCCACATCCCTACCAACCTTTGCGTAAAGAAATTTCCCCTCATGTTCCCCTTATAATTTTCCCCCTTCAATCTTAAACCATGCCCTCTAGTTTGAATCTCCCCCACTCTTAGTTGAAAAAGCCTATCCACATTTACTCTCTCTGTCCCTTTTAAAATCTTAAACATCTCTATCAAGTCCCCCCTCAATTTTCTACGCTCCAGAGAAAAAAGCCCCAGTCTGTACAACCTTTCCCTGTAACTCAGACCCTGAAATCCTGTCAACATTCTCGTGAACCTTCTCTGCACTCTCTCTATTTTGTTTATATCTTTCCTATAATTTGGTGAACAAAACTGTACACAGTACTCCAAATTTGGCCTCACCAATGCCTTGTACAATTTCATCATAACCTCCCTACTCTTGAATTCAATACTCCGATTTATGAAGGCCAACATTCCAAATGCCTTCTTCACCACACCATCTACCTGAGTATCAGCCTTGAGGGTACTATTTACCACAACTCCTAAATCCCTTTGTTGCTCTGCACTCCTCAATTGTCTACCATTTAATGCATATGACCTATTTAGATTTGCCTTTCCAAAATGTAACACCTCACACTTATCTGTATTAAATTCCATCAGCCATTTCTCAGCCCACACCTCCAGCCTTCTTAAATCACCTTTTAATCTACGGTAGTTGGATAACCATGTTGAGGAACTTTGGGGGGTATCCGAGGCGCTCTAGTATTTGCCAAAGCCCTTTCCTGCTCACGGTGTCGAAGGCTTTGGTGAGGTCAACAAAGGTGATGTAGAGTCCTTTGTTTTGTTCTCTGCACTTTTCTTGGAGCTGTCTGAGGGCAAAGACCATGTCAGTAGTTCCTCTGTTTGCGCGAAAGCCGCACTGTGATTCTGGGAGAATATTCTCGGCGACACTAGGTATTATTCTATTTAGGAGAATCCTAGCGAAGAGTTTGCCTGCAATGGAGAGCAGCGTGATTCCCCTGTAGTTTGAGCAGTCTGATTTCTCGCCTTTGTTTTTGTACAGGGTGATGATGATGGCATCATGAAGGTCCTGAGGCAGTTTTCCTTGGTCCCAGCAAAGCTTGAAAAACTCATGCAGTTTGGCATGCAGAGTTTTGCCGCCAGCCTTCCAGACCTCTGGGGGGGATTCCATCCATACCTGCTGCTTTGCCACTTTTCAGTTGTTCAATTGCCTTATATGTCTCTTCCTGGGTGAAGACCTCATCCAGCTCTAGCCTTAGGGGCTGTTGAGGGAGCTGGAGCAGGGTGGAATCTTGGACTGAGATACAGCAATGAATCCTTCTCCATAAACAATGGCATGAAGCAAGGCTGCGTTCTCGCACCAACCCTCTTTTCAATCTTCTTCAGCATGATGCTGAACCAAGCCATGAATGACCTCAACAATAAAGACGCTGTTTACATCCGGTACTGCACGGATGGCAGTCTCTTCAATCTGAGGCGCCTGCAAGCTCAGACCAAGACACAAGAGCAACTTGTCCGTGAACTACCCTTTACAGATGATGCCGCTTTAGTTGCGCATTCAGAGCCAGCTCTTCAGCGCTTGACATCCTGTTTTGTGGAAACTGCCAAAATGTTTGGCCTGGAAGTCAGCCTGAAGAAAACTGAGGTCCTCCATCAGCTAGCTCCCCACCATGACTACCAGCCCCCCCAAACCTCCATCGGGCACACAAAATACAAAACGGTCAACCAGTTTACCTATCTCGGCTGCACCATTTCATCGGATGCAAGGATCGACAACGAGATAGACAACAGACTCACCAAGGCAAATAGCGCCTTTGGAAGACTACACAAAAGAGTCTGGAAAAACAACCAACTGAAAAACTGCACAAAGAGAAGCGTATACAGAGCTGTTGTCATACCCACACTCCTGTTCGGCTCCGAATCATGGGTCCTTTACCGGCATCACCTACGGCTCCTAGAACGCTTCCACCAGCGTTGTCTCCGCTCCATCCTCAACATTCATTGGAGTGACTTCATCACTAACATCGAAGTACTCGAGATGGCAGAGGCCGACAGCATCGAATCCACGCTGTTGAAGATCCAACTGCGCTGGGTAGGTCACGTCTCCAGAATGGAGGACCATCGTCTCCCCAAGATCGTGTTATATGGTGAGCTCTCTACTGGCCATCGTGTCAGAGCTGCACCAAAGAAGAGGTACAAGGACTGCCTAATGAAATCTCTTGGTGCCTGCCCCATTGACCACCACCAGTGGGCTGATATCGCCTCAAACCGTGCATCTTGGTGCCTCACAGTTCGGCGAGCAGCAACCTCCTTTGAAGAAGACCGCAGAGACAACCTCACTGACAAAAGACAAAGGAAGAAAAACCCGACACCCAACCCCAACCAACCAATTTTCCCCTGCAACCGCTGCAACCATGTCTGCCTGTCCCGCATCGGACTTGTCAGCCAAAAACGAGCCTGCAGCTGACGTGGACATTTACCCCTCCATAAATCTTCATCCGCGAAGCCAAGCCAAAGAATCTACGGTAATCTTCCTCACTGTCCACAACACCACCAATCTTTGTATCATCCGCAAACTTGCTTATCCAATTCTCCACCCCTACTTCCAGATTGTTAATATATATAACAAACAATAGTGGACCCAGGACCGATCCCTGAGGAACTCCACTAGTCACCGGCCTCCAATTGGTCAAACAATTTTCTACCACTACTCTCTGATACCTCCCATCCAACCATTGCTGAATCCATTTCACTACCTCCTCATTTATACCTAATGCCTCCACCTTTTTTCCTAACCTCCTGTGGGGAACTTTGTCAAAAGCTTTACTAAAGTCTAAATAGACAACATCCACAGCTTTCCCTTCATCAACCTTTTTTGTAACCCCCTCGAAAAACTCAATCAGGTTTGTCAAGCATGATCTACCCCTGACAAAACCATGCTGATTACTCCCTAGCAATCCCTGTACCTCCAAATATTTGTAAATACCATCCCTCAGAACACTTTCCATCAACTTGCCCACGACAGACGTCAGACTCACGGGCCTATAATTCCCAGGTTTACATTTAGACCCTTTCTTAAGCAGTGGAACCACATGTGCCACCCTCCAATCCTTTGGCACTACCCCCGTGGCCAGTGACATCCTAAATATCTCTGTTAATGGCCCCACTATCTGTCCACTAGGCTCCCTGAGTGTCCTTGGGAATATTTTGTCCGGTCCCGGAGATTTATCCACCTTTATCTTTTTCAACACAGCCATCACTACCTCCTCGGTTATCCTTATATGCTTCATGACCTCCCCACTATTTTTCTTTACCTCAACTGGTTCAATATTTTTTTTCCCTAGTGAATACCGAGGCAAAGAAATCATTCAAAATTAGAATACGGTAGTTGGGGTCCAAGATTTCATACCGTGTTTCCAGCTGAGTCGCAGAACAGATGCACATATGTCAGAATGCCCACGGATAATCAAACCCAAACATGAACAGTTTTTGAAGGATCCGTGATCTAAAACTAACAATTTCAATGAAAGAAAGCAAACACATTCTTTTAATATTGGTGTTCTGAATTTTAATCAACTTATTACACAGATGAGGGTCCCAGCTGACCTCGCCTGGACAAACCAGTTGGACACAACTGCAGCTGCTCTGGCTTTCTTCCTGGATAGCTCCTCACTGTCACTGATTGTGTGGACAAATGACCTGAGTTTGTCCTCTTCTTTCAGCCACCCTCGCTCACAGTGTTGATTCAGGTACGCCAGTCTCCCTGCAGACTTTGGCCTGTGTCCCTCCATTCCTTATCCTGTCCACCAGATCCAACTTTTCATTCATCTTGTACCACTGTTCCTTGCCCATTTGGATCTTGTATTTCTGCGCACTGTTGTTGTTTCTGATGAGATTCTGAGCGGTTGATGATGTGCGTTTGTAGAGTGATTCTCCATCATACTTGCAGTTAAATTTTCACAAGTTGAGCCAAACAAAAGAACGTAATTAACACGGCACTATTTGATCAAGCGCAGTGTTAAATAGGTGAGAAGTAAATCGACTCCTGCTAATGGAGGTAATTTATGCAGACTAACACCTTCAAAGGAAACTAAAGCTGTAAATATACAAAATGTCAGTCAAACACATCTATTAAAACTAAGTTAAGTATTTAATTTATAATTTCAAATGGTTCCCTTTGTCATCTTGATCAAAGAAACAGATGTTGAGGGCAAAACGAATATCAATAATCTGTCAAAACCATCCTTTTTTCCATCCATCTATCTTTCAAAATTTGCAAAATTTGGGGTTCACACACACCCATGTTATAAACGATTCCGCGGATTAACAAATCGCATTCTAACGAGGTTTTAGTGTATATATATTTTTAAAGATTCGCCAATTTGTGGGGGTAGTCATGAGGTGGGGACTATTTGTTCTGTGTACAGTTTTGGGTGCCTTATTTGAGAAAGGACGTTCTAGCATTGGAGAGGGTTGAGACCAGATTTACTGGAATGATACCAGGAATGAAAGGGTTAGCAAATGATGAGCATTTGTCAGCTCTTGGACGGCACTCGTTGAAGTACAGAAGGAGGAGGGAGGATTCATAGAGACATTTTGAATGTGGAAAGGTCTGAACAGAGTAGATGTGCAAAGGATTTTCCCATGGTGCGGGAGTCTCGAACAAGAGGCCACAACTTCAGGATAAAAGGGTGTCAGTTTTAAAACGAGATGCGGAGAAATGTCTTTAGACAGAGCGTCACAAGTCTGTAGAACTTGTTGCCACAGGCAGCTGTGGAAGTGAGGTCTTTGGGTGTATTTAGACAGGGCATCAAGGGTTACGGGGATGTTAGAAATAGAAGTACCTTAACAGAAATTGCTCGAGACAAAAATTGAGAACAAAGAACATTTATTATAACAACAATGCAACGTTGGGTGCTTCCCCTTACCCTGGGAATACACACACACACTGGGGCTCACCCAACTTTTATACAGTGAATTTCAGTATAGGAATACCCTCCCCCTTACATTCTTCTGCCTCCTGGATGGGTTTGGCATTAGGCAATCCTACCTGCCTACGTGCTGTTTCTGTGACTTGGAGGACCGGGGGTATCCTGTCGGTGTCCCTTCATTTTATTATCCTCATTGTCCTTATTCACAACCCTGCCTTTGTCCCCATTCACACCTTTCCGACTCTCAGAGCTACAGTCTCTTCATATGCAGAGTTCGCTAATCCTTGTCTAGGGTTTACTAATTTAATATGTATAACTTGGTACATCCGTGTAAGGCTTACTAATTATATATGTAGAACTTGGTACTTCTGTCTAGGGCTAGGAGACCCTTATCTCACCCTCTACTTCCTACATTCTATTATTCCTTGCCTCTCCTTATCTTATTCATATGGTGGGCTCACTGATCCTGTCGAAAGGACTAGAAGGTTCTTATCTTACATAGACTGACTCTGCTTCCTGCATCCTAATTTCCATGCTTAGCCTGTTCATACTGGTTTAATCCATCACTCCATGTGTCTGTACTAGTTTCCCCATCTTTCATATTTTCATGTCAAGTTTACTCATCTCTCACAGGGAGAAAGCCGTGGAGTGGGGCTGAGTGATAAGGATCAGCTCATGATTAAATGGCAGAGCAGCCCCGAGGGGCCAATTGGCCTACTTCTGCTCTTGTAGCTTGTGTGACAAATGTCAATTGCTGCAACAACATGGCCTTTTGTTCCTTCTGGGGGTTCGGGCTTCGATGTTCCAAGTGCTATCTCAGCTTGTTCCTGGCAGACCCTCTCTCTCTTCTGACTTCCTCTTAAAACAGTTTCACAGCTTAAATTAGCTTCCACATCCTGTATGTTTCTAAATGCAATTCTGCTTTTGAACATAATTGGGTGCATTTAAGGCAGAGATGGACAGGTTCTTGATTCGCCCAGACATTAAAGATTATGAGGAGAAGGCCAGACAGTGGGGAAGAGGCCAGGGCAGTGGGGAGAAGGTCAGACAGAGGGGAGAAGGCTGGGCAGTGGGGAGGAGGCCAGGCAGTGGGGAGGAGGCCAGGCAGTGGGGGGAAGGATAGGGGATGGGGAGAAGGCTGGGCAGTGGGGTTGAATGGGAGAATGGATCAGCTCATGATTGAATGGTGGGGCAGAATTGATGGCTGAATTTCTGGACACTATCTTATTCAATGTATTATGTAAGAGATGACCAACTGGCTTGCCTGTAAAAGAACCTCTCTCACTGCATCTCAGTACAGGTGAGAATAAACCTGAACTTTGGTGCATTCCTTGCCAAGAGTTTTGTTTGCAGGTCACGGAATGAAGGGCATTGTGGCCAAGTTTGCAGATGATACAAAGGTCGGTGGAGGAGCTGGCAGTTTTGGGTAAACAGGGAGGCTGCAGACGGACTTGGACAGAGAAGAATGGGCAGAAATGTCAGAAAGTGTACAGTCATGTGAGCAGTTTTGGGCTCCTCATTTACAAAAAGGATGTGGTGACATCGGAAAGGATTCAGGGGAGGTTCACAAGGATGATTCTGTCAGTGAAAGGGTTTTCATTTGAGGAACGTTTGATAGCTCTTGGCCTGTATTCGTTAGAATTATGAAGAATGTGGGACTGGGCAAGGAATTTGATTGAAACATTTCAAATGTTGAAAGGCCCGGACAGAGTAGATGTAGAAAGGTTGTTTCACACAGTGGTAGAGTCCTGGACAAGAGGGCACAATTTCAAGAGTGAAGGCTGTCCGCTGAGAAGAGACATGTAAGTATTTCTTCAGGCAGAGGGTGGTGAATCTGTGGAATTTGTTACCACAGGTGGTTGGGGAGTCCACATCTTTGGGTGTATTTAAGGCTGAGATTGATAGGTTCTTGATTAGCCAGGGCGTCAAATGTTATGGGGAGAGGCCGGGCAGTGGTTGCTGAGTGGGAAAATGGATCAGCTCATGATTAAATGGCGGGACTGACTCGATGGGATGAATGGCCTATTTCTGCTCCTGTCTTGTGGTCTTAACTGACCTTTCTCCTCTATATAGCCCCTCACATTTCTTTCATGGGGGGGGGGGGTTAGTAATTTATTTATTTCTAATAGACATCCACACATTAATTTGCCTTTTCGGCCCACATGTCATGCCACCCAATTTACACCCAATTAACCTCCAACCCTAGTACGTTTTGAATGGTGGGAGGAAACCGGAGGCCGTGAGGAAAACCCACGCAGACACGGGGAGAAAGTACAAACCCCTTACAGACAGCGTGGGATTTGAACCCCGATCACGATCACTGGTGTTGTAACAACGTTGTCCCTGGTTCAACAACTTTTCCACGAAGGAGACATCAGGAGGGAAAACACAAAAGTGCAGACACCACGGGTTGAAGTGAAAACCCGATGCTGGAGAAACTCAGCTGGTCAAACAGTCTCCTCTATATGGCAAAGATAAGTCTCGTCAAGACAAGTTTATTATCATCTGATTTTACAATAGAACCCGATGAAACAGTGTTCTCCGGTCCCCGATGCAAGACACACAGACACGCAACCAGACATAACACACCTACAGACAAACAATACATATGCAGGACAAGTATTTCCTCTATAAAGATAAATAAATATTGTTGTGTACAGATGAGAGGCAAGGATTTGGCTTCTTGGATCATTGGGATCTCTTTTTGGGAAGGTATGTTCTTTACAAGAAGGACGGGTTGCACCTAAATCCAAAAGGTGTCAACATTTTGGCAAGTATGTTTGGTACAGCAGTGGGGCAAGGTTTAAACTAATTTGGCAGGGGTATGGGAACCAGAGTGATAGGGAAAAGGGTAGGGAAGATAAAGTAATGGCCAGGAAAAGTAAACTAGGAAAAGTAATGTTGGGAGGAGAAAGTAAAAAATCAGATGGTGCAGTGAGTTTTTGGGTCAATGATGGTGTTAAGAAAATTACCAAGAAAAATAGTGGGCAGAAAAATCAAAAGAAAAGGTTACAGAAGTCACTAGATATTAAAAGGACAAAGAGCATAAGGGCAGTTTATCTGAATGCCCGCAGTGTTAGAAATAAGGTTAGTGAACTTGAGGCCCAAATCGGTACCCATGTCTATGATTGGGTCGCCATCACGGAAACATGGCTACAAGGTGACCCTAAATGGGAATGAAACTTTCAAGGGTATCAGGGGGTGCAAAGAGATAGACAGGATGGTGAGGGAGGTGGAGTTGCACTCTTAATCAAAGAGGAGCTCCAGGCAGTAGTGAGGGATGATATAAGATCTAAAGAGCATAATGTTGAGTCCATTTGGGTAGAGATAAAGAATAGCAAAGGGAAAAAATTAGTGGTGGGTGTTATCTATCGCCCACCATATAACAATAGTTTAGTGGGACAGGAAATAAATAGAGAGATAAGTGAGGCATGTAATAATGATACGGCAGTCGTCATGGGGAACTTTAACTTCCACATAGATTGGGAAAATCAAGTTGGTCGTGGGAGTCTGGAAGAGGACTTCATAGAATGCATCCGCGATAGCTTTCTTGAGCAGCAGGTTAAGGAACCCACAAGAGAAAATGCTCTCCTGGATCTCGTGTTGTGCAATGAGATAGGTAGAGTAAATGATGTAATAGTCAGAGAGCAACTGGGAAATAGCGATCATAGTAGGATTGAATTTCTCATTCAGATGGAAGGGGAAAGAGTTCGATCTAAAACGAATATATTATGCTTAAACAGGGGTGACTACCATAGGATGAGGGAGGAATTGGGCAGAGTGGACTGGGAGCATAGGCTCATTGAGGAAACAGTTGAGGAACAGTGGAAGATGTTCAAAGAAATATTTGGTAATGCTCAACAAAAATATATTCCGGTCAAGAAAAAGGGCAGCAAGGGAGGGAAAAAATCAACCGTGGCTAACAAGGAAATAAAGCAGAGTATAAAATTGAAGGTGCAGGTGTACAAAGCTGCAAAGAGCAGTGGGAAACTGGAAGATTGGGAAGACTTTAAGAGACAACAGGGGGAGTCACGTAATGGAGTAGTGGCCGGTCAGGGAATTCCAGCCCTCTCCCGAAAAGTTAAAAAAAAAACACAAAGCACAAAGGTTCAAGATTGAAATTTATAATAAAGTAAAAATAAAGGTGAGAAGAAAATGGCAACGAAGAGAGAAAAGTCGAAAACAACGGGAAGAAAAGAGGAAGAAAGAATGTCAGAAGAAGAAGGTGAAGGCCTTACCTGTCCGAAGAGGCCCGCCGCGGAGAGAGAAGTTCGCTCCCGCAGGTCAGTGGAAGTCCCGGGCTCGGGACTACAAAAATGGCTCACAGAGCCGAGTAAAAGTGCGCAACCGCGCATGCACGAGGAGTCGCGCATGCGCGATGCGCATGAAAAAAAACACACTGACGGGAGGGGGGAACAGCTGCGGAGTCGATCTCCACAGCTGAGAGAGACACCTGCAGCACAGCAGCAGGTGCAGAACACAGACAATAACGACAACAAGAAAGAAGAGGGTAAAAAGAAAACAAGGAAACAACAGATGGTCAACCCAGTGGAAGAAGAAGAAGAAGAACAGAAAGAAGTGGAAGAAGAAGAGAAAGGCGAGACAATGGATGTATCTTTTTTTAAAGAATATATGGAATCAGTGAAAGAATGGCAATTACAAGAATTTAATGAGATAAAAAGAAGAATTAAGAGTGCAGAAGAAAAAATGAATAAAATGGAAATGGCCATATCAGAGATAGGAAAAAGAGTGGAAAATATGGAAGAATGAGAAATAATTGTAGAAATGGAAGTAGAGGAATTAAAAGAGAAATTAGAAGAATCTAATAAAAAAGTTAAAGAGGCACAGGAGCTGTTAGCTCAGAAGATAGATATAATGGAAAACTATAATAGAAGAAATAATATAAAGATAATGGGCCTTAAGGAAGATGAAGAAGGCAAGAATATGAGAGAATTTATAAAAGATTGGATCCCCAGGGTCCTAGGAAGACCAGAATTACAGGAAGAAATGGGAATAGAAAGGGCACATAGAACTTTAGCCCCGAAACCACAACCGCAGCAAAAACCAAGATCCATTTTAGTAAAATTCTTAAGATATACAACAAGAGAAAATATATTGGAGAAAGCAATGAAGAAAATAAGAGAAGACAAAAAGCCACTGGAATACAAAGGTCAAAAAAAAATTTTCTATCCAGACATAAGTTTTGAACTCCTGAAGAAGAGAAAGGAGTTCAATACAGCAAAAACGATCTTATGGAAAAAAGGATATAAATTTATGTTAAAGTACCCAGCGGTACTTAAAATAGTTATTCCAGGGCAACAAAACAGACTATTCTCGGATCCAGAGGAAGCAAGGAAATTTGCAGAACAACTACAAAACAAGCAGAGAGATGAAGACATGTAACGAGAGTAAAAATGACCACGAACTATATGTATGTGTGTAAAGAGGTATATGTGTGTATATATATGTAGTGTGTATACATGAATGTATCCGTATTTAGAGGAAAATATATAGAGTATAGACAAGAATTAATAAGGGAGGGAAAGGGAATAGAGGGAATAAGGAGCGAATTAAAAGAGTGACCTTTGTTACATATGAAAATTGAAATCTTTTCTGGGGGGGGGCTGGGTGGGGAGGAGTTACAGTCACTGCAAAATCAGTTGACGTTTGCGAGTGAATTCGCAAATCCAAATGGAGAGGGGAGATGTGGTTGCCCGACAAGGGATAAAGGGCAACTCAGGAGGGGGAGGGGAGAATGGGGTTAAAGAAGTTTTAAATAGGAGAATAAGGAAAATGTTTGATGTTTTAGAAATGTTGTCTTATAAAGTGTTCAAAACAAGAAAGCAGAAATGGATAAGAAGGAAAGGTGATGATGGAGAAACGGAAAGGGAAGATAAACAAAGTATGAAATGGCTACGCTGAACTATATGACTTTAAATATTAATGGAATACATAACCAAATTAAAAGGAAGAAACTGCTAAATTTACTGAAAAAAGAAAAAAATTGATATAGCATTTGTGCAAGAAACACATTTAACTGAATTGGAACACAAGAAATTAAAGAGAGATTGGGTAGGACACGTAACAGCAGCGACGTATAATTCAAAAGCAAGAGGAGTAGCTATATTAATTAGTAAAAATGTACCAATTAAAATAGAAGAGGAAATAATAGATCCAGCAGGGAGATATGTAATGATAAAATGTCAGATATATTCGGAGTTTTGCAATCAACTCAATGTATATTCACCTAACGAAGGAGATCAAAAGTTTATGCAAGATATTTTTTTGAAGATAGCAGATACACAAGGGAACATATTAATAGGAGGGGATTTCAACCTGAATTTGGATTCAAATATGGACAAAACTGGGAAAAAAATTAACAGAAAGAACAAAGTAACCAAATTTATAATTAAATCGATGGAAGAAATGCAACTTTTGGATATATGGAGGAAGCAACACCCAAATGAAAAGGAATATTCATATAAAACATACTCAAGAATAGACCTATTTTTGTTATCAGCTCGTATGCAAGATAGAGTAAGAAAAACAGAATATAAAGCTAGAATATTATCGGACCATTCACCCTTAATATTGACAGTAAAGCTAGAGGACATCCCTCCAAGAATGTATAGATGGAGATTAAACTCCATGCTACTTAAAAGGCAGGATTTTAGAGAATTTATTGAAAGACAAATTAAAATGTACTTTGAAATAAATACGGAATCAGTGAAAGATAAGTTCATACTATGGGATGCAATGAAAGCGTTCATTAGAGGGCAAATAATAAGTTATGTAACCAAGATGAAGAAGGACTATAATCAGGAAACAGAGCAGTTGGAAAGGGAAATAGTAAATATAGAAAAAGAATTAGCAATGAAGGAAGATACAACTAAAAGAAGAGAATTGACAGATAAAAAAATAAAATATGAAACACTACAAACATATAAGGTGGAGAAGAATATAATGAAGACAAAACAGAAATATTATGAACGACGGGAAAAAACGCACAAAATTCTAGCATGGCAGCTTAAGACACAACAAGCTAAGAAAATGGTATTGGCATCAAGGAAAAAAGACAAACAAATCACATATAATCCAACGGAGATCAAGGAAAACTTTAGAGAATTCTACGAACAATTATACCAAACTGAAAACGAAGGGAAAGAAGGGAAAATAGATGAATATTTAACCAAAATTGAACTACCAAAATTACAAATAGAGGAACAAAATAAATTAACAGAACCATTTGAAATAGTAGAAATACAAGAGATAATAAAAAAAATTACCAAATAATAAAACACCAGGAGAGGATGGATTCCCAATAAAATTCTATAAAACATTTAAAGATTTATTAATTCCTCCCCTCCTGGAAATAATCAACTAGAATGATAAAACACAAAGCATACCAGATTCATGTAAAACAGCAATAATTACAGTAATACTAAAGCAATGGAAAGATCCACTTGCACCAGCGTCATATAGACCAATATCATTACTTAACACAGATTATAAGATAATAGCTAAACTATTAGCAAACAGATTAACAGAGTATGTACCGAAAATGGTAAATCTAGACCAAACTGGATTTATTAAAAAAAGACGCACAACAGACAATATTTGTAAATTTATTAACTTAATTCATGCAGTAGAAGGGAGTAAAGCGCCAACAGTAGCAGTTGCTTTAGACGCAGAGAAGGCTTTTGACAGAGCAGAATGGAATTATTTATTCAAAGTATTGCAAAAATTCAGTTTACCAGAGAAGTATATTAATTGGATTAAAGCATTATATAAGGGGCCATTGGCGAAATGACAGTAAATGGACATATATCAAAGCAATTTAACTTAAACAGGTCAACACGGCAGGGATGCCCACTATCACCTTTATTGTTCGCATTAGCTATAGAACCACTAGCAGATTTGATAAGAACAGAAAATAATATAAAAGGGATAAAAATAAAACACAAGGAATATAAAATCAGTTTATTTGCGGATGATGTTATATTGTACTTAACAGAACCAGAACTATCAATAAAAGAATTATATAAGAAATTGAAGGAATATGGAGAAGTGTCGGGTTACAAGATTAACGTAAATAAAAGTGAAGCAATGCCAATGAATAATGCGGATTTCTCAAAATTTAAGAAGGAATCACCATTCAGATGGCAAATGCAAGCAATAAGATACCTAGGTATACAAATAAATAAAAATCTCGGTCATCTATATAAACTCAATTATTATCCACTAATGAAAAAATTACAGGACGATTTAGAGCATTGGAAAGATTTACCATTAACACTAATAGGAAGGATAAACTGTATTAAAATGAACATTTTCCCAAGGATATTATACCTATTTCAGGCATTGCCAATACACTTGACAGAGAAATTCTTCAAGGAATTAAAGAAAATAATAAGGAAATTTTTATGGAAAGGGGGGAAACCGAGGATAGCACTAGATAAATAAACAAAATGGTATAAACAAGGAGGCTTACAACTGCCAAACTTTAAAAATTATTTTAGAGCTGCACAATTAAGATACCTATCAGATTTTTATCAAACAAGGGAAAAGCCAGATTGGACTAGATTGGAACTAGATAAAATAGGGGAAAAGATACCTCAACACATATTATATAAATGGGATGAAAAATTGGTACAACGTAGGAGTTCTCCAGTATTACATCATCTACTCAATATTTGGAAAAAGATTCATGTAGAAAGGAATAAAACAAATTACCAATTACCAAAATTAATATTGATGCAAAATAATTTACTCCCTTTTACAATAGATAACCTTTCCTTTAGAGAATTGGAGAAAAAAGGGATCAAAAGAATAGAAAATTGTTTTTCAGGAAATAGATTATTATCCTTTGAACAAATGAAAGATAAATACAATATAACTCAAGATACAGTGCTGGCATATTACCAATTGAGATCCTACTTGAAGGATAAATTGGGAAACAGTCTGAGGTTACCAGAGGGAAGTAACTTTGAATATGTGATTACAGATACAATGATAATCAAAAGATTTATAACAAATATGTATATTAAACTGCAAGAAAAGGAGAATGAGGAAACAAATGGTAAAACTAAACAAAAATGGGAACAAGATTTAAATATAAAGATAAAAAAGGAAACATGGGAGAAGTTATGCTCTGGAACTATGAGAAATACAATAAACACGAGGTTACGTATGATACAATATAACTGGATACACAGGCTATACATTACACCTCAAAAGTTAAATAAATGGGACCCAACAGTATCTGATAGATGTTTTCGATGTAAAAAAGAAATGGGAACAACAATTCATGCAATCTGGACATGTGAGAAAGTAGAAAAATTTTGGGAAGATCTAAACCAAATATTAAATAAAATTACAGAAAACAATATACCAAAAAATCCAGAGATCTTCCTCCTAAGTAACATAAAAAACAAAGAATTTGGAATTGATTTGGATGGTGCACAAAAAAGATTTGTTAAGATAGCCCTAGCCGTAGCAAAAAAATGTATTATGTCAACCTGGAAATTGGAAGATAATTTGAGAATACAACAATGGTATATAGAAATGAATAAATGTATTCCATTAGAAAAAATAACATATAGTTTAAGAAATAATATTGAAATATTTGAACAAATATGGGAGCCTTACATGAAACACAATAGAGAAAACCTACCGGGGACATTCACTACCTAAATTAACGAAAGGAGAAGGAAATGAAAAGAATTGACTCAGTTGAATTTCTTGTTTATTTTTATTGAATGACAATATTGTTTGACTGGTTTAATGTATCTTAGATTTTGTATTTTAAATGGATGGGGGGAGGTAGGGAGGGTGGGATGGGAGGAGGGAGGGGGGGGAGAAAATGACACTGTATATAATTGAAAAGGAAAATGTATATATCATGGTCAATGTGGTTTATGGTGTGAAAAATAAAAAAAATTTTAAAAAAAAGAGACAACAAGGGGTTACAAAGCGGGTAATAAGAAATGGGAAAAAGGATTATGAAAGTAAATTGGCACAAAATATAAAAACAGAAAGCAAAAAATTTTATAAAGATATAAAACGGAAGAGGGTGGCCAGAATTAACATAGGACCCTTGGAGGATGAGAAAGGAAAACTGGGAGCAAAAAATGAGGAAATGGCTGAGTCATTGAACAAATATTTTGTGTCAGTCTTCACGGTGGAAGACACGACCAGCATGCCCAAGTGCGGAGTTAAGGATGCGAATGTTGGAGAGGGCCTTGATAAAATAGTTGTTACTAAGAAAGTAGTGATGGAGAAACTAATGGGACTAAAGCCAGACACATCACCTGGTCCTGATGATATGCATCCAAGAGTTCTGAAGGAAACGACAGAAGATATAGTTGATGCATTGGTGGTCATGGACCAAAATTCCTTGGATTCTGGGCAGGCCCCGGCAGACTGGAAGACAGCAAATGAAACGCCACTTTTTAAGAAGGGATGTAGGCAGAAGACTGGAAATTATCGGCCAATTAGCTTGAAGTCTGTAGTTGGAAAAATGCTTGAAGTCGTCATTAAAGATGAAATAATGAAACTTTTGGAATGTAAGGGTTCAATCAGGCAGACGCAGCATGGTTTTAGAAAGGGAAGATCTTGTTTGACAAACTTGTTAGGATTCTTTGAGCATATAATGAGTGTGGTGGATAGAGGGGAACAGGTTGATGTTGTATATTTGGATTTCCAGAAAGCGTTTGATAAGGTGCCGCACAAGAGACTTCTCAGTAAGTAACAGGAAAGTGGAGTCCGGGGAAGCCTATTGGCCTGGATTGAAAATTGGTTGTCTGACAGGAAGCAGAGAGTCGGGATAAGTGGGAGTTTTTCTGGTTGGCAGAGAGTGGTAAGTGGGGTGCTGCAGGGGTCGGTGTTAGGCCCACAACTGTTCATCATTTACATTGATGACTTGGAGGAGGGGACAAAGTGTGGTGTCGCCAAGTTTGCGGATGACACCAAATTGAGTGGAAGAGCAAATTGTAATGAGGATGTGGAGAGTCTGCAGAGGGATATAGTTAAGCTGGATGAGTGGGCAAAGGGCTGGCAGATGGAGTACAATGTTATCCACTTTGGCAAGAAAAATAAAAGAGCTGAATATTATAAAGGGTGGAAAAACTACAGCATGGTGTTGTGCAGAGGGACTTGGGAGGGCTTGTGCATGAATCGCAAAAAGTTAGGTTGCAGGTGCAGCAGGTTATTAAGAAGGCAAATGGAATGTTGGCCTTCATCGCTCGAGGAATTGAATTCAGGAGTAGGGAGGTCATGTTGCAACTGTATAAGGTACTGGTGAGACCGCACCTGGAGTACTGAGTCCAGTTCTGGTCTCCATATTTGAGGAAGGATATACTGGCTTTGGAGACGGTCCAGAGGAGGTTTACTAGGTTGATCCCTGGGATGAAGGGGTTGACTTATGATGAAAGATTAAATCGTCTAGGATTGTATTCACTCGAGTTCAGAAGAATGAGAGGAGATCTTATAGAAACATATAGGATTATGAAGGGTATGGATAGGATAGATATAGGAAGGTTTTTTGAGCTGGCCGGGGAAACTAAAATGAGAGGACACAGTCTCAAGATTCAGGGGAGTAGATTTAGGACAGAGATGAGGAAAAATAGTTTTTTCCAGAGAGTAGTGAATGCTTGGAATTCTCTAGCCAGGGAAGTGGTTGAGGCTGCTTCATTAGACATATTTAAAATTCGGATAGATAAATTTTTACATGATAGAGGAATTAGGGGATATGGGGAGAAGGCAGGTAGTTGGTTAGGTCGTAAATTAGATCAGCCATGATCGTATTGAATGGCGGAGCAGGCTCGATGGGCCATTTTTGGCCTACACCTGTTCCTACTTCCTATGTTCCTATGTTCCTATATTTAATGCAGAGATTGATTGGTTCTCAATTAGCCAGGGAATCAAAGGGTATTGGGAGAAGGACAGGCAGTGGGGCAGAGTGGAGAATTGAATGTGATTGAATAGTGGGGCAAACTCAATGGGCTAAATGGCCTATATCATCTCCTATGTCTTATGGTCTTCTTTCACTATAGACATCCTTAACTTGTAACTCTAATGGTTACTCCTTGGCCCTTCTCAGAGAGAAATTACTTCCTGCTGGACACTGTCATCAACAGTTGATGAGGTGTTTGCTGGAAATGAATGAACATTTGCAGCCACATCTATTTTTGACAGTGGGAAAATAAGAAGTATTTTGCTGAGAGAAGTCGACACTGAAACGTTGGCGATGAGCTCTCAGTGGGTCTGTCTCTGTGGGGTCCTGCTGTCGATCTCCATCCAGGGTTACAGTAGGTCTTTTTCTGTATTGTCTCTGTAAACGTTGCAGTTCCGACCTTGGGTCATTCCATGATGGGGGGAGGGGAAAGGCTTTGATGGCCAAACCGGGGTGAGAAGGGTGGCCTCTTTTGGTCATGCTATAATGTCATGAACGTGATGAAATTTGTTGAATTGAAGCAGCATTTGTTGCACATATTGCTACAAATTAAATTTAAACAATAAATAAATTAATGGAAAAGAGGAGAAAGTGAGGCCGTGTCTGTGGATAATTGTCCGTTCAGAAATCTGATGGTGGATGGGATGAATCTGTTTCTGTACCACTGGGTGTTCGTCTTCAGGCTTCCTGTCTTGGTCCTCCAGAATAGGACAAGGGAGGGCATTGAGGTACACAGAGGAGCAGAGGGACCTAAGGGGTTATGGTACAGATTTCACTGAAGGTGGATTCCCATGTAGACTGGGTGGTTAAGAAGGCATATGGTATGCTGGCCTTTATAAAGTGTAGCGTATAGTAGCAGCTGTTTAAGGCATTGGTGAGGCCAGGTTTGGAGTACTGTGCTCAGTTCTGGTCTCCAAATTATAGGAAGGATATAAATAAGGTGGAGAGGGTGCAGAGAAGGTTTACAAGGATGTTGCCTGGCTTACAGCATCTGGATTACAAGGAGAGATTAATGAGACTGGGACTTTATTCATTGGAACGTAGACGACTGAGAGGGGACTTGATAGAGGAATTTAAAATTATTTAAAATAGATAGACTAGACATGAACAGACTCGTTCCCCTGAGGGCAGGGGAGGTTGGAACAAGAGGCCATGAGTTAAGGGTAAAGGGGCAATACTTTAGGAGAAATATTAGAGGTGGCTTTTTCACTCAGCGAGTGGTAGCAGAATGGAATTATCTTCTGAATGAGATAGTGTGTCAGGGTCCATTCTGTATTTAAGAGAAGATTGGATGTGTACATGGAGGTCAGGGGGTTGGAGGGTTATTGGCGGAGAGCGGGAGGTTTGAGCTAGTGGAGTTGTTCTTGTGAACCGGTGCGGATTCGAAAGGCTGACATGCCCTGTTTCCGCTCCGTAAATGTTCATAAATGGTTCTATATATATGGTTATATATGGTTATGGGGAAGGCTTTTGGCTGCAGCCCATTGAATTAACGTCTCCAACGTTCCCAGATGCAGTGTGGTGGGGGGCACTGATTAGCTTAAGTTACCATGTCTGTGGCAGAAGGGATCTAATGTGGAAGCTGAGATGGCCGGAACAGCGTAGTTAGCCTGTGTTCTGGGTGTCAGGAGCTCAGGTGGGCATGCGGCCGGGGCAAAGGTCTGCAGTTGGTGCGTCAGGACATTGGATATGCAGGCACTCGGGGAGAGTGTCAAAATTTCAGGGGCATCAAAAACACAGGTGGTCAGACAGCTGGGTGAAGGTCCACGGTAATAGCGTCAGGACCTTCGGTGGTTGGGCAGCCTGCGCAAGGATCCTTGGTCATGGTGTCAGGAGCTCACATGGGAAGGCGGTCTGGTGCCCATATGGCAGGGTGGTTGGGATGACGGGAGCTCGGATGGGCGAGCAGTCATGACGATCAGAGCTTGGATGGTCAGGTGGTCGAAGCCAAAAGAAGGGTGGGGGGTCAACTTTTACTATCACACAGTATCATGTGTCTATACGGTAGTTTGGTCATTGGTGACTATGCTCAATGGAGCCTGTATCTCCCCTGTTGTAGGTATAACCACCCTGAGCCCCTCCAACCTGTATCTCCCCTGTTGTAGGTATAACCACCCTGAGCCCCTCCAACCTGTATCTCCCCTGTGGTAGGCATAACCACCCTGAGCCCCTCCAGCCTGTATCTCCCCTGTTGTAGGTATAACCGCCCTGAGCTCCTCCAACCTGTATCTCCCCTGTTGTAGGTATAACCACCCTGAGCCCATCCAACCTGTATCTCCCCTGTTGTAGGTATAACCACCCTGAGCCCCTCCAGTCTGTATCTCCCCTGTTGTAGGTATAAACACCCTGAGCCCCTCCAGCCTGTATCTCCCCTGTTGTAGGTATAACCGCCCTGAGCTCCTCCAGCCTGTATCTACCCTGTTGTAGGTATAACCGCCCTGATTCCCTCCACATGTATCTCCCCTGTTGTCAGTATAACGAAACTTGGGAGGACGAAACTCAGTATTGGTGCTACATGGAGCTCAACATTGTTAAATTTCAAACTGTGGGCACAATGAACCTGACAGTGAGAGGTGAGCAAAGACCCCACCTGCTGCAGTGCGTCACAGTCTTCACTCCTCCCACAACTAATCATATTGTTTTCATAACTTACACGCGAAATAAAGCAGGATAATTGTACATGGTCATTCACAACCCAAGTTTGCACATGCTTGAGTTGAGACCCCCAACATTTAGTCCTTCCAAACAAAGCAACACTTCACTTGTGAATCTGCAGGGGTCATCTACTGCATCTGGTGCTGCCGTTTGTGGTTTCCTCTACGTAGGCGAGACTGGATGCCGACCGTTGAGCACCTTCACTGCCACAGCAAGGAGCTCCCAGTGACAAATCATTTCAATTCCCCTCCCGCCTCCCCCCTCCCCTGCGCCAACATGTCTGTCCCTGGCCTCGTGCACTACCAGACTGAGGTGACCTACAAATTGGAGAAACAACCCCTCATATTCCTTCTGGGCCCACTCCAACCAGACGGCATTAATTTATGCACCCATGGTTTTGAAAGAAAGGAGAAGAAAGGCTGCACGGAGAACCATTGGTAAATTTAAGCATAGAACCCCACAGTGACAAGATGACCTTTTTAGTAGATTCTGGGGCAGCCCGGTCTAGTATTTTACAACCACCCGAGGGTGTTAAGATAGAGGGGACAGTGATGATTTCGGGAGTAGGAGGAAGAGATTTTACGGTCCCTGTATTAAGGGATGTAAGAATACAAAAGATAGTAACGGAGGACATTCTACTAGTTCCCCAAGCTGGAGTTTGTTTGTTAGGACGAGATTTACAGGACCAATTGGCTATTGGCACCAGACCACAGGAATCAGGTATCGGGGTTCAATTGTATGTATTAACCGAGGAGGATCGGGAACTAATAAATCCTGGCGTATGGGCAAAAAGAAGCAATAGAGGAGTGTTAGATATTCCTCCCCTGCAAGTTACTCTAAAAGATCCTGAGCAAGTAATTAGACAAAAGCAGTATCCAATTCCGATGGCTGGCCGAAAGGGGCTGCAGCCAGTAATTGACCAGTTGGTGAAAGATGGTATATCCGAACCTTGTATGTCACCTTTTAATACCCCTACCCCCTGAGGCGAACGACCAGTACATATCCAAATATTTAAAGGGACTTTCTGTCTCTCTGTACAAATTAAAACGGAAGAGTTTATTAGCTCAAAACCCACCCCTGGAGCATCCAATTCATTTTATTAAATCTGGTGATTGGGTATATGTAAAAGCATGGCAAGATCACCAACTAAAACCTGTCTGGGTCGGCCCCTATTGTGTACTTTTGATTACAGACACTGCAGTGCGAACGAAAGAAAAGGGGTGGACTCACATAGAACGAATTAAACAAGCTGCTGATCCACGGACTAAAGACATTGATAATGTTAGAAACAGAAGTACCTTCACAGAAATTGCTCGAGACAAAAATTGAGAACAAAGAACATTTATTATACAACAATGCAAAGTTGGGTGCTTCCCCTTACCTTGGGCATACACACACACACTGGGGCTCACCCAACTTTTATACAGTTGATTTAAGTATAGAAGTACCCTCCCCCTTACATTCTTCTGCCTCCTGGATGAGTTTGGCATTAGGCAATCCTGTCTGCCTACGTGCTGTTTCTGTGAACTTGGAGGACCAGGGGCTATCCTGTCGGTGTCCCATCATGTCATTGTCCTTATTCACACCTTCACGACTCTCAGGGGGGCTACAACCTGCAGAACTTGCTAATTCTATCTAGGGCTAGAAGACCCTTATCTTATTCAGACTAACTTTACTTCCTACATTCTATTATCTATTATCTATCCTTATCCTATTCATACCGGCTTTATTTATTACACATATATCCATACTAGTTTTCTTCATCTCTCATATTTTCATATTAGTTTTACTCATCTCTCACAATAATCTACCCTCCACCGGGCGTGCAGTCCTTCATCCTTCTGATCTGAAAGTTACACTACGCCGGGAAAAAGTGCTGTAATGTTTTTACCATTTGCTGTTTTGTTTACTTGCTGGTTCCCAATTTTTGGGAAATGTATTAAGAGGTGACAATTATTTACCTTTAGAATGCAGACAGGGCGCAGGAATAGAGTATAGTCATAGTGGGGTATGGGTTAATATAGGATCCCCACATGGACCAGGGGAACAGAACGGCTCTAGGGGAGTAGACTTGGTTTGTATTCCGACCTCTACAGATATTAAAAAGAGGAGTTTTAAAGAGATAGCACAAAGAAGATGGTGGGACAATGACAGACAGAATGTTAGTCAGGATTGTGAGTGAATACATATGCTAATGTTCACAGACAGGCTGCAACTCACAGGTTCAGTGATACTTATGCTAATGTTCGCAAACAAGCTGCAACTCACAGGTTCAGTGACAAGAAACAACTTGGTCTCCTGTATATCATCCTTTGGGTCACACAGACGTTCGGAATGTTAAGAACCACCTCTGTAAGGGGAGTTCCAGTTGTAAACGACGTAAGCTGCTCCAGAACACCACAGCTGCTTGGCATTTAAATCGTTTAATCACACTCCAGCCTTGGAGATCATCACCGAACAGACAGTGATGGCCCTGAATTTATGGGCTGAAGAAAGACGACAGATACGAGCCACAGTTCAACAAAACCGCCTGGCTCTCGATTACTCGTTGGCTGCTGAAGGCAGCGTTTGTGAAAGACTGGTTAATGACAATGCTCACAACGGTCAGGCGGTTAAAGACACTTCTTCAGGAGTTCGAAAATCTTCCCATGCCCAGGCTCAGACTTGGCAACCTTGGTGGGATGGACTAGACTTTTTATTGGTAACTGGAGTCTGATACTCACAGCCCTTATAGCAGCTGGACTCGCTATTCTGGCCATTATGGTGCTCCCCTGCCTAAAGACTTGTGTGCAGTATTTAATTCAACGGACTCCTCGTCAGATCACGAGAACCCAAAGGATGAGTTTCCCTAATTCTGTCTGATGATGCTGAGACTGCAGTTCGTTTACTGACCCGCTGGGAAAAAGACCAAGTTTACAAGTAATACATTCCAGTTGAGAAGTCACGAAGTGGAGCTAAAAGAAAAGTAAGGAGTGTGAGAGATGAGTAAAACTAATATGAAAATATGAGAGATGAAGAAAACTAGTATGGATATATGTGTAATGAATAAAGCCAGTATGAATAAGATAAGGAGAGATAATAGATAATAGAATGTAGGAAGGTAAAGTTAGTCTGAATAAGATAAGGGTCTTCTAGCCTTAGACAGAATTAGCAAGTTCTGCATATAAGAAGTTAGTCAGCCCTGAGAGTCGTGAAGGTGTGAATAAGGACAATGACATGATGGGACACCGACAGGATACCCCCTGGTCCTCCAAGTTCACAGAAACAGCACGTAGGCAGACAGGATTGCCTAATGCCAAACTCATCCAGGAGGCAGAAGAATGTAAGGGGGAGGGTACTTCTATACTGAAATCAACTGTATAAAAGTTGGGTGAGCCCCAGTGTATGTGTGTATTCCCAGGGTAAGGGGAAGCACCCAACTTTACATTGTTGTATAATAAATGTTCTTTGATCTCAATTTTTGTCTCGAGCAATTTCTGTGAAGGTACTTCTGTTTCTCACAGTATCTTCCATTTTCTCCCCATTTATACAATAGTCTGCTCATTTATTTTTTCATGACTGGGCATTTTCTAACATCTCTGCCCATTCTCCTCTGTCCAAGTCCTTCTGCAGCCTCCCTGCTTCCCCAACACTGCCAGCTCCTCCACCGACCTTCGTATCATCTGCAAAGTTGGCCACAAAGCCATGACCTGCAAACAAAGCTCCCGGCAAGGAATGCACCAAAGTTCACGTTAATTCTCACCTGTACTGAGATGTAGAGATAGATGTTCTTTTACAGGCTGGCCTGTTAGATATCTCATACATAGTACAATGAATAAGATATAGTACAGAAAATCAGCCTATCAATTCTGCCCCACCATTCAATCATGAGCTGATCCATTCTCCTATTCAGCCCCACTGCCCGGCCTCCTCCCCACTGCCCGGCCTTCTCCACACTGCCTGACCTTCTCCCCACTGCCAGGCTTTCTCCCCACTGCCCGGCCTTCTCCCCATAACCTTTAATACCCGGGCGAATCAAGAACCTGTCAATCTCTGCCTTAAATGCACCCAATTATGTTCAAAAGCAGAATTGTGTTTAAAAACATACAGGATGTGGAAGTTAATTTCAACTGTGAAATTGTTTTAAGAGGAAGTCAGAAGAGAGACAGGGTATTTCAGGAATGAATTGAGAAAGCACTTGGAACATCGAAGCCCGAACCCCTAGAAGGAACAAAGGGACATGTTGCTGCAGCAATTAACGTTTTTCACACAAGCTACAAGAGCAGAAGTAGGCCAATCGGCCCATCGGGGCTGCTCTGCCATTTAATCATGAGCTGATCCTTATCACTCAGCCCCACTCCCCAACCTTCTTCCCGTAACCCTTGATGCCCTGACTAATCACTTTAAATAAACCCAATGACTTTGCTTCCACCATCGCCTGTGGCAACAAGTTCCACAGACTCGCGACCCTCTGTCTAAAGACATTTCTCCACATCTCGGTTTTAAACTGTGACGTTGAGGCCTCTTGTCCTAGACTCCCCAGGATGGGAAACACCCTTTGCACATCTACTCTGTTCAGGCCTTTCCACATTGAAAATGTCTATGAATCCCCGCTCCTCCTTCTGTACTCCAACGAGTGCCGTCCAAGAGCTGACAAATGCTCCTCATTTGCTAACTCTATTATTCCTGGTATCATTCCAGTAAGTCTGCTCTGAAACCTCTCCAATGCCAGCACATCCTTTCTCAAATAAGGTACCCAAAACTGTACACAGGACAGGTAGTCCCCGACTCACAACTCTCCCCACAAACGTGCAAATTTTTATAAATATATACACATAAAAAGAACATAACATTTACATGGTTTATGTTGTATTTTACAAACTATAACAGGGTTACAAGAACCAAGATGTGAGTAATTACCTTGTTAGTCAACGTTCCGGATACTGAGGTTGGGCGCGGCCATCTTGATTCCTGTGCAAATATGCGAGCCTTCAGAAGGTGCATGCGCTGTGGGGTTCGCGTATTGGAGTTCGGTTGGTGCATGTGGGAGAGTTAAGGATGCGATTTGAATATTGTCAAGGTGATTAACTCTCTCGCATGTGCTCACTGAACTCAGATACATGAACCCACCGAAGGCTCGTGAATGGACCAACTGGAGATTCGCACATGGGTACAGGAATTGAGATGGTGCCCCCAGACCCAGGACTCCGTCTAACAAGGTAAGAATGGGAAGAATGTGGAAAATCTGCAAGGTTGATCGACAGATTGAGGAAGCTTTAAGTTATTATCATCAAATATACAATGAGAGAAAGATTTGATTAAAAACTTTGCTTTAAGGCTTCAGTTCTCCACACAGGTGGGCAAAATTCCAACTGACGTCCATTCCGAGATACGGCTGATCCTTCGGTCCCTATTACGGTCATAAGTTAGGGAGTAGCTGAGTGTATGACTGTACACTTCATGGAATTCTCCACAATTCAATTTCAAGACACCTCAGGCTGCAGGAAACAAGACGTGGGAGTAAAATGCAAAGTATTGGGTGGAACTCTCAGCATCTGTGGAGGGAAACAGAGCTCAGAAATTCAAATTCCAGTTTATCATCAATTGGACAAGTACAACCCGTCGAAACAGCATTCTCCAGCCCTCGGTGTAAAAACATGCAAGTTTGACTCCTGACATAATACACGTACAGACAAACGGTTCTCGTTCAGTACGTAGATACATAAACAAATATACATTTTTAATTTTAATTTCATTTAGACATACAGCATGGTAACAGGCCATTTCATCCCACGTGTCCATGCCACCAATTTACACCTAATTAACCCACACACCCAATATGTTTTGAACGGTGGGAGGAAACCAGATCCCACAGGGAAAACCCATGTAGAAACTGGGAGAACGTACAAACTCCTTACAGAACTCTGATCCCAATCACTGCAACAGTGTTACACTAATCACAACAGCAACCGTGTCATATATATTGTTAAATAAACAGTAGATTCTTGGAGGGTCAGTGTGAGCAGTTTGTTTGGTCGTTCAGCGTTCTCACTGCCCGTGGGAAGAAGCTGTTCCTCAGCCGGGTGGTGCCGGCTCTGATCCTCCTGGATCTCTTCCCCAACAGGAGCAGCTGAAAGATGCTGTGTGCAGGGTGAAGGGGTCCTCAATGATTTTACACGCCTCCTTCAGACAACGATCCTGGTAGAACAGGTTGAAGATGGGGAGGGAGACTCCAGTGATCCTCTCGACCACTCTTATGGTCCTATGGACTGATCTCCGATCCACTTCTCTGCATCAACCGCTCCACACTGTGTCTATACCCAAATGAAGCCTCATAAACCTCTATTTTCATTTAATCCATGTGCCTGTCTAAAATGTCCATATTGTACTAGCCTCCGTCACCACCCCGGCAATGCATACCAGGCACCCGCCACGCTCTGTGTAAAAACGTACCCCTGATGTTCAGCCAGAGATATTCAGCCAGAGGTCGCCAATTTGACCTGGCAGTCAACATTCAGGGTATCCTGCACAAGGACCCCAAGTCCCTTTGTACTTCCGAGGTTTGAATTTTCTCCCCATCCAAATAATATTCTGACTGTTTATTTCCTCAAACAAAATGCACAACCATACATTTCTCAACATTATATCACATCTACCATTTCTTTGCTCATTCTCCTAAGCTGTCCAAGTCTCTCTGCAAGCTTTCGATTTCTTCTACATTTCATACTCTACCACTTGGTGTCATCTGCAAACTTTACCACAAAACCATTTAATCCACAGTCTAAATCATCAATATACATTGTCAAAAGAAGCAGTCCCAACACAGACCCTTACGGGACTCCACTAGTAACAGGCAACCAACCAGCACAGGTTCCCGTTATTCCCACCCTTTGCTTCCTGCCTATCAGCCAATGCTCTACCCAATCTATTATTTATCCGGTAATTCCATGGACTCTCATCTTACTAAGCAGCCTCTTATGTGGCACCTGTTCGGAGGCCTTTTGAAATTCCAAATACACAACTTCTACATCCTCTCCTTTGTCCATCCTCCTTGAGATTTCCTCAAAATATTCCATTGGGTTGGTTAGGCAGGATCGTCCCTTCATGAAACCATGCTGGCTTGGACCTACCTTGCCATGCACCTCAAAATATTCCATAACTTCAACCTTGAGGATTGATTCCAATATCTTTCCAACTGCCGAAGTCAGACTAATAGGCCTAGAATTTCCTTTTTTCTGCCTCCCTCCTTTCTTCAACGGCGGAACTAATTTGTGACCTTCCAGTCTTCGGGAACAATGCCGAGCCGATTGATTTTTGGAAAATTAATTCCAATGCCTCTACAATCTCCAAGGCCATGGATGCACCTCATCCAGTCCCTGAGACTTATCTACCTTTAGACGATTCATCTTATGAGGCACCATCTCTCTTGTAACCCTGACTGTTCTAAATTCTATTCCTGAAGACCTTTGAATATCAGGTATATTGCTACTGTCCTCCACTTTTTCAGTCAACTTGGGCCAGTTCCTCTCTCATCCCACTGTAATTCCCTTTGTTCCACTGAAATATTGACACACCTGATATCATTTTTTCCCTTTCAGATTGGAAGCTGAACTCCATCATGTTGAGATCTCTACTTCCTAATGGCTCCACAACCTTTAATCCCCTAATCACCTCAGGTTCGTTACACATCACCCAATCCAAAACTGCCGATCCTCTGGTGGGCTGATCGACTGGCTGTTCCAAAAAGCTATCCTTTAGACATTCTAGAAACTCTTTATCCCTAGATCCTGCACCTTCCTGACCTTCCCAATCTCCTTTCAGATTAAAATCTCCCATAGTTACCTTGACCTTCTCCTTCCGACCTGCTTTTTCTAATTCCAGCTGCAGCTCACAGTCCATGTCCCGACTGGAGTTTGGGGACCTGTACGTTACAGTTAGTCCATGTCCCGACTGGAGTTTGGGGGCCTGTACATTACAGTTCCTCCACGTCCCGACTGGAGATTGGGGGCCTGTCTATTACAGCTAATCCACATCCCGGCTGGAGTTTGGGGGGCCTGTACATTATAGCTAGTAAGGACTTTTCACCCTTGCCATTTCTTATTTCAACCCATAACAATTCCACAATTTTTGTCCCTATGTCCTTTTTTTCAAGTGATTTAATAGCATTATTTCCAACCCCCTCTACTTACCTGCCTATCTTTCCTTTTTTTTTTCATGAAACCATATCTATTTATTTATTTGTATAGATGAATGCTTGTCCTACATATGTTTTGTTTGCCTGTATGTCTGAGTCTTTTGTACCCAGAAAATGATATTTTGTCACGTTGAACTTGTACAATTAGATGACAATAAACTTTGATACAGAGAAAACTTTCCTTCCAATCCCAAACATTTTTTTTAATTTTTTTTATTTTTCACACCATAAATCACATTAGCCATGATATACACTTTTTCTTTTTCACACATATACAGTGACTTTTTCTCCCCCCCCCCTCCCTCCTCCCAAGCCACCCCCCCAACCCCCCCTCTCATCCATTTTAGGTATACAATCTAGGTTGCATTAAACCAGTCAGACAATGTTGTCATTCAACAAAAATACACCAGAAATTCTACTGAGTCCATTCTTTTCTTTCCTTCTCGTTCCATCAACTTAGGTAATGTTTGTCCCCGGTAGGTTTTCGCTATTGTATTTAATGTAAGGCTCCCATATTTGTTCGAATATTTCAATATTATTTCTTAAACTATATGTTATTTTTTCTAATGGAATACATTTATTCATTTCTATATACCATTGTTGTATTTTCAAATTATCTTCCAATTTCCAGGTTGACATAATACATTTTTTTCCTACGGCTAGAGCTATCTTAACAAATCTTTTTTGTGCACCATCCAAATCAATTCCAAATTCTTTGTTTTTTATGTTACTTAGGAGGAAGATCTCTGGATTTTTTGGTATATTGTTTTCTGTAATTTTATTTAATATTTGGTTTAGATCTTCCCAAAATTTTTCTACTTTCTCACATGTCCAGATTGCATGAATTGTTGTTCCCATTTCTTTTTTACATCGAAAACATCTATCAGATACTGTTGGGTCCCTATTATTTAACTTTTGAGGTGTAATGTATAGTCTGTGTAACCAATTATATTGTATCATACGTAGCCTCGTATTTATTGTATTTCTCATCGATCCAGAACATAATTTCTCCCATGTTTCCTTTTTTATCTTTATATTTAAATCTTGTTCCCATTTTTGTTTAGTTTTACCATTTGTTTCCTCATTCTCCTTTTCTTGCAGTTTAATATACATATTTGTTATAAATCTTTTGATTAACATTGTATCTGTAATCACATATTCAAGGTTACTTCCCTCTGGTAAACTCAAATTGCTTCCTAATTTATCCTTCAAGTAGGATCTCAGTTGGTAATATGCCAGCGCTGTATCTCCAGTTATATTGTACTTATCTCTCATTTGTTCAAAGGATAAGAATCTACTTCCTGAAAAACAATTTTCTATTCTTTTAATCCCTTTTTTTCCCATTCTCTAAAGGAAAGGTTATCTATTGTAAAAGGGAGTAGCTTATTTTGCGTCAATATTAGTTTTGGTAATTGATCATTTGTTTTATTTCTTTCTACATGAATCTTCTTCCAAATATTGAGGAGATGATGTAATACTGGAGAAGTTCTATGTTGTACCAATTTTTCATCCCATTTATATAATATGTGTTCAGGTATCTTTTCCCCTATTTTATCTAATTCTAATCTCGTCCAGTCTGGTTTTTCCCTTGTTTGATAAAAGTCTAATAGGTATCTTAATTGTGCAGCTCTATAATAATTTTTAAAGTTTGGCAATTGTAAGCCTCCTTGTTTATACCATTCTGTTAATTTATCTGGTGCTATCCTCGGTTTCCCCCCTCTCCATAAAAATTTCCTTATTATTTTCTTTAACTCTTTGAAGAATTTTTCTGTCAGTTGTATTGGCAATGCCTGAAATAAGTATAATATCCTTGGAAAAATGTTCATTTTAATACAGTTTATCCTTCCTATCAGTGTTAGTGGTAGATCTTTCCAATGCTCTCAATCGTCCTGTAATTTTTTCATTAGTGGATTATAATTGAGTTTATATAATTGGCCTAGATTTTTGTTTATTTGTACACCTAGGTATCTTATTGCCTGCATTTGCCATCTGAATGGAGATTCCTTCTTAAATTTTGAGAAATCCGCATTATTCATAGGCATTGCTTCACTTTTATTTACGTTTATCTTGTAACCCGACACTTCTCCATATTCCTTCAGTTTCTTATATAATTCTTTTATTGATAGTTCTGGTTCTGTTAAGTACACTATAACATCATCCACAAATAGACTGATTTTATATTCCCTGTCTTTTATTTTTATTCCTTTTATATTATTATCTATTCTTATCAATTCTGCTAGTGGTTCTATAGCTAGCGCAAACAATAAAGGTGATAGTGGGCATCCCTGCCGCGTTGACCTGCTTAAGTTAAATTGCTTTGATACATGTCCATTTACTGTCACTTTCGCTAACGGTCCCTTATATAATGCTTTAATCCAATTAATATACTTCTCTGGTAAACTGAATTTTTGCAATACTTTGAACAAATAATTCCATTCTACTCTGTCGAAGGCCTTCTCTGCGTCTAAAGCAACTGCTACTGTTGGTGCTTTATTCCCTTCTACTGCATGAATTAAGTTAATAAATTTACAAATATTGTCTGTTGTGCGTCTTTTTTTGATAAATCCAGTTTGGTCTAAATTTACCATTTTCGGTACCTGCTCTGCTAATCTGTTTGCTAATAGTTTAGCTATTATCTTATAATCTGTGTTTAGCAAAGATATTGGTCTATATGACGCTGGTAAGAGTGGATCCTTCCCTTGCTTTAGTATTACTGTAATTATTGCTGTTTTACATGAATCTGGTAAGCTTTGTGTTTCATCAATCTGGTTGATTACATCCAGGAGGGGTGGAATTAATAAGTCTTTAAATGTTTTGTAGAATTCTATTGGAAGTCCATCCTCTCCTGGTGTCTTATTATTTGGTAATTTTTTTATTATCTCTTGTATTTCTACTGTTCCAAATGGTTCTGTTAATTTATTTTGTTCCTCTATTTGTAGTTTTGGTAGTTCAATTTTAGTCAAAAATTCATCTATTTTCCCTTCTTTCCCTTCGTTTTCAGTTCGGTATAATTGTTCATAGAATTCTCTAAAGTTTTCCTTAATTTCTTTTGGATTATATGTAATTTGTTTGTCTTTTTTCCTTGATGCCAATACCATTTTCTTAGCTTGTTCTGTCTTAAGCTGCCATGCTAGGATTTTGTGCGTTTTTTCCCCTAGTTCATAATATTTCTGTTTTGTCTTCATTATATTCTTCTCTACCTTGTAATGTTCCAATTTTATTGGAATGTTTCATATTTTATTTTTTTATCCGCCAATTCTCTTCTTTTAGTTGTATCTTCCTTCATTGCTAATTTTTTTTCTATGTTTACTATTTCCCTTTCCAACTGCTCTGTTTCCTGATTATAGTCCTTCTTCATCTTGGTTACATAACTTATTATTTGCCCTTGATGAACGCTTTCATTGCATCCCATAGTATAAACTTATCTTCCACTGATTCCGTATTTACTTCAAAATACATTTTTAATTGTTTTTCAATAAATTCTCTAAAATCCTGTCTTTTAAGTAGCATGGAGTTTAATCTCCATCTATACATTCTTGGAGGGAAGTCCTCTAGCTTTACTGTCAATATTAAGGGTGAATGGTCCGATAGCATTCTCGCTTTATATTCTGTTTTTCTTACTCTATCCTGCATACTTGCTGATAACAAAAATAGGTCTATTCTTGAGTATGTTTTATGTCTAGTCGAGTAGTATGAGTATTCCTTTTCTTTTGGGTTTTGTTTCCTCCATATATCCCAAAGTTTCATTTCTTGCATTGATTTAATTATAAATTTGGTTACTTTGTTCTTTCTGTTAATTTTTTCCCCCGTTTTATCCATATTTGGATCCAAATTCAGGTTGAAATCCCCTCTTATTAGTATGTTCCCTTGCGTATTAGCTACCTTCAAAAAGATATCTTGCATAAACTTTTGATCTTCTTCGTTAGGTGAATATACATTAAGTAGATTCCAAAACTCCGAATATATCTGACATTTTATCATAACATATCTCCCTGCTGGATCTATTATTTCCTCTTCTATTTTAAATGGCACATTTTTACTAATTAATATAGCCACTCCTCTTGCTTTTGAATTATACGATGCTGCTGTTACATGTCCTACCCAATCTCTCTTTAATTTCTTGTGCTCCAATTCAGTTAAGTGTGTTTCTTGGACAAATGCTATATCAATTTTTTCCTTTTTCGGTAAATTTAGTAGTTTCTTCCTTTTAATTTGGTTATGTATTCCATTAATATTTAAAGTCATATAGTTCAGCGTAGCCATTTTATACTTTGTTTATCTTCTCTTTCCGTTTTTCCATCATTACCTTTCCTCCTTTTCCATTTCTGTTTTCTTATTTTCAACTCTTTATAAGACAACATTCCTAGAACATCAAACATTTTCCTTATTCTCCTATTTATATCTTCTTTATCCCCAATCTCCCCTTCCCCTCCTGAGTTGTCCTTTATCCCTTGTCGGACAACCACATCTCCCCTCTCCATTTGGGTTTGCGAATCCACTCGCAAGCGTCAACTGATTTTGCAGTGACCGCTATTTCCCCCCACCCCGCCCCCCCCAGAAAAGATTTCACTTTGCATATGTAACAAAGGTCACTCTTTTAATTCCCTCCTTATTCTCTCTATTCCATTACCTTCCCTTATTAATTCTTGTCTATACTATCTATATTTTCCTCTAAGTACAGATACCTTCACGTATGCACATTGTATCTATTCACTCTTATACCTCTTTACCCGCATACATATCAATCGTGATCATTTTTACTCTCATTACCCGTCTTCATCCCTCAGTATATTTTTGTCTTTACCCACATACATATCAATCGTGATCATTTTTACTCTCATTACCCGTCTTCCTCCCTCAGTCTATTTTTGTCATTGTTCTGCAAATTTTCGTGCTTCCTCTGGGTTCGAGAATAGTCTGTTTTGTTGTCCTGGAATAAATATTTTCAATACCGCTGGATGCTTTAGTATAAATTTATACCCTTTCTTCCATAAAATCGCCTTTTCTGTATTGAACTCCTTTCTCTTCTTTAGGAGTTCAAAACTTATATCTGGATAAATGAAGATTTTTTGTCCTTTGTACTCCAGTGGTTTGTTGCCCTCTCTTACTTTTTCCATTGTCTTCTCCAGTACCTTTTCTCTTGTAGTATATTTTAGGAATTTTACTACAATAGATCTTGGTTTTTGTTGTGGTTGTGGTTTAGAGGCCAATGCTCTATGTGCCCTTTCTATTTCCATTTCTTGCTGTAGTTCTGGACATCCTAGGATCCTGGGGATCCAATCTTTTATAAACTCTCTCATATTCTTGCCTTCGTCATCTTCCTTAAGGCCCACTATCTTTATGTTATTTCTTCTGTTATAATTTTCCATTATATCTATTTTCTGAGCTAACAGTTCTTGTGTCTCTGTAACTTTTTTATTAGATTCCTCTAATTTCTTTTTTAAGTCCTCTACCTCCATTTCTACTGCTACTTCCCGCTCTTCCATCTTGTCCATTCTCTTTCCCATTTCTGTTAAGGTCATCTCTATTTTATTCATTTTCTCTTCTGTGTTGTTTATTCTTCTTCTTAAATCATTAAATTCTTGCGCTTGCCATTCTTTAAATGACTCCATGTATTCTTTAATAAGAGAAAGTATATCCTTTACCTTGCCTTTCCCTTCTTCTATTTCACTGTACTCTTCCTCTTCTTCTTCCTCTGGGTTGGCCATCTGTTGTTTCTTTGTTGCCCTTTTCTTCTCTTCTTTCTTGTTTTCGTTGTCTTCTATGTTCTCTTCTTGCTGCAGGTGTTCTGCAGCTGTCATTGCCGGCTGTGGAGATCGACTCCCCAGCTGGTCCCCCCTCCCGTCGGTGTGTTTTTTTGCATGCGCGGTTGCGCACTTTTACTCGGCTCAGCGAGCCATTTTTGTAGTCCACTATCTACCGACCTGAGGGAGCGGGTTTCTTTCTCCACCGCGGGCCTCTTCGAACAGGTAAGGCCTTCTCCTTCTTCCTCCGTTGTCTTCTCTTCCTCTCTTCTTACCGTTGCTTTCGATTTTTCTTTTTTTGTCGCCATCTTCTTTCCACCTTTATACTCACTTTTCTTTAACTTTTATTTCTGTGCCTTTGTGTTTTCCTTTGTTTTTCCCGACTTTTCTGGAGAGGGCTGGAGTTCACCGTCCGGCCACTACTCCATCACGTGACTCCTCTCCCTGCCTATCTTTCCTATACAAGGTGTAACCCTGTACATTCAGTTCCCAATCACATCCCTCATTCAGCCGTGTTTCAGTGATGGCCACAATATCAGACCTTTCCCTTTGCATCTGCACAACTAGGCCATCTACCTTATTCCTAATGCTCCATGCATTTAAGTCCAATCCCCTTAGACCGGGATCTGATTTCTCTGTTGTTCCATTGTTCACCAAATTATCTTGCCTTTCCCTTTGTTTTTTTTTGCTGCAATCAATTTCCAATTTCATTTGTCTACCATTACACCCTGGTTTCTTTCTACCCTAATCTCAGCACTAAGATTCAGATCCCTCCCCAACCCCGCCAAACTCATTTAAGCCCTCCCCAACAGCTCTAGTAAACCCATCTTCCAGGATGTTTGTCCCCCTCCAGTTCAGGTGCAGCTCATCTTGTTTGTAGAGGTCAGACCTTCCCCAGAAGAGATTCTGATGATCTACAAATCTGAACCCCTACCCCCTACACTAACTCTTGAGCCACACATTCATCTACCACATCCTCCTATTTCTACCCTCTCTAGCACATGGCTCTGACAGCATCCCTGAGATCAACACCCTTGACGTCTTATTTCTTAACTTCCTACTTAACTCCCTGTATTCTCTTTTTAAAACCTCATCCCTACTCCTCTCTATGTTATTAGTCCCCACATGGACCACGATGTCTGTCTGCTCCCCTCCCCCCCCCCCTCAGAATACTGTGAACTCGATTAGAGACCATGACCCTGGCACCTGGGAGGCAACACACCAGTTGGCACCCTCGATCTCATCCACAGAAACCCCTGTCCACACACCCAATCAAAGACACCCCAATCGCTATCACACTTCTCTTTTTCCCCCTTACCATCCCAGCCAGGGGTCCTGCCTCTGGACCGGAGACATCACCACCTTGACTCATCCCTGGACACTCATCTCCGTCAACTGTATCCAAAAGGCTCTACCTGTTGTTGACTCGAAAGGCCACAGGGGAATCCTGCACTGTCTGAGTCTTTCCCTTCCTTCTCCTGACAGTCGCCCATCTACTTGCTTCCTGAAATTTCAGGGTGACTGCCTCCCCAACACTCCTATCTGCAACAACCTCTGCCTCTCCCAAGATCCACACTTCATCCACCTCTAGCTCCAGTTCCTTACCTTGGGTTGTGAGGAGTTGGAGCTGAATGCATCACCTGCAGGTGTAGTTATCAGTTTTGAACTGTTTGTGACCTTTCTAAAACCCCACAATTGATCTCCTCCAAAAACACATCTATGCACAATATAATAGAATACAGTCTGTCTGTGTGTTGGGTCTTCTTGTATATCTGTTTGCTTTGCTCCGAGGACAGGAGAACGCTGTTTCGTCAGGTTGTTCTTGTACAATCAGAACACAATAAACTTGAGTGGGATGAAGTGTGGCTGAAAGACAAATCTGGTTGATTCCGATCGCTAAAGCTTCAGGATTGTTTCTTGCACTTACCAACAATCAAGACGTGAACCATCTTGGCATCTTTCTTAAGGCAGTCAATAATTGCTGATCTATCAAAGGGTTCAATTTCTGCAAAATAAAAATGGCACTTTCCCAGCACGCTCTCTTCGTGGCTGTTTGGTTTCACAATTCAACACTTACTTGCTTTTGAGGAAGTAGAGAAAGAGGAAGGAGCTCAAAATATATTTCAGTGGATGTCATGGGGACCATGTGGGTAGAATGAACTCAGTTGTGTCTATGGCAGAATCAGAATTTATTGTCATGGACTTGTCATGAAATTTGTTGTTTTGTGGCTGCGACACAGTGCAAACATTGCTATAAAAATACCTTTGAAAATAAATAAATTAATGTGAAAAAGACAAGAAAGTGAGGCTGTGACTGTGGTTTCTTGTCCTTTCAGAAATCTGATGGCAGAGGGGAAGAAGCTGCCCTTGACCACAATATCCAGCACCCCACAGCTTCCGTGGATTCCTCCCATCGAGCGACCAGCACTTCCTTCAGCCAGAGATTTCTAGAGATGCAACATGACCTCTTGGCCTTTGAACTCAATCCGCCCAATAATGAAGCCCAGCGTCTCATAGGCTAGTGGTTCTCAGCCTCACATCCCATCTTCAGTCATCCCTTACGAACCACAGAGCACTGGATGTCATCCTATGGCACTGACACTCCATGGTTCATAAGGGACTACTGAAAGTGGGATGTGAGCGGGAAAAAAGTTGGAGAATCCCTGCCATGGACCTTCTTAACTCTCCCATCATCCTGCGTGGAAACTTTTCTTTGAATATTTATGATTTTCCCAATTTAATCTCAAATACTGCTCAACATGATCAGTGTCCATTATAACAGATACCTTTATTATTTGAAGATTCATAACTACTATGTTTAATGAATTGCAAGAAATAAAGGAAAAGAAGGATTTGTATAAAACTAAATTGAAGTAGGAACAAGATTTAAATATACAAATTCAAGAAGAATATGGATGAAACTGTGTCGAGATAGTGGAACTAATACAATCAATGCTCGATATCAAATAGTTCAATATTATTTTTGGCTTCAAATGTATTATACACCCTATCAGTTAAATAAATTTAATTTGAATTTCTCTGCTCAGTGTTTTCGATGTAAAAAAGAGGTTGGTAATTTTTTTTGTATTCATTGTGGTCGTGTGAAAAGGTAAAAGATTTTTGGAGAGAAATATGTGTTATTGAAAAGAAGATATTAACAGTGAAGGTTAAATTAGGTCCAAGAATTTTGTTTTTGTTGGGCAATATATATGATGAAGATATTAAGTTGGAATTAGATAAATATAACAAGAGATTTTTGAGTCTATCAACGGCCACAGTGGCTAAAATGAGGAAATTGGGAAACAATGTTAAAATAGAAGAATGGTTTAATGAAAGAAAATATTGTCTCCCATTAGAAAAACCTACTGAGAGAAGATTTTGATGAATTTTGTCAGATATGGGGGCCTTATGTGAGATTTATGAATATAGACTGATCCAGACCTTCTAATCCAATCCCCCCTGAAAATATGGTATTTGCATCCAGAAATATTATGGTGTTATTAATGTGGATTTAATTATTACGATGGATGTGTTTTTTCTTTTTTCTATCTGTAGGGGTGAGAGATGGTGGGAGGGTGAAGATTGAAAATTATTTAATATTTACTTTGTAATGTTATAGCAAGTCATTTAGTAATGTATGAAGACATTAATAAATAAAATTTTCAACAAAATACATGATCAGTGTCAGCACTGGTTACAATTTACAACGATCAATTCTACACAAAGTTCCCTGAAGAGTTCAAGTTCTTTCCGCCCCCTCCCTCCCCAACCCCACATTTAACACGGAACTAACCACAGTTACACATGACCTTCCAAACACTCACAACAAAGGTATCAGATGAATATCAGGGGTTTATGGGTTTGCCACAACGCAGCGGCCAGCGCTCAGGCTGTTTCTTCTCTAGACTATTCCTGGTTGGGATGGGATGGGTTTGACCACCCCACCGATTGAGGGGTAGATGGGAAAGGTTGGGCGGCAAGGCGCGATGGCCCCCACTATAACCGTGCTCCTATGGAATTGAAGTAAGGTTGCCAAATTTTCAAAAAGATGTTATACTTTTTTATTAACTTGTAAGTAATTTTCTCCAGGGGAACACGCCTTTGCATTACTGCGTACCTCGTGTGAACCTTGAGAGATATACGGATTTGGACCCCAAGGTCCCTCTGTTCTTCCACACTGTTAAGTGTCTGAGCATTAACCCTGTACTCACCCTTCAGGTTTGACCTTCCAAAATGCACCACCTCATACTTATCCGGATTGAACTCAATCTGTAATGGGCAAAGTATCCGGATACACAAGTATTTGGATAACCATGGACTAATTATGGATCGTCAACATGGCTTTGAGCATGGTAGGTCACATATAACCAATCTTACACAGCTTTTCAAGGATGTTACCTGGAAGGTTGTAGATGTTGTCTATATGGACTTTACTAATGCCTTTGACAAGGTCCCACATCGGAGGTTAGTCAGGAAGGTTCAGGCACTCGGTATTCATGGTGAGGTCATGAACTGGATTTGACAGTGGCTGGACGGGAGAAGACAGAGAGTGATGGTGGTTGATTGCCTTTCTGATTGAAGGCCTGTGACCAGAGATGTGCCTCAGGAAATCATTGTTTGTCATCTATAGCAATGATCCAGATGGCAATATTGCAAATTGGATCAGCAGGCCCAAAGATCAGAGGTGTACCACCAGCAAAGAGGGCATTCAAAGCTTGCAAAGGGAACTAGACCAGCTGGAAAAATGAGCTGTGAAAGGGTAGATGGAATTTAACGCAGACAAGTTTGAAGTGTTGCATTTTGGAAAGATAAAGCAGGTAGGACATACATAGTAAATGGTAGGGCACTGAGGAGTGCAGTAGAACAGAGGAACCTGGGAATACAGGTACATAATTCCCTGAAAGTGGAGAGGGTAGTAAAGAGAGCTTTTGGCCCAATGTCCTTCATAAATCTGAGTATTGCGTATAGGAGTTGGGATGTTTTGTTCTAAGTTGTTTAAGACACGGGGGAGGCCAATTTTGGAGAATTGTGTGCAGTTCTGGTCACTAAACTACAGGAAAGGTATGAATAAGATAGAAAGAGTGCAAAGAAGATTTACACAAATGTTGTCGGATTTCAGGAACTGAGTTACAGGGAAAGGTTAAACAGGTTTGGACTTTATTCCCTGGAGCGTTAATGAATGAGTGGGGGTGGGGGGTGGGGGAGGGCGGGGTGGTTGGACATAAAATAAAAACTACAAAATTAGACATATAGCACAGTAACAGGCCATTTTGGCCACGAGCCCGTGCTGGCAAATCATGGATGGGAGGGGTATGAGAGGGCTATGGTCCTGGTGTAAATTGATGGGACTGGATGGCATAAATAATTCAAAATGAACCTGATGGGCCAAAGAATCCACACTACCCAGTACACGCTCTGTCTCACTGCTGGCATCAGGAAAGAGGTATTGGTGTCACAACACTCACACCACCAGGTTCAGGAACAGCTACTACCCCTCCACCATCAGACTCCTCAACCACAAACTCAATCAGGGACTTATTTAAGGTCTCTTACTTGTTCACTTTATAGAATATTTAATTCTCTCTATCAGTTTGTTTCATTTCTTAATTTGTTTACGTGTACGTTGTGGACAGTTTGTTTTTATGCCTCACCAGTAAATGGTAATTTTGCCTCACCCGCAGGAATCTCAGGGTTGTATGTGGTATCGTGCATGTACTCTGACATTAAATCTGAAATCTGTGCTGTCATTTAGTACAATTCTAGAGTTTATTTTGCGAGTTTTCCAGCTAGACAGCCGGTATATAGTACAGTGAATAATAATCTTCTGATCAGATGCCACACGGAGATCCTTCAGCAGAAGGAGAGCACGTGTTATGGAGGAAACTACATTGGCCTGGGATTGAGGATTGGTTACCAGACAGAGAGTGGGAACAGGTTTTTTCCAGCTTGGGAGACTGTTCTCAGTGAGGGCCACAGGGATCCCGGCACAGTTTGAGTAGAGTTTAACTTCGAGTTTACTGTTATATGTACAGAAATAAGGCGTGAGAGTTTGTTTTGTGAGCAGCCCACTTAGTCAGCCCATACTTAGTACAGCAGTGAAAAGACAACGCAGAGAACAGTTAGACGGAACAAAGGCAAATAATTTTACTTGTGTGAGGTTCATTCAGGAGTTGATAACAGCAGGAAAAGAAGCTGTCCTTGAGTTTTGTGGTGCATAAATCATTGTTCTGACGGGAGTCGAAGGTGGGAGGGGAAGTGTGAGGAGAGTGTGGCCAGGATGGAATGAGGCTTTTAATGCACTGAGCACTTTTCCAAGGCTGCGAATGGAGGTGTGTGTGTGTGTGTGTGTGTGTGTGTGGGGGTGGGTGTGTGTGGGGGGCTGATTGTGTGTGTGTGTGTGTGTGGGTCTGTGTGGGTGTGTGTGGGGGTGGGTGTGTGTGGGGTCTGTGTGTGTGGGGGTGGGTGTGTGTGGGTCTGTGTGGGATGTGTGTGTGGGGGTAGGGGTGTGGGTTTGTGTGGGTGTGTGTGAGTGTCTGGGTGTGTGTGGGTGTGGGTATGTGCGGGTGGGTGTGTGAGTGTGTGTGTGAATGGGTTTATGTGTGAGTGTGGGTGTGGGTGTGGGTGTGGGTGTGGGTGTGTGTGTGTGTGGGTGTGTGTGTGTGTGTGTGTGTGTGTGTGTGTGTGTGTGTGTGGGTGTGTTGCTCTGAGCCACAATAAATATAACATAATCTGTCACATTACCATCTCAAAAAACACTTTCCATTAATTTACCCACCACCAACGTCAGACTTACAGGCCTAGAATCACCAGGTCTACATTTAGATCCTTTTTGAACAGCAGAACAACATGAGCCACCCTCCAGTCCTTCGGCACCTCCCCCGTGGCCAGTGACATTTTAAATATTTCTGTCAATGCCCCCACTATTTGTTCACCAACCACCCTCAGGGTCCGAGGGAATATTTTGTCAGGACGTAGAGATTCATCCACCTTGATCATTTTCAATATAGCCAAAGCCACCTCCTCATTAATCCTTATATTATCCATGAGCTCCCGACCATATTTCTTCACTTCATGTGGCTCAATATACTTTTCCTTAGGGAATATGAAGAAAAAAAATATATCATTTAAAATTTCACCCATCTCCTCTGGCTTCTCATGGAGCTGACCTCCCCCTGCCTCCCCCCACCTCATCTTCAAGGGGTCCAATTTTATCTATCATTATTCTTTTACTTTTAATGTACCAGTAGAAACCCTTTGGATTTATTCAAGGCAGCTTCATTTCTCCTTTTAGCCATTCTAATTTCCTTCTTGTTTCATTTTTACACTCCTTATATTACTAAATCAGTTCATCGTTCTTTGCTGTTTATATCTGTTGTCCACATCCCTCTTCCTTTGAACCAAGTTCCCAATATCTTTTGAAAACCAAGGTTCCCTACAGTTTCTAACCTTTCCTTTAATCCTCTCAGGGACAGACCAACTCTGCCCTCTCTGAACTTCTCCTTTGAATATCCTCCATTTATCTGCTACATTCTTCCCTGAAAATCAGTTGCCCCAGTCCACACCCTCCAAATCTTTTTTCATCCCCTCGAAATTTGCTTTCTTCCTGTGGTGAAGCTGCCTGTCTCCCCTCTGGCGAGCCTTGCTGTACTAACATTGGCTGTACATTATCTCAACCGTTAAGGACACTCCCCTTGGATATAACTGTGTCTGCACCTATTGTCTTTCATTATTGTACCATGAGTTTCTGCTCATAAAAGCCACGATTATTGTTTAACCACATTGTCTTTGTCTACTTCATCAACTGGCACTTCAATTTTATTAGCAGAAATGCATTCTGCAAGGGGAAGGAGAACAGCCAGAAGTCATGGTCCATGTGGGGACCAATGACTTAGAAGTGGGGATGAGGTCCTGAAACAGGATTATGTGGAATTAGGAAGTTAAAAAAAAGAACCTCCAAGGTAGTAATCTCTAGATTTCTGCCGGTGCCACGAGCTAGTGAGGGTAGAAATAGGAGGATGTGGAGGATGAATGCGTGGCTAATGAGATGGTACAGGGGGCAAGGGATAAGATTTCTGGATCATTGGGATCTCTTCTGGGGAAGGTCGGACCTGTACAAGAGGGACGGACTCCACTTGAACTGGAGGGGGACCAATGTGCTGGCAAGTAGATTTGCTAGAGCTGTGGGGGTAGGTTTAAACTAGTTTGGCAGGGGGGTGGGGAACAGAGGGTGAGAGCAGTGTCCAGGGAGTATGGCCACCTAGCTAGGAATAAAAAAGATAAGAAAGGTAGGATGGAGATTAGGGTAGAAGGTAAAAAAGAGAATATATGTGAGGGTCATTCTCTGAGATGCATATATTTTAATGCAAGAAGCATAGTGAACAAGGTAGTTGAGCTGAGAGCATGGACAGGTACTTGGGGTAACGATATTGTGGCAATTAGTGAGACCTGGCTACAGGAGGGGCAGGACTGGCAACTTAATGTTCCGGGATACATTTGTTTTAGATGTGATAGATCAGGGGGTAAAAAAGGAGGAGGAGTTGCTCTGCTTGTTAAGGAGGACATTACTGCCGTGAGGTGGCAGGATGGTATGGAGGGATCGACCAGTGAGCTGTTTGGGTGGAATTGAGGGGTGGAGGAGGCAAGAGGGTGCTAATAGGGGTGTATTACAGACCACCAAATGGGCCAAGGGAATTAGAGCAACAAATTTGTAGGGAGATAGCGTATATGTGTGAAAATCATAGGGTAGTGATCATGGGAGATTTTAACTTCCCTCACATTGATTGGGATACCCATACGGTTAGAGGGCTGGATGGGCTGGAGTTCGTTAAATGTGTTCAGGATTGTTTTCTAAATCAGTTAGTAGAAGAACCGACTCGGGATGGTGTAATACTGGATCTCCTGTTAGGGAACGAGCTAGATCAGGTAGCGGACATTAATGTCGGAGAACCAATTGGGTCTAGTGACCATAATGCTGTTAGTTTTACGGTAGTTTTAAGGAAGAGCAAGGAGAGGCCTAAAGTTGAGGTTCTGGATTGGAAAAGAGCAAATTTCGAAGGAATAAGAAGGGATTTGGGGAGTATTGAATGGGACAGGATATTTTCAGGTAAGGATGTTAATGAAAAACGGAGGATATTCAAAAAAGAAATTTTGAGGGTACAGAGTAGTTATGTCCCAGTGAGGATCAAAGGAAAGGCTGGAAGTCATAGGGAGGCTTGGTTTTTGAGGAATATTGGAAATTTGGTTAGGAGAAATAGGGAGGTGTACAAGAGGTATAAAGAGCAGGGAGCTGAGAAGTTGAAGGAGGACTACAAGGAGTGTAGAAAGAATCTTAAGAAAGAAATTAGAAAGGCCAAAAAAAGGCATGAAGAGGCCTTGGCTGACAGAGTAGAAATAAATCCAAAGGGTTTCTATAAGTACATTAAAAGTAAAAGATTAGTGAGAGATAAAATTGGACCCCTTGTAGATAGCGAGGGTAGGCTGAGTGAGAAGTCTGAGGAAATGGGGGAAATTTTAAATGATTTCTTTGCCTCGGTATTCACTAGGGAAAAAAATGTTGAACCAGTTGAAGTAAAGAAAAATAGTGGGGAGGTCATGAAGCATATAAGGATAACCGAGGAGGTCGTAATAGCTGTGTTAAAAAAGATAAAGGTGGATAAATCTCCGGGACCGGACAAAATATTCCCAAGGACACTCAGGGAGGCTAGTGGACAGTTAGTGGGGCCATTAACAGAGATATTTAGGATGTCACTGGCCACGGGGGTAGTGCCAGAGGATTGGAGGGTGGCGCATGTGGTTCCTCTGTTTAAGAAAGGGTCCAAATGCAAACCTGGGAATTATAGGCCTGTAAGTCTAACGTCTGTGGTGGGCAAGTTGATGGAAAATGTTCTGAGGGATGCTATTTACAAATTTTTGGAGGTACAAGGATTGCTAGGGAGTAATCAGCATGGTTTTGTCAGGGGTAGATCATGCTTGACAAACCTGATTGAGTTCTTCGAGGGGGTTACAAAAAAGGTTGATGAAGGGAAAGCTGTGGATGTTATCTATTTGGACTTAGTAAAGTTTTTGACAAAGTTCCCCACAGGAGGTTAGGAAAAAAGGTGGAGGCATTAGGTATAAATAAGGAGGTAGTGAAATGGATTCAGCAGTGGTTGGATGGGAGGTGTCAGAGAGTAGTGGTAGAAAATTGTTTGTCCAATTGGAGGCCGGTGACTAGTGGAGTTCCTCAGGGATCGGTCCTCGGTCCACTATTGTTTGTTATATATATTAACGATCTGGATGTAGGGGTGGAGAATTGGATAAGCAAGTTTGCGGATGACACAAAGATTGGTGGTGTTGTGGACAGTGAGGTAGATTACTGTAGATTAAAAGGTGATTTAGGAAGGCTGGAGGTGTGGTCTGAGAAATGGCTGATGGAATTTAATACAGAGAAATGTGAGGTGCTGCATTTTGGAAAGGCAAATCTAAATAGGTCATATACATTGAATGGTAGACAATTGAGGAGTGCAGAGCAACAAAGGGATTTAGGAGTTGTGGTAAATAGTACCCTCAAGGCTGATACTCAGGTAGATGGTGTGGTGAAGAAGGCATTTGGAATGTTGGCCTTCATAAATCGGAGTATTGAATTCAAGAGTAGGGAGGTTATGATGAAATGGTACAAGGCATTGGTGAGGCCAAATTTGGAGTACTGAGTACAGTTTTGGTTACCAAATTATAGGAAAGATATAAACAAAATAGAGAGAGTGCAGAGAAGGTTCACGAGAATGTTGACAGGATTTCAGGGTCTGAGTTACAGGGAAAGGTTGTGCAGACTGGGGCTTTTTTCTCTGGAGCGTAGAAGATTGAGAGGGGACTTGATCGAGGTGTTTAAGATTTTAAAAGGGACAGAGAGAGTAAATGTGGATAGGCTTTTTCAATTAAGAAAGGGGGAGATTCAAACTAGAGGACATGGTTTAAGATTGAAGGGGGAAAATTATAAGGGGAACATGAGTGGAAATTTCTTTACGCAGAGGGATGTGGAATGAGCTTCCGACAGACGTGGTTGAGGCGGGATCATTGGTTACGTTTAAGGATCGTAACATGGATAGGCGAGGACTGGAGGGGTATGGACCGGGTGCTGGTCAGTGGAACTAGGAGGGTGGGGATTTTTTACGGCATGGACTAGTAGGGCCGAACTGGCCTGTTCTGTGCTGTAAGTGGTTATATGGTGATATGGTTATATGGATGCAGCCCTCAAGCCAGAGCGGCTGAATGTCAACCAGTCTGCCCTGAGGGCCAGAGAAATTTTCAACCACTGGATTGCTTGTTTCGATTATTACATGGGTCGAAACAACATGGACGATGAGGCGATACAGTGGGGCCACCTGAACTCTCTGCTGGGTGAGGTCCCTTTCGCCGTTACGCAAGGAGCTACCCCTCTGGCTATAGCCGGGAACGTCGGACTTCTTATTATGCAGCGCCACGGAATGTGGTGCTTGCTCGACACCAGTTGCTGACTAGACGCCAGAAACCCGGGGAAAGTGATGCATAGGCTCTCAACTCACTGGCAAATGAATATGATGTCAGGGCAGTCGATGTGCAACAACACCGCAATGCCTTGAAGCTGGATGCTTTAGTCAACGGGATTGACTCCAGTTACATCTGACAAAGGCGGGTGGAGACAGAGCCCTTAAGCAACGACTGGGCAGTCACTCTCGCCCAAACACTGAGAAGTGCCATGCGGTCCAGTGAAATGCTAGAAACCGAAAAGGACATATCCAGGAGTGCTGGAACCGCAAAGGAAAGAAAAAGGCGAATTCCTGAAAAATGCTACTTCTGTGATAAGAGCTTGTGATGGTACAGATTCTATCACCAATGTGTATATGTACAGATGGTAGTGTAGGATGACTGTGATTGGCTGAGAGTGTAACCACACCTACTAGCAGGTCTTAAAGGGTTGCTCCAAACCAGACCAGGTCATTCTGGACTGGTCGACCTACTTGTGATATGTTCCAGTCTTTTAGTTAATAAAAGCTTTGGTTTGGATCAAGTCTTTGGTTCTTTCAAAGCGCACTACAGTTTTATTAACTAAAAGGTTTGGAAGGGATGGAGCGTATGCTATGGCTGTAAAGCCTTGACATCGACCCACAGTCAGCTACAGACTCGAATGACTTTAAGCACTGGGTGAGATGCTTCGAAACATACTTACAGCTCTCTGATCCTGCCCTGATAGAGGTTAGCCATCAGCTACTAATATTGATGACTACGGTGTCCCCGAGAGTCTACCAGAGTGTCCAGGATGCGACCACTTACACCGCAGTCATGAAGGAGCTGAAAGGGCTCTACGAGCGACTGGTGAACAGGGTCTATGCTTGGTACAAACTTGCTACAAGGAGGCAACAGCCCGGTGAGTCCTGTAGAGCTTATATTCAGGCACTAAGGGCAATGGGCAGGGACTGTGCCTGCACAGACAGAACTGCTGCGGAGACCACAGACGATCTTGTTCAGGATGCCTATGTGGCTGGGGTTCGATTGAATGAGGTGAGGCAGCGCCTGCTAGAACACGGGGGAGAAAACCTAGAGGACGTGATCCAGATCACAGAGACGATGGAGTCTGCGGTCTCAAGTATGGACATGTACTCTTGGGGATGGACCCCACACTCTGATGTGAGTAGAATGCCCTCCCTCTACCCTACTACTGCCGCTATGTTCCCCGATGCAAGCCCAAAGTGTTATTTCTGCGGGAGGGACAAGTACAGCAGGTTCCAGTGCCCAGCAAGAAAAGCCAGGTGCCAGAATTGCCTTAAAAACGGCCACTTTGCTATAGTCTGTTGCTCCAAAATGGCCACCGTCAACCACAGTGCCTCGTGTGAAGCCCAATCGCCACTCTCCATTTCAAACACTTCTTCCTCAGAGCTTACGTCCAATGAGAACAAGGGCTTCACCGCGTGGCAGCGCCTGACGTCACGGGGCAGACGCCGAGTGCATTAGGTACAACCCACCCTCACCGCAATGACATTCACCCTACCTCATGAAACAATGTCCGACAAGGCCCCAGCCCCGACCTCAACGGCTGCAGCCGCCAACCAGGGCCCCGCCGCCACCGCTGACCAGGGACCTGCCACCGCTACCAACTGGGGACCCGTCACCACCGAAGCAGCTGACCAGGTACCCGCAACTGTGACCGACACTATCGACCCGGTACCCACCGACACTGGACACGCAACCATGACCCGGTACCCTCCGACGCTGCCAACCGGAGACCCAACGCTGCTGACCAGGGACACACTGCCGCCAACTGCTCCACCAGCAAAAGCAACCAGCGACCCCTAACATTTACCGTTGGCTGGCTGACATCCCCAGCAGGCTGCAGGCAGCAACATCAACTCCTGGACACTGTCTCTTCAGGCCCAACTGTTTGAGAATGCCACTGTCTGGTCTCCGGTCCAAAGGTCTCCCCACCTCTCACTGGCAGGACGTGCTCACGAGTGCCCTACACTCCATCTGCTCCCTCCTATGCACCGTGACAAATGCCACAAACTCAATCAGGGACTTATTTAAGGTGTCTTACTTGTTCACTTTATAGAATATTTAATTCTCTCTATCAGTTTGTTTCATTTCTTAATTTCCTGAGGAAATCCAAATCGGAAATGACCATACCGGTGTGGCTCACGGTTCCCGGTCTGGTGCTCTTATGACGCCACACCCGGTACTCAAAGAACAAACCCTTGGTTGACCAAGTGACTTTGCTCTATGCAAACCCGCATTGAGTACCCTGACAGGCAGGAGGACACAGTCTCGGTAAGGGACCTAGCCCAAGACGGGAGCATATCACAAGTAGGTCGACCAGTGCAGAATGACCTGGTCTGGTTTGGAGCAACCCTTTAAGACCTGCCAGTAGGTGTGGCTACACTCTCAGCCAATCACAGTCATCCTACACTACCATCTGTACATAGACACATTGGTGATAGAATCTGGACTATCACAGAGCTGGCACCCCAGACAGAAGTGCCCGGCTTGATTTGCTACCTGCAGCTATTGTGGGAAACTCGGCCACTTTGCTAAAGCATGCAAGGCGAAAAGAAGAAGAGAAGCACCAAGAAAATGTGTCTTGGAGTTGCAGGAATGGAAGACAACTGTGAAAAGGGGGAATCTTTAGACGAGCAGGCTGAATCGACTTCAAGTGACGGCAAGGTGGGATCCCCTGTGATAGCTCAATTGACTCCAAAGCTTGGGGGATGTTACGGACTGGAACAGTCGTCCATGAAGGGGGAGGTGAATGGTGAGACTCTTGATTGTCTAATAGACTCGGGGAGTGCTGACAGCTACATCCACGAGAGAGTTGCCAGAGCCTTAAATTTGTAGAGATATCCAGTGAACCGAAAGATATCGCTGCCTTGTAGTGAACTTACGAAAACTGTACGGGACAAGTGTAAAGTTACTTTAAATTTGCAGGGAGATTGCCTGGCTGATGTGTGGCTCTTTATTCATGTGAAACTGGGGTTAGATATTCAATCTCAGATGAACAGTGCAGTGTTAAATTTCGTTGGGCCACTACCCACACTTACCATCCACCGTGGTAGTTACTGCGGTCTGTCCACATTAAAGATCAAAGCTCCTTCCCTTTTCAGTGATTTATCCCCCGAGTGTCGGCCGATTGACACTAAGAGCCGTTCTTACAGCAAAGAGGATTGTGACTTTATCAAAGCGGAGACCCAGAGACAGCTTAAAGAGTCCATGACAGGCCCAAGTGGTGGTCATGAAAAATCACACTAAGAAACGACTGGCTATTGACTACAGCCAGATAAGTAATCGTTACACTAACCTGGATGCCGACCCCCTGCCACGCATCAATTAAATGATTAATCAGATAGTGCAATACAAAGTGTACTCCACTATCGACCTCAAAGCAGTTTACCACCAAATCCCCATGAAGAAAAGGGAACGGCCCTATATGGCTTTTGAGGCTGATGGGGGGTTATACCAGTTTAAAAGGGTACCTTTTGGAGTCACTAATGGCGTGTCAGTGTTTCAGAGGGAAATGGATAAGATTGTTAGGACGTATGAGTTACAGGGTATGTTTCCCTATCTGGATAATGTCACTATCTGTGGGAAAACACAGGCTGAGCACAACAGCAACTTAAAGAAATTTTTAGCAAAAGCTAAAGATCTCAACCATACATTTAACGAGGGCAAATGTGTGTTCAACACGACAGAGCTACCCATATGGGCTACATTGCCCGCAAGGGCGAAATCCACCCCAACCCGGAGAGAATGGCCCCCCTTAAGAAGTTACCACCTCCAAACTCAGCAAAAGCCCTTAAAAGGTGTATGGAATTCTTTTCCTACTACTGCAAATGGGTTCGGGACTACGCCACGAAGGAACGCCCTGTGTTTGACACTAAATCTTTTCCTCTCTCTCCAATGGCCTTGAAGGCTTTCGAGAGAATTAAAGCTGATATTGCCAAAGCTGCACTCTCGTCCATTGACGAGGATGTTCCATTCCAAGTGGAAACTGATGTCTCAGATTGTGCCTTGGCAGGAACCCTTAATCAAAAGGGCAAACCTATGGGATTCTTCTCCCGCACGTTAAGTGGACCTGAAAAAGAAGCCCAGGCTATTATTGAAGCTGTTCGCTACTGGAGACATTAGAAATCTGTAGCCTACATGTTCAGTACTAAACACAAAAGTAAAATCAAGAACGTTAAGATGGCACGCTGGGGAATAGAACTCTCAACTTATAATTATGAGATCCAGTACAGACCGGGCAGGTTAAATGATCCTTCTGACGCATGGTCACGATCTGCTGCTGGTGCTCAGCTGGAGGGGCCAAAAGAGATCCATAGCAGACTGTGCCACCCAGGACTCATGAGATTCTTCCACTACATAAGGATTAACAACCTTCCTTACTCTCTGGAAGAAATCAGGAAACTGACTAAAAGCTGTTCTGTTTGCGCAGAATGCAAACCGCAATAGTTCAAAGCTCCGGAGGCCACTCTCATCAAGGCAACCTGTTGTGCACTGTTAGCCAGAATCAGACACAAACAAAGATAAAGTCTGTACAACAGGCTTTAATCCACAAAGACTTCCACAGAGCCAGGCTGGCTGTGGCTGCCGCAACTCTGAGTGAGGCCTCGGGAGGCCGGTGCAGGTTTATATCCTGGAGGGTGATCGACAAGTGACCGAGTTGGGCTTGATCCCTTCAGGCCGACTGATTGACAGCCGGCCAGGTGTTGTCCTGACCCCTTACCCTCCTGCAGGTACAGAGGTTGCCCCTTGCAGTAGCCCGGTGGTGGACCACCATACAACCTGACCTTTTGTGAGGATTAGCTTAGATTTTAAAGGACCGTTACCTTTCAACAACAAAAATGTATATTTCCTTACTGTAATTGACGAATATTCCAGGTTTCCCTTTGCGAAACCCTGCCCTGACGTCTCATCAGCGTCTGTCATTAAGTCACTTGACAGAATTTTCAGCATTTTTGGTTTTCCCAATTACATTCATACCGATAGAGGCTCAGCATTCATGAGCGCTGAACTGCGGCGAGCCCTGCTACGGAAGTGGATTGCCACCAGCCGTACCACAAGCTACAACCCACAGGGCAATGGGCAGGTTGAAAGGGCTAATACTACAGTCTGGAAGACTGTTAATCACATGGTTACCCTGTTACCCAGTGGCAGGAGGTGCTGCCTGAGGCACTACGTTCTATTCGGTCTTTATTGTGTACTGCAACAAATCAAACACCTCATGAACATGTGTTTGCCTTTCCTAGGAAATCAGGATCTGTGATGGACTGGCCAGCCTGTTTATCTGAGCCTGGAACCGAGCTGCTGAAGAACCACGCTCGGGCACGTAAAACAGACCTCCTAGTCCAACCAGTTCAGCTACTGCATACTAACCCCAACTACGTTCACGTCAAATTCCCAGACGGGAGTACTGACACTGTACCCCTAAGAGATCTGGCCTCACCTGGTTTGCTCCTTCCTCGCACCCCTACTCAGAGGGAGCCTGAGAGGTTGGACTCACCCTCCCAGCCTGTGATTTTGGAGAAGGTCCAGAAGTCAGTTCTTCCTACACTACAGACCCAGGACCTGTACCAGTTCCCAAGGTTGCAAAGAAGCCACCTGTTTTGAGACGAAGCACCAGAATTTGTAAACAACCTGATAGGCCGACATATTCATAAAACATCTCATTATATTTCGATTGTTTGGCAGATACTGGCGTATTTTGGATGTTAGAGTATCTCAAGGCAACATGGTATCCATGTATCGCTTGCTTCATTCTTTCCTAGCAGCTGTCCTTTTGATTTTAACCCTTCTTCTGCCGGGGGGAGATTGTGGTGAATGTCTCCCCTCTGGCGAGCCTTGCTGTACTAACATTGGCTGTGCATTATCTCTACTGTTAAGGACACTCCCCTTGGGTATAACTGTAGATGCACCTATTGTCTTTCATTATTGTACCATGAGTTTCTGCTCATAAAAGCCATGATTATTGTTTGACCACATCGTCTTTTTCTACTTCATCATCTGGCACTACACTTCCAATCAAATCAGTTCTTTTACGTATTGAGTCAGAAAACTTTCATGAACACTATAACAAACTCTACCCCATCCAGCCCCCTTACTGTATGGGCCTCCCAGTTAATGTTCGGAAAGTTGAAATCTCCCACAAATACCACCTTGTGTTTATTACATGTATACGCGATCTCCTTACAAATTTGCCCCTCTGAATCCCTCTGCCCATTTAGTGGTCTATACCTGTGGTGCACTGTTAGACAGAATCGCACACACACAAGGTAAAGTCTGTACAACAGGCTTTAATCCACAAAGACTTCCACAGAGCCAGGCTGGCTGTAGCTGCAGCAACTCTGAGTGAGGCCTCGGGAGGCTGATGCAGGCTTATATCCTGGAGGGCGATTGACACCCGACCGGGTGGGGCTTGATCCATTCAGGCTGAATGATTGACAGCTGGCAAGGTGTTGTCCTGTCCCCTTACACTCCTGCAGGTACAGAGGTTCCCCCTACAATAGGCCGGTGGTATACCACCATAATAATACACTCCCATTAATATATTCATGCCTCTGCCATTCCTCAATTCCACCAAATACCCTCAATGGACGATCTCTCCGAACCATCCTGTCGCAGCACTGCTGTAATGTTCTCTCTAATAAGCAATGCAAACCCCCGCCCCCCCCCCACCTTTTATCCCCCCCTGTTCTATCATGCGTAAAACAACAGAATCCTAGAATATTTAACTGTGAAACATGCCCCTCCTGCAACCAAGTTTCACTGATGGCCACAATATCGTATTTCCACGTGGCCGTCCATGCCTTAAGCTCATCCCCCTTATTTACTAGGCTCCTTGCATTAAAATACATGTCCTTGAGAGACTGTCCTCCACATGTGCTCCTTCTGTGACCAACTACCTTTACCGTCTTCTCTCCTTCATTTATATTTTTGTTCTATTCCCGGTGCATCACGGTGCACTTTAGTGGATCCACCTGTCAAATCTCCACCTGACTTTTCAACTGTTTTACCTCCTGATGTCTCCTTCAACAGCCTTTCATGGAGAAGTAGTTGAACAAATGCTTTATTTGCTGAAACAAGATGATTTTTTTTTTGTTCTAGACGAATTTCAATTAAATCTGCTTCTTGCCCCTTTTTAGCTTTTGACTCTGGTTTGATTTTTTTTAATTGTGGCTCTACTGTCTCAGTGAAGGACAGCTGACGAGGAAGCAATGTAAAAATACTCTTTCGACGGGTTTGTGAAAGCTAGGGTAAAGCATCTAATTAATATAGTGCTGTATAGCTGGTAAATAAAATGTTTACCAGCCAAAAGAATCTTCGGGATCTCTTTTGGGGAAGGCATGATCTTTACAAGAGGGACGGATTGCACCTAAATCCAAAAGGTGTCCACATTTTGGCAAGTATGTTTGGTACAGCAGTGGGGCAAGGTTTAAACTAATTTGGCAGGGGTATGGGAACCAGAGTGATAGGGAAAAGGGTAGGGAAGATAAAGTAATGGCCAGGAAAAGTAAACTAGGAAAAGTAATGTTGGGAGGAGAAAATAAAAAATCAGATGGTGCAGTGAGTTTTCGGGTCAATGATGGTGTTAGGAAAATTACCAAGAAAAATAGTGGGCAGAAAAATCAAAAGAAAAGGTTACAGAAGTCACTAGATATTAAAAGGACAAAGAGCATAAGGGCACTTTATCTGAATGCCCGCAGTGTTAGAAATAAGGTTAGTGAACTTGAGGCCCAAATCGGTACCCATGTCTATGATTGGGTCGCCATCACGGAAACATGGCTACAAGGTGACCCTAAATGGGAATGAAACTTTCAAGGGTATCAGGGGGTGCAAAGAGATAGACAGGATGGTGAGGGAGGTGGAGTTGCACTCTTAATCAAAGAGGAGCTCCAGGCAGAAGTGAGGGATGATATAAGATTTTGGTAGAGATAAAGAATAACAAAGGGAAAAAATTATTGGAGGGTGTGATCTATCGCCCACCATATAACAATAGTTTAGTGGGACAGGAAATAAATAGAGAGATAAGTGAGGCATGTAATAATGATACGGCAGTCGTCATGGGGGACTTTAACTTCCACATAGATTGGGAAAATCAAGTTGGTCATGGGAGTCTGGAAGAGGACTTCATAGAATGCATCCGCGATAGCTTTCTTGAGCAGCATGTTAAGGAACCCACAAGAGAAAATGCTCTCCTGGATCGAGAGTTGTGCAATGAGATAGGTAGAGTAAATGATGTAATAGTCAGAGAGCATCTGGGAAATAGCGATCATAGTAGGATTGAATTTCTCATTCAGATGGAAGGGGAAAGAGTTAGATCTAAAACTAATATTATGCTTAAACAAGGGTGACTACCATAGGATGAGGGAGGAATTGGGCAGAGTGGACTGGGAGCACAGGCTCATTGATGAAACAGTTGAGGAACAGTGGAAGATTTTCAAAGAAATATTTTGTAATGCTCAACAAAAATATATTCTGGTCAGGAAAAAGGGCAGGAAGGGAGGGAAAAAATCAACCGTGGTTAACAAAGGAAATAAAGGAGAGCATAAAATTGAAGGTGCAGGTGTACAAAGCTGCAAAGAGCAGTGGGAAACTGGAAGATTGGGAAAACTTTAAGAGACAACAAGGGGTTACAAAGCGGGTCATAAGAAATGGGAAAAAGGATTATGAAAGTAAATTGGCACAAAATATAAAAACAGAAAGCAAAAAATTTTACAAATATATAAAACGGAAGAGGGTGGCCAGAGTTAACATAGGATCCTTGGAGGATGAGAAGGGAAAACTGGTAGCAAAAAATGAGGAAATGGCCGAGGCATTAAACAAATATTTTGTGTCAATCTTCACGGTGGAAGACACGTCCAGCATGCCCAAGTGCGGAGTTAAGGATGCGAATGTTGGGGAGGGCCTTGATAAAATAGTTGTTACTAAGAAAGTAGTGATGGAGAAACTAATGGGACTAAAGCCAGACAAATCACCTGGTCCTGATGATATGCATCCAAGGGTTCTGAAGGAAATGGCAGAAGTTATGGTTGATGCATTGGTGGTCATAGACCAAAATTCCTTGGATTCTGGGCAGGTCCCAGCAGACTGGAAGACAGCAAATGTCACGCCACTTTTTAAGAAGGGATGTAGGGCAGAAGACTGGAAATTATCGGCCAATTAGCTTGATATCTGTAGTTGGAAAAATGCTTGAAGTCGTCATTAAAGATGAAATAGTGAAACTTTTGGAATGTAAGGGTTCAATCAGGCAGACGCAGCATGGTTTTAGAAAGGGAAGATCTTGATTGACAAACTTGTTAGGATTCTTTGAGGATATAATGGGTGCGGTGGATAGAGGGGAACAAGTTGATGTTGTATATTTGAATTTCCAGAAAGCGTTTGATAAGGTGCCGCACAAGAGACTTCTCAGTAAGTTACAGGAAAGTGGAGTCCGGGGAAGTCCATTGGCCTGGATTGAAAATTGGTTGTCTGACAGGAGGCAGAGAGTCAAGATAAATTGGAGTTTTTCAGGTTGGCAGAGATTGGTAAGTGGGGTGCCGCAGGGGTCGGTGTTAGGCCCACAACTGTTCATCATTTACATTGATGACTTGGAGGAGGGAACAAAATGTGGTGTAGCCAAGTTTGCGGATGACACCAAATTGAGTGGAAGAGCAAATTGTAATGAGGATGTGGAGAGTCTGCAGAGGGATAGAGTTAAGCTGGATGAGTGGGCAAAGGTCTGGCAGATGGAGTACAATGTTAGTAAGTGTGAGGTGATCCACTTTGGCAAGAAAAATAAAAGAGCTGAATATGATTTAAAGGGTGAAAAACTACAGCATGCGGTTGTGCAGAGGGACTTGGGAGGGCTTGTGCATGAATCGCAAAACATTAGGTTCCAGGTGCAGCAGGTTATAAAGAAGGCAAATGGAATGTTGGCCTTCATCGCTGGAGGAATTGAATTTAGGAGTAGGGAGGTCATGTTGCAACTGTATAAGGTACTGGTGAGACCGCACCTGGAGTACTGTGTCCAGTTCTGGTCTCCATATTTGAGGAAGGATATACTGGCTTTGGAGATGGTCCAGAGGAGGTTTACTAGGTTGATCCCTGGGATGAAGGGGTTGACTTATGGTGAAAGAATAAATCGTCTAGGATTGTATTTGCTCGAGTTCAGAAGAATGAGAGGAGATCTTATAGAAACATATAGGATTATGAAGGGTATGGATAGGATAGATGTAGGAAGGTTTTTTGAGCTGGCTGGGGAAACTAAAACGAGAGGACACAGTCTCAAGATTCGGGGGAGTAGATTTAGGACAGAGATGAGGAAAAATAGTTTTTCCCAGAGAGTAGTGAATGTTTGGAATTCTCTAGCCAGGGAAGTGGTTGAGGCTGCCTCATTAAACATATTTAAAATTCAGTTAGATAACTTTTTACATGATAGAGGAATTAGGGGATATGGGGAGAAGGCAGGTAGGTGGAGTTAGGTCATAAATTAGATCAGCCATGATCGTATTGAATGGCGGAGCAGGCTCGATGGGCAATTTTTGGCCGACTCCTGTTCCTACTTCCTATGTTCCTATGTTCCTAACCAGGAACAATGGTTGGGGAAGAGGTTAGCACAATGCAAGGGGTTTGTACGTTCTCCCTGTGTCTGCGTGGGTTTTCCCTGGGGCCTCCGGT